>NC_135188.1:23849668-24499043 GCF_041146795.1 Maylandia zebra | reverse complement strand
AAATTTCATTAAAATTTAATAAACTATCATCTTTTCTTTATTTTTAGTTAGCACATACCTTAAACACTTAAAGCTGTAAGCTAATGATAGTTATATAAGAGCAGATGCTGCTGGTGCAATAAGCTGTAGTTTTACGTCCAATGGATGATGATCTGATTAGTCGACTAATCGCAAAAATAATCGGTGACTAGTCGACTATCAAAATAATCGTTTGTGGCAGCCCTACCCTGAATCCTCCCTTAGTTATGCTGCAGTAGGTGTAGGCTGCTGGGGAAGCTTTCTCACTATGTGTTAATAGACCTCTCTGCATTTAATCATTAGTTATTGTTATTCTTTGGCTCTCTCCCACAGCATGTCTTTTGTCCCACCTTCCTCCGTCACCCTCAACCAGTCACAGCAGCTGGCTGCACATCCCTGAGCCTGATTCTGCTGGAGGTTTCTTCCTGTTAAAAATGAGCTTTTCCTTTTTACTGTCGCCAAAGCGTTTCCTCACAGGGTTATATGATTGTAGGGGTTTACTCTGTTCTATTACTGTAGGATCTACCTTACAATATGAAGTGCTTTGAGGCGATTTTTGTTGTGATTGTGTCGCATACAAATGACGTCACAGTACTTCAAGCCGTGTCACTATAACAACCACGCCCAGAGGGACTCAACTGTAATGTAATGACATGTAATGGTAAACGACCAATAGGAACAAGAGGAATTATTATATTATTTAGGTCGCACCAGTTTCACAACACTGAGACAATTTGATCCCGCAAATATACTTTTGAGAACATCTGTGTTTTGCCCTCTAGGCCACAGTTAACAGAAGTTTGTGTTTGGTGTAGACAAGAAAAAACAGAGGAAGGGCCCTGCCTGCTGCTTAGCTCTAACTACCATTAACCCACAGTGCTCTGGTCTTACCAAAAGGAAGTAATGATCTTCAGGTTCTGCCCGCAGATACTTGAAGATGATCTGCTCCATAAACCTTTCCATCAGGTCCCAGTCTTCCACAATCCCGTGACGGATGGGCCACTGTGGACGCAAAGAGAGAAAAACAGCATTAATATCGATCCTCAAACACAAATCTGACTCGGCCCCCACATCGGCGTCTATCTCACCTTCGTTGCATACGACGGTTTATCGATGGCTTCGTCCCCGATGAAAAAATCCAAATCATCGACTCCCTTCATCATCCTGCGCTGGGCCTGGTCTCCGACCTTGGCCGATTCTTTGATCGCAATACCTGCAGACAAACGATGTAAACTGTAAATACTACGGGTGGAAGAAAAACAAAAATTTGGTACAGCACAGTACCAAATATATTTTATTAAATAACTATGAACAACAGGATTGATCATGCACTTACATCCTGAGATAACATTAGTCGAGCAAACTTAGATTCAATCGGCTCAAGAAAAAACAAAAAAATCATCCAACACTGGACACAATTAGCTTGGCAAAGATATTTTAGACACTCAGTCACACGAGTGGAAACAGGACAGCTGTTTCCTGTCTAAATAGTTGCTCAGAGTTTGATGGCGTCGCACACTCATGAGGTCACCACAGCAGATCAGCTGCATGTTCTCCTTCACCGCATCCATGGATGTGCTCTGAGGTCTTGGTATTAAACATCCTTTGTCCAACTTGTGATCTGTGAGGTACGTCTAACCCACTCCCTTAAATATATGCAGACCAATCATGCTTACAACCACAGTCCCTCCCTACTAGAATTTACATTATGAGCCAGGAAAAACCTGCTGTGCGTGAGTTGATAAGAAAATATTGTTCCAATATGATACCAGCCTTACGGAAACCAGTTTAACTGCTCTGGTACATCTCTAGGGTGAAAGGAAGTCGGCCTGAAACTGTTAACCTGCATTAAACCACACAGAGGCAATCCACACTAAACTGCTGGTGTTTATGCAACTTAACGAATAATGCAGTTTAATAATAAATATGCTCTCTAACAGCATCCCAGCACGTAAATAAATCCACATGTTCGACATTGCCTTGTGTTTAAACTAGTTTTAGGTCTTTAGTGGTTTTGTTTTTTGTTCTGTTTTTTTGAGGGGCGGGGGGGTCTGTTTACTTACATGAAGGCATGATGAACTGTGGCTCTGTGTTTCCTGCATATCCGAGCTTCGTGTACCTAAAAGGGAACACAATCAGGGATATAAGACACTTTCTCCAGGCTTGAGCGAACGTAAGTGTGTAATATGAGGGCTGCTTTCTCCAGGAAGTAACATTAGCTTCAGCGGCTAGCAGCAGCTAACAGCAATGACAAAGCTGAGGGAAGAACAAAAAGCCTTCAAAATAAAGCAGCTGGAAACTTTGGCTGGATTTGTGGCATTAACGCCGACTTCACCGACGAACTCAGAATAACAGAGAGGCGCTGAGCAAAAGCCCCCAGCCTGAAGGCTGAATAGGGCGTTAGCTGAAGTTTGACAGTCGCTTAGGTGGTCAATGAAAAGCAAGCTAACGCTAACTAGCCTTTTATTGTGCTCCTACTCACCCCGTACCGCAGTCAACAACACAAGCCGGTAGCCGACCAGCCATGCTCGCTCTCCTTCAATCTGTCCACGGAGAAGTAAATGAGGCGCCCGACACAAGCGGAGAGATCAACAACGGCTGAATGAAATCGCTGCAGCCTGAATGAATAGCAGAATAGCTGCCGAACGGAGAGCGCTTCCGGGTGCGGTGGAATTTCTTCTAGTGCAGAGTCAGCAGGTTCAGACGGGCAACTGTGGCCCCAAGTGGACGGAGACTCCAACTGCAACAGTAGAAAAACAGAACAACAGTTGAATAGCCCCTTATTGTCGTTGAACTTGTCGGTGATCCACACCAACTGTGCTGGAATAAAATATGAATAGTAAGACAACATGAATATCTTCTTGATGCATGCTCAATCATCCAGGTAAGTAAATCACAAAAAGTTGATTCTGTTCATCTGGACGTAGCGTTTTCAGTGGGAGAAATGTTTCGTCGCTCATCCAAGTGACTTCTTCAGTCTCAGCTGACTGCAGGTTTCCAACCTTATAAACAGTACATTTGCATAATGACTTAAACCAGCACCACTGAATGAACGAATGGGCTGGGAGGTCAGTTCCTTGATCATTAATATGCAGATTCTCATGACCATTGATTAACCACCACTGATCAAAACACTGTGATCAAAGACCACTGATCAAGGGCCATGAGTACGATTCACAGAGAGTTGGGGATTGGCTGCAATCACACAAAGGGCGGGGTCTTATTTGGCCTTCTGTTTGGATTAGTGGCTGCGGTCGTCACGTTTCACCCACAGCATCCGCCTGATTGAGCCCCTCTTTGTCTTCATATTCAGCTACCTTTCGTACTTATTGGCTTAGCTGTTTCCCTTATCCAGCATCATGGCGTAAGTGCAGTCCAGACACGACAATGTTCACAGCTGAGAGCAAAATGTAAATAAACCTGCACCCAACATTTAAAGTGGGAAAGTGTCACCACAGTGTGAAAAATAATCATGCGACATATATAAGTACTGTTAGTAAAATAACAATAAATGTAACTGATGATTAGTTTGGTGTTCAACAACTTTCCAGCTCCATATTTTAATTTTAGACTCTACTAGAAGAGCTTTGCATGATTAACAGTTCAAAATAATCCTTATTTATCTGATGCTCAGCCTTAGTGGAGCCACTCAGGTATTTCCGCTCCTCTTCCTTTCAGACAACTTTCTTCTTGTTGGCTGCCCTCTCAAATGGAAGGTTTAAACATCAAGTGTGCAGGACATCTGTGCTCACAAACAGAGCTGTATGCCACAGATGACCATGTTATGGATGTCTGTTTTTTAAAAAGAATCACACAGAGCCAGAAATGGAAATATTTGAGTGCAGTGATCTCATTTGTTGTATTAAAATAAACAGTTTGAGATGATGAAGATGATCAGAAGATGGTGCACTGTGGTCATAAAGGGATGGACATGGTCAGTAAATATACTCAGGTAGGCTGTGGTGTTTAAACGATGCTCAGCTGCTGTATCCCATCTGTCACAACCATGCTACATATAGAGTCACTTAAATCACCTTTCTTCCTCATTCTGATGCTCAGTGTTATCTTCAGCAGGTCACCTTGACCATGTCTGCATGAACATCAGGCTGGGTGGTCATATGCAAAGTTAAATCTAGCAAACAGGGATTTAAAGCATAAAAACATTATAGACTCTCTGTTGTAAAAGAATCCTTTTGAAATGCCATTAAAATTGGCATTTTTTTAGCCAACTAAATGTAATAAAAACAAATGTGAATTTAAAGCTTGAATAATGCTTTGATATGACTGTTTCTTAATAATCAGGTAAATAAATGCTATAGCACCCCCGTGTGGCCAAAAAACAATGTAAGGTTCAAAAGTCTGTTATAACCAAAATGATATTTATATATGTGTATATAATATAAATATTCCCTCTCTTTTTGGTAATGTTTCATAATTTTTCATAACAATTAGTTTGTCATGTTAAATGCTCTAAAGTTTAAATCTTTATTTCTGTTATTTTTGCACATTTTCCCTTTTATTTTCTTTCAGTTTTAACACATTGAATCAGAATCCGCTTGGTGGCCTCTGAAATATTATGCTGTGTGGACAGAGCTGTGAAAAAGAACCATCTGGGATTTTTTTGGTTTGTTTTATTGTCCTCCCTGCAGCATTGTTGTATGTGCTATAACCACGAAGTACTAAATGGAGGAGAATGTATCCCAGAGGTTGTGCACCACCATTCACCACGTTGTCAAGATGCGGTCCACTGTCTCCAAAATAAAACCTAATATATATAAATATATATGAATAAGTCACACAATAATCAATAATATTACTAGAAGATGGATATGTTGCTGACATAAAATGTATGCAGCATCTTTCTTTTTTCACTTTGAGTTTGCAAATTGAAATAATAATTTTAAAAAAATAAGAACAATATCATCACCATTAATATGAATAATAACAGCATGAATTGGAATTGAATTGAATTATTATCATTAATATTTGTCTTATTATCGTCCTCATGCTGCTGTAGCGTGTGGTGTATAAACATGTATAATGTAACTGCAAAGAGCAGCAGACCTGTTCTGTAACGACCTGTACTTTCTGTGCAAGCTAGATTTTAACGTAGACTTCAAACATTTGCGGTGTTAAAAGTATCCAGCGTTTATTCTTTATGCTGTCTGTCTTTGCAGGTTTTCCCCATATCAAAAATAGAAAGCGACCTCGTCTGCCTCTGTTGACTCCACCAGATAATATCAGTGATTTAGGTCCCATCAGAAGCCAGACGAATTGGTGCCAGCCCTCCACCGGAGGCCCGCTGATAAAGACGATATATGAGCAGGAATGAGCTTTAGGGCTTGATTCTGTCTCTCGAGCACCTTCCCACATTAAAGCCAACCCTATGTCCCGAGAACATCGGCCCTTTGTCCTCAGGCAGACTCATCACTCACACAAGAGTCTCTTCACCACATAGTCTCCCATAAAGGCCCTTGGCTCTGCAGCCTCTGATAGAAACCGTCCTCTTCTCGTTCCTGTGGAGTCTGGCTGCTTAATGAAAAATCTCTATCAAGAACTGTGGCTGAAGCACTTTGTTTCATCTCTGTCAGTGGCAGCAGAGCAGAAGCCGTTATTGAAGAAGGACTTCCTCCCTACATCAAATAAAATAAAACAGCAGAGGCGTGTTTTCTCCTACTGAGGGAAAAACAGCATTTCTGCATCATTGTGAAACAACAGAACTGTACCAACGGGGTAAATAGTATTTAAATGGTGTTAAAGAGGTTTTAATTTAGAATGCAAAGGAAAAGAAAAATACGTTTTTGCAAGGTTAAACAGGCATGTGGGAGATAATCCCACAACTCAAGCGCACTGCCTAATGTCCAAAATGCCCTACATTTGTATTAATAGTCTGTTTTTGTCCTGCTTCGGTGGTATTTCCTGCAATGCATTTCTAACACACGCTACAACTCTTCCTGGAAGTCTTTCCACAGGTTCAATGTTTATGGGAGTTATGGAGCGTTCCTTCAGAAGCACATTTGTGAGGTCAGATACTGATGTTGGACGAGAAGGCCTGGCTCACAGTCTCCACTCTAGTTCATCCCATAGGTGTTCTGTTGGGTTGAGGTCAAGTTCATCCACACCAAAATCTCTCCTCCATGTCTTCATGGACCTTGCGTTGTGCACTGGTGTGCAGTCATGTTGTAACAGGAAGACTCCATCCCCAAACTGTTCCCATAAAGTTGGGAGAAAACATCTTCACTGCTCTCCAATGTAAGGCTTGGATATATAGAAGCCGTAAATCATCATGGCATAGAAACCCATTCAGTCAAGCTCTCTATCCACTGTTCTTGAGTTAATCTCAAGGCGACATGAAGTTTGGAGGTCTATAACACTGTGCCGACCCCACTCTGCACTCTTATAGTGTGTCATCCAGAGCTTCATATTTTTGTGTGTCACTCTTTTGAATACTAGAGGGCACCACTGCTCACGTTTTCAAGGCCTTCCACCCTGAGAGTGCATCACTCACTGGAATCACACAAAGAGCAGCTTCTGCACCTTTTAAACAGCCTCTGTTAAATGCAGGGATTTAAAAAAAAATTTCTTCTACTTGGTCCTCTTTGATTCAGCTGCTTCTCTCTGCTGAGGTGCAGAGTGTATTTAACACTCGTCCGATGCTTGTTAACGTCCACACAGCCACAGATTAATCTCCCCCTTTGCGCTAAATTGTGTTTATTGGCCCCACTTAGTGGAATGGAGATTTGTGTTTGTGCTCTAAAGTGGATTGGAGGGAAGCAGTTTGTGTCAGCTTGACTGCCAAGTCATCAGATTCAGGATCATTATTGGCTCTACCCACTTTCCAGGCCTGACGGTGTAGACAGTGCAATCTGTTAATAGAGTCTCGTCTTAATTTAAGGCCCACAGCTGGGCTTTGATTCGCTGGTTGCAGCTAATGGAATTTAAGGAGGTTGGACACACTGATGGAGGGTTGCTTTCATTTAGTTTAACTATGTGTACAGTATCTGAGGCTAATTGACCCTCTGGAGCTTTTCCGATCTCGCCGTCCTCTCTTGTCCTGCGATCTGTGCCTCCCACACCAGAACTGATCATTTCCTTCTCATTTCCAGACAACAGTAAACAAAAGTAGATGAGTTGAGGTCCCTCGTCAGCTTGAGTATTTCCGCTGCCAGAGTCGTACTGTGACTGCGTCATTAGAGCAAGGCAGAGGAGGGCCTTATTATTTTTAATAATCTCCTGTTTTTTGCTGCTTCTTATCCCCCAGAGGTCTGCAGTCGGCACTTCCCCTCTGTGATCGTCAGCCCTGACTCCCTCGCCCTCCTCCTCCTCCTCCTCCTCCGTATTCATGCTTAATGATGCTCAGTCATACAGGCGCGCCCTCACACTGCAGGACTCTCACTGATGACAGGCACAAAGTTTAAATTGCAGCAGCAACACGCACACACAAACACACAAAACTGAGGTTTAACCTCCCCTAATGTGAGTAACGTTGCCGCGTTCATGATGGCTCCAACAAGCCGACGGTTGTCTTTTCATCGCTTTGCCAAAAATTATTGCATGTTTCTCTCTATAGTCTGCAGGACTCATCGAGTGGGAGCTGCTCTATTGTGTCTCAAACAATGCACCGCTGCATTGTCAGGCGTATAATTGAAAACGGTTACTTGGAAACACTGTTATGGCTCTTACAAGTCAATCATCCATTACTGGTGACGCTTATCATCGCAGCCACAACTGGACTGTCAAAAGCCTTCAAAGCGGTCGGGAAAGAAACTGGAAAAGTAGCTCACGAGGCAGCGTTTAGCACACATGAAGTCACAGCTTAGGGGTGTTCCCACCTGAGAGCTGCTCATTAATAAATTAAATCATCATTTAAACACTGCATTTTGTATTTACACAGGTTATCTTTTATATTAACATGTCCTTGATGATTTGGAACATTTAGGTGCAACAACTATGCAAAACAAAGAAGAAGAAGAAAGATCCCAAAACTAAGAAATCAGGAAGGGGGGAAGCTGATTTTCACAGCAGTGTATTTAAAATGATACACCGAGGAGGAAAACTGTTTTTCCCAGGGAAAAAAATGAATCTGTAGATACATGAGCTGCAAATTCCAAAGACCGAGCTACCAGACAAACAGCCACTCGAAGACAGAGGTGTAAAACAGGTTTGCTGTTCATTCTGATAAAGTCCTCTGTGTGATATAACACTTTTATCACGTTTACACTGTTGGCAGTCTTTCTATCAACTGCAGGTTCACTTAACAAGACTGTGCTTCCTGCTCAATAACGATAAGTGAAAGCAGGCTGCAAACTGTCTGAAATGAATGTCTTGCATGCTCAATCATCCATGTTTATCTGGACGTAGCGTTTTGTGGGAGAAACGTTTCGTCACTCGTCCAAATGACTTCTTCAGTCTCAGCTGACTGCAGGTTTCCCCAATCTTATAAACAGTACATCTGCACAATAGCTGAAACTAGCCGACTGAAAGAACAATGGGCTGTGAGGTCAGTTCCTTGATCATGGGCTAGTTTCAGTTATTGTGCAGATGTACTGTTTATAAGATTGGGGAAACCTGCAGTCAGCTGAGACTGAAGAAGTCATTTGGACGAGTGATGAAACGTTTCTCCCACAAAACGCTACGTCCAGATGAACAACCTTCTGGGATGTCTGAAATAAAAAATGCTGCAAAAACATACATGCATAGTCATTTAAAAAGAACAGTACAGAGACATGTCAGCAAAGTGTGGTTAATTTAATAAAACACCACATCCATGCCGTCCTCGGGCTGGCTGTTCTCAAGGTTAAAGACTCAGAGAGGTTAGGCATACCTAACCCAGCAGGGACCACCAGCAGAGGTGAATATAATTTGGAGTTTCACCCCCTCAAAAAAGTTAATGCCTAGGTGCAGTGAAATTCTAATATCAGACTGGAAGCAGGATGGTTTTATTATGAAAAAGACATTAACGTGTGATAGTCCAGCACAATATTTCATAGACTTTAAAGGTTCCCTGTAATTTCCTAGATAATAATTATGTGGCTGTAAATTTACAGCAATATTCTGTTAAGGGGCTTAATTTGTTTCTAATTACTGCAAAGGAAGAAAAAGAATCTGTGTTCAAAGGAATTTTTTCAACAAATTAACTTTAATTAAGCAGTAACCTCTGTAAGTCGGAGCACAGAAGGTCAGTAGATATATCGTAAATAAAAATGTATGATTAAAGGAATCCATTCATTGTTGATTTCTAAGGGAACATCTACACAGGCATACATTCAGTAACCATCGCTCCTGTGCAGTTGCCCCCTGTGTTACCAAATGTAAGTTTATCATGTTATAAATGCTGATTGGTCATTAGAGAAACTCTTTTCCAATTATGGTAGCAGAGCTGAAAATGGTGCTTGATCTAATAGTACTGGCTGAACTGATAAGAGTTGAGGGTCCGCGGTTGCTTTGTTGAGCAGAGGTGAGGCCGTGCTGCCAAGAACCCCAACCTTTCTTTTACTTTATATTGTTTAGTTTCAGTTTGGTTTTTCCTAGTTTCAGTGTTAGTTTTAGTTGTTTTTTGTTGCTCATGAACACAACCGATCATGGTCATGTTCTCAAGTTCAAGCTGAGCATCAGAAACTATTGTGATTTGCCACACCACCGTCTGTTTTACGCAGAATGTCTTGCTGTTGGCAGAGGTCAGAGGAGAATGACCATACTGCTTCCAGCTGACAGGAAGGGAACAGCAACTCAAATAACCACTCGTTTCAACCAAGTTATGCAGAAGAGCATCTCAACAGCAGCAGAAGACCACGCCGGGTGCAGCTCCTGTCAGATAAGATCAGGAAACTGAGGCTACAATTCACAGGGGCTCGTCAAAATTGGACAAAAGAAGATTAGAAAAACGTTGCATGGGCTGGTGAGTCTTGATTTCTGCTGCAACATTCACACGGTAGGGTCAAAATTAGGTGTGAACAACATGAAAACATGGATCAGCCTGCTTTCTATCAATTCAGTCTGCTGGTGGTGTAATAGTGTGGGGGATATGTTTTTAGAAAAAGTATAAAGTGGCCAATGAAAGCATTTGTAATGTGCGTGACATTTGTTAGGGGCAGATTTGATAGGTTCAGACTAGCAATTACAATGCAAACACTTGACGACATGCGGACATGCTGGTCTCGATAAATGTCCAGACTGTCTCGGTGCTTGTTGGACAAATTTGACCACACTGACCAAGACTAAAGCCGAGGACATTTCCCTATCCATAAATTATAAATTTAGTTTGTTTTATAAGCACACAATATTGTTTCTGTTTGTTTTTATTGTTATTTCATTTAAATACAATTTCTAATATTTTTAGCTTCTAGTGTCGTTTTAATGAATTATTATTGCTTTGGTCAGAAGTCTTGCAATTTCTTGACAATTTCCCCGCCTTAAATTGTCTTAATTACATAGACCAAGAAGTTTCCAAAAAGTAACAGAGTTATTATTAAATGTTTAATATTTTGCGCTCCATTATCTGTTAAACTTCTTAGTTTTCAAACACAAAGTGAACGAGCTCTTAGAGTGAAATCACGACGTCTTGCTGCTTAACGGCAGTTTTTCTGCAACATTTCTGCAACATTTATTTACATCACATATCAGCAGAATACAGTGTTACTCTTCACAGAAGATCAATTAAAAGACAAAAGTTTATCAGATGGCCCCGTCTCTGACACAGCTTTTTCAAATCTAGAAATAATAAACTCAAGTATGCCTTTCCTCTTGACGTTCTTGAACTGCAGTTTCTTGTCCCGCGGTCTCCTCGGGACCGTTAAAACCTTCACGTGTGGCATTAAAATACAGCGCCGGAGTGTCTGCATCGCCGTCCACAGCACATTCACCACAGAATAAATACGATACGGTACAGATAGCCAACGCAAGCAGCAAAACAAATATCCGTGATAAGAATAAATAGGCAAACAGATCATTTAGAGGCAAATATAAATGCAGAAATTTTCTAAAATGCTCATCTGAACACTGAAATATGAGAATCAAATCAGGTTTCAGTTATGAAATTTGTTTTACAGCATGCAGAGGGAACCGTGATTTTGGGGCCATGAAGGATACTTAAAGGGAAATATGACAGAGATCACCTGAAGCAAGTCTCGAGTGAGAATTTTATTTGTACTTATATTTTTTTCTTATTATTCTGCACTATGTAATATGAAGGTTATGAGACAATTTAATAGATCATTCTACACAGGAATATTAATGCCTACTAATAGTGCTTTATATCACAGAAGCAACCCTATGATTGACAACGCAGAAACAAAGAGAAATGACGGTTGATAGTGGAGAATAAGCATAAATGTGAAAGGAAGGTGCGAGAGAGCTGGGAAACCTTCAACTTGTTGCCTCAGTCAATGTGCAGTCTTCACGGTAACATATGAGAAATAAAACTAAAGTTTGGCTTCGTAAGGTCAAATCTGTGTATTCAGAGCATAAACAGCTACAGCGTCGACAGGAAAATG
The DNA here is from genome assembly GCF_041146795.1 of Maylandia zebra. Lineage (NCBI taxonomy): Eukaryota > Metazoa > Chordata > Actinopteri > Cichliformes > Cichlidae > Maylandia > Maylandia zebra. The sequence continues at coordinate 24,487,533 of NC_135188.1, read as the reverse complement.
AAACCAGCAGCGCCGTTTCAAACCGTAAGACCAGAAAATGAAAAAGCTCAAAAGTATTATAACCTCCACCAGCACTTTTTTTTTTTTACAGCATCTAATAACCAGAAAATAACTAGAGACCAGCTTCTTCACATAAACACTCCACTTCACAAAAAGCCAAAAGAGAAAAAAAAAAGAGAAAAGAAAGAAAAAAAAGGTGAGAGATGACTCAGCCGCATCCTCTTCAAACCCGAGCAATCAATGATTCACAAAGCTCTGTATGCTTTCACTTCTCCGGGGTTTCAGTGTCACTCTCAGCGGTTACGCCATTTTATCAATAACACTGACAGTTTTCCATAAAGCTGAGAAGCTACGAAGCCGATGTGGTGTCCAAATCTCCTCGTAAGGTCCAGACCCCAGGATGAACCTGTGGCAACAAAAAGCACATCGTATGTATTTGTTTAAAAAGAAAGAAAGAAAGAAAAAGAAAACACTATCTTAAAACAGTAACTTTGAAACCATTTCTGTGTGTGTTTAGTCTTTTCACCTTCATGCTAAATATCTCACAGCCAGTGAACTCAGGCAACACATACGATCCGACACTCGCTGTTTTGTTGAATTTTGGTTGAAATCAGGGCTTTGTGCACTCCACTCACATTCATTTATTAAAAGATGAGAAAAATTATTTGTTTAGGGCCTCCAAACTGTTGCAAAGCAGGAAAAGCAGTTATCACTGTAGAGAGCAGCATTAAGATTTCCCTTAGCTAATTTAAGAGTAATAGATTGAGGACATATGCTAATTTGCTTTCTAGTGCATATCAAATGAGACGATTGATACTAGTCTCACATCTGCCCATTACGTTTACAGCCAGATGGTAGTTAGCTCAGCTAATCACTGGAAAAAAGGGGAAAACAATCCCCCTCGCTCTGTCTAGAAGACAAGAGTCACCTACCTTCACTTCTAAAACTGTCAAAATGACATAACAAGACTTATTTGTTTAATCTGTTAAAGAAGCACAGTGTCCTTTGTCACCCAGGTCAGGTTCCTCTCATAGCTTCCAGGTTTTGTGCACAACTAAGACAACCTGTTGTGAGCTATAACTAAAGCAGGGGCGGGCAACTCCATGCCTAGAGGGCCGGTGTCCTGCAGGTTTTTGAATGAACACAGCTGATTTAAATGGCTAAATTACCTCCTCAACATTTCTTGAAGTTCTCCGGAGGCCTGGTAATGAACTAATCATGTGATTCAGGTGTGTTGACCCAGGGTGAGATCTAAAATCTGCAGGACACCGGCCCTCGAGGCCTGGAGTTGCCCACCTCTGAACTAAAGCATTAACTCACACTTGATCAGCTTTACCTAAAAGAGGGCCGACAAAAGGTCCTGTACCTAGTTTAGCTCCATCTCTCTGTGGTGAAGCTACAGGCTGAGCTCATACACTGTATATATAAGATGGATGGCCCACCATAACATTACCCAGTGATTTGTAGACTATCCATTGAGGCTTTGAGTTCGGTACTTCATCCCTTGCAGTACTGTCCATACCTTTAATCATGCTTAACTCGAAGCCAAGGAAAAACCAACCACATGGAGAGCAGTTGCTGGAGGTTGCCGATTTTTACCAGGAGAAATTGGTAGCAAAGAGGGTGCTGTGCCAAAACTTCCTTGAGATTGCTTTGGCTGCTAGCAGACTGCTGTTGATACCTGTGGTTTACACGGAAGATGCTGACCTGTCTGCAAACACTTACCAACTACTTCCCAATCTTTAGTAAAATTTGCAAAAGATGCAAACCAGACACAGAGAATCTTTGCCTTCAAAGTAAATGTTGTACCTTTTTGATGCAAGCAACACATTAAAAAAGGAGATACCTTTATTTGGTCATTGCATTTCTAGTTTCCATTGCATTATTTGTAGTTTTCCCACTGTTTGATTTGTTTGCAGCTAAGTCGGTGTCTCTCATGTCAGCTACTGACAATCCTGGCAAACGGCTAGTGACTAAAGCAATCAAAAGGAGACCTCTTTGAATGCTACCAACAAAAGCAATCATGATCTCACTGGTTGAGGAATACAGATTCTTCCCTTGGCACCGGTGGTTGCCAGATGGTTGCAGACTGGTCCCTAACTGAGGTTTTAATAAAACTGAAATGATGGAGTGTCAGAAAAATTAAGTTTTACTGAAAAGAAACAAACCAAAGCTTCTTTTTTTTTCGGTGTGGGGGGGAGATGCTTTGAGCATGTGTATATCTGATTTAAAGGTACTCGGGGGACTGGCTTCCTTTTGCAGTGACCTTCACCAAGTGGCCATTCAAGGAACTGGGGTTTTTGTTACTTGGGCTTTATTTTAGAAGTAGAAGTTCAGCAGCAATAGATCACTGGCTCTGCAGTACGGAATATCCCTGTTTATATCACCTATTTATGGAAAAATATACTCCGCATGAATGCACTTTCCTTGTGTGCAAGGTGAGAGCAAAGCAAAAGTGTCTAAAACCTGCATTTTTTTTAATGGCCCCATGGGCAAATTTGTAAAAACCCTTTGGTCTTTGCAGAAATCTGTGGATAAATGTCTCTTGGCCCTGATTTGAGTAATTACTGTCGTGTTTGATAAGCTCAGTGCCTCAGTCATTTTGGGTCACACTGATTTAAAAAAAAACCAAAAAAACCCACATTAAATCTACCATCTTATTATCCCCTCGCTTATGTGGTTTTAACACCATGCTTTCTTTTACAAACTTGACTTTAATTCTGATTGGAAAGGTAAATTCTTTTAAATGGTTTAGACAGAAAACAAACTGTACAGCGAAGTTGTGGCGGGAACATCATCTACGTCAGTAGGAGGAGCAGCAGTGCGAGCAGGAAAAGAAGAAGAGGCCGGTTCGTCTGCAGGGTGGTCGTTGCCGCCGAGTTGGTGGGACGCTTCCTCTTGGGGCCGTTGCAGAGTGGGGTGTTGCAGCAGGAGATGCAGACTGAATTCAACCTGCCGGTGCAGAACTGCTGGTAGCCAGAGGAGGCGATGAGGCAAGCCCCCGAGGATGCACACGATTTCCGATAATGTATCCCTGAAAATAATAATCAAGAGCTCTCTAAATGTTTCCAGTGTTCAAACAGAAAAAATAGTAAAAATAGTAAAAGAGATTCCAGTAGTTGGAAATGCATTTAACAAAAGTTGCAAAGAAATGTGGATTCATTGTCCCTGCTGTAATAAGATTGCTTAGACTCAACTTATAAGAGCTGCAGTACTTTATTGTCCTATTTGGACTTTGAAAGTACTGATTTCCTGTCTCCTTTTATTAACTAACGTTGTGCGGTGAGGGACAATTTGTTTCTGCGATGTGTTGGAAAAATGCTTTTTATTCACTCTGCACTTTCTGACTTCTTTATCAAGTAACCTTTCTCTATCTGGTACCTATTGCTGTTATTTGTTATGTTTTTCTACGGTATGCTTGATATAGGAAGCATTTTGTCATCTATGTGGTATTGTTACTGTATTATTCATGTGGTTGTTTCTGTTGTCTGCAAATGAAACATTCCTTTGCTGTGTGGATTAAATCAAATTCAGATAAATTCAATTTCTGCAGCAGGGAGTTCCATTAAGTGGAAAGGCAGGAAAAATGTGCATCTTAGCATTTTTTCCCCTTGATAGTGCTTGTTTGGTATGTGGTAATAAGGCACATGTTTCTACAGAACTGCTTCTCTGTCTGTCAAGGTAAAGCCTAAAATTACTATCTGAGGAAATGCTATGAGGGATCAATGTTTTACTCAAGGACACCACGCAAGGCTACTTTGTTGCAAGCACTGAACCTATAAACTTCCAATTATAAGACACTTCATCAAGCCACGTGCTGTCTGAGATTTGACAACTAATAGGAAAAATCTGATAAGCCAATCAATGATAACTTTGTTATCTGAAGGGACTTTTGCAGGTAGCTGCAAACATAATATTGACAGTCTGTAAAAATAAAGAATATTTTTACTTCAAATACTAGGCTGCAAACATGTTAGGGAAAGCAAATGCACAATACCGTGTAAAGATGGAGTAGTTGAAAAATAAACATCCCCAAATTTAGTAAAAATTGAGCAAAAAACAGATTACAGTCACTAATGTTGGTTTAATTTCTGTTTTGCATAATATCAGAAATTAAACTGATATTAATATATATATAATAACATAATTGTTAAGGCAGAAAAAACATTTACACAATAAAATGATAATTAATGATGTGCTTTAGCCTTGGATTAATTATATTAATATCAGTACTACAACGGAAGATTTTTCTTTTTTTTTTTAAATCGAGCTATATGTAAACACCAAAATCCAACAAAGAACAGGTTACTGTTGACAGCTGTAACTCAGATTCTAATAGCATTTTGCACAAGCTCCCACTCGGGTCTTTAAATAAGAGTGAACAAAGCAAACTGATAGCTAATGACTGTTTGGGCCTTAGAAGCAATGTTACAAAAATATGTTTGATACTAGGTTAATTAATATCTAGATTAAATAAAAATACATTTATTACATGGAAGAAATTGAACTAAAGGAACAGGACTGAATAAAACTGAAAATGTTTTTTTTCCCAACACTATAATAGAAAAGACTTTTAGAAGAACTAGCCGTTGTCTGTGCACATCTTTTGATTATGTTAGCTGGGGATGCTAAAGTGTAAACGTCCTCAAAATGTAATGAAAATCACGTTAATAATTTCTGTTTAGAAACTGAGAGCACCTTGGATCTTTCACAGCTCTTTAAATAAGATTTAACTCAACAACCTTAAAGTTAATGATGAGCTTTGGTCTTTGAAGAAATGCTATGCTAATACTTTTCATACTTGGCTATGCTAGTTAGCCAAACAGATGTTAGCAGATAAATACACAGATAAATGTACAGATAAATATTTTATGGAAGCTTGATTTTGCTACTGAATTTTAATTATTTAGTTTTACCATCAATAAATTAAAATGTTAGATAGCATCTCAAAACAAAAAAAAAAACTTGAAATTTCGAATTAGATATGCCAAAATTTTAACTTGAAATTTTAAGATACTCAGTAAGTTCAAATTTTGAGATAGCTCAAAATAATATTCTGGTGCCCAAAACAAATTAAACTTCCTACCTTATACTGCTCTGGATGTGAAATAAAAGTTCAAACGCTACACCCGTATTGTGGTTGTATCCACTTTTCCTTTTATTATTTCATATTTATACATTTTTAGACAATAAATGGAGGTTTGTTAATCTTTTTTTGCATTTTCTACCACATGACCCCTGGTAGGTTTCCTAGTTTGGAATTTTAAAAAAATGTCTGCTTAAAAAATTGTCCCACCTCTTTTCCAAACTGTCAGTTTTTTTCACTCTATAGACTGAGCTATTTTATTTCTTGTAAGGCGGCACAAAACTAATCTAATCTCAGTGGCAGCTGAATGAAAGCCTCTTGTCTTTGACAAATGAGCTGAATGAAGTAGTTTCAGTCAGCTGGGGTTTTGGATCAGCAAAACAACATCACAATACAAATAAGGCTTATGTGAAAACGAGCCTGCAAATAAAAAAAAAAAGCAATGGATGGGAACGTTTATGTAGGTTTACAACTGGAACATTTTTACACACTGTACCACAGCCCAGTGTCCCCTCTGTGATACCGAGTCCTACACCAGAGTCAGCCTACACATCAGTCAGTGCTTCTCTTTTCCTTCAAAGCAGAGCAAAGGAACTAAATTACAGATAACAATATCTATTTCACTGAAAATCACAGGAGATTGCTCTTTTGGACCAGTCAATAAGACACAACGATTAACAGGTATTTTGGGATGGAAGAAGTTGGGTATCCTTGGGTACTTTCTTTTTTGTCACTAATGACAGAGAAAATTACACACATCTGCAAACATCACAGTTAATTTAAAGAGTTGTTTATGTAGGCTCCACTTACGTGACTCGAAAATAAAAGTCATGCTACGACCAAAACGAGCGTAGTCAATTACGGCAGCCTCACCTAAATGGCAGAGAAGAAAACTTAAGAAGTCACGTTCTCTCTGAGCGATGTGTTTTCAGTTTCATCTCTGGTTTCCAGACGGTCACCTTCCTTCTTTCTACTGATAGACAGAAACTCTATCTTTGTACTTTTGGCTGGCTCAGACTGTGCATTAATCCCAGTCTCTCAACCTTTATGGACTCTGTTCTGGAGCGCGTAAAGGAATGAGAAAACCAAGAAAGACATTCCTCCATCAAGCATACATAATTCTGTAATCTCTGTAACGTTGGGGCCTCTACTGAGGCATTGCCAGACTTCATGAGCTAACAACGAGAAGCGGCTTACCATCAGATTTGACCAGCACCTCCTTCTGGCACATGTCCTGTACGTTGACGGTACAGTTGACGATGTACTCTGGCGTGGAGCAGTCATTGTGCTTCATCTCCTCACACTGGTAGCACTGAATCTGAAGGGTATCTCCTGCCACACAGAGTGGAAGCAGAAATGTTCAGTTATTGCAGGACTTTTTTTGTTTCCCGCCCTACAGAGTTCTTCACGTGGATAATCAATCCTCCCGTCACAGCTTGATAAGCAAAGGAATGCGTTTAACATTTGTTTTTTTGTCAAATGTCAAAAGCGCGGAGCTTAAAAACTTGGCTAGATTTTTTTATCTTGTGAAGAAAATGAGAAAGATAGGCCTAGCCACTGTTTCCAAGAGGTTTGCAAACTCAAGATTAGCAGCAGGTGGAATCTTAGCTTCCTGAGAGATCGGTTGAATAAACTTTGATATTACTTATTGATACTTTAAAGACTTAAAAATATGCCCATAAGCTGCATTCTTCTATTATGCACCACTGAGTGATAATGAATGATGCTCTGTGATTAATGTGACTGTGCAAAGCTATGAAATTTCAAGCAATATGATTTTTTAATTTTCCAATCATTACCTAGAACTTGAATCTAGCGTTTGAGTCCATCAAACGATCAGAAAAAGTGTTTACTGAGGTCGTAAACCAAGGAGAGTGTGTACAATCTGAAAAGCAATAGCAGACACCCCCTGCCGGCCATTAAATTAAGTCACTTGGTCCACGAGTATTGCCTGCTTTTAAACTCATTTTCAGGTGTTTTGTTTTTTTTTCTCTCCTCCCCCCCTTCTCACCGTCTCTTCTCCCCTTTGGTTTTCTTTCTCTCCCTCTCTTTCTTTCATTCTTTCTCCCTGTCCTATCCCCCAGTCATGTCTGTCCCGCTTGTAGCAACCGAAAATAAAATAAATTCATACTTATAATAAAGGTCAATCAAATGGACCAATATGGCAAGGCCATGATGATCCAAATCAAATCACTTTTATTGTCACATCACATGTGCAGGTACATTGGTACAGTACATACGAGTGAAATTCTTGTGTGCGAGCTTCACAAGCAACAGAGTTGTGCAAAATACAATAACATAAACAGGCAAAATACAAGAATGGCTACATCTGAAACTAATAAATATATGTACAATATATAATAGTATATGCATTTCTGGATGTGTATACTAAATGTTTTCCACGTGTGTGTGTGTGTGTGTGTGTGTGTGTGTGTGTGTGTGTGTGTGTGTGTGTGTGTGTGTGTGTGTATACACATATTTTACAATTTAAATAGAGTAAACAATAAAATAAAATATATAAAAATATACAGAGTGAGACATGTGCAAAACAGTGGCATTACTGTACAGTATGGAGTGCATAATGTTGAAGTTCCAGTAGTAAAGGTGAGGTGTCTATGACGTGTTCAGCAGTCTGATGGCCTGGTGGAAGAAGCTGTCTCTCAGTCTGCTGGTTCGGGACCGGATGCTGCAGAACCTCCTTCCTGAGGGAAGTAGTCTGAACAGTTTATGGCTGGGGTGACTGGAGTCCTTGATGATCCTCCCCGCTTTCCTCAGGCAGCGCTTCCTGTAGATGTCTTGGAGGGAGGGAAGCTCACCTCCAATTATCTGTTCAGAGCACCGCACTACTCGCTGGAGAGCTTTGCAGTTGTAAAATTGGTAAAATAAATCCGCTTGGCATCTTTCTTGGCCTTAAGACAACAATTCTGATGGCTAAAGATCCAAACGGGACACAAAAAAACAAACAAACAAAAAAAACTCATTTTCAGTCCCAGTTTAACTTAACAACGAGTGTCTACAGCCACCTGTAAAACACGGTGGAGGCTCTGTCATGGTTTGGGGCAGCATTTCAGCCAGTGGTGTTAGAGATCTTGTCAAAATGAATATATTTTGAACACAGAAAACTACCGTCAGATTTTGATCCGCCATGCAAAACCATTTGGAAAGTGTCTAATTGGCAACAGCTACATTTATTTGATTGACTGGCCTCTCCAGAGCCTGGACCTCAGTGACTCAGACAACAGGGTTTTTCACACCTCCCCCTCCTCTCAGTGGCGTTATGCACCATAGCAACTGGCCACCACAGGTGTGTGGTGATGTCACCCTTTCTCCCTCACTGTAAACCTAATCATGGCTGATCCTGTGAGTGTGTACGGGCTTCAGCCTGTCCTCTTCAAACAGCAGCTTTAAAGCAAGTCAGGATAGGCGTTATTCGTCATATGAACAGCACAGGTGACGACTGATGAAGTTTGCCAGACTTTTCTCAAGTTTGAAGCTGCTCTTCACAGGACTATTTTTCTTGGATTATTGATAATTGTTCACAGTATCTGTGAATCAGGGCTGTGTGTTTATTTCATCCCCTGTGTTCTCCCAGAGTTGAGCAATAGATGCTTGTACAGATTTTAGCACATATACCATTTGTTCAACGGTATATTTGCTCCAAACATGACTAATGGCGCTCCACGAGAGCGCTCTGTCATCTTTTTATCTCCCGCTGGGTGTTTTGACTTTACGCCTACAAGCAGATGGACAGTGACAAGGTCTCCTGACTGCACGAAGCACATAAAAGCACATGTTTTTCTTTGCTCTCTTTTATTGGATGTCTCGAGTGTCAGCAGAGAGGTTATAAATTCACACAGAATAAGCCGTAAAGAAAACACATCAGCAAAGCTCAGAGTGGCTGTTCTTAATTCCCTGGTAACCCGTGGATTTTATAGCTGATAAAACTCCATTTACAACACAAAGCTGCCGCGTTAAATGTAATCTGCCAGTGCATAGATGACCCATCTGCATCCTCATCCCCTGAGGTACTAAAACCAGAGTCCAGATTGCTACGGCAACCTCTTGTAAATATACAAATGCACTTTTATGTGGGTTTTTGCCAATTTCATCTGCCGCTTTTTTTAACTTACCAGCAGAGGCACCTGCAGACCCCACAGGAGCTGTTCAAAGACCTACTCGGTCCTCATTTTTCAAATAAATCATTCTGTTCTTTGCATGTTCTCTGTGGAGCGTTAAAAGATCAGCTCTAATCAGAATCAGAATCAGAATCAGAATCAGAATACTTTATTGATCCCTGGGGGAAATTATTTTTTGTTACAGTGCTCCATTTTAAACCAACATTAAGACAAGACAGACAATACGCTAACTAATTTAAAAGGTGGACTGGACTCCGTCAGTCATTGCAGATGCAGCAGACATATTTCTTTTGCAGTCATCAAGCTAAATCGTGAGGATTAATTTGAAATACATATATTCAGCCTTTATTTTGAAAGAGCACCATAGGCCTTTATTAACTTTTATACTGTATGAGAAAAAATGAGCCCAGAAATCACAAAAATATTTATTCTTCTCCTATTGCCAGAAACCTTGAGATGCCTCATGCTCTGCAGAGATCTGCTCAAACCGTGAGGCAAAAAGAAAGCGAGTGTAAGTAAACATATGAATTAGACATCACAGTGCCCACAATGACGTTGTAGTCCTGTTTAAGTGACTGCTACGGTTGGAAATCAGATGATCTACAGACTCAGTGCCACCTCTCTGCATCATAACTAAAAGCAAAGTCTATAAATTTATATAATCAAATCTCAGCATTTTTCATCAGATCACTGCGTATGCTCACTTACTGCTCCATGCTAGGATATCTTCATCAGAGCAGCTCAAATCCCTGCAGAAACGCCTGCTCTAAACATCCCACTCAAGCTTATAGATATCACTGGTGCAATCATTTAAATGGCAGCAAGCATTCACCTCCAACTTTAAAGGTCCTCATATCATATCCACCACCACAACACCACCCTAAAACATTTAAACCAAGCAAAACCTGCAGACTCCTGAAATCAGGACACCAGAGCAGCATCCAGCTCCCGAGCTCTGCTCATCACTTCTAGAAAACTGCTTCAAATCCCCCGTTTTCTTAGTTCCGCTAAAGAAAACAGACCACAAACCACATCCTTTTTGCTACTTCTATATCGCCATCCTCTGAACTCCAATCACCTGACGCACTTCGGAACAACTAAATACTATCAGCGCGATGTGGCAGAAAGTCATGCAGCAGCGGGAACAAGCGGCTCGCACTTTTAAAGGGCGTCATTGGCGTGGATCTGTGTTACTATTGTTCCCACTTTGCTCCAAAATGAGCTCGGGGTGTGTGAGGTGTGGGGTGGGGAGGGGGGCACTCCTTCTCCAAAACCATAAATCCTTCCTGCTGTTTCTCCACTTATCTAAAAACATCTGGAAAGATTCTCTTTTTTTATTCTTTATCTATTGGCACAAAGACGAGTCTCCAAAATGTTACACCGGCTATAAAGTAAAGTTCATCTCGACTGGCTCTAAACGAAGTCTGCATTTCCTCTCTGTGCGTGGACATGACTTCTATCATCATACGAGACCACTGCGGTCTCCCCAAAGTTGCACCTACCCGCATCGAGGAGGACTCCGAGCAAAGTCGCGAAAACGAGCAGACGCATTCTCTCCCAAATGATGCTCGGAGGGGAAACATGAAGAGAAGAAGAATGGGGGGACAAACACGCGTGGACTCCCTGAGGTTGTTATAAGACAAGGAGGTCGACCCGCCGCAGAGGCAGCCCGGACTCGGATCCGCTCATCCTCCCGGCTGACTGAAGTGACAGCGAAGAAAAAGAGAGAGAGGGGAGGAGAAGTAGTAGAAGAAGAAGCTCCTGCCCGCAAAGTGCGCGTCTCCTCTCCACGCAGCGCGACTGGAGACAGATCCGGAGCGCAGAAATCATAAAGCGCAGCCACGTGACTGGAGCGCACAGTTGGCGTTTCCATTTCTCATCCTGTGCCCGCGCACTAATTGCGCATCATTACTTGTTATCCTCTCACCGTGACTCTTTCTCGGCGCTGGCGTGTGGATTTGGATAACAAATAAAATCCCCCGTGCGCAAAACTTGGATTGGCGCGTTTTGGTGCTTCCTAACAGCTCGCCAGAATATTTCAGTGAATGGAGTCCGTAGCCCCCGCAAAGGGAAACACTTTCCCCTCGTCTGCTTTTAAGATCTTTCAGTCACATCAGACTCTCAGTGGCCTGGATCACATAGCACGCGACGTGTATGTTTTTTAATGGCGTAAATAGTCCGCGTGCAGACGCACATTTTAATATTAATTAATGTAACTGAGTCAGCTCTAAGGTGGGGTGGAGGGCCACGGTGCGTTTACTATTACTCTTATTCACGCCATGTAATCGCCATGAACTTATTAATGACGTATCATGTGATCATTTTACTTTGGAAAATAAAAGATGTAATGTGAACATTTTTATCTGCGCGCGCGTGTGTGTCACTGAATGCATTTAACTCCGTTTTATTTATATCGCACCAAACAATCACTTTACACCGTGAAGTAAAGACCCTACACTAATAGATTGATTTATCTATTGATAATTATCACTGAATCACTGTAACTGTACCTGCCTGTGTGCACTGAGCTAAACTTTGTTATTTAAGTAACGTCTGTCAGTTCAAACTACACAGAGCAGAAAAATGTTATCTTTACAATTAAATTAACTCAGGCAATCCATCTTTAAAAAAAAAAAAAAACGACAACAACAACTATCATCTAGTTTTGGATTCTAAGTACATACACAGAATACTCAGAGGAGAAGATTGTGCCATCGCTGTTGCTCCAGTGTTTCCCTCCGCTGCAGCTTATTAATCTGTGCTCAATACACCTGTGAACACCACTGTTGGTGAACATGTGGCTAATTAAGTCATCAACTACTTCATTAGGTCCACCTGTTTAATGCAAATATCTAATTGGCCAATCACATGGCAGCAACTCGAGGCCCTCAGGCACAGCCTGCTGAGGTTCAAACTGAGCATCAGGATGGAGAAGAAAGGTGATTTAAGTGTGAATGTGTCATGGTTGTCGGTCTGAGTGTTGGGATTTCCCCACACAACTATCTTTAGGCTTTAATAATAATAATAATAATAATAATAATAATAATAATAATAATAATAATACATTTTTATTTATGAGCGCCTTTCAAGTCACCCAAGGACACTTTATAATAGGATAAAACACTTAGTAAAACAATGGGAGAATAAGAACAATAAAACAAAAGCACAAGATAAAATGAACAAACAGTGGATTCACAGTGAATATGCAGATTTGAACAGATGAATTTTGAGTTGGGATTTAAACTGGGGGAGAGAACCAATGTTTCTTATTTCTGGGGGCAGAGAGTTCCACAGCCTGAGAGCAGAGCAGCTGAAAGCTCTGCTTCCCATGGGGGTGAGGCGGAAGGAAGGTACAGCAAGCGGGATAGAAGAAGAAGAACGAAGTGAACGGTCAGAACAGGTAGTGGTTAACAGGTCAGAAAGGTAAGGAGGAGCGAGGTTATGAATGGCCTTGAAGGTGAGCAGAAGAAGTTTGAATATTATCCGGAATTTCACAGGGAGCCAGTGAAGTTCCTGAAGAACAGGGGTGATGTGCTGGTAGGAGGGGGTTCTGGTGATAATGCGAGCAGCAGAGTTCTGAAGCAGTGGAAGCTTATGGAGGGATTTTTGGGGGAGACCATGCAGAAGAGAATTGCAGTAGTCAATACGGGAGGTAACAAGACTGTGGACAAGAATGGACGTAGACTGGGTGGAAAGAGAAGGAAGCAATCTGTTAATGCTGCGTAGATGGAAGTAGGCAGAACGGGTGAGATTGTTGATGTGAGATTTATAGGAAAGTGAACTGTCTAGGATGACACCAAGGCTCTTAACCTGAGGAGAAGGGAAAACTGTGGAGTTATCGATGGTGAGTGAGAAATGGTTCGCCTTCAAAAGGTTGGATTTGGTGCCAATAAGGAGGATCTCAGTTTTATCCTCATTACAGAGAATGTGCTGTAAAAGAGACAATATCCAGTGAGCAGCAGTTCTCTCAGTTAGAATTCTTTGTTGTTGACCAGCCTGGTTCAAGCTGGTAAAAACAGGCAATACTAACTAAACTAACCACTTTTTGCAACTACAGTATGCAGAAGAGCATTTCAACAGGAGCAGAGGGTCACTCCTGACTAGAGATGGACATCAGATATTACGTATCGGTATCGGTCCGATACTGACGTAAATTACTGGATCGGATATCGGAGAGAAATAAAAAAATGTAATCCGATCCATTAAATATAAAAAAAAAGCACCTCACAAAACTTGCGACATGGCGTAACTCGGCTCATAACCGTAGCATGTCGGAGCAGTGTGCTCAAGTGATAGAGAGGCTGTGTGTATTTGAAGCCTGCTACCAAACCAGCGTTTCATCTCTGAGAAGGTTATCCCAGAGAGAAGTAAAGCAAGTGTGTAAGTCCATCTCTGAATGTTTGTAAAGCATTCCCGCGTTAAGCTTAACAACCAATACCTGGAGCGACTGCATCTTCTTGCTGCTACTTCAATCGTGAAACTGCTTAATGATCAGCTGATCGGCTTTTCTGTGCGACTCCTTCTCTCTTCTTTGTTTTTGGCCCACTTCGCGCCAGAAAGAGGAAACCAGCGGCTGAACAACAGCAGCACGTTTAAGCTTGATAATCTGTTGTTAGAATTTATTTAATATTACTTTCTACTCGAGGATCTTTTGCAGCTGACGGCTGGTAACTGTCCAGGGGCGGATCTAGCAAAGTTTAGCCAGGGGGGCCGATAGGGCATGAACAGGGAAGAGGGGGCACAAAGACATACTTTTCTTTCTTATTCTCATTTAAAATGTCTAGCTTTTAATCAATAACTATCTGAATCTTACACCCAAAGTCCATTACTGTATATAGTAACTGTTAAGTCTAATATACCCTAGTAAGCTATATTACTTTTTCCTTTGGGAAGATACCATCTGTGCAGTCTGCAGTTCTGTTGAAGGAAGATGTTGAATCTATTTAATTATTTTTCAAAAAAAATTTATTTCTGTGCATTTTTTTTCCCACACTGCATCAAATTAAAGTTGATTACGTCGATTAAGCATCATGAGGTGGAGGGTGGGTGGTTCCCTATTTTTTTTTTGCTGGGAGTTTGCAACCCTATTAGTTAGGTTGCTTAAGATTTCTGCTAAGTACTCTTTAAAATACCAGAATAGGAAGGATGTAGTAGGTTTAAGTTTATTAGATTGATCAGTATTGCTGAACTATGAAATATTTTGTGCAGTGTATTTTTTACATACAGGTATAACAGAATAGCTTTAGTGTTGTTGTTTATTTAAACTTGAGTATGAACTTATACAAAATGCAGCAAGATATTTAAAAAACAGTTTTATTGATTAAAAAACACTATCGGATTCATATCGGTATCGGCACATATCCAAATTTATGATATCGGTATCGGTATCGGACATAAAAAAAGGGGTATCGTGCCATCTCTACTCCTGACATCAACCAAGAGTCGTCTTATTCTTCTTCTCTAAAAACAGGAAACTGAGGCTACAATTCAAATTCACCAAAACTGCATAACAGAAGATTGGAAAAATCTTGCCTGGTCTGATGAGTATCAATCGCTGCTGCTACCTTCAGATGTTTTCAGAATTTGGCATAGACATTAAAACATGGATCCATCCTGCCTCGTATTAGTGCTGCTGGTGTCTGCTTCCAGCAGGATAACACACCATGTCACAAGCTTAGATCATCTCAAACTGGTTTCTTGAACATGATAATGAGTTCAGTGTTCTCCACAGTCGCCAGATCTCAGTCCTATAGAGCGCCTTTAGGATGCTAGATGGACAAATCTGCAGCAACTCAGCGATGACATCAAGTCTATAATAGACCAAAATCTTTGAGGAATAAAGGGACACATCAGTACTAGAAGTGGCAAAGCCAGCGTTTGTATACGAGGACAGCAAGGTGGCTGTCTGAAAGTGCTAGCAGAGGATGGTTTTGATCCATCGACCACTGCGTTATGGGCCCAGCACGCTTAGGCTGCGCCACTCTGCTGGACAGCACCCCAGATGGGACTCGAACCCACAATCCCTGGCTTTTAGGAGGCCAGTGCCTTATCCATTGGGCCACTGGGGCTGCACACAGGAGCTAGCAGGTACAAGCAAGGTTTAACTTTAAAGGACACTTAGACATGTTAGTGTTTGTGTGCCTGATTATTAACCCATGAAGACTTTTATAATCACTTGATTACTGCTCCATTTTATTATTTGCAGCAATTGACGTTAGCTTTGGCTTCCGGACCGTTTGCACGTCTCTGAAACTCACTTTGAGAACTTGAACTACTTTTCAGTTTTTGAGTCATATTTTCAGTGCTGTGAAAATCCATTAAGTTCTGCACTTTGTGACTCATTTTTATTTTTGTAATACCGCTGTGTAGTCATCACCAAATTCTGTGACCTTTTCATGAAATTTTAATACAGTCTTTTCTAATAATAAATCAGTGCACCTATGTCTCTCTTATTCTTTCCTCTCTTCGCTTTCTCCTAATCCTCTACCAGTTGCTTCCACTTCCTGAGACTTGGTCAGCTGGAGATCTCTTCCCGTTAAAAGGGAGTTCTTCCTTCCCACAGTCACCAGATGCTGCTCACAGGGGTTATTGGTCTAATACTGTCAGTTCTTTATGTTGTGATTCACCTTGAGGAATTGCACAGAACAAAAGAAAAAAAAAGCATACTACTTAACCTCGACTTTAAATCTGCTCGCGTGCTGATCAAATAACCTACAAGCCTATGCTTAAGAGGCAGACACAGAGAAAGAGAAATCTTCCAAGCGTGCTTAAACTAATTGCGTTTATTTATATGCGTATAATTGCCCATCAGGGGACTAATGGTTATAAATCCCTCTGCAGCGAGAGCTCTGAGCTTCAGCCCCTGCTGACAGATTGTGAGGGGGAAGCGGTGATTACACGCCATGAAACATTTTGGGGAGGGCTTTCTCCAAACCTGGATTTTCACACTTAAAGAAAGGTCAAATGAATCACCGCGTATGAAGGTACACGTAGCACCTCCTTCACTATATTGCTCAGAAAAACACACAGACATCCTGCAGCTCAGGTTGAAATAGGAAATAGTTTCTCGTATTTATTTAGGAAATAGTTACATAAAATATAGCATTAAAGTCTAGTGTAACAGACAAATTGCACACAGTAATAATAATAATAACAATAATATTAATTACCAAAGTAACACTGCTGGTAACTTTCTCTTTACAAAGGAAGGTTTAAGGAAAGAGGTGAAGCATGACAATCACACTACAGTCTGACAGTACAAAATGTGGGTATAAATACTGGACATCTAGAAAAATACACAAGTCCTCTTCAGACTCTCTTCATACAATATTAACAGTTTCATAGAAAAATCGAAAACACACAGTCGGCTCTGTTGATTAGCACCAGCTGGTCAAATTCCAGAGAGAAATTTGGCATAAGTCCTCCTAAAGTTCAAATATGTCTTTTAAAATAAAGTGATAAAAAACATTTTAGCGTGAGCTCTTATTGATCAAAATAATATTTTTACTTTTTTTAAAAACAACAAGAAGAAGAAGAACGCCCGAAAGAAAACACAAGACGCCAAACAGCAGACATTAAACAGGTTGAACGATTGGCAAACAATTTACATCTTTTTACTTTCTTTTTGTTCTTACTTGCATATATATCGATCAGCAATGCCCGTTCTGATATTAACTTATATTTTTTTAATATATACAACATAATATACAGCCACGAGAGGAAAGCTGAGGTTTTGGAGAGTTTGGGTGTGTTATGCTACATGAGACTACGTTTGGATGCTTGGAGAGCCATTTGTCTACGCTTTCCCGATGGCTGCGTTTTCATTTTTACAATCGACTTTAGTCCAGTATGTTCCCTGAGCTACGGGCGACGACACCTTATGTTTGCTTGTTTTATCTGTACCTGGTCTCATTAATTCATGTACCATGTGGAAACGTCCTCGTTAGAGAAGCTGCGGAGATAGTTTGCCACCACTGGGTGTTTAACTGCTTAAGGAAAAACACAACAAGATTAAAATGATAAAAAATGACTAAAAAAGAAGAAAACTTTAATTATTTCTTTGAAAAATATTGCTTCAAGAGAGTAGAGAAAGATGGATCAGGTGGTTTTTTTTGTTTTTTTGGGGGGGGGGGGTAACTTTTCAATGGGCGTTGTACATAGCAGCAATCCATAAGATGACACCTTGGGTTTTAAAAGAGTTTCAAAAATGGAGTTTTATGCAAATATTGCCCATTCTGCTTGTCGTGTTTTCTTTTATTTTACACATCTTTGTACAGTATTTGTTACAGTGCAATGATAAGAAGTACACCAGCATGGTGGGAGGAAGAGGAGGAGGGGTGGTCACTAATGATACAAACGTGTATTGCTGTCCAGTCCACCACACCCAAGCCAAACCTTTAAAAGTCCTGTTTTTTTTTCTTTTCTTTTTTAGGATGAGGATTCATCCTCGCGTCTGTAGCTCTTCTAAGTGCTTCTTGTTGTAGGCAGAGGGGACCGGCACTCGTCCTTTCATGGCAGGGCTGTAACTGAGACAAGTCCTCTCCAAGATTAGCTGAAGGTTGAGAGGAAATCAAGAGCAGATCCAAACCAAAACCAAGACATTTTTGCAAGACTGAGAAAAAAGAAGAAAATAAACACAAACTAGTGTTTAGGGTTGGGCGATAGGACAGTGACCGGCTCAGATGATTGGCGGTTGTATTATTGCGGGAGATTTTTGGCGTTTTAGTTTGCTAATTTTCTGCGTTGCAACCGTAGACAGTATAAAAGATGGATGTGGCTGTGGTAACATCACCCATTGGTTTCAGAAGTTCAAACTTCCGATGTTTTTAAACTGCAGTTGACGAGGGACGGACATGGCACACCCCGGATAATCGTTAAACTTCAAAGAATGTACAGAATGGACTTAAATATTTACTGAGTATGACCCAAATTAAGCAAGTGAGCTAATAAACTCATCACAAAAGTGTTTACTTATGTTGTCTCTGGATTATTTTCCCATAGACAACAAGTCTTTCTGGAACTACAGGTCTGCATTCCCTGGTGGTTATTAAAGAATAATGCAGGTTTAAGGCACTTCTGCATTGGCTTTATTTCTTTATTTATTTTGTTATACTCGGAAGTACGTCCACCTTTTATAATGTCGCTGTAAATAATTAACTCTAAAGTGCAATAGCTCCTTACTTTCTGGAGGTTTTATGAGCAAGAGTGGAAAGCTGTACACAGATATCAAAGTTTTTCACTGACATGCCAAATGTTCCTGGTTTTCTACCCTAATTGTTTGATAGAGTTGCTGTTATCCCATCTGTGGTTCCCAAAGTTTGGGCGTTTTCAATAAATAAATACAAACTTTTTAAAATGTCGGCTTTCCAAAACGATGCCACTTCAAATTGATAGTTTTTTAATTAATATATATTTTTAATTTGGGAATGGCTGCTTTAAGATGCTAAGGTGTACCTCAGTTTGCCAAAATAATTAGTTGTGGAGATGTGGCAGAAAATGTTAATGTATCGCCCAACCCTGTTAGGGGTAATCCCCTAGAAAAACAGATGTAATCTACCCAAAAATCCACTCCATATGTCCACTGTGTCGTTCAACCTCCAGCCAATCAAGGCATGATTTCCAATAAGAAGGACAGAATCTGAAAGAGAAATGTCTTGAAAACTGGACTCCATCTCTACAGCCCTGCTTTTTCAGACTTCGTTGGATCCCTGGCTGGTGCAGGAAGAGAAGCTGTCGTACAGCGAGTCGCTAAGGGAGCCCACGGGATCCACCCCGGGCCTGCTCGTGAAACTGGAGGAGGACGAGGCCTCGTCTCCTTTGAAGCAGCTCTCCCCGCTCTTCCCCCCGTCGGCGTGGCAGTCAGCTCTGCGGCCGCCCGAGCCCGTGTCCGGGTACAGGCTGCTGGAGCTGCTCTGATTCAGCTTGTTTAAGGACTCCAAAGAGAAGTTGAGAGAGAGCGGCTGGCTTGTGCTGACAGGCATCTTCTCCATGGGAATCTCTTTCTGCAGAGAGAAAGGAACATCTGTTAATGAAGAGCAAATACACGCTAGTTCATGTTACGGTAAATGCTGCAGTGTGAACTTTTTGCGCTGCCCTGTCTCTACTCTAACAACAGTGAGTACGACAGTGATCTATATTGAGATTTTTGTCACGCTCAACGACCAAATGTACGTCTTGGGTGCTGGCAGGCATTCATCGCAGGGAATTTGGTCCCCTCGGCACTCTTCCTGCTACATTAACTGTGCCATTCAACGTTATTATTTCTTTTGCATTACCTCTAGGGTTGCCAACTCCCTGAAAAATAAATAAGGGACACCTCGTGGCCAGGGCCGGGCGACCCAGTTGTCTTCACCCTTCCCAGTGTGGTGAATTTTCTAGCTCTTTTTTTGTGTGTGAAATTATTTTTTTAACCATTTGACTTGAAGTTGATTGTGCGATTTTTGGCCCATTTTGAGCCGATTTTTGAGTGATCGGACCGATTTTGGCCTTCATCGTGCGTCGTGTAGTATACGTGGGGTAACGAGAAGTGATTAACACCTCACGACCAGCTCCCGATCATCAATCGCTCGTGAGGGTGTCACCACAGGCTGAGCGCCTGTGGTGACACCCTCACGAGCGATTGATGATCGCGCGCAAACGTAAACGTAAACGTTGGTGAAAAAGACGGCGCAGCACGGCTGTGCAGCGTGTGATCTGGACACAAGCGATGGAGGCACAACTTGTAGAACTTTGAAAAGCTCATCCGAGCCTTTTCGATGTGGCCTCACAAAATTATCACGACCACAACAACCGTGAAAATAGTTGGATTTACATCGCTGCTCAATCACAGCTGCCTGATCAATGTTTTTCATTAGCAATTTAGCAAAGTTGATGGTGGTGGTGTGTCTGTGTGAGTGAAAGACAGAGCGACAGATTTTCTGTTATAACCTTCATGTTATGGAGGCACAGTGTGAGCACTCAGGTCGCATCAGAGCATCGGGCCGTATAGTGTGAGACTCTGCATCGTGACCTACCAACTTCTAACCCCTGCGAGTCAATCGTGCAGTTTGAGCAGGAGCTGAATAACGTGACTGAAAATCGCACAGTGTTTGCCCAGCTTTAGGTGTACTGTCGTCCGAGACTTGCACCGCAGAGTCGGCGTTTGTTCCCCTGTTGGCCATGCTTCTTGTTGTGGTCATCTGTTGTCTTCCGGTATTTTCTCCGCAAGCGACCTTTCCTCGACCAATGAGATGAGCGGTAATCTGAATTGTCATACTCGAATTGTCATAAGTGTGCTGTCAGCTCATTGGTCACAAAGCAGGAGAGGGGCTGGGAATTATGTTTTCAAACAAAGCGTTAATTCCATTAAAAGTTATAGACTACTTTTGATTCTCACTGTATTACGGGACAAAGTGCGTCCCTTATTAGCTCAATACGGGACGTGTACTTTTGTTTCTAAATACGGGACGATTCCGTATTTTAAGGGACGGTTGGCAACCCTAATTACCTCTGACCATCTGCTTTGTAGGAATACATTAGTAAAAAAGCTGCTGTTTGTTAACACTGCTTCAATTAGCAGGAGTGGTTTCATCTCTTAGCTGATGCCAAAATGTGCCAGACCAAGAAACACACCTTTAGCTAACTCAGCTACAAAAACTGTAAAAGCATGCATTAGCCGTCTGCTTCACTGTCATATGACCCATTGCCACACAATCACAGAGTAAAATAATCCCTTCAGAGGGAAAGCAACACAACACATACACCTAAAAATAGTCTGTTCTTATTCATAATGTACCTGCTTCCCAGTATCTTTTTAATGCGTGTCTCAAAAGACACTTTAACAAGGTAGTTACTGTACCCCTCAGCATCAAAACACCTCCTCAGAGGCTGTAAACAACTTTATTTCTGCAACAAATAAAGCCTGGGAGCACAGCAGCTATCTTCATAGGTGCTTTTTGCAGGGGTAAGTACACAGAGGAGTAGCTGCAGGGGCTGGACAACCTCTAGGGACCCTCCAAACCTGGACCGTTTAGCATTTAGCTGCGAGCTGTAGCTCCCTTCGGACATAAATCCAGAACTACTTCACACAAGGAGCACAAACACATACGCCACTGAACTTTATTAGCACAATTTGGCCCGTGCAAACTCTTACTGCAAGGGTCACGCACACACAGAGATCTTTAAAAGTTCCCCTTAATATGAAGGTCTCATCTGCCTCTTATCACACTGAAAACGTGATCACATTTGTCTTACTTAGCCATAAATACATGCTTTCACAGCCTTTATTACAAAAGTTCCACCTAAATAAAAACCAAAAGGGTTTGATCGAATAAGTCATAAAGCAAGGAATTTCTCCTTTTTATCAAAGAGGCCACAACGAGAAAAGTTTAATTTGGTTATTTCTGATTTAACAGTATGTAAAAGTGGGCGACCTGAGGAGACATTAGCTCACCTTTTTTGTTTACTCTGTAAAAATGTCTATGTTCATAATGCTGCTATATCCCAGCCTAATTAATATACTGTAGGGTGAAAGCTTCACATGAGCCTGTTGCTGTTAGTCTGGTCCACAGGGTTGACATTTCCAGCCACAGAGCAGGAGCAGGCTCATAGCATCAATCTACAAGAAGCTGAAGTCACGTAATTTTGAACTGTAGCAGGAAGTACAGTGTCCCTTTATGTAAGCACAGCTGTTAATTAATTAATTAGTCCTGTTGTCTGTGAAACCATTGATTGAACAGCTTATTTTAATTTATTTTTTTATTATTTATATTTTTAATTCATTCTAAGGTCTGTATGTAATGGAAGTGTGTCCATTTAGGGTTTCTTCTATTTCCTGCTGCAGCCTGATCTAGCATGTTTTTCTCCTTATCAAGTAGCCTCATCTCTTATCTTATCAAAATATTCCACCTTTGGTGATGTGGTGCTTCTGTAGATGTATGCAGTGACAGCTTACTGACTAAATGACATACCGCTGAAACTGGATTTCTTTCTGTGAGACATAGCAGGCTGTTCGTGCTCGATACAGGGATGTCACTGCTCTATAGTGAAACATTAGTTAAGTCTTCTCAGTTTCTCTTACTAACAACCTAATTACATTCACGTGCCAACCCAGGTGTAAACTATGTCATGATGAGGAAAGGATTGAGAGGGAAGAGAGGAAATCATTTGCCTCTAAATGCAGCAGGTCTCATAAGAGCATCAAATCCTGGAAGAGTTTTAAACATGCAAATGTAAAAGAAAATGCCTGAAAAGTTCAACAGGAAGGCTAAAAATGAAAGTAATCACCTCATATTGTGACTGATGCCGAATCAACACAAAACCCTAACATCCCATCGAGGCCCATTAATCTGCACGGTGACCTTTGTTGGGAGGCGGAGTCATCATAAATTTGTAAAGAGGTCGGAATCAAAAGAAATATTAAAGGAAAAATGTGCCCAGAGGTGACGTGTGACTCACATCTGACACACAGGAGCAGCTTTTTTTTTTTTTTTTTTGCAGGTGCGGAGGTTAACTTCCAAATTAAAAACAGGTGCTGAATGCAGATTAGACCGGACGAGTTTTAATTCGACACCCACGCGTGCTTTTTCATAGCTTTCCTATTTTTGTGTCAGATTTTTGTCAGCTGTACAAAAAAGAAAAGACCTGTCGTTAAACCGCCTCGGGGCAAAGAAAAGAGTGCACAACGTGAATCTGTGATTAGCTGTGCGACAGTGAAAAACAGTCTTCAGATGCTGATTCTCTCAGCCAGCCTCCATTCGTCACAAACAAGAGGAGAGAAAAGAAAGGGGGGTTGGCTGTGCTATCGCTGATTGGGTTTGATTTCGGAGGAACACAATTACCAGCAGATCGAAGCTTCCCGGTGCAGGTCTCTGTACCACCTGCGGGCGCAGCCAAAATGATGGCTCCACACATAACTCAGGCTCCAGGCGGACGTCTCAGTGAGAGCTTCCTTCTTGAAAACACGAGGGCCCGAATCAGCAATTGGTTCTGCATCACATGCCAGTAATAGGATGTCTAAACTCAAATTCAGCAGACCTGCTTGCTACAAAAGCTGAGTGAAAGGGTCTTTTATTAAGGCTCAAGCAAGAAACATTTTTTCGTTTTCCCCTGCTGTTATGTATTTTTCCCTTTTTACGTTAATATTCTGAGTCGTACAGATGTTACACGTCTATGCTTTAGATCTGTAATCCTTCAGATTTCTCATGAAGTCAAACTAATTGTATGCACACTGCTATACTTAGTAGCTTTTAATGACCAAAATTGTAATAGCCACACTCTGTAAATAAAAGATGGAGCTAGTAACAGTTGCCATCTTGGAGTCCCCAGGGAGGGGGGGGGGGGGGGGGTCGCCTTTACTGGAATGAGAACACATCAGCAGCCACAGGTCAGGCAAAATAATGACTTTACCTTCTAAGGAGGCTGATGAGAGCCAAACCGCTCCAACAGCTGCTCATCACCTTCTACACATGCACAACAGAGAGCATTCTCATAGCCTGCATGACAGCCTTGTATGGTAGCTGCACCAAAGGTGACACAAGCATGTTGTGAAAGCAGCACAAACAAAAACAAAATCATAAAGAGGGCCAAGCAAAACCATGAAGACAACACACCCCTCGGACGATGGTCTGTATTTGTATAGCACACACCCCAAAGCACTTTACACAACCAGTCATCCACCCATTCACACACTGGTGATGGCAAGCTACATTGTAGCCACAGCCAACCTGATGCGCACTGACAGAGGCGAGGCTGCCGGACACTGGCGCCACCGGGCCCTCTGACCACCACCAGTAGGCAACGGGTGAAGTGTCTTGCCCAAGGACACAACGACCGAGACTGTCCAAGCCGGGGCTCAAACCGGCAACCTTCCGATTACAAGGCAAACTCCCAACTCTTGAGCCACGACCGCCCCGATCTGTGTTCAGGCTCCTATGACTATGGCAGGCGCTTTAAAACTATCCAAACACATACAGACCGACCGAAACACAGCTTCCTCCCCATCTTAACACGACCCCACAGTAACTATGCATGAACCTCATGTGCAGTTTCACCTCCTTATGGGGATTTTATATTATGCAAAAAAACTCATGTAAAGTGCTCAGCATCATACCATTACAACCCTCATGTATCTGTTAATTAGTCAGTAAGCTATGTTTAAATATGGTATTTATTGTCAGTAATTTTGTTATGCTGGGATATTGACAATGAAGAATTTTTCTGTCTAGTGACAGTGATGCTGAGATGAGCTGTTTAGGGCGTGTGAACTTTTCTGTCAGTAAGTGCAACTGTTTTTGCTGCTGTTAGCCTCTGTTAGCTGCTGTTAGCCTCTATTAGCCACCGTTAGCTTCTATTATCTGACATTAGTGAAACTGTCTTCAATTGGATTGGACTTAGACACTTAGTGAATAAACTCACCAAGGATTTGAGAATGTAATCAAACTGTTATCAGAGGGAAAGTGTGGTTTTTAGGACTCTCAAGCCTAACATTAGCTGGCATAATGTTAGCTTATAACCAGCTGTTGCTGCTGTTTAGCGAGCTCATTGTCAGATGTCCAGAGACAGGAGCATCACATGTCTAATGTGCTGATAATAACAGTATCAGGAATAAATGAGTATATTTATCCACATTTTTGCATGTTAGTGTTCAGGACATTGAGGATAACATTTTATTAAAATGTTGTTTGCGTTTTCTCTTTCCTTTGCATTCTTTGGTGGAGAGGACACGTTCTCATATAATAAAACATTGGCATGACGCCTCATATTTTGAGTCTGCAGTTGCAGTTTGTTAGAAAACATAATTACACACTAATCAGTGCATATTTATAACTATATTATTCTTGTTTTTCTATTTAATAAAGCAGCTGATGCAAAGCAGTTGGTCCAGAAGTAAACTCTGAGGTTGAAAATTGCAACGACTGCCATTTACTGACATATCAGTGAGTGTCAAACGTATGGCTATGCTGGTATATACATGCATGGTTCATCATTATATATTTATATGTAGATGATGCTTTAATACTGCATAACTTGGAACCTTAATACGATTAAAATGGGTGGCTTAAAGGAGCCCTCATCTAGTTTAGTTTAGTTTCGTAACAGGCTGCAAACATGTTTATTTCTCCTGAATAGTATGTATTTTTAACAGGAATGTATATGGAGGATTGACTTGCTTCTTTTGACTGGTTTATTAAAGATATAACTTGCAATAAGATGACAAATATTATTATCTGCACTGTAAACCAATTAGCAAACCTTCCTGTCACCACGAGCCAAGATTGAGAGCTCAAGGACTTTGACATAGATGTTATTTGTTCATCCTCAAAATAAAGCAACAAGTCCACTGCTGGCATTTAAGTTTGCCGAAAGGATGTGATGAGAAAAAAAATTAATAGAAGCAGATCTGTATTCAGCACATGGAGGCATTATGAAGCGAGATTTGTGTTAATACTAACAAAACAATTTTTTTCCCATGTTATCTGCAAGAAAATCAGAGCAGCTGTGGACAGACATCAAGCTGGGTGTTGAATGGTTATTAGAAACTATTCATGGCCAGTTTCAATGACGTGAAAGTGTATTCAGTGTGAACTGTGCTGAAAGGAGGCAACAAATCACAAGTTTGGTCAGTGTCAGGTTTGAGAAAAGTTTGGAGGGAGAAGTAATTGGAAAACTCATTTTCTATTGTTGCTGACAGAATTTCAGCAACTTCGTGTCCGTGCATCGTGTGATCGTAGCGTCTGGGTTACTTTACAATGAGGACAACAGTGGTGGTGGGAGGGGAAATGCTAATATAACTTATTTATTGTCTCGGGCTATGTGTTGTCTTTGCTGTCACCACTGCGCGAGTAATTTGATCGCGGGCCAGTGTGGTGAAAGTGCGATGGCGGCTTCTCGCTTTCTATTTCGGGGTCTTTTCCATCTGACTCTGGCGATGCTATCAGCCTGACAGTGACACAGTGGGAAGCGCATATTCCTGCTGCTGATATTTATTTGTACACTGATGCAGTTTTGGTTATCTAGCAGCCTTATTTCAAACTGCATGTCAACTGAAATGTTCCCCTAACCCTCACCATGTAATTACTGCCCAAGGTAACAAGCTGTTCCACGCTTGAGGAGTCTGCTGATTTGTGCTACACAGAAGGGTTTTGTTTGGACCTGGGCCACAGGAATATCACCAATGCCACACCTTGGCACAAGTTCTGATGCTGTTTTCCTGCAGCAATATCCCAGACAAAGCGTGGAAATAAAGGGGGGAAAGTAATGAGTAAGCAGGAAAAGCAATAAAAGCACAAAAGTTCATTCAAGGAGGACAAAAACAAGACAGAAGGAGACAAAGGAAACCTGTTTAGAGCGAAAGCGGGCAAAGTCAACTGGGAAGAAAGACAAAGAGAGTTGTATGGGAGACAGAAATAGAGAGGGGCAAAACTGAAGGGGAAGAAAGGCAAAGACACGTGGGAGAAAGAGAGACTGGGAGGAAGGAGAGGATAGAAAGGAGAAGGAGGTGGGGGGCGCCGTTAGCGGGGCTGTCAGGTGCTGTCAGGATGATGAATGGGAGGCCAGCATGGGCTGTGAGGGCCCTGATGGGAGCCGCTGAGCTTTACATCACTCTCCTGAGTGTTTGTGAAAGGTTATTAAAGGCGCTTAAATCACGGGGCTCTGACACAGGCCCGCTACCAGCCACCAAACTTCCCCAAACTAAAGCCGGTGACAGTCAAATGCTCCCGAGCCACGACAAAAGGAGAGCGGCCGCACAGGTGTGGACGTGCACAGCCAGGGGTGAGGAGGTGATGACACTCGGATAGATTGTCTTTTTCAGAGGAATAATGCGGGGTAAATGGGTTCAGAAGCAGTCATCCATCATTACGGTCGGTTCACGGCTGACGAATAAGGTTATTGTTGACACGAATGCTTATTTTAACGCAGAAGTTTGAAATCAGTGGAATTAGCTGCTAGTAAAATCACAGCAAACGTACACAGTGCGATAGGATGCTTCAGTAAGTGGGTTCCCATCGGAGTAAGTAAATTTACTATGCAGCAGTAGTAAGGTGGAGTCAAACTTTACAGGTTAAATTTTACAGCTGCTCTTTTTTTATTTGTATTTTGGGTTTTTTATTGGTGCTTTGTCTAAAAACTGTAAGTTTACAATACTATTTGTACCTAAGAAAAAGTTTAGACAAACTCAGGTGTGCTGTTGTTGCATTTGAAACACCTTTTACCTTTTATTAAAGCTAATCAGACTTCCTCTTCATCTGGATTTGTCTCCCTGGGTTTGAAAAGTCACATTTTACACGGACTGGTACTTCCACTCACCGGTGACTTCATTAGGTACGTGTGTTTAACTGCTCATTAATCCAAATACCTAGTCAGTACCAGCCAATCACAGGGCCCACGCATGCATAGATCCATCCTGTCTTGTAGCAATAGACATAATCAAACTCAGTTGGTACTAAAGGCGTACTAAGAAACAGGTATTACAAGTACTTTAAGCACTTTGTCTAACATTCGTTCGAGGAGTTCTAAATTGGGACCAACTTGGGGTCAGTATCTCGCTCAAGGACAGTGTGACATGCAAACTACTAACCTTTGGATTAACAACAACCAGCTTTACCTTGTGAGAAACAGGACTTGAGATGTAAGCTAAGGGTAGCAGGAACAGATATCATTCGTCACATTATTTGGTTAGCCTAGCAGACAGGTGTGGATACTTGCGTTGGCACCCATCTTCCAGTGAAAGCAGCCAGGCTCTTAAATTGGGGGAAAATTGGTTAAAACCATAAAAACAGTTTTTAGCTGCTGGGTGGAAAGTTGTTTATTTCCTCTGTAAAACTGGAAGTCTATGGGGAACGAGTCATTTTCAGAGCCAGTAGAGAAACTGCAGTTTCTGAAATGTCGTTGTTTTTGTTATTCATGTATGGAAGTTGCTGCTTTATTTGAACTTTTTGCAGTAAACATGACTACCATAATACGAATAGCAGAAAAATACGACACATTTCATACCAAACGCAAAGTGTCTTGAAATTAGAGTTAGAAACCTGCAAAGTGGTCTACAAGTAAATTACTCCTCATGACAGTGTCAGCTATTATTGAGGAAGCTGTTTCTTTAATCTCTTGGATCAGTTCATAAACCTCCAATGCTACGACACACAAAGCCATTGATCCCAAGTGGTAGCAGCTAACACTCATTATCGCTGTATTACTGTACAATGGAGGCCTATTGATAAACTGCATTTGGGGCCATTGCAGCTTTGGTCCTAAAGTACGTGCTCAAAAACACGTGAATATTAGAATTAGGCACATCCACAGACTAATATAATCTCACAGCTGTGAAACAATACTAAGCAGCTTTTTAAAGAAAGTTGAGCAGCTTTATGACAGCAAGTTTTCACGGGTTTCACTCTGACAAGGCGTGCTTCTTGGGTGTTTCAGGGGTTGAACTTCTGACCTCACATTATTGCAGCAGTCCCTGTAAGTGTTGCAAGCCAACACTCAACTGGGAAACGTAGCCTTGCGCATCCAATTACATGACAGGCAGGTCTGAGGATGAGACAAACACAGCCTTGCTTGTCCTGTTTGAGTCCGTTGCGTGTGGGCTAATGGAGCTGTGCTTGCAGCTTGGCCGCACAGCGTCACTTCAAAAGCTTCCCGTTCGATGCTTTGCCTGTCCACCGGGACTCGGATCGGAATCAGAAATCTCTCTCTTCCTGTTTCCTCGCTTGTAGTTCGAGTGGAGTCGCTGAACTTTGCTTTGTTAAATGGCGAATCGGCCTCTGTACAATAATGTAATACTTGATCGAAACGCTGCTTTTGCTTGACTTGGCAGAGTCAGCAAACTGACCTCGGAGCTTAGGGGGATTCATTTGTGCTCGAGTGCCGCTCTCAGGACACTCGGGTGTGTGTTTACTTGCTGAATCACCCTGGACTCACTGCATCACCTACACCCAGCGCAATTTGTCATAATAATCTGCAGCATGGTTCAGATGGAGGCTGCATGTGCACAACAAAACTTGACTGTTTAATGGTGGGAATGAGATCTAAATTCGAAAAAATGTTTATTTTTTCTAATTTGTGGGTGTAAATGATTACAAATAGATTCGATCTGATCTCATTTTAAATTCCAAGATGACTTCAGAGGTCGAGAACCAGCCCACACCATAAATTGAGATTTTTCTCCCCCATCTCTAATAGACAATAGTTTTTCTTAAAAAGTCGTGCTGACTCAGGCCTTTTTTTTTTAAATTATGGATTTTTATGTCAGGGCTGCTGCTGCTGGGGCAGGCGCACTGTAAGAGAGTTTGTCCCAGAGAGCCGGCATATTGCAGGCTGCAGGCCATTTCATGGTCTCTGATTCTAATTTGTCATTCAGCAGCGTTAAATACTTGTAGGCAAATACCCGCTGACACAAGAGGGTGAGGTGATCGAAAGCAATTAGGCGGATTTTTTCCGTGAAAATCTGTAAACGATTCCAAACGGCCGAAGAGAAAAACCTTGGGAGCGCAAACAACTCTATCGGGAAGAAAAAAGAAAAAACCTTGGATTTTTAGTGACTTT
The DNA here is from genome assembly GCF_041146795.1 of Maylandia zebra. Lineage (NCBI taxonomy): Eukaryota > Metazoa > Chordata > Actinopteri > Cichliformes > Cichlidae > Maylandia > Maylandia zebra. The sequence continues at coordinate 24,457,788 of NC_135188.1, read as the reverse complement.
GAAAGAGCTCTTGTGCTTTGGGAGTCTGACCATCTGAGGAGTCTCCTTGCCGAAGTTTGCGACATACGAGAATCCTAACGGTCCAATTTATTCTTCCTCCCTCTGCCTCCGCTGCAAGGAAAGCGAAATTATGCATCTTCCATCCTGGGAAGACTTTCATTGAGGTCAGGCGCCGTTTTTCTGACTCAATACTCATCCTCTTTATGCTGCATAAAGAAGCATACATCTGGGAGCTGCATGGCTTTTAACACTTTAAAGTGCCTCTTTTTGGGCTACGCTAAGAGCCAATTGATTTATCCTAGAACAACAAACACAGGGCGTAGTGCATTTTCTCTTTCTAATGGTATTCTAAGGCCTACCAATCAATAATAACTATTAATATACAGAACATTCACCCGCTAAATTGAAACACTTAGAAAGTGACCTACTGGACGGCTTCCTTGACAGGAAAGTTTAACACGAATAAAATGCTTGATGGGAATCGGCAGCAAGCCTGTAAAACAGCTGTTAATGAGTGAATCTGATTAGCGGGGAAACAATGAGGAGTTTGAATACTCACACTGAGCCTGTCTCCAGCTTTTCCATCAAGGGCCGACTCCTTGTGCAGCAGGTTGTACTGCGAAATCTTCCTGCTGTCCTTCTCCAGGTGCGAGAACATGTCGTGTTGGTAGTAGTCCATGATTGACAAGGATTTTTCCACACTTCTTCTCTTCAGGGTGTCCTCATTCTGCTCGACTAGAAACACAGGAAACAGATTCACAAAAAAGGCATTTTTTGTTAAACTTGATCCAACTTCTACAAAAGATAAAGACTGAGGAAGCTTCATGAAAGATTCAGCGACTACAACTTTCAACCACACCTGAGTCATTCCTCTTAGCTCTGTTGATCAGGGTCTTTTGCGGCGAGCCCAAAGTGCTTCCCGTCCCCTCGGGTTCAGTCTCAGTGTCGCTGCTGCTGCCTGAGTACGTGCACACTCGCAAGGCTCTTTCCTATTCATGGACAACAAAAAAGTCATTTTAAAACAGAGACATAACGCGCCTTCAAAGCCATACGAGCGCTATTATGCAGTCTGGTTTTTGCACAGAGAAGATACCAGGAAAAAACTTTAAATATAGCCCTCATGACTAAGTTAACTTTTTGCAAAGCAAAGTGGTGTTTAAGCTTCTCTCTTTTTTAGTTCAGTAGAAAATTTAGTTATTCATATGTAGATACCTACAGTTTTGAGAAAGTTTACTTTTAAAAGTTATTTGCAACATTATAAAACAGTCGGTAATGTTACAGAGTCACAAAGGCCTGGAGACCGGCTGGGAGCCATAGATCCCAATCCCAAAGTGTCAAAGTGTCCCCTTAGCAACTATACTAACCCTATAAATGGAGCGGAGCGGTCAGTAAGCCTAGAAAAGCACCATTTGAATCCCAGGTCTATAAGACCTCAGTCACACAGGTCTAGAGTTTGGTCAACAACCCCCCTGGCAACCAAGAATAACTTTGTTGGCAATTGGCTGCTGGAAGTTGCTTTCTAGGTGAAACTAGTTGCAAAGAGGTTTACTGTGCTTGGGGAGTAACCTCCTTTTAATTGCTTTGGTCTCTAGTGGTTGCAACAGTTGCCAACTAGTCTGCAAGCACTTCTCAACTACTTGCTAAATGGTAGTGAAACTGTGAAAAGTGTGACACAAACCAGAAACAGAGACTATTAACTGTCAAATAAAAAGCCTTCTGAAATGTAAGTGAGGAGAATACGCATTTTTCACTCATGACTGGAGGTTGCCACGAGGTTGCAGACCAGTCTCTGGGCCTGTGTGATCTTACCTGCTGAGGAGAGCAAAGTCTACAGTACTTTTGGGTTATTCTTTTTCTTTTAATTTTCTTCCTGTGCACCTTGGACATGGACTAACTGCAGAAACATCTGATTCTAAACACACTTTAACCAGTGAAGTGATTGTGTGAGTATCTGTACACTGCACATCATGCTGTAGATATTGGCCAGATTTCTTTGATCTCAATGGGACTGGTTAAATAAAGGTAATAATTAGCTTGTGCATGTTGGTTATGTTGTCAAATTGGAGTATATCCTACCGGACTTCTACATCTGAATGTATTCTCCTCTACCACATAATCAGCAACAAGCTAATTAATCCCCCTTGGAGTGACAGTTTCAGCTGACCTAAAAGCTAGGCACTGATGCTCTGTAGCTGCAGCACGGCCATCATTATTTTTCTCAACACACACACACTGCATTTCACTGTGATGCAGTTATTGTCTCCTTTCAACTATATATTCAAAATAAAGTGAATACTTCCATGAAGAAAAGGCTGTCTTTTCTGCCATCTCACTAGCTTAGCAGCGCTAAAGAAACGCATTAAAAAACTGTAACTGCTTAATTCAAAAGCAATTAACTGCAACAAAAACAGATATTTCTAAGAAGCTCCTTCACAACACGTTACCCTCAACAGTTGGTAAGTATACAGCCTCCCTGGTGACATTAGTGGGAAAAATGCTAGTGTGTGGCCACCACTTTATTACCTCATTCCTCAAAAACAAGCAATGACCATTTTCAACTCTGCAGCTAATGAAAGAATTTCATCTTTGAAACTGTGTAAAGTTTGAGACAGTGTCTGGGTATCTCTCGAGTCCCTTTAAGAACCACAAATATGTCAACTTAGACTAAGTGTAATGTAAACGACTTACGCCCAGCATATCATGGTCCTTGGATTTCATCTTCCTCTCTGCTTCTGTCTCTTTGTCCTCAATGGAACCTGAGATGTTGCTGCGTGGGGCACAAAAACTCAACCTCTTTGTCTGGATTGCGTCTAGAAATCGGGGGATATAAAAGAGAAATGAGGCAGGAGGTTTATAACAAACATGATAAGACGGTGATGAAGGTGATGAAGGTGATGTGGCGAACACTGACCACTGAATTTTACAAGAAGATCTGAACTAACATATGACCAAGTGGATTACCTGTGCAAACAGAGCGTGGAATATCCACTGGCAACTAGATACACGCAGGATTTTTGAGTATTTGAAAAATCATTAAATTATAAGTGATCAAATAGGTTATGCAACTACTTTTTCTCTTAAAATTGATATATTTGCTGTGCTAATCGATGTGCCTGATAGTGTGTAATGTGCCACTGCTGCCAAAAAGTGATAATAATTCAACTAGAGGCTGTTCAGCGACAAAACAGAAGCGGAATGGTTTGTTAGCCAGCTAAATGCTACCGCACAAACAGGAGAAACAGCTGTAAAGCTAGCAAGTCAGAAGTCTACCACGACAGTCATTTGAGGAACAGTCAAATACTTCAGAGCGACAATCGAAAAGGACTTTTACTTATAAACTACAAACTGCAACATATTTGGACGTAGGGCAGATAGACGTGGGAGTGGAGCAGGGAAAGACCACTGTAATTCTCGTGGTAATTTCTCCTTGAGCTGACAGGCTGATGAAACACGGGATGAGTACATCTTGTACATCCATTCAGTCGAAACCTATCCAGCTGGCTACAAACCCATTTCCCATTCGCATATCTGAATGAAACATTAACAGCGTCCACCCTGTGACTGCTCCATCCACAACTCCTGGCAGCCAACAGAACAGCTTTCAGCTGTCGTCCCCAAATGACGTCGGGCCGTCTTATTATCACTCTACCCAGTGCTGTCAGACGCCAGTTTAATTGTCTCGCATTCAGAAACCTCTCTTTCAGCTGCATTACAATAACGGGCTGCTTTTGGCTCGTGTTCTGTCTCCATCTGAGAAATCTGCATGGAGATCATAAAAGTCCTTTCCCCTTCTTCCTCTCACCCATTACGAAACAAACAATGTGACAGACGTTCTGTCTGTTCAGGTATCCTTTGCTTTTTTTGAATTTTTTATAATGATGAAGGAAAGGACAAAGAGGTAAAACCTGTGATAAAGACGCACAGCTTACTGTTAAGGCTTTCATAATCAACTTGTTTCACAGGGAAGACTCAACAGGAGCCACTTTATGTTTGTAGTTTTGCCTCAGATTCCTGCCTCTGCAGTGACACCGCAGCACTGGGGTGAACGAGATGCCGCCTAATGTCTTGTAAGCATAAATCTCCGGGTGTGAGCGCTCATCCCTGCATGTTATTGTAGCTTTAATTAGCCATCTGATTGCATGCTACCCTCCGCAGTTCTGCCGTGCATCATGGCCGACGCCGAGGCAGAAGGTGCTTTATGATCTATGGCTGCGGTGACGTGCCTATCTAATTGCATTTGTTGGTTTTCCTCGGGGAGTGGGAGTGTATGGCTTTCTACTATCTCAACTGAGTATCAGATGTCAGTGTTGATGCATTAGTCTCTGAATTAGCTGAACAAACAAGGTTCTTCTTTTAATCAGAGTTTAATAAACCAAACGGCTTCCTCTTGTCTGCTCCTCGGGAGCCCTTGAGCAGTCAGGAGGAAAATGCATTAACATAAAGTACAGTGACATTCAATACTTCACTTAACTTCCTGAAAGGTAAATAAGCTGTCTGAGGCTTTCGAGCCTAGGCTTTTTGTCCATCAAACATGATAATGGTAACGTTTACAGGCATGGATTTAAATTTATTTCCACTGTGACCTCGATGGAAAACATGAATAGCCTGAAAAGCACAATGAAAAGCACTGTTCTTTCTATTGTGGTGCCACATCCTGGCAGCTCTGATGACCTTCAAGTTAATTTAAAGAAAAAAAGTGCTGTAAAAAACTAACAGTACAAAGCACTAATGAGTATCAGTGATATATTAGATTAATAAAGCCAGACATCTATTATCTGTAAGATATAAATGAGGCTGGCACCTTTGCTTTGATTTAAGAAGCACTGCAAGTTGTAAATGTAATGCTTATACAAGCGAATGCACAAGCTAGGGTTACTGCAGGTAGATATACTGCAGAAACTCATCAACCATCACTTGTAACATTGAAGGAAACTCTTCAGAAATGAAACTGCTGTCATTGTAGTGGATTTGTTCATTTGGCCTGAAAGGCAGATTGACTAGGAATCAAATATTCATCCAAGAGATTCACAAACTAGCCAGCCATATTCTTTGGCTGATATTTTGGTTAGGTGTTTAATCCAATACCGATGCACTCATGTCAGTGTAACAACACGAGTAGCTGGGTGTATTCTCCACTTTGACTGTTTCAAAGCAAACAGTTGGCCTCTTTGGGCAATCGCCATCTCTGCTGTTTCAAAAAAATCGTCCACAGATTTCCATTCAGGACTACAACCTCATTCCATTTAGGAAAAATTGGTGGGTGCCCAGTGTTTGCATTGATTTTTTTCTTTTGCATTTGGTGACCGAATGCAAGTAGTTAGCAGCAACCAACTGGTTCCCCAGAGGTTGATCGTGCAGTGCCTTCAACTCCTAAGGAAACAGTTTCAATCACAAGACAATTAAACAGGTTGCTTATTGGAAGGCAACCTGTCTCCAAACGATCAGAGACCAGCTCTGGCTGACTGCAATCGCTCTCAGCAAAGGTTTGTAAGTAACTGCTTCTAATCTATGAAACTCCCATCATGTTGCAGTCAATCTGATTCACTCTACACCAATGAGTACAACTTGTCTGCGATGCCATAGGGGACTCGACTCAATGGGTTGCCATTCCACTTAAAATGACCGGTCAATACTATAAAGGGTCTACAAACAGGAAAAAGAAGGCTATGTTGTGAGGCATTTGTTTACAGTTAATATTCCTGTCTTACCTGAGGATGCTAATTTGGGCAGGCGGCTCTGGGTGTCCTGGGCGTTGTTGTTGCTGCAGGTCACAGTGGGGTCAGACAGGGAGTGACCCATGCTCATAGAGACATGCGGGTGGGGTTTTGAAAGGGAAGGCACTTTCACATCAGGTTGTGAGGGGTCAGGGTGAGAAGAGGGAGGCTCCTGATCGAGCTCAGAGGAGCCACCGGTCACCCCCTCGGGGCTGGATTCAGATTTAGGGATGTGGCGACCGCTGGCCCGGGTGACAGAATCGGGGAGAGGGAAGGTGCCAATGCCACTGTCCAGGGTTCTCATCTGACAGCCGAAGCCTAAAGTGACAGGGAGAGGAGTGTGACGTCTGGGAGAAGCAGGAGACAACGACACAGGAAAAGAAAAGGAGGACCTGGATTTACATGCAGCGGAAAGGGTTGTGTTTAAACAAGGAATCTGTAGCAGGTTCAAAACACAATGTAAATGGAAAAAGAGAGAAAACAAAACATTTTAAACTGACACAGTACTTTTTGGAAGCTCCTTTCTGGTGCCCATTTGTAGTTATCACTATGGTGAGAGGCACACAGCTCTCATATACACAGTACACAAGAAACACCTGCTGCCAGCAATTCTGAACTAAATACACGATTGAGCTGCAACCCGAGGACATGCTCCTTGGATTCATCAGAGTGCACGCTGGGTTGTAATCAGGCGATGTGACAGCGAGTAGGAACAGATGGATGTCGTTTAGAAACCACAGTTTGCAGAGCCTTGACTCAGGCTGGAACAGATGGATGGCCATTCAGCACAGCACAGGCCCTTGTAACTGTGAACGGTAATGGCCAACAGTTACATCGGCTAATTATTAGTGGTTTGCAACTTTTTGCTGAGTTACACTGAAAACCACTGAGGATTAATTAGCTTTCTTACCAGGGACCTGTTATTCTTTTTCTTGTTTTCAGCTGTGTATACTGTTCCAATGGTGGACGCTCATATTAAACATTGCCAGAGTTTTACATAATGAGATAAAAGTACGTCAAAGTAATTCTTGGGTCAAAAAGATTCAGATTAATTTACAGCACTGGGAAAAGCCTTGAGCCACCCCCACTTCTTTCTATTTTGCAAGGAAAATGGGAAATAGTGATTTAATGAAGCATGTGTAAACATACATGTAAATACAGCATATAAAGCAAAACCAAAATGTGTAGAATTCCAACGAGCTTGAAAGTCGGAATTTGGTATGACCAAGTTTTTACTTAATATCTCTTTGGGAATCACCTGGTGCAAAAATACCATACTAGTACAGTTATCTTTGGTATTTTTCATAGATTGTACTTAAGAAATTGGGAAAAAAAAGTGTTTTTGTGACAGGCTGCTAATAACAAAGTTAAAAAAGTAAAATAGGCTCTTCACTAAGGTGGCTGTTACATACAAAAACAAAACTGGTTCATCCATTGAGTTAGGAGTCTTTTTATGCTTGAATAACTTATAGGTCAGAGTTAAGTGGCTTAACAGACAAAGCCATTCCTTTTAAAATGGTTGGGAACACGTTCTGGACTGACAGTGAGTGAAAAAGAAGCCAATGTCTAAAGAAACACTTTGAAAGACCTTCAGAAAGTCTGGAGAACTATTGCTCAAGTCTGGTTCCTTGGACACAAGAAAGATGAGAAGTATGATCGGAGATACTGGAGTGTAAACCTCCTAAAAAGTTGTCTGAAGTAAAAAACAGTGGAAGTTCAAGACTTTTTCAGTTCTGCATCTCCAAGTATTGGTTGTTAAAAACTCTTAAAGCGAACCTGAAGGCTTTCTTTTCTTCAGTCTCTCAGAAATGCGTAGATATTTACAGATTCTGCTTCTCAGTGTTACTAAAGCTTAAAGGGTTTCTTTCAACGCTGTTGTGCTTCACAGTGAGCTTTAAAAAGAATTTGCAAGTACTTAATCGGGCATACTTCAGAATTAGTTTACCGCTAGAAAGAAAAACAGAAAACAATATTTACACTTAGATGTGAAGCTCATACCATCTATCCATTTTCTCTTTGGACGTTTTTCTAGCAAGGATGCCAAGTACATTACTTAAATGTACATTATCTAAATTTAAAAGCATTGCCAATAGATGCACAAAGTAGGGGAATATTTGAGCGAGTTTTTGAGAAGAAAAATCGGTGCATGTCGCCAACTTTCAGCAGATTTCGCAACATACTGTGAAAACGAGTCCTTATATAAGTGTTTGGATGTACAGATACACCATGTTCATTGCACAGATGGCCTGTTAGTTGCAAATGTATCTGCTATCAGGCCCTCGAGGACACTTACATGTACTGGAATAAACAGAAATGCTGATCTCAGTGCATGTCATAGCCTCCGTATGCACATGGATGTTTACTTGTATATGAGAGCGAAAGGCGGAGAGAGCCATAGATTACACGGCTGTGTAATTGAATGCCAAGCCTGGCAGTTCAAAATGCCCTCTATAACCAAACTATAACAAGGTCCACAGTAATTCTACCCAGAGGGAACAACGACTGGACATAATCTAGTTTTTCATGAGCTCCCTATCACTTCTGTATACAACCTCCAGGGTTTGAGCAGAGAGAGTTGCCTTATTGATACCTCCTCTGCGTGGAAATGGGTTTATTCGAGGAAGAAAAACACAACAGAAATTGTAAGGCTGGATTAATACAACAGAGTGTACTATCTCTTTTGTTGCTGGAGCAAACATCCAGTTGAAATTATTCCTCTTTGGCTGAAGAATACAGTCTTTTTCTGTTATTTTGTACTTTCGTGCTTGTTAAAAATGTTTTAAAAAGGCAGCGCCATTTTCTAAAAACAAAAGTCTACAAAGTAAGTTTTGAACACCACACACATCAGCACCTGGTGAAGTAATAGCTGAATTATTAGTATTGATCAACAGTGCCATCAAACCTCTGCAGACGTATTAGAGTCATTTTGAGCTCCGGGTCAGTCAAAACGTTATTTATTGTCCCTTTATGAGGAAAAAAATACCTGCCTTGAGGGAAATTCTTCTAATGCACAGTACAATAACTGACCAGTGTGAACCTCCAAGCCCACATTCATAACTCGAGCTGCTTGCATCATAAACTGGCTGGATGTAAACTATTTTTATGATTGATGTGTTTACCTGGCATTAAAGCCTGTGAATGCTGCACTTTGGAGGGACGTGACATTATAGCAGTGCTGAAAAGCAACGAGCAGCCACAGCTGAACCTTTATTAAATATTTAATTCAGGCTGTCGGGAAGCGCTTAGTTGGCAGAATGTAAAGAAGGCAGCCTGTTAACCAGAATACAGAGACAATTAACATTTTTATTTTTGGTGACATGGCTCAGACCCAATATTAGTGGCTCAAGCCAAAAGTATTTTGTGATTGATTAGTAGCTTCGCAGCTCAATCTGCCAACTCTGTGCTTCTGTGGAGATTATTTCCATCTGCACTCAGCCTTAACAAACACATTTATTTTAATTGTGAGAACTGGCAGATGTATAGATTTTTCACTGTCACCAGCATGCATGTTTTGCATACAAACAGGACTAATTAAGATGCAACCCCAGAGAACAATGGCCAGCTTTTCCATCTAGTTAAAATATATTACGTTTGGAGACTAAGACTTTATTGCTATTGTTAGTAAACCTTTGAATATTCAGTTTTGTTTTTGCTCCGTTTTGATCTCCACCAACTCCTGGAGGAACTTTCTGACTCTTTAGCACCTAAGTTCTTAACTACAGTCCCTGGCCACTTTGTTAGGTACACCTGTTCAATTGCTAATTAATGCAAATATCTAATCTAATAAGTAACGCAACAACTCAGTGCATTTAGATATGTAGACATGATCAAGACGACCTGCTAAAGTTCAAACTGAGCATCAGAATAAGGAAGAAAGTCGAGTTAAGTGACTTTGAATGTGGCATGGTTGTTGGTCTGAGTATTTCAAAAACATAGATGTTTCTAGAGTTTACAGGGAATGGTCTGAAAAATTAGAAAATATCCAGTGTTTGGTAGTTCTCTGGGTAAAAACAGCATGTTGATGCCAGAGGTTAGAGGAGAATAGCCAGACTACATTCAGCTAATAGGAAAGCAACAGGAAGTACAATAACCAATCATTATGACCAAGATATGCAGAAGAGCATCTCAACAGCAGCAGAAGACCACGGTGGGTAGGGATTGGGTATTGATAAGATTTTCACGATTCCATTTTCGATTCTGTTTAACGATTCGATTCTCTTATCGATTCTTTTTTTTAAAAAAAAGGAGAACACTAAAGTCGATTAGCTTAGAACTTTGTTTTATATCTTCTCTTTGAACAAGATAGAAATTTAGGAGTAACATGGCCTTACAAACCCAACAGTGAGATCTTAAGAGATGCAGCCTATGGCTCTTCAATGGGGTGTCACAGGGTCCCCAGGAAAAAAATTGTAAATGTAAAATAATAAAATAAATATTCTCCTGTAGCAATAACAAAGTATAACATAAATTATTCTGTAGCAATTACACAAGAATATCCAGTAATGTCCCTGCCTACAATTAAACACATTCACTTACCAAAAATCAGGGCATCTGCTGTGGTACATGGGTGCAAGCCTTTTACCACAAACTTAGTCACTGCTCGGTGACATTCGTCTATCCTGGCCTGAAAGGAGACGCTACCAGTAGACTGCAGCGAGAACTGCCAGCATCTGAGCCAGACTCTGTCTGTCTCTCTCATCATGGTCACCTAAATGCACAGTAATGGCAGGTTTTGTAATAAGGCAGATCGCACTAACATAATATGCACTGTTAGTTGATTATTTACCTGCCGCATTAACGGGAGAGGACGTGGAAACGTTACCGCTGCTGCTGGGTTGAGATTCACGAGTCCGGAGCGGAATTAAAAACACGACATTCATTTAAGGTCATCGTGTGTTTTGTGAGCAAATGCTTTTGCATATTCGCAGTGTTTCCTCCCTTAAATGAAATATCTACTTTGCAAGTATTGCAAGTTGCCCTGTTGTCATCCGTTCTCGTAAAGTATAACCAAACTTTTGAGCGTTTGAGCCGCCATGTTTCCTGCCAGGTAAATGACGCTCCGCAACGTGGTGATGTCATTCAGGGCGACTGGAATCGATAAGGGAATCGTTTGCAAAAATGGCAAACAATTCCAAGGAATTGAAACAGTGGGAACCGGTTCTCAACAAGAACCGGTTTTCGATACCCATCCCTAACGGTGGGTGCTGCTCCTGTCAGCTAAGAGCAGGAAACTGGGACTACAATTCACACAGGCTCACCAAAACAAGACAACAGATTATTGGATGTTTTGTTGTCTGATCAGTCTCGATTTCTGCCACGCCATTCAGAATTTGGTGTAAACAAAATGGAAAACTTTGGGCTCTAAGTACCAACTGAGCTTGAACGTGTCCATCCTTTTAAAACCACAGTGCACCTATCTTCTGATGACTGTAGGATAACACACTGTCTCACAAAATTCAGATAATCTCAACTTGTTGAATCTATGCCATGAAGAATTAAGACTGATCAGAAGGCAAAAGGGGGTCTAACCTAATACTAGAATTTACAAAACCACGACTCTGAGCAGTCGTTGGCGAGCCAACTTTCATAAAAGTCCACTGCTGGAACTCACCCCAGATGAGACTTTAACCCACAATCCCAAAATCCCTAGCATAGGAAACTAGTGCCTTATCCATTAGGCCACTGGGGTGTGCACACTGTAATAATGTAACAAAAACATTTTGTTCAGTGTACAGCCGGTACATTGTGGCTTGTTTATTTAAGCTGTCTGTGCTAGCAGCAGCAATCAAAGATTCTTATCCTTTCAGGAGCATCACAATGGTAAAGTAAGGTGTGTCTTTAAACATGGCATAGTTGTCGTTGGTGCCTTGTTGCAAAACTCAAATAAAACTGGTTTCTTGAACATGACAAAAAGTTCACTGTACTCAAAAGATTACCACAGTCGCCAGAGCTTAAGCAACTAAAAGCCCATTCACATGGATGTGCAAGCTGACAAATCTGCAGAAACTATGTGACGCTATCATGTCAATATGGGCAGAAAAGTCTGAGGAATGTTGCACCTCGTTGAATCTGTGCCATGAAAAATTGAAACAGTTTTGAAGAAGAGGGTCCAATACTTTTACTAGCAGTGGGTAGCTAATAAAGTGTCCGGTCAGTGTATGTTCACCAGCTGTGTCTGGTGGCTAGTTGGTTTTTGGAGGTTTTCATTCTCTGAAAACTCCTACCTATCACAGCTGAAAATGACACAAAAATTCTAAAGTTACATGCTTGAAAAAAGTACCCATAGGGCTTTTCCCTGTCTAAAAGGAATCACAGAGTCAGGAATTTCATCACCTTAAATGACCTCTTTTACATGCAGTACACGCTGTCCTGCAATTCTATTTTTAACATGCATGTACAGGTTGGCCCTCGGGTCTTTTGCATCCTCAGACAGCTGCTCTAAGTGGCAGCTCCAACTCGGCTTCTAAGAAGGACACATTTTTAGTGGTTTTCAGCTCCCTGTAGCGTTTCTGAGATTTTAGAATATACTATTTATTTTATTTGAAGTTTTATTTGCGATACTGTTCTTACCTTTACTTCACTTACATCTTTTATTATTTTCGATTTCTTCTCTCTTACAGTTATAGCACATATAAAGCACGAAATGGTTTGATAGTACAGCCATCCTAACCATTTGCCATCAGAATAAGCTATTTTATTTACAGTTTTAGTGTTCTCCCAAGTTTTGGCAAGGCAAGGCAAGGCAAGGCAAATTTATTTGTATAGCACAATTCAACAACAAGGTGATTCAAAGTGCTTTACAGAGACATTAGAAACAAAAACAAATAAAAAGCATGATTTAAAATTGATTAAAACAAGCAAACAAACAAACTAATTAAACACACACATTTCACACCTGTTCGCGCGATCTGAACCCTTATCGTAAGGGGAGCTACCAGTCCTTCTGTGGACGAGCTACTTTCTATTTTAAATTCCCTGAATTTAAAATACTCTCTAGACCCAGTCTAGACCCAGTTGGGGAGCTACCCAGAGCTCTAAACCCACTTAACAAACAAACAAACAAACAAACAAACAAACAAAACAGTATATAAAATCAAAACAGATAAAATCAGAACAGTAGATAAAATCAGGCAATGAAGGAACAAATAAAATAATGATTCTGACTTATCTGCACACCTCTCTTTTCCCTCCGAAACAAACTGGCTGGGGTTATAACCCATCTAATTTATTTTAATAAAACTAAGAGAAAAAACAAAATCGCTACCCTGCTATCAGCAAATCTAAATTCACACCTGCAATAGAGCTACATTTCAAGAAGCATGCCATTATGTACTTTGAGATGAATCTGTGAAACAATTTGTCAATAACCCGGTGAGTGACAGCCGAGTAATGAACACGGTGCACTCCACATCCAGTAAACAGCACCTACACCCCCTCCTTCCCCTCACCGAGCTACAATCTACAATGTAAGTTTGTCGCTCTGCAGTAATAACAGTCATCATCTCATCTCACAATTGTTTGATGCATTTATTTTTTCACTTCTTTAGCTGCTCAGGCATTGTGAAACATCACCCGGCTGCACGTCAATCACCTGAACAGACTGTCAACGTGCCGTTTGCAACCGCTGCTATTTCCCCACAGTAATGGTGAGTCTGGCAGTGAGGGGAATCAGTTGGCGACGGAATTGAGTTGTCAGTCACATCAGGAAATTGCAACTGTAAAAATGTGTTAATGCTTTGTTGCACCGGTTGATTTTTGACAGGTTTAAGCCAAATGAAAACCTGTACTCAGTGAGATAAACACTTGCAGATAGAGTATGAAACCCAGAGAAGAGAAGACGTGAAGTTTAGGCAAAGTAACAACTCAAATCAGAGAAGAGGAAAGATATTGTTCTTTTAAACTGCCTTTAGTGAAAGCTGAAAAGTAACTCATAGACTCACCTAACATGTGGTCTTGACAAGCTGCGTCTGGGATGTGTCCCTCTACATTTTCAGCCTTTAGGTTGATCTTCTCTGTCATTATGAGGGTCTAGAAAATGAACAAACTCCATGTTAGTGACAAAGTTATGACGTAAAGCAGAGATTTTAAACCTTTTTTCTGACACACCCTTAAAGGTTTGTCAGATAGACCTGAGAACACCTCACCATCCCCACTTTTCAAGTTCAAACACGTTTATTTGAAAATTATTTTAAACTGGAAACACTTTCAGCTTAGTAACCAATCATAGCAATTAAATTCAGTCACACCACAGTACAAATAGGACAGAAACCTTCTTGCTTGAACAGAGAAAATCAGTGGTTGCTCAGTAACTGCCCTGAGTTTTTTCACATTGGTCAACTGATTGCAAGATGTTGCAGCAACCGCTCTCCAAACAATCCTAGTCTAGCTCAGATTGCCTGCAATCACTCTCAGACAGATTGGCATACATTTACTGGGAGTGGTCCCCAACTTTGAAATAACAGTGAAAGCCCGTGCTTTGAATAATTTTAGTATAGTATGACTAGTATAACTGCAGCACTAGTGAAATATCCCAACTATTAGATGACTGACAGTTTGTTCATCTATTCTTATTTTGCTAATAATTTGCTAATAATTTAAAATGATTCATATTTCTAGCTAGATTGTGTAATGGTTTAAGCTAGTTTTAGCTAGATGGTGCAAGTTTTATTGCTCTTTCATTTCTTCATCTAAATTTTTATTTGATAGGTACGCTGTTAGGTCATAATTTCTCCCTTTTTAACCCTAATTTTAGCGAGCTACTGTGACTTTTGTGAAATTTCTCTTGCTTATGCCAACATTTATCCAGGTATTTTGACATGCCTTTTCTTAATTTTTTATTACTTACGCAATCCAAATCCCTATACATGTTTATAGTTACATTTCTATTGCTTATCAATTAATTATTTTTTTCTTTTAGATGAGTTGAGCTAAGCTGTCCACATACCCCAGGATACCTTCTGGATATATTAGACCGTATAGATGCAGCTTTGTTAGTATGAGCTGTTAACATTTATCAATTTAAAAGGCTTTCTTTTAGGTAATGTGCAAAAGAAAATTGTGGATGAAAAGGATCGGTTAAACCGATTCACGTACTATATGACTTTCCAGAGGACTGGACAAGCTTCTGGCTTTGTGAAATGTGTTGAAAGTTTTGTTCAGAAAGAAGTAAGGTAATTGTCACAGACTTTCTGCCATAGTTTAATTAGGTTATTTTAAAAATGTGGTTTTGGGGGTGGTGTAAAAGGAGCTTGTAGGTCATAAAGTGTGGCTCTTTTGTTGTATTTCTGTGGGGAGAAGATAGACGGAAAGCTTGGAGGATGGTATTAAATGGCTCTTTTGTCAAATTGAGTGTCTGCGATAAGGGGCTCCTCCATGTTATCAAAATTTCACATCATCTGGATTAAATTTCCTACATTATGCGGTGAGACTGTCATTCTTTCCCCCTGTTCAGACTGCTCCTTTCAGTTTCTTTTATTATTGCTGTCTCCCTTCTTTCAGTCGCTCTCAAGCTCTCAGGCTCTCCGTCATATTTTGGCATTTTGACTGACAGGTAATAAAGAATAAACCCACAAGGTCAAGATTTTAGCATTTTGCTTACAAAGTGCACTGATATGATTTACAAAATCAAACAGCTGATAGGAGCCTAATTTAAGTCTGTACTACATCCACAGCCTGATGGCTGCCTCTATGTGAGATATAGCTTAAAAACCTTCAGCTTTGTGGAGACAACAACAACACAGGATTGGGTTTGATAATAAAAAAAGTAGGCGATGAATTGTAGGCTGAGTCAGAACACAATGCGAATCAATATTGAGCCTTCAGGGGATGTGATGGTGAAGAGGCAGAGGTGTTGTGGATCTGTTTGTGAACATGTTCATACTGTACAAGTGTGAAAACCTATGGGAATTTTGCACGTATGCGTGCACTGCAAACAAGCTTGCCCCAAAAACTGTAACAAAGTCCGCAGTGCATGTTTGTCTACTTACAGCAGTATCTGAACAGATCTCCATATCTCCCTTCGTTTCGCTGTGTTTTTTGGGCGTGGCGATCCCAGGCGGCGATGTGGCCACGGAGTTGCCCTTCACAGCGGTCCTGTACGGAAATAAGATTTGATCTGTTTTTCATGTCTGTGTGCCGAGTACTTCCTTTATCAACTCACCAGGTAGAAAGCGAGACTCCTGATAAATTGCGTTGACCCACTCTTTCGCTTCATGAACGCGCAGGTAAACACATGTGTGCACGCACACATACACACATGGAAATGTCATCGCACGGTTAACAACCTGCATGAAGTGGTACTTCACAAGTGTTTGAAATCTGTCAGCTGGGTTTTTGAAGAGGAAAATGAGCAAAGAGAGTAGATGACTGTGGCTTAAACACACAATAATCCTGAGTGTTGCTGACTATGTGTCTGATCCCCAAACTGTTTATGCTCACTAGTGAAGAGTCACACCTCAAACAGACAGCTGCTGTTTGTGTTTCTCTGAACACACAAGCTTAATGTAGGGATTGCTCATGTTTAATGTAATAGAGCTACTACTTTGCTTCTGAATCGTTGATTCACTTGGTAGAAAGGCATCTCTGAGAAAGCTCGGTGACAGGAAATAATCAGCACAGCATCCGATCAATTAGGATAATAATACTTGATTTTCTTAATGACAAAGGTGTTGCTAACTCACCTGCCAAGAAGCTCTTTCACGAACTGGTCTTTTCCAATAAAGGCCGTCGTGCACTGGATCTGACTGGCAATCTGACCCATCTGATTGTTGCAGTGGTCCATAATGGAGCTAAGCTTGTTGTTCATCTCAGACAGACCCTGCACCTCCTGGCTTTCTTTCTGCTGATTATCATTTTTCTTCTTATCCTTCTTCTTGTCAGACTTCATCTGTTTGCCTCCGATCTTCAGCTCTTTCTTCTCCTCTTTTCCCTTGGGAGAGTCGGCTTTTTTAATACTCAGAGCTGGAAGTTTGCTCTTACGGAGGCCGAACCAGTTTGCCAGAGAGGGACCCGTCTTCTGTTTGGCCTCGGTGGCAGCGACTTTCTCCTGTTCTTGACATTTCTGCACGTTCTCCTCAATTCCCATCATGACTTTCTCTTCAATAGTGGTGACTGTTGAGCTGATTTTTTTCTCCTCCATATCTGGGTGTTTGTTTGGGGAGTCCGCCTGGGTTTTGACTTCCCTGCTGAAGTCTGCCTCATTAGGGAATGCTGCTTTGTCTTCTGTCTCTCTAACTGGATTTTCCAAGCCGTAGACACAAGAGGATGGAGGATGAAACTGTGGATGAGAGGCAACCTTCGATGGCTTACGGATGTTTAAACCAGTCCGATCACTGATGGGTAAACTACGGACCACTTTGTGAGAAGGTGACATGACTGCCTCCCCCTTCCCTGTGCCCTGTGACCCCTCAACTTTAGAACCCGATTTGAAAGCTCTGTCAGGGAGGATGCCGTGACTATTTGACCCTGTCATCCCTCCATAGTGGCTAAGTCTTGTCCTTGGAGAATGAACAGGGCTCTCTGCTAACCCAGCACAGGTCGCTTCTAAGGAACTCTGTCTCGACAGAGAGTTCCCCCTTTCCCCTGAGTTGGTAATGATCTGAGTTCTGATTTTTCCCGGCCCATCTAAGGAATTGATGCTTGGTTTTTCAATGTAGTTGGTGCTGAAACTCTGGCTACGAGCTTTTGCCCCGTTCATCCCTAACGCTGGCTTTAAATGAGGTTTGGCAGCAATAGATATGGATCTGCCAAAAAGCTGACTACTCCTTTTCCCATTATCACAAACACCCCCTTCCTCTGGCACCATAAGAGCTTGTAATTCTTCTTCCAGTAACCTACACTGGACTTCACCTTTCCCCTCTGTAACAGACATCTTGGATGGCGAATCAATATTGTACTCTGTCTGCAAGTTGTCACACTGGGCAGAAGCATTTGAAGTCACAGTCTCCTTGGAGACTGAGTTGATATGATCTTTCTCTTGTTTGCCTGGTATAGAGGGACTATTTTTATGGCTAGGAGGAGACTTTAAAAATGCCTTAAAGCCCATTGGGATGCGAGTCTTTGAGGCTTTTTCTGCTAGGTTAGGGGACATAATAATAGAGCTGTCTAAAGCTTTGCCAGTTTGTGGCTCTGCCTGACCTTGAGGTGTGTCCTGAAGTGAAACAGGTAAACTAATAGAGGTCTTCTGCACTGACTGATGGACATTTTTATTAGCAGATCCTTTTTTGCTTGCAGGTGAGTTCTGAAATGAGGACCCTCTGAGGGCACTGTAGGGAGGAGGGACATTCTTCGAGGTTTTAGGTGCGGTTTCAGGTTCTCGAGCACACCCTGAGTTTGCAGAAGGGAGGTAGTCTTTCGTGGTCATCCGCTTGGAATCGCCTTTAGCAGGTGTCTTAGTCATGGCAGGGGACTTTTGAAGGTGCTGACTGGTTTTGTCAACCAGTTTCTGAGGTGCAAGTGCAGTCCCGTAGCCTGCATCCAAGTCTAAACAGTCTTTATCCTTGATGGGTAGCGTTGATTGCATATTTGGTAAAAGTGAGGTGTGGTAACTTGGGGGTGGACCCCTCACAGTGGTTGGCGACCCCTCGTAATTTGGTCTGATCAGTAAAGAGGTGGTGCGGCCCGGGGGAGGGGGAGGAGAGGGGGACCTGAGTTTATTTTTGCTGTTTTCACAGTGTTTGTCTCTGGTTGGCTGTTCGCCGTTGTCAGCATACTCCAGGTGTCTCCTTGAGAGGTGAGGGGAACTCGATGAGGCGCCCTTATTCCATTCGGCCCTGCTGGGGAGCTTTGAGTTCACCGCTTTTGGGCTTTGAATACAGGTTCCTGGTGTCTTGATGAATCTGGACATTTTAACTGTCGGAGAGGAGGGGGACTTCTCCTGCCCAGGGGGTCCTGAGTTCCCGCTGTTACTTGGTTCAGTGGCAGAGCCCTTAGATAATCTCAGTGGGGATCCTGAAGGTTTATTACTACCAGGTATCTTTGAACTACTGTACTTGGAACCAGCAGCATCATTCATGGGAGGGATGGAAAGGCCTTTACTAGCTCGGTTGCTTGGTGGTTTGATAAGTTTCCGTTGTGGAGTCAGCTGCATTGATAGCCTCTCTGCACTTCCCTCCCTGCTACTGCTTTGCTCCCTTGGCTTGTGGGTCCTGATCTGATATTCAGATGGCTTCTCTGGAGACTCAAGAACACTGTAGTTTCTTGATTTTGAGGGTTTCTGCTTTGTTGGCCTCTCTTGGGGCACCAGTTCTGTGTAGTCAGGAACTACTTTGCTACCCTGAATGTCTTTTTGAGTCCCAGCAGCTGCTGCAAGTTTCTCTGCACAAAGTTCAATAGGCTCTCCTTCTGCATCAAATATTGCCAACACGCTCTCCTCAGATTGGGTGCATTTGGCCACTTTGGGCTCCTTAATCAGGCTGAAAGGCCTGGGTCTTCCATCTGCAGACTGGGTACGAACCTGGTCTCTCCGCAAGCACTGCTGTGTAATCAGCTTGGCAGCATCTCTTGACAACCTCTTCGAGTCCCTCTCGGCTTGCTCTGGTGGCTGGCTAAAGGACATTCGGATGTCACTTGACTCAGACTTTAACTCCTCCAGATCATCCGCATCAGACAGACGGGGAACTTCTGGTTCAGTAGGGGTGAGGTGCAGCTTCGATGGTCTCGTAAAAGCTGATATCCGCCCTCGTTCAGGGAGAAGGCTGTTAATAAAACTCATGAGTCTTTCAGGCTGCTCCTTTGAGTCATACCCAGAAGGGTGTTTAGTAGCCACAGGACTTGAGATAGTGTCACCTCCGCTGTCTTGCGTTCCCTCCCAGCTACATAAACTGTCTGAGATGCTGTGTGAGAGCTTCTTACAGTGAAACCAGTTGTCCTTGGTGGGGATGTTATCTCTACAACTAGAATGTGCTAGTTCATCATCTGCATCATCAGAATCATAAGCGAACTTCTTTCCCTGAGCAGTTCTCCCCACATGGGTAGGCCTAGACACCCCTTTACTGCTACTCTTGATGCCCAGTGAGTAGATGCCCTCATTGGAGTTCATGCAGTCTTTGTAGCCTGACTTGGAGACCTTGGAGGAACAGGAGGAGCTCCTGTGTTTCCTCCTTTGGAGCTTTCTCAGTCCTTCCAGTATGTGGCTCTCCTTACGTCTTGTGGGGAGGTGCTCCTCCTGAGCAGCACAGATATTACTAGGGGCTGACGAACCCAAACTCAGCCTCTTCTCCCACGTCAGAGATGACTAAATGGGAAAGAGAAAGGAGGCAGAGTCAGTCTCTGTGTAGTAAGAACACATATTCTTTAGTACGTAAAGCAATAGAACTGAGAAAAGCAAATCATAATGTTGGCTTTTGCGTGCAAGCTATTTTTATTCCACCACATATTTTAAATGCTTGGAATTAGGATGGTGCAGGACTGTCTTTAAATATGAAATCTCACATTTTCTCAGAAGCTTTAAACTCCAATTGGAAACATAATCAGCAAACTCATGCATGAAGGTTGTGGGATTAATTAAGGTCTCGAAATAAAGACTAAAGCACCCCTAATGAGCCTGATGAGCGAGGTGGTTTACCATTTTCCCACAGGAGCGTCCATCATTCCAGGTGTACGAGCCGCTGGAGAATTCACTGCACGCGCTCGACAGCGACAGCTCACTGCTGCTACAGCTGCTGCGTGGGTACACGGGGGCTGGCACTGTCAGGCTCAGCTGGCTCAGACATTTGGCCACAGGGAGACCTGCCTTTCCATTCAACTGAACCTCCTATGACACAGAAAAGAGGCGACATAGCATTAAGATGGAGTCACTTACATGGCCGCTTAACAATGTTTGTGAGTTACATAAGCTTTCCTTTAGTCCGACTAGACATCAAAAGTGTTTATGTGTTGGGTACTGCTGCATATCTAATTGCCATCATGCTGTTGATTTTGTGATGAAAGGTATTGAAGAAAACCTTGAGACACCCAATCAAATATCACAGAAAAGTCGACTAAATTGTCGATGTACTGCACTTTTCAAACTTAAAGAAATACCGATATCAATCATCTTTCGTGTGCAGTCACCACACCGCGGCAGATGTTTGTCCAATTAGCATTTCCCTGAAGACAATCTGACAATGACAGTGGAGTTTAAGATGAGGAATCTGATACATCCATGGCACAGTTTTCAATTCTCTAATCTCACATTCGTGTGCGTGTCACTTAACACGGCTTATTTAAGGATATGTAGAGGTTTTGCTCATCCTGATTACAAGATGATTCATAATTCGCTTTTCAGCCATTATTATTTCATTTTCTTTTTCTGCTCTGATGGTACGCATTAGGGTTTATCAGGTGGCATCCTCAGAGGGGTAAAAGGGCAAAGGAAATGGAGCAAACTCATTTTCGGGCCTTAATGCATAATATATAAGATGATTAATGTTCCAGAGTGTCCTGTGGAGTCATTTTTACTGAAGACGAGTCTCAATCGATGGTTTTCTGGTAATATGACAAGGATATATCCCTCTTAGTGCCAAGTGATACTGCTGGCTTTTCCTGCTGAGAGCACAGGAGGGGTCACGGATTTGGATTTTAGATCTGTATTTTAATATCTTGGAATGATTTCTTGATGGGAGACGGGGGTATAGTTGTGCTGCAACACTTGGATGAGTTATATGGGTAGGGGAAAAAAAGTACATTTAATGTTTCCCATTAGGCTTACATTAGAGGGGGAGTCTGTATTCCTGGAAAGTAGGAAAGCCTTGCTTCTCTCTGGCTCCAGGAGCAAATCTGCTGCAGACAGATCCATGATCCGAGAGTGGAGTTTCTGAAAGTCAAACGGGAAGTACACGCAAAGATGAATTTTTGACTTTGGGGGATCTCAAGAGGAGCATCTGAGATGACAGAAGAGCATAATTGGTATGAAGATCTTTATCAGTACTTTATGCGGCGCACAGCATAGCCTGAAATTCCTTTTTGTAGCATCTCAGCTGGGCGTGAGGATTTTGATCTGAGTATTGTCTAAATCTCCCTCGAATGACAAATATTTAAAGAAAGCAATTAAACAAAGTAATCATTTGAGTTCATTTTTGAAAATCTCAAACAACTGCACAGTAGGCTGAGGCGGAGCAATATTTTTTACCTATCTGATTCCCTCCACTGGTGCCAAACGGAGCCCCGATTCATCCCTCTCTCTCTCAAAGTCATTAATGTCATCGTCCAGAAAAAAAAAAATAATAATAATGTGAATAGGAAATAATTGCATCAGGGAGTTTGGGATTGCTTTGATTTTTTCCCCCTTTTTTATTTGTGCTAGTCTCTTCTGTTATTTCACTCTCATGCTTAAGAGGGAAGGATACAAAACCAAATACATTTCCACATATTAATCCCAGAACTTAATTACACTGGATTCCCTGAGCTCAAATTAACTTAAACTAGAAATCTGCAGGAACAGAACACTTGATCTTGTGCTGCATTTCCTGCCAAGGGTAGAACTAATGCTCACTTAGGGAGTATATGCATGTGCTTCTACGCACTGGTCGCTTTGTTTTCTTTTGTTTTTGTTTTGTTTTTTAATTCAGTTTCTACCATTAAAGTAAGTGGCGACTCACATGCTGTGCACCCCTTGAAGAAAATAAATTGGGTGTTATAAAAGCAAAAGTCACCCACGGTAAATGGAAACTGAGCTTTGAAAATGATCTCCTCAAATTTTCCTTCAATGGCATGAACGTTTTAAAATAAAAATGGTTTCCATTTTATTTACTTCCATAAACCTCTTTCCCGACTGTGTATATCGACTTGTGAAAAGAAAAAATACACGACTTCTAATGACACCAAAACTTCCCTGCTTTCTTTTGTCTCTTTAGAACAAGTAACCTGTGTTGCATTCATTGTGGATTTTTCACTCCAACTTCAGACAAAAAAAAATCCAAAAGAAAAGCTGCTTTTTGTATTAGAGAAAGCCTGTGAATAAGCTGTTAGCGTGACTGATTTTTGTACCATCAGCGACAAGGTGGTAATTTGCCATGGAAACAGATCGATGCCCATTTTCCATGTTTCCTCTGAACAGACTGTGTAAGGACCGTATTCTTTACCATTTGTAAGATTTATAAAAGCATCCGGCTTTAGATGCTGGCACAGAGTTCTTTCTAACGTGTTCAGGTTTCAGTGAGTTCAAAAACAGTTAAGCTACAGGGAGGATTTCTTTTTTTTGCCTGTTACAGATCAAAACTTAACTTTTAAAATGATCTTGCCGAACACTCATCAGATTTATAAATATAAAGGGTTTGTTCTGTGCCCTGGAAAGCTTAGGAGATCACATTCTTTCAAAAGCAAATAAAGGCAAAAGTAGTAGTAGTAATATCGTGCAGTTGTACTAGTTTGGGCATATATATATATATATATATATATATATATATATATATATATATATATATATATATATATATATATATATATATATATATGTCTGTATGTGTGTGTGTTAAGGCATTAACAGCAAAAGAGCAAAAGAGCAAAAAAAACCTAACATATAAAAAAAATGCATCAGAGAGTTAGGGGTTTTCTTTGATTAAATAAAAAAAATATATTTTAAGTGCAAATTCTTGTCTTATAAAAAATATGCAATTTTCACTTTTCTTTTTAAAAGCCGACAAACTGCTGAAAAACTAATTATTAGAAACTTCTACAGGACTAAACGTGATAAAATAAAATTTGAGTTCATTTCGTTTTGTCAAAATACAGTGCATCTCAGGTTCTGTAAAATTGTTTGTAACTGTTTGTTAAACACAATCCCACTGTTCCCAAGAACAGACGGCGATTGAGCTGCTGAGGTCAAAGTGATCAGCCTGTGCCAGCTAGGACTCGGGTAATTCTGTACCCGGGTTTGTGACAGTTCTGCTTCTGTGTCTAAACTTTGTCTTGTACTGCTCTTAAGCATGTTTTAATTATTGTGCAGTATAAACGGCCTAATTAGTATTATTCGTTGTATTTTTACTCAGTTGTATATAGCATTCGTATTCTATTTTTATCTTATTGTATATTTTTATTCTATTTTATTCTACTGTATATAGTATATTATTTTATTCTATTCTGTACAGCTGTGTACTGTATTTATTCTTATTGTATTCTAATTTTTGCCTCATAACTTTTGCACTGTCCACTTCCTGCTGTGACAAAACAAATTTCCCACGTGTGGGACTAATAAAGGTTATCTTATCTTATCTTATTATTATGATATGTGATAGTTTTAGGTTTTTAAATAAAAAGCTGTCTTTTTCACATGGTTTGTTAAAAAAACAAAGCTGACAACCTTTTTCAACGAATGTTTCATCAAGAAAACATCAAAACCATATCGAAACAGTTTTAATTTAAGACAGATGAAAAAACATCTACAGGATTTGAGTTTATTTTGTTTTGTGAAAAAAAATACAGTTCAGGTTCTGTAATTGTCATTTTACTTTGTTAATCTTTTAGTTCTTCACACTTTCCTTGTAACATTTTTTATCTAAAATTATCTTTTGTTAAACATAATCTCACTAAGAACAGGCGGTGTTTGAGCTGCCGAGGTCACAGTGACCGACCTGCGTCAAGCTAAACACTCGTTGCTATTTTAGCAACCGGCTTCGTTCCATTTCTGCTTTTGTGTTTTTTTACATTAAACCTTTTCACCCTCACAGTGCTCTTAACCATGTTTTAATAAATGTGCAGTATTTGTAGTTGATCTTTTTTTTCCTTTTATTTAAAATTTAGATTATTGTCTATAAAGCACTTTGCAGTTTTTGCTTGTAAAAGGCACCATCTAAATAAACATTGTTTGGTTATTATTTTATTCTGTCCACAGAGATAACTGTGTATGAAGCTCTGATGCGACACGGCCGGGCCTGGATGCTGTCCACACAGGATGGGAGTGGCTGAGCTGTCACGGGGGGGCTCTGATCTTATCATGACGGTGCTGGATTTCACCTCCTCAGCATCCTCATCAACGATTCAGTCAATAGTGTCACAGGGTCACGGGGGGAAAGATAGGTGAAGGAAATGCTAGCTGACAAGGCCGACTGTACGCTTCTTGAACTTTTTGACATTCAAAGTGAAAAATGTAAATTGTCCCATTAATGCAGGGATGACTGCAATATATCATGCAAATAATGGCCTTTTATTGACTATTAGCTAACGTCTGGAGTAACTTCATTAGTCTGGGAGCCAAACTTTTCAAGATATACTGAACAGAAGGAAAAAGCCTTCCTGCTTTTGTTCTTTTGTTGTTGCTTTTTTTCTGCTTTGACAGTGGTCATATTTCAAGATAATGAACGTCGGCCCAGAATAGCTTCCAAACAAATACGTCAGTATTGGCACTCGCTGTCAAAAACACATCGTCCTGCAACACACCCACACATGCACAAGAGAGAAAAGCCGTGCTCGCAGATTAATTCACAACACACACACACCTACTCATCCACATAATGCTCACCTGCATGACCTGATCTATACGTCTGACTCATCACAAAGGCTCTTCCTAAATTTCCAGCTACACACTGCCCACTGCACTGTAGCTGGAACTAAGACAAATGCTCCGCTGCAATATAATAAAGTAAGATATATGGAGCTCCATTAAAAACAGACATTCTAAAGCTCCACTCTGCAAATTTTGTTATTTATGTTTGTGGAAGAGTATTTGTTTAAATCTGCTATTGCAAACTTCTTTTTTTCTTCTGTGCACAAAGTTTTTACAACTTTTTCACAACCGCATGAGCAGTAATGAGGTCACGGCATGCATGTTGTGTCCTTGGGGCTCTTAGGTTTGAAAAAGAAAACAAGCATTTGTCCCAGTAATGGGTGACTCAATTGCTACTAGCCCGAGCAGCATTAGTGGCTGGTACTACACATAGCTGGTCGTAGTGCAGAGTTTGAGAAATCTTGCTTTTTGTTTTGTTTTTTTTAACATGTGGATGTCAGAAATGAATATGTGGCATTTTCACACAAAAACATTTCAGCTGAAGGCAGCGAAGGTGCACAAACGGTGCATTCACTATCAAATGCATTATGGTTCTTTATCAGAGGAACTCAAGATGCCCACGGGGAACTGGGGAACGTTTAATTACTGATAAGCAAAAAGGTCCAGAGCTAAATGGGAAACTGTACACTCATATCGGTGATTAAGTCTCCCTCGGCTTGAGGGCGTAGGACAGAAAAGAAATGAAAACTCACCCCGGTTATTTTCATATTCTCCTAAGTAATTCAGCTCAATTGGTTTAGTAAGTTGAACACAAAATCTATCTGTAATCTGACAGATACAAAATCCAAACCCGTTTGTTATCCTTTGCTGTACGCTTACGCAGACTTCTCAACTGAGTATTTATGACTATTTAAATAATGACAGCCTCATTTCTATAAGATGAATGTGTAATTGGTTCACTGTGCTTAGCACGTCAGCGGTAAACAGAGAAGCTATGTTAAAAAAAAAAAGATTCTTGCATTTTTCAACTTCACTAAATGTGTAATCCATTAAAAAGGGGGAGGAGAGGGTTAAGCTAACTATCAACTAGCTTTTATTTGAGGCCCCAGTAACATAGGCCCAGAGACCAGTCAGAGGAAACAATCAAATCATTCAAATGTTTAATTAATAAGGAAAATGTGTTTGATATAAAGTGAATGCGTACCAATGCAGTATATTCCATTTGACCATATTTAATAAATGTAACATTTTGTAGTGTAGTTGTGAGCTTTGTGCTAACACAAATCCTGTATTCTTTATAAGAAGAACACACAGACTTCTGTGTCACGGTTTGCGGGGGCAGACCGTGTGTATTGTGTATCAGAAATACACAATAATGAATGTCAAGTTCATTATGTATTGTGACAGATGGCTGCCCATCTATACAACCAGAATGCCCATGACATTCTGGTTGTATATTTAATTCAATTTAGCTCAGTTCAATTCTTCTGTAGCCCCAAATCTCAACAACTGTCAACTCAAGGTGCTTTATATTGTAAGTTAAAGATCCTACAACAATACAGAGAAACAATACAATACAGAGAAATCCCCAACAATCAAACGACCCCCTAAGAATAAGCACTTGGCAACAGCAGGAAGGAAAAACTCCCATTTAACAGGAAGACATCTCTGGCAGAACCAGGCTCAAAGAGGGGCAGCCATCTGTCACAATCGGTTGGGGGTGAGGTAAAGCATTGAAGTCTAAGCTCCCTTGTTCTGGGACCTCCATAAACACTTTCTTGATGACTTAATGGCCTCAATTGTTGATTTCAGGCGTTATTAAATAAAACACAAAGTTCATTTTGTAGCTCATGGTCACTATTGGAGTCAGAAAGGAGGATTATCAAGGGTATGCTCATTGGCTATGCTCATTGTACTCATTTTTTGGTTGGTTCTGCCTCTCAGCTGTCACATCTGGTTTGAAAACACTAAGATAAGAACAACAGGAAATGCTCAGCTCGAGGCTTCAGAGTGACTTCACCACCACTACTACCCATGAATAGCAGCTAAATCCGTCTTTTATAGAGTCTATGGTTGTAGTGTTACAATGAACAGGAAGATAAGAAAGTGGCCTCGATCTTCTTATCTAACTCTGCAAAAAATAAGTATAAAAATAATAATTATACAGCACAACAGATAAAAATATAGCTGTTCCGTAGGAAGTCCCGAGCCTTTGTGACGTGGATAAATATAGCTGTTTTTAACAGCTCTCCCACACGACTGAAGCCCTCATAAAGGACACGCCGAGCATCCGGAGAGGCGTGATCACATTATGATTAACTCTTACATTGAATCACCCTGATGATGGTTAAAATGTTGCTATTAAATAATGAGCGGACAAAAACCCACACGCTTGTAGAAACCACACAAACAGCACTGTAGCACGCACACGTTACATGATTATGTTCCTTTCACCTGCCTTACGTTACGTACGTACTCATAATGTCTGAATCACGCCGGAAAGAGAAGAAGAAAAACAGTCTCGGCTGGATGCCAGAGGGATATAAAGCAATACGCCGCAATCCAATTACCCGCATGGGATCTCAATAACGACTGAACTTGATCTCAAACTCTATCATATTCCTGAGTGCCTTAATACACCTCTTCAGTGAGATTGCACCTCTTTGGTTTCCGCTGCGGTGTCGGCAGTATCCTTCTTCCAGCCTTTTATATTGCACTTTCACTTAACAATATTCCTGCCTGTCTGCTAATGGCAGCAGAAGTACCTTGAAAGGATCTTTCTAACACGCCTACAACCACATTAGTTCTCTTTCCTCATTTTTTAAATTCATTTTCTGCATTTGTACCACTTCCTGTTTTTGCTTTGCTTTCTCATGTCCTTCCTTTTCCTTATCTACCCATAATTTCTTTCTCCCGAAAGAGCCACAATTATGTGACATTCCACTTTCCGAACTCATCATATTCCCCTCTGACTTCGTATCATGGTTGACAATAGCTGCGTAAAAACACAGCCGCAGGTCCGTCAGCCTCATAATTACACCTTACAGAGTCTGCTGGATGGACACATGGACACTTTTCAGTAAATTGGGACCAAAAGGAGAGAAAAAAACACCCACTCCTGCTAAGAGAATATAGGGTTTATGGGGTGTACAAGTACAGTGATGTTTGGTGATGGCTACAGGGTTCAAATCTTTGTTGTTTGTTGGATGTGGAGAGTTGGAGATTATAGCCCTGGCGCTGCAAACATTTCAGAACTTATGTGAAGTGTGTTATTTTGATTTGGAGGAGGGGATTTGTTTTCAAGAGGGCACCAGGGAAGACGCTCTACTTTGGGGGAAGGCAGGAGATGTTTTAAGTTTGTATCTGCCATTTAAAGACTTCCAACATAGTTTTTAATGTAGAAAGCCGTGCTGCAGGGAGACCCGATTTCATGTGAATCCTCAACATAAAACTATAAAAGTAACATTAAACGGCACATATGTAAGCTTAGAGAGAAAGATGTAAACCCGTAAACAATCAAAGTGTTTACGGGTTATTTTTCTTTTCTTTTTTAGCAGTCTCTTTCTCTGGTTAGGACCCCAAAGCTCTTTAAAAACAACTAAAAATGGAAAACAACTTCAAATGCATGAGAAGAAGTACTCAGGGTCGTTTACTGGAGTTCTTTCCACCATGTTTGAGTGTGGATATGCAAACTCAGGCTAAAACTATAGGACCCCAAACTGACCTACTTAATTTTTAAAATGTATACCTTGAATTTTTTTCAGGATAAATAATATTAATAACTATAAAATTTAACTATATAATATGATATTCAGTCTGCTGCTCAAGTTTGCCAGTAACTTGTCTGAGCAACAGGAGACATAAACTGTTCCAGTAACCTGAGGAGGTGGCTGTTTCGATTGGAGAAGCCAGAGCAAAGACTTATGTTTGAGTTCAAATATCTATATACAGTACTTTGTGCATTACTAAAACATTTATGTGGTAGTAGCGAGACTAAAATAAAAGTATACTGGCAAAGGAGTAGCTGAGGACGGTATAATCCTGCAAAGCTTGCATATGACAGGACTCTCTGCAGCTCTGTGCAAACTAAATCATTCCTTACTGCTTCACATTAAGAGGGTTAAAGCACTCGATTAACTGATCATCAGCCACAGGGCCTGGACATCTTACAGTCACTGAGTGGACCATGAACTCCTCTGTATTTTTAATTCACTTTTATTTATATAGCCCCAAATTAGAACAACATTCAACTCAGGGTGATTTGTATTGAAAGACAAAGGCTCTACAAAAATATAGAGAAAGGCCAACGATTAGACAACCCTCTGTGAGCAAGCACTTGGCAACAGTGGGAAGGAAAAACTCCCTTTTAACAGGAAGAAACCTCCCTTAGGCTCAGGGAGGGGCGGCCATCTGCAGCGACCGGTCTGGTCGGCTGAGGGGAGGAACACACTCTGTTCTTCTTTGTTTTTTGTTCTTTACCTGTTTAACGATACATTTCCTGCCATTTGATCACCTACAATGTAGTGTATCGACAGGAGGGTAGGTTCTGGGAAGGGCAGCGTACCTGGAGAAGCAGGTCCGAGGCCGGCTTGATCTTCTGCTGGAACAAAACACCGAGCGCCCGATTCTGCTGCTCGAGATCGAAAACCCTTGTTCGCAGCTTCAGACACTCCTCCCTCAGATCCTGATTCAGGAGGACAAATAGAAAGAGCATCGTCTGAGTGTAAAATTCACATGACAGTTAGAACAACACTGAGAGTATATCCATTAATTTATATTAGCATGCATTAAGAGAAAAAGAAGTAACAAACCTTCTGGGTTAGAAGCGCCTGCACGACTTGATTGGCAACCTTAAAGAGAAAAAGAAAACATCACAGAATATAATTTATCTGCTTTGGCACCATAATAAAGTCCTGACATCATATGACCCTTCCGGGCCTCTATAGAAACCCTTACACTGCACTTTGGAGTGTTTGTACTTCCTCAGCCAATTTACACCTCGGATGAATTATTATGAGCCCAAGCAACCGCTGTGGCACAATACATTGCACATTTTTCCTCCGCTATTGGGTGTGTGTGTCTCTTTTACACACTCGTGCAGACAATGTTGAGCTCTCACAGCATAATGGTGGTATTGACAGTGTCTGGTTGATGTAGGGTACCAGAGGTGTGCCTGACTTAAGTGCTGCTGTGCCCGGGTCTTGGTCTCAGAGCGGTTCGCACTTCAGACCGCAACGCCGATGGAGGAGCGTCTACGATTACTGCCCATTGATTGCTCATTAATACCCCGTGAAGCCCCATCGGCTCTTTCGAGCGCCTCGTTTCTCGTTTATTGAACGAAGAGAGATGGGGGTAAACATAGCAAAATGAGCCCTGCTTGTGGAACCGCAAAGTTACAGATCTGCCTCTTGTGATCAAACAAACTGGAGTTAATGGTGTTTGACAGAGGATGTGAACTTGCGCACGCTGTACGTCCTGGAAACAAGTTACAAACACAACAAACGACTTTAAAATTTCACACAGACAGCTGGTGTAACATAAAAAATAATCATCCCTTCTGTTACACTGTTGTTCTAGTTAGAGGGGCGCACACAGTCTCCATCATTAAAACAGGATTATTGCTAAGCCGTCCTTCCACCGAAAGCCAACCACAAAGGAAAACAGTTGACAAATAAACACAACAAAACCGAGCTGAGCCATCTTAGTGAGAGCAGGGAAGCAGAAAGGAGACGAAGGCTGAGTTTACTCCAGATGCAATCCATCGAGGATGCAGCTCTGTATAACAATGGCCCCGCTTCCCTGTACTTTCTTTTCTTTTTTTTAACTTTCGATCTTCTTCCTCACCCCCTCTCATTTTTATTTCCCCTTATGCTCTCACCAGTCTTTCCCACCCTGCGGCAGATCTGCTCAGTCTGCTGAGCTTGTCGGTTTGAGGACAAATTGGGCGACTTGTCCCTGCTGGACATGCTTTCCTTTAGCAGCGCTCCCTCCATCCCGGAGTGATTCAGCAAGCAGGCACAGCCCAGAGCCGGGGCTGCTTCATTTCCCTCATGTAGCTCCCTAAACAGTGCTTAACAAGCTCTCGCAAAATAACCAGAGGGCACAGAAGTGATATTGTTATGTAAACTATTTCTGCACAAACACCGGTTCATGTCAGGATGAAGCTACATACAAGCTGACATTTCAGACTTGCATCACAAGCACTTAACTGCACGTTACAGTTACAAAAAGAAGGAAAAATAAGTAGTTAAGGAGCAAAAGAGACTGCAGTACCTCAAATAGCCACTTGAAGCTGGCACCAAGTATGAGTCAATCCCCACAGATTTTCATATTAAAATAACCAACTTTACAGCAGAAATAAACATGTTTAAAGGCTAATGCAAGAAGCATTTTGGGCTCTATAAATAATTTCAGCTTCCATGAGAACTTTACAGAGGGATGGATACCAGCCGTATGCTATAACAGCTGTACGATAAGCTTAGCTTAAGCTAATTTGAGTGACTGTACTTGTAGTGTTAGTGCCTTTTACAGTTTAATGTGTGTATAATTGTACTTCAGTGCATCAGTCTCGAAGAGTGAAATTCTAGTAGTTTCTTTGTATTTCATTTTTAGCACTGATTACCGCATTTCTGTTGTGTATTATGCTATTCACACTAGCTAGCATTAGGTCCTGGTGAATTATAGCATGAAAAAACAAAACCAAAGAAAGAAAGAATGGGGTATTATCATAATGCTAAAATTATACATTGTTGCAAACTGGCCTTGTTTAAGGAAAAAGTAAGTGCCTACCTAGCTGCTAGCTGTCCACTAGGCTTAATTTCAGATACTTTGTGCTGCTGTCTTTGTGGTGTTGGTGCTTTTTGGAGTATTTTTTATGCAACTAGTTGTCAAATAATACGGCTTAATGTGTGGGTAACTGTATTGACAGCCTGTAAAGAAGTCTATGCTTCAGTTTTGATGAGTGAAATTCTAGTTGTGTCTTTGAATTTCAATTTTAGAAAATTGTTATCAGGTATCCCAACCTCCAATTTGAACCCATCTGTCACACCTACTGTCTGCCTATCCTCATGTCCTTCCTCCTCACTTCCTTCCTGTCTTTGCATCATATAGATATACTGTTGATGGCCTACCAGCTACTTGCGCTGTATACTGCAGCTGCTAATAGTATGGAAAATAAGTAGTATCCATGTAGTTGTGAAGTTTTAGATTCTTTATTTGACATATAGTGCAGACATAGACATAACAAAATTCCAAAGGCAACTGCTATTAACTATCATATCTTCTATTAATTTAGCCTGGATAGTATAGAGTTATGTAAATGTGTGTGTGTTGTTACTTAACAGTTTAAAAGTAAACAGAGGATGTGAAAAGACAAAAAATGTCAGATAAAAGAGTGTGCGTTAAGATTTAGTTGCATGAAAAATAAAATTGATTGTCATTATCAACAAATTCTCTCCAGCCTTCCTCGAGCTGTGGCTGGAGTAAATTGCCAAGCTGTAAGATAACCATAGCATGGCTCAGGACCTCATTAAAACCTTAATCTTCAGGTCCACAATACAATTTATTTTATTCTGTCAAAACAAATTCAGTTTCAAGGTAAGTAAAACATCTCACAAGCCACTCAACGTCCTTGAATGTTGCCTGGAATGAATAAAGATAAACAAGGTGTGCACTCACCTCGTCGAGACACCGCTCGTACTGCTCCCTTTGACTCTCATTCTCTAAGGCCAGGGTGGAGTTCTCCTCCTGCAAAGAACACACACTCCAGTTATGTTTGATGCAACAAAAAACAACAGAGACAGGAGCGGCAATCAAGCGTTGCTCCGGCTAAGACTGAGACTTCCCTCACAAAGGTCATATGTCAACTTTGAACCAGGACAGCCAATAAAAATTTACCAAGTGCAACTGAGAAAAAGGTCAAGGGGATGGAAGTTATGATGCTGAACTTTGGGGCGGCAGCTAGCCGTTTGGAGCCCGGACCTAATAAGAATATCTCCTCTGCTTGCCAAGCGATGAGGTGGCGTCCTATTGATCTTTGGGAGTTTCCAATTTGTCAGAGGCAGGCAGCATATTAGGAGCTGTCAGACTCTTTGGTTCTCTCGCCCTCTGCCCTTTACTAGAAACTACCAATCCCTTGATGAAAACATGGGAAACATGATTACAACCCAAAACAGTCCAACGATGCTGTCTTACGAAGAAACACTGACTAATTAAAGCCTCAAAGCCTGCAACGTGTGGTTATGAGTGCAAATCTAATGAATGGCCTGAGCAATTAAAGAGAGCTCGAGCATCTCATGTGTTAGTTTCTATTTTCAAGAGATGCATTTAGCTTGGGAAATCCCCCTGACAGTGTATTTATCACTGTTACACAACTTAATTTATGATTCAAATGTGCCAGCGAAGACTCATATTCCCATCATTAACTGCAGAAGGAGAAAAACAAATAAATCAGCTCCCATTTATTCACACCCAAAAAGAAATGAGCATGACTTTTTAAAATATGTGATGATTTAACCAGAGCCTCGCCTACACGGCAGCTCATTTTCTTTAACTCAAGCTTCAGTATGAGGCGCTATCTGACACGTCCGCGCTCAGCCTAAAATCAGTTTTGCTATGTTGTTTTAGTGGCATGCAAGTCTGTAAGTGTTGGCGACTGGACGTGCTTGTGTCCTTCTTTCTTTGTGCTGTAGTTATAGAGATGAGCAACCTGGAAGTGCACCGCTCTCTTAGCAACAGGGCTGCACATGGAAACACATGCATGTGACATTTAGGTCTGTGAGGTAGCACGGTTTGGACGGATTATTTACATTCCTGCCCCTCAGAAGACACCAGAAATATTATATTAAATAATCATATAGCATTTAATTTCAAGGTTACTATGCCAAAATAGTAAAAACATTTCATTGTATTAAGTTATGTCACTGTTAGAAGAATGAATGGCGGTGGCTCTGAGGTGTCTACACCAGGGAAAACACTTAAGCGGGAGCACATCCTTGGCAGGTGGCAGAAAATTAACTTTCTTTGTGTTGAGACTGGAATTTAATATTTTTCAGGGATGATGCTTTCTGAGACCAAGAATCAAGGTAAAAGGATTAGTCTGTCATTGAAAATAGTACAACTCAGCACAACAGGCACTAAAAATTTGACAATAAACCTTCTCAGTCAAACCGTGTAATCCCGCTATCATATTCTGCCATAGTTCAGTGTATTATTATAACACCACAACAACCCTGCAGTCATAATGTCAGTGTAAATAACAATTCTTGTAACTAACTTTAAAATCTATTCATGACTTGGGGCAGAGCAGACGCCTAAATAATATAATCTCTAAAAACCTTCGATTATTTAATAATGCTCATGTTATGTGAAAAAAATCTATTTTGGGCCATTTTAAAGCTGTTTGTTGTCATTAGAAATGAAACAGGATTCATCTGAAGTCACCACTGACAGTACAAAAGACCGATATAGCTACCATGACATCACCCACTGGTTTGAAATATTGTCACGGTTACCATCCCGCTGTTTTGAAACCAGCGAGGGGTGCATCTAACAGTGAAACATTTAATGTGCTTCTCATCCTTAGAATGACCATAATTTAGAAAATACATTTAATTAATTTAAATAATTTATACAATCCAAAATGAATGACTGAGCTCATTAACTCATCTGGAAAGTGTGTACACAGGTCAGGGCTGAGGGGCGTTTTCCCACAGACATCTACAGCATTGGAAGTTTTTTTGCAACCAGAGCTGTCGCCCCCTAGTGATTATTTAAAAGAATGTAGGTTTAAGGCACTACTACGTTGGCTTCATTTTTCAAACTTGGAAGTTAAATCACCTTTAATGTTGCCCATAGAAGTCATGAAAGTCTATTTAACTTGCATCTGCAAGCCGCTTTGCAACCCCACTGAACCCCATTTTCTCCATTTAACGCTGAGTAAAGTCTGACATAACAAATGGCATGCCTATTATCATTGATGCCTGCTTTGTACTGGACCTGCTGTGGACCTTTAATGCTTCCAATCTACACTGTAGGGACAAAATTATTGGGTTCCACAGCTTAATCTTTTATTTTATACCTCTGTGGCAATGGGACTTAAAAAAACCCTTCATGTTAATGGTGTGGGTTTCTATGCTTGAGCAGCTCCTGGAAGTGTAGGTGGCCTAGCACTTTAGTTCATATAGTGCACGTAAATGTGAGGGTGGGAATGTTCCAGAACAGAACTGCAAAATTCAAATTACTGTACATGGGATACTAATCTTCTTTTGACAGTAGTTTTTTCTCACTGTTTAGTGACTAATAATTTAAGGATTCGACTCTTCTTTATGCTCTATTTTTTGGGGCCCAACATTCTCTGAGAACATTTCTTTGGCTCTTTAGCTCTTTAGTCATTTTCTTCATCAACTAGTACTCTACTTTATCTCCCTGTCATTTGGTGCTTCCTAGTAATGAACTGGCATGGGTAAAATCAAAACAATTTACATAGCTGATAGGAATATATCTATGCTGTCAAATAATATTACAGCAATTACAAACCTATAGCTTATCCAGTTTATCCACCAATATGTGAAGTACAGACATCTTTAGACTCAACCTAATCCATATATAATGTATATACCCTGACACGTCTTACAACAGGCTCACACGCTTGCATTTTTGGGTCTTTGGTAAATATTTATCAGGTTGTGTTTGTCAGGTGTGGACTCCTGGGTAATTTTAGCTTTAATGCCCTTATCACCTAATCAGTAAAATGACCAGTGGCCATTTCTCCCAGAATGTGCTATGTGTATTCATTTAGGCCCCGGTTACAGACTGCAGCACGTGCCTGCCAAGTTAATGAAGAGAAACAGAAACAGGAGCCGGGCGGTGCTTACGTAGTGCCAGTGGAGTTTATGCACAATGAGGGGCAGTGATGTATTGCCTCTGTTTTGTTCCTGCTGCTTTAGCTGGGGGTGCATCCATCACCCACACAGCAGCAAGGAATAAAAACGGCAGATAACTTTTGATAAAGCTGTTTAAAATGTAGCGTCTCCGTAATGCGCTTCACCAGATGGATCGCAGGGACAGGTTGACCATACTTTTCGCCAGTCTCAGAAGATAACTCACCGCTGGAGGAGCAACAGGCAGGCAATTATCTGCCACTTTGCTGTAATTAGGGTCTGTTTTCTTTCAGGGATGAACAAACAAAAGGAAGAAAAGATCAAATACACTCTGAGGACTTTTTTTACTTTTTCACTTCTTTCTCCTTCATGTGTCTTTCTTGCTACCAAAGTGTCATCTTTATTTTTCTACACGCATTTGGATTGTTTTAATTGTTAGATGGCATCTGCTGAAATATTTGGATTGTTTTATTATCAGCCTGTGTACACAAAAATGTTTGTGAGCACTTGTTTTGAACCCATTAAATTGAGTAGTAGGTACTCTGTAGTATCTAGTAGGTAATTGCCACCTCATTAAATGCAAGCTGCTCCACCAAGTGAAACAGAAGCAAAGGGCAGAAAACAGCAACCAAATTCAGCAGAATGAAGCATGAATGGTGGTAGAAGCTTTATCCATTTAATCCAGAGCTCAAAACAATTTTTTTATACAAGCTTTCTAACAACTTGCCTTTTATTTTCAATTTTATTCACTCTATTTTTATTTAATATGTGCGCTGTTTGTTTATATCAGAGGTCAACAACCTTTACTATCAAAAGAGCAACTTTTTAGCAAGGTTTGGCTTAAACAAGCTGTATGGAGACACTGCTGTGTGTGGGGTTATAATGAAGTCAGCTAAATACATATTACACTATTAACATAAGTAATAGGTGCAATACTGTGTACTTGTTATATATAATAAGTTTTTATATTTGAAATAACTAAAAAAACCTACTGACATATAAAGGCCTACTTCAAGCCTGCTTTTGATTAATAAAACATGTAGCATTAGAGCATGACTGATATATATCTGCTGGGCTGATATTATCGACTGAACGTAGCTATTTTGGATTTGCTATTTATAAAGGCCAATAAATGAAAATTTAAAAAGTAAACCAGGGATAGAAAAAACACCCTTCAACCATGTTATGAATGTTGATGTTACATAGTTTGTCCACCAGAGGGCACTCCCTTTGCAGCCTCTCTTTAATGTGTTTGGAATGGCACAAACAATAACCAGATGATCCAAGCTGAGCATAAACGAGTAAATGACAAGCCGTGCCAATAAAACAAGATCATGTTTAAACTGTGTTATCATATTACCTTAATAATGATTAATCATTACGCATAACATATGTTTGGAAAATTAGTTTACTGTAATGTGTGTCTAAAAGAAATAAAATATCAGATTTTTAAAATCACCAAATCTCGATATCAGTTGTAAAAATGCTATATCGCTCGTGCTCTATGTAGCATAATAGCTTTAGTAAAAAGTAACATTTTCATTTCAATTATAACTGAAGTGCACAGATCAAGCACACCAGTAAGAAAACTATCTTTAAAAAAAAAGCAAAGCAACAAACCTCTTTGTTCATTTTTATAATTAAATTATTTTGTTACCGTCATTAGAAGAGTTGCTGGAATTGGATAAACGAGCCACATGTGGCTCTGGAGCTGGAAGTTTGAGACCCCTGGGTTAAGCTTAGGCACCAAAGTGTCTGGCTGGGGTTAGGAAATGGTCATGACATTTACTTCTACTTCTTCACTTCCTCCTAGATAATCTGTGTTGCTCTCTGTTTATCACTGATGCAGCGGAGGATAATAGCCTCCTGAGCCAGACTAGAAGGTAGAAGAGGGCAGCTCCTGGCCGTATGCATGTGACAAATAACAAAGGATGACATCCACTCACTGGGATGATAATATATGAAATGAGTGACATGACTCGGGGTAAGACCGAGTGCCACGCACCCTTCACCACACCAAAACCAAAAAGCCACGTGGAGCCACTTAGGAGTGTATCAGTGAAGACTAAAAGCCTAACTTAATTAAGCCTGAGCACTTTAATTACTGAAGAGATCTGAGCGGATATGTGTCCAGTGGCTTCAGCACAAAAAACAAACAGTGTAGATCGCTGTGGCTGAGCATCTGCTTTGGCTGCTTTGGCTCGTGGCGGAGTATAGCCCAAATCCCCAAGCGCAGAGGAAAACAAACCAAAGCTGGAGTACAGCCCGAGGCCCCGGCGACGATTCTCACAGGATGACTTTGCTCTCCAAATGAAGGAGACCAGAGAATTTGATGAGCTGTCATGCTTTCAGACACAACCGAGCAAGGACTCTGACAACTGTCAGACGGGCTGGCCACAAAGGATAGCCAGGGGTGGCTAGGAGTATGGATACAAGAAGTATACAGAGGCACGAATAAAGAAAACTCAGAAGGAAAAGGAGGTAGGCAGAGAGAAAAAGAAAGCTGAAAAATTCAAAGCAGGAGAGACTTAAAGAGACAACAGAAATGCGTGGTGGCGAGTTAGTACCTCCAGGGCCTTGAGGCGCTCCAGCAGGAGCTTGGTTTTGTCTTTATCCTCTTCTGCTTGGCTGGCATCATGTTCAGGATTCAGCAGCAGCCTGGGGTCCAGCTCTGCTTGAGTCACCGGCAGGGAGCCCTTCTCTACTGGGCCGTCGTGCTGTTTCTGCACTTCCTCAGAGAGTTTATCCTGACGCACAGACAGCGAAAGGAGGTTAGAGGGGGGGGGAAATAAGGAACAGAAAATCAAAGCATGAATTTGGCGAGCAAAAAGCAGAGCAGATGGGAGGAAAGAATTGAAAATAGAGGTATGACAAATGTTTCAGGGTAAAACGGTTAAGGAGGCGTGAAAGGCAGAACTCAGAGGGAAGGAGGGAGTGAATGAAGAAGAAAGGAAAAGGGGAGAGGATCAGATGGGCAGATGGGACAACAGGGAAGCAGCTTCAACAACAGAGCTCCAAAACATCCCATAATCCCTAATCATGTTTCTCTTGTTTTCTAAAGAGTGGCAGTGACCTTCAGGGGCTTTCTTTTCTGTATAATGGGGATCCTGTGCTCTCCCTCTTTGCCCTTACACAGTGTCTGTCTCACGCAGTCTCATTGCCAGCAATCTTTTCTCTTCTGGTGTTTCCTGGCATCTGTGATAATTAAACACTGGTTATAAGTAGCTAATAATGAGGTACTGTCTGGCTAGCGCCAAACTGCTAAAAACAAACTCTTGGTCACAGTTAGAACACTATTCATGCTTTTCAAGGGATCTTTGGAGCCTCACATTAGATGCTTACTGAAAACATCTATTCATCAATATTTGCTGGAAAAAGATCATCTGCTTCTTTGCTACAAGGGCTGAAAAACAAAACAAACAATTTATAGTAATGTCATTGAATTTTAAAGAAGAAAAAAAGCCCCAAAGTGGATTGTTCCAGCTTTTGTGTTTGTCTGAGAAAACAATTTGAAGACATCACCTTAGATGAAAACTCTGATGCACGCTTTGTTCTGCATTTTTTACTTTAAAAGCTGTAAAAGTATCTGACTCCACTTTTCAGTTGAAGTGAATTTTGCTTTGGCAGTAGTTTAGATATTAAAGTCATCGCTCTCTGGCATTTTTAAACCTAAAATAGTGGTTCCAGTGTTTGCAGCTGGTGACCTTTGCAAGCGCTCATCATAGGCTGAACATGTTAATAAAATTTGAGCACTGATGTTCTCTAAATATTGCATTTCACCGTACCTTAATAAGTGTAAGAGACAAGAAGTAGCCAGTATAAGATAACTTCTGAAATAAGAAAAATTATATAAACCTGGGGGGAAAATAATAATTGTTTTTGATGAGATATACTCAGATTTGGTCTTTGGACTTTCAAGGAAAACCAAGTCAGTGCTTGCCCACAACCAGTGATTGCCCAGCTGGAGTTCTGGGCAAGTAAAGCTGCACTTCCTCTAACATCAACTTCCAGTTGGCCCTAAAAGTCAGTCGACAAATAATAGTGCTTGTTGAGCAGTAATACGAACTAAAACTGACTGACTGAGTTTTAATTAGTAAAATTCTAGTTTTACTAGAGAATCATGGGTATGGACAAAAACAGCCAAATAATGACAGAATCGAGAACAACCAGTGTTTCCAATATTTCACTTCACTGCCTGCAAATATTTCTCAAAAATGTGCTGTTGAATAGTTCCTGATATATAAACTGCAAATAAACAGCGTACTATCCTCCTCCAGCAACCTTCTCAGGTATGAGGGATCCAGTCTGGCCAATTAAGGGGTGACATTTACTTCCTTGGTGACTTTTCTGTCTTTGGCCTGTGGCGATAACATTTAGTGGACTGACGATTGACGATTTCTTTTAAATATAGTGGAATTTTTATTAGAGGTTTCACCATTTACAAAAATGCAAAACTGGGTATTTATCTGTTTGCATTGTTACTACATCACAGTAATTCAATTAACTGACACAGTTTGACACCTTCCAACTCCCAACAAGATAAACAGCACGTTAATCCTGTTAAGCTAGAAACTTTGATATACAGTGCTTGGTTCTGGAGATTTGTAAGCACTTTTGTTTGGGTCATTCAGGAGTCCAGTAAGGATCTCAGTCATAAGAGCTTGAATATACTGATGATTCTTGAGAAAATAATTGTTATTTTCCTACAATAAGTCTTGCACTTGAATAAATGAATGAAGTAAAATACTTTGCTGTATCTGATATTCAAGAGTGGCTGATTTCTTTAAAATCAGCAGTGTCTCAGTGCTTGATCATTTAGGGCAATTTTCCCCCCAGTGGTCTTTGATTTCTTTCATTTGAACAGGTTTTCAAAGAGGCAAATATTCACAGGATAAAATAAATATGTGAGGAAAAGCTGGATGGTAAAGACCCAAATTTGATGCACATTTTTCTTTTTTTTTCCTCACAAATTCATCATCTTGTGACCCTTCAGATTGATCCTAAAACCTCTTGAAGTGATCCCTAGTCGCAGTTCTTTATACTTACTAACTGCAGGCTTTTGGTAAAAAGATGTGTTGAATAAATGTTAATAACATGTTAGCTAGATGACAATGAAGGTATTATTGCATCCTAAGTCACAAGAGCAGAGTAAGAACTTGAGTGCGACATATCACTGTGCATGTGCCTTAAAATTTTCCTCCTCAGCAGATGAAGTCTGAAGACACCTGCGGTTAATGTGCTCAACAAAAGTGAGGTTAGCATCACAGATGAATAGCCGCAACTCTTTTTTTTTTTTTTAATCTGAAAGCTGCACAGACCAAGCTGCTACTTTCTTCTAAAAGGAATTGGAAATAATGTCCTTCAGAATACACCCCCACCCCACCGCTTGATTAAATGTCGTCTAAACACGTATTAGGTTTTCAATCTTGTTCGATTCCATCAGACAATTGTGTTCAAGGCAATACTTTATAGTCAAGGTTTTAAGTCTGCTTTCGTTCGCCTGTGATGCCTGTGATTTGAGAGACTGCTCATCAGACGGCGTTAAAGGGCTCTGTAATAATCTCCGCAGAGAGAGTCTGGAGTGGGAGAGGGGAGGGAACTTTGTCCCTCACGTTGCCCTTTCAAGTTATTGAGTTTGCCTGCTGAATACACAGAATACAGCAGCGGCAGCAGGAGCACATCACTGCGTAGGAGCGGCTGGTGTTTAGTTATACAGCATATGGGAATAGCACAATAACCCTCCAAGTATATTCTCTATCCGCTGCTGATCACATAAGGAAATGTTTACAGTTTACATCAAGCAGCAGATCACTGAGTTTAGCTTGTTTTTAAATTTTTGACTTCTGTTGCTAAAAAAGATAAAGAAATCCAAGTCCTTCATATATCTGTTATCATTTTGTGATCGTTTCCATGAAGGTTTATGTGATGTATATCCATTTTAATTTGCTTTAATCTAGCTAGCAGTTCACTATGTAGAGAGCTGGCATGCTAACATACTAATGGTAATGTAGTACAATATAGGCTACCATAAAAAACATATCTTGTATATATAGTAGCCTTTCAGAATATACTAGCTAAGGTTTTGAGGGGGATATAGATTCCTGATCTTCCTGTTGGTCTGTCTTTAGGCTTTAAATAAAGAGCACAGAACTTTCACTTGGGAGAGTAGAGTTCAAATCTCACTTGAAGACAAAAATTAGCACTGACTGGTAGGAGGGGCAAAGAACAATTGAGAAGGGAGTCTCCCTGTTGTTTAATTGCAATGGGTTTTTCTAGATTTCCACCTTCTGCAGTTAAAAAACTTTGCAGTGTTAGCATTCTTGTTGGTATTTTGACGGCAAAAGTTACCATGTTTGGAGTACAACGAGTTCTAAGCTATAAGCTAACACTAGCAAGTGTAGTTAGCAAGGTGCCATCTGATAACAGGTGCCTAAGTAAGAGACTAAAGCTTATTTTAGACTTCTGTGTTGAGCCAAGGCAAGTAGCCAATACCGTTGCCAGCATTTATACCTGTTCGTGCACTTTTGGCACCAAAAACCAATTTGGTGGCTGATTTTCTCTCTTCAAATTGATCCCTTATCTTACAGTCGCTTTTGAAAATGGCAGCAGAAGAAGTAGCTGAAAATGCATAAACAGGCCAATCAAAGGTGTTTTGAGCTACATCGAGGCAATGGAGGTGCATGTCAGGAAATGGCATAGGGCTTCTTCGGTGTTAATGGTTATGATGTATCTACGGTATAGATTTAATTACACTGTAATAAAATACTCTAACTTAATTCATAAGCCACAATCTTCTATACATCACAGCAGGTCATATTTTTCCTCAGATAATTCAATTGCCAACAACATTAGAGAGATCCAATTAAGTCCAATTAGTGGAAGTGGGTAGTAGCAGGAATCCATTAGCACAGTTGCTACCCCTAATTCCAGTATTTGATGGACAATTTATTGAAGTTGGCTCTTGAGTTTCTTCAAGTTTGTCTATTGTTTTCCTTTTAAGGCTTTAGATAAAGAGTACAGAAGTTTCACTTGGGAGAGTAAGGTTCAAATCCCACCTACAACCAAAGGTTAGCAAATGTTATTAAAAAATTAACCCCATTCAGAGTTTTTGTGAAGAAGGAAGCACAGAAGTCAGAAACACTCTTGTATTAAACTGTAAATGTGCTTTCTATAGCTGTAAAGTATTTTCTAACATGGGTGTCCAGGGTGAATTGAATCGCTTTTGGAGAACAGCCTCAAGTGGCCATTAGACGAACTGCAGATTTAGTACTTCATGCTCAGAACCCCAAATTTTTTAACACCACTGACTGAGTGTTTCTTCCCCTCACACTCCCTTTTTAAGGGTTTATTTTATATGCACAGACAACAGACAACGCTATCTGCATATTAACAAAGTGGATTCATTTGATATATATTTCATAAGACTGCACTGTCGAGTTGCATTTTTGTGATGAAGCTTTTGCGCCTCAGGACAACTTTCAGACATGAGTCTATTATTATGGCTGCTAAACCCATGTTTCACATGTACTCAGTGGAATACATAAGCAATAGAGCCACTGACAGTGAACTTTACGATCCTTGTTCTTTATTCGGGACACTTTGATTCGCACTCATCAGTCAAGGATGATTTTTTTCTGCATCTATTCCTGTCTTGTGATATACACATGTAGTCATTAATAAAGACACTCTTTTTATTGCATACTTCATGAACTAGTGGCTGCCCTTTTCTTCTCCTCCCTCGAGGCATTTCACTCTCATTTCACCGGCTCGAAGTTAAAGACAATAATGTGGCTGCTGCTTTATGGACACTGTAGTTACCGTGTGCCCCTAGTGTGACATATAAGAAACAAACGACCAGTGAGGCTTAATAAATACTCTAAGAGTCTAAAGTATTTTCAAGACTACAAATGAATGCAGCACACATAGCTGGGGGCAAAAGAACATTTGTTTTCTATAGTTAGGCCTCTCAGATAATGCCCCACTGATGATAGACCGAGCGAAGCATTTCTGCACTGCAACACTGTGTAAACATGTTCAGCTCCAAATTGTGAAGTGAGACCCCAAAGGTGACCCAAGCTTCAAAAATACACGGTATTACTTATTCTTTCTGCATTTCTGCTCAATCCCAGCAGCTATTTCTCTTACATAACAGGGCCGGGAATGAATTCTTTCACCTTGACTCAGTCTGGCTTTAGTCAATACCCAGGCTCTCAGCTAAATAAGAAAAAACAAACAGTGGAAGACAAAGACGCATGTCTCTACTAAATGATCACTGCATGTCAGTAAATAAATTCTGAAAATAACAAATTTCATTTGTCCTTTCATTATTTCTGTACTTTTTCCTAAGATTGAAGCAGCTTTAAGAATAACCTCTCTCTGGACCATCACTGGCATCACAGTCTCACTGTAATGAGATTTTTAAATGAGAGTTTACCTTGTAGACCTTCATGATGTCCACCGTGTCCACAGCAGTCTGCTCCAGGACACCCTGATTCTGCAGCAGTGACCGCACTGTCTCTTCCATCCTGCGCACACGAAACACACATCGTCAGAAAAAAAGATGCATTAGTGGGAAATGATGATGATGTGGAGACCTAAAAGTCAGAGGCTATAATGTCCTTAAAACTAATATTAAGTTCTTTATTTTATTTTATTTTATTTCATACAACAACATTGCTAAATATCAGCCCAGCAAAGGAGGAAGTATGCTAATGTTATACATTGCCACTGTGTGCGTACGGAGGAGCTCAGG
Source organism: Maylandia zebra (assembly GCF_041146795.1). Lineage (NCBI taxonomy): Eukaryota > Metazoa > Chordata > Actinopteri > Cichliformes > Cichlidae > Maylandia > Maylandia zebra. The sequence continues at coordinate 24,413,022 of NC_135188.1, read as the reverse complement.
GTGCATGTAGGGTCAACAAAACATGTAGGAGTGAAGAAGTGTAGTTTTAAAACAGTTTATTTTCCTGTTAGCTCTAAATACGTTTTTTTTACACATGAAATTAGGACCGAGTGTTGTCAAAACTGTTGGTAAAAGCATCTGATTGGTAACATCTTCATTTTTCATCATGATAATGATCCCAAACAATAAATAATATTAATAATAAATAGGTAAAGCTGGACTTTTTCATGTGTCGATACGTCTTCTGGCCCTGCACCTGCCCCATTTTTAGATGGGGTAGTGCATGTACTGTATTTTTCTGTCTTACTGTAAAGCAAACCCTCATCTTTCCTGAGAAATCTAATAAAACCTCCACCACCACCCTCAGATTTGAGGCATGTACTGGCAGATGTGTTTTTCTGCAGGATGGTGCATATTTTAATTTAATTTCGAGGACTTCTTGTTCTCATGCACGCTCACCCAAGCAAAAACAAAGATAGATAAAGGCTAATAACGGTGCCTTTCAGGGTTTTAGGTTCCACTACTCCAAAAAAGATAGTAACTCAGAGCCAAGGTCCAAATGACCTCAACAGTATATAAAACATCCCAACCCATGTGATACCAGCAGCCTCAAAATGATGAGCAGAGTCAAATGTTCGGCTAAAAACATCTGACGTGGAATCTGTTTTCAAGCTAAAGGCTTGCTGTTTGAAACGGATCATTGCGTTCTTCTTCCTTTGTTTTAATACTCTCCATAAGAAAGCCCACACAAACACACACACAAATGGCTCAGAAGTGAAAATAGAAAGGGCAATGGGACTGAATCAGAGCCAGAGACACAAGATGGATGAGTCGCAATTTTTCTGGACTGAATCCCAACTTCTGCTCCGTTCGCTATGCGAGGAACATGTCGTCCAAAATGACCAGACTGAGTGCAAAAAACTGCAGTCGCAGTGTTTACTGACTTATTGTGTGAGATTTTCTAGGCGTGTGTCAGCGCACAGCTGTATTCACGTCTGCTGATGACTTGAATTAAGCGCAATCACGGCAGCACAAACCAAGCGAGCAACCCTGACCTTCAAGGCCCCCGTCTGCTCAGAAACAATCTTTTGCTTCTATTTTGTGCTGCGAACGCTGCAAGCTGCATGCAGAACAGGTACCAAAGAGTGAAAACACCTCTACCTATTTCCATCTGAATAGCAGCCACATGCCCTCTCAATCCCCAGCGCTGTACGGTGACCTTTCACCTCACAGGCGTTCACTTTGTGATTCTGTGAAAAAGAAAAGAAAACCTACCCCAGCACCAGATAAGCTGTGAAAGATAATCTCGGGCCCAGCTGGGATCATGTAAATGGAAGTGATAAGATGAAACTGACATTCAGGAGCACCAGAGGATCCAGAGTAACAGGCAGTCTTTGTAAAAAAATAAAAATTTTTTAAAAAAGTCTCGACAAAAGAAAAAACGTTGACACTGTCAGCTGGGAATCATCTGGATTCATGACACCATCTTCTTCTTCAACTTTTGATTGGTTTGATTTGCGGTGAAGTTAAACAAGGAAGGACCCACACGGAAGGAGCTGAGATGTAAATTTGAACGTTCAGAGCGACATTCAACCCAGTCTGCCGCATGCTATTTGCATTAGCAAGGACTATCACCTCCTTTTTTCTCTAGCCTCAAAGTCGGGACTCATGTGCCTGTCAGTGTGACAGAAGGCCTTGTATTACTTACTGAGGCAGTGCAAAAGTGCATGAATCATTCAAAAAGTTTAACCAACCAGAGTTTCAATCAATTTCTGGATGTCCTTTACACATTTACAGGCAATGTTATCAAAGTTTTGACTTATTTGTACAAGAATGTCAAACATTCATAAACTGTATGTGGGGGCTACGAGGACACTGTTACACAGTTTTAAAAAATACTTGTGTAATTCAAAGAAATTCTTCAAGGTTTCAGGATTCTCACGTACAGTGTTGTGAGGAACCTTCCTTTCTGATTTATTCGTTTTTTATATATTTGTCACACTTACATGTGTCAAGATAACCTGAGTAAATTCAAAATGCAGTTTTAAAATGATGATTTCATTTATTAGGGGATCAATTTTATCCAAACCTACCTGTCGCTGTGTGAAAAAATGAACTGCCTCCTAAACCTAATTACTGGTTCTGCCACCCTTGGCAGCAAGAACTGCAATCAAGAGTTTGTGTAAACTGGAAATCAGTGTTTCACATCACTGTGGAAGAATTACATCCACTCTTCTTTGCAGAATTGTTTTAATTCAGACACATTGGAGGGTTTTCCAGCATGAAGGGCCTGTTTAAGGACAATGCAAAGCATCTCAATCCAATTTAAGTCCAGACTTTGACTCAACCACTCCAAAACCTTCTTTTTTTTTTTTTGAGTCATTCTGAGGTGGACTCGCTGCTGTGTTTCTGATCATTGTCCTGCTGCGAAACCCAAGTGCTCTTGAGCTTCAGAGCATAAACTGATGGTCAGACATCCTCCTTCAGAGCAGAATTCAAGGTTCCATCAGTTACAGCAAGTCGTCCTGAAGCAGCAAAGCAGCCCCATCACACTACCACCACCATGTTTGACTGTTGCTGTGATGATCTTTTTATGAAATGCTGTCAGTTTGATGTCAGATGTAACAGGACTTAAACCTTCCACAAAGTTCAGCTTTTGTCTCGTCAGTCCACAGAATATTTTCTTGGGATCATCCAGATGTTTTTGGTAAATGTGAGACGAACCATTGTGTTGTTTTTGGTCAGCAGTGGTTTTCTCCTTGGCCTCTCCCATGGACGCTATTCTTTCCCTTTCTTATTGTCTTTCTTATTTTAGCGTTATGGTAGGGAGCATTGCCATTTTCAAGGAAGCTGGTGCCACCGGGGAGTTGTGTGTTTGGTCTGAAACAGATTTTGGTGGACTAACAAAGTGCAAAGTAGAAACCATAAAAATACCAGGACCCAACGATAACCAATGCTCCTCATTTTGTCTGTCTTCATTTTTATAATGTCGTGACTGACCAGTGGTTTTATCCATTCATATTTTTGGAGCCAAAGGCAGAAGAGCACAACGATGTTCCTGGTGGCTTTTCAGTGATCAGCAGTGGCTGTCGGCTATGTGGTAGTGGGTGAAAATGAGCACATGGAGGCAGGGCAGAGGAGGAACACCATCTGTCCAGGCTGAGCCATAAAGCCGGCTGTAATCAGGCTGCTAGCTGCTGAACGAACAGTCAAAGCGGCAGTCAGGCAGAGCTGATGGCAGATTGCTCCAGTTTCTGCTTTAAATGCTGCCCTTAATCAGCACAACCTATAGAGAAAAGAGGGCATAGACACGGATAGCTTCGGTGTCCGGAGACGCCGAAATGGGTCAAGGACGAACATGATCAGCATTGCAAGCGGTTGCCGTCCTTGGGGCTGAGGGGATTTGGGCAGGTGACCACCAACAGATATAGCACCAGTGTCTGCCTCTGTGTATTAACATGCCACTGAGATATCTATCAGCCTGAGAGATAAATCCCTAGCAATTTTTCAAGAAGTCACAAAGGTCTTTTTTTTAAAACACCTAACTTTCAGTTTCACACTCAGTTTCTCAAGCTGTGACTCTTGATTCCAACCGAACGTGACGTGCATGAGCTGATTCTGAACAGCACTTCATTATTTTGTTGATCTCATCCGTGACAATTCAGGAACGAATTGCCAACAATTTATGAGAATGCACTATAAAAATGTAGAGCAGTGTGTGGGGTAAATGTGTGTGTGTGTGTGTGTGTGTGTGTGTGTGTGTGTGTGTGTGTGTGTGTGTGTGTGTGTGTGTGTGTGTGTGTGTGTGTGTAGGGGGCTTTTAAACCTAAACTGCGATGACATTTCATTAAGCGACACAACAGATGGAGTCGAAATTATTCTAATACATGAAAAATGCACCAGATAAGCCGGCAAAGCGAAGCAGAAGAATTAAATGAATACATGAATGACATGGTTTGCCAAAAGTTTGGTTTTGTTGCACACAAGTCCACACCTGCATAACTCGCTGTGAACTGGCAAGGCCTCGGTGACCTTCACTTTACTAAAGTGGCAGGATGGTGAGAAACACTTTGATGCCCCAGGATGCCTGCCTGCTGCTCATATTGTGGCTGGAGAAGGAGGAGGAGGTGGAGGAGGGAGAAGGTCTGGTTTTGTGGCACACCTGAAAGAGAGCCTTTGTGTTTCTAAACAGACCCGGTGCGCTCTGGAGGTGCCTCGTTTTCCATACCCCTTCCATTTCAGAGATCACTGAAGCCACAGATGTGTGTGTGTGTGTGTGTGTGTGTGTGTGTGTGTGTGTGTGTGTGTGTGTGTGTGTGTGTGTGTGTGTGTGTGCGCGCGTGTGTGTGTGGCATCTCACTGGATAGACTTTGGTCCTTTTGAAGGCTCGGGCAGAAAGACTTTGAAGTTTTGCGGTGGTGCTGGGGGACTGGAGGTCCTCATTGTTGACAGAAAAAAAAATCTGGCTCCATCTGGACTAAAGATTTATTCTGCGTGGCGATAACTCTCCCGTTTTCTCCGTTTGCTACAGCTACAACCACATTTCCACAGATTTGCAAATCATTTAACGTCCATATGTGACCAGGAAATGTTATAAAGGCAACATATTAAAAAAATGTTGTTGAAATTCTATTTTATGCTCGTTTGTTACTTGGGGACAGGGACATGTTTACCACAGTGTTGCATCACCTCCTCTTTGAACATCACTCTGTAAACATTTGGGAACTGAAGAGACCAGCTTCTGTGGCTTTGACAGCAGTGTTTTCCTCTTTTTGCTGCTTAGATTTTTTTTTTTTTTTTTTTGCAGACTTTAGTTTGGCGTTGTCTTGCTGAAATAGGCAAGGCCTTCTCTAAAAAAGTCATCTGCTGGCAGCGTACGTGGCTCCAGACCTGAATATATTCCTCAGAGTTATTGCTCCTGTCTCCAGGATTTCCAATAAGATCTGAGATCTTCTGAGCTCGAAACATCCCCTTTTTTTCCTGTACACTATAAATTTTTACTTGCATTTGAAGATTCAACAATGAATGCACCCACGCAGTGATTTCCAACTACAGAATCAATCCGGTTTTCAATACACTGAGGGCCCGAGGTACATGGCCACTGAATATTAGTTTTCAGCCTCGTCTTTTATGAACACAGTTCCTCTGAATTTTGTTACTATATAAATGATGTAGATACTGTAGATGCAGGAATCTGCAAATTCTTTGAAATTTTCAAATTTCTCTGAAACTTTTGTCCTCACAAACCTTTACAGAGTGGTGAACTACCATTTTACATACTATTGGCCTTCAGAGCTGCCTTAATTCTTTGTAGTACAGATATGACAAGCTGCTGGAAACATTTCTCAGAGTTCATAGTGACATGATAGCATCAAAGAGTTGCTGCAGAGTTGTACATCCAACCAGTGTTCAGTGGATCAGTGCTTTCATGTTTTTTATGCTAATGTCACAACAGAAATCAAGACTCATCAGACCAGGACACTTTTTTCCAATCTAGTATTGTCCGATTTCGTGAGCCCGTGTAAACTATGGCCATAGTTTCCTGTTGTTAGCTAAACAGAATGGTACCTGGTGTGGTCTTCTGTTGCTGCTGAGATGCTCTTCTGCGTAGTTTGCTCATAACAAGTGGTTATTTGAGCTACGTTTGCCTTCCTGTCAGCTTCAAGCATTCTGCCAATTCTCCTCTGACATCAGTGAGGCATTTTTACCCAGAGAACTGCCGATCCCTGGATGTTTTCTCTTTTTCAGATCTAGAAGTGTGTCCTTTGTAAACCCTAGTGATGGTTGTGTGGGGAGAAATCAGATCTGCCCTTCATGTACCAACAGCCATACCACATTCAAAGTCACTTAAATCACTTTTTTCCCCTGATGCTCATTGTGAACTTCAGTAGAAGTTGCCATGTGCCATTTGTATTAATGAGCAGTTGAACAGACAGACCTAATGAAGAGTCTGGTAAGTGTACATCCAGTTATCTTACTAATTAACCTCACAGGTTGCACTAGGTGTTTCTATTTTTTTATCATTACCTTACTTTTTCAGTCTTTTATTGCCCTAATCATAATGTAAATGCTTAAATCTACAAGCAGATTAATTTCTTCAATCTCATAAAAATCATATTCAATTAAATAGAGTTTCCAATTTATTTGAAAATCCCTACATTCTCTTATTCCTGACAGCTAACAGAGCACCAGCAGTTTTTGGAACTGACTTGTAGTTCATCTGCTTGAATTTTGAACTGTGATCTGACGTCTTGTGCCTGAACTACTCGTTCTAATCTCATTTTCTTCAGCAACTCATGCAGCCGGCACTATGACTAAGAGTGCTTTGAATAATTAGCATTAATTTGTTAGAAAGTGTTTGCGAGAGAGGTAATTATGAAGTAATGCGGTTCCTCGAGCATTAAAATAGTGCATTTAAATAAGCAAACGTATGTTTCCAGAGCTAAGTAAAGAACAGGACAAGCTCCCAGCTAAACAAGACAAGTAAACAGTGCAATTTGTCTCTGCTAAAGTCAGCTACTTGAAACATATGTGAGAGAAAGGGAGTACGCTAAATGCTTTTGATGGATGGAATATAACCCTCAGATGACAGAGCATTAGTTTACATAAAAAACATGCTCAGTGTGATAGTGTGATTAATCTCAAAGTGCTTGCAGGGACCTACTCAAAGCACCATTCTGGGAAGGAGAGACGAAGGAAAGGACAAAAGGCAAATGCCAATTCTGACTCTCGTGACCCTTGTGGTGCACCGGCTGAATTTCAAGTGTGGTGCTTGTCAGCAGTCCAGGAAATACAATTAAGACTCCAATCAATTTTCAGCCTGGGGTCGACGATGTTAAGGCTAACACACCCCTCTCGCCTCCTCTCAAACACGCACACACACACGGAGAACGCACACGAGCTCAGAGCTCTTCATGTGTCAGCGATCCGCAGCGGTACAAAACGATGCACTGTCAGAACAGAGCGGGTGATACAGTTAGCATATGAAAAACTTCCAGTCCTCTTCCTCTTTTTGCCATACAGCTGTCAGAAGCCACAATGACTTCAAACGCTTCATTCAAAACTATTTCTATTCATCAAAACTGCATCCCCCTTTATTCAGCTCTAACCTTCAATGACAAATTCCTTCACAGACCTGAAAATGATCAAAGGGCTCCAAAAACCTCTGCCAAAAGCTGAAAATTGCAGCTCAAAACTCACCCCGTCTTGACTTTTTCTCCATTTTTACTGCCGCCGTTTTTTCCGAAAAAGGCCAGAAGCACCGTGCAGACATCCCTGAGCTCCATATGTGAAGTCATCCGCTGTAAAGTGACCTAGACACTACAGCACATATGTGGGTCTCTGGGCTAAAATAGGCCATGCGGTCATCATATAAGCCTGAGTGCTTTTCACTCAATCGACGGTCAGTCCAGCGGCCGGGTCAACCAAGTCAGCCTGACGGCACAGCTCCTGTTATCACTCTGTACTTGCTGTGTCTCCAACGTGTCATTATCCGGCACTAGCCTGTGCAAAGACAGTGATCTGGCAGGCAAAGACTTTCCCATATGTCCCATGTTAAGCCCTCCACACAAGAGAAGGGCACCTGCTGGGCGGCAAGCAGGCCAGCAGTCTCAGATAGCATGGGGAAGGCGGTGGCGGGGGGGGAGCAGCGATGGACTTGCACAAGTAAGGACAGGGATCCCCCTGTTTGGCAGCCTGTGTGTGTGTTTGTGTACACGCACATGTGTAGCTGTGTGGGTCTTTATTAGTGATTAAGAGGCTTTGGCTTTCATAAAATCGACACTTTCCGTGCAAGAAAAGCTGAGAGGGAGGCAGCGTGCCAGGACACTCACCGCACGATCAGAGATCTCTACAGGACTTCCAGCGAGTCGCTTTCTACCATCACATTTTTGGTTAATTTTAGTCAGTGCTCTCCTGCCACGTGCATGTTTGCAAGTTTCACAGCTCAGATGAAGCAGGAGACACACACACACACTCCTATTGTGGGGATATTCATGCTGCCAGCGTTCCTCGGCAGGCACTTTGTCTCTATCCCGAATTAGAAATAAAAGCAAGGTCTTTTACTTTGTTTTTCCTCTTTATCACAGAAAGTCCCACAGGCATGTGTTTGAGAATGAAGACCATAATGTGAGGATGAAATATCTGAATCCTCAAAGAATCTTCACCTGAACAAGAGGACGCTCTTCTTGCTCTCTCCGACTGTGGTCGCACTCTCACTTTATCAGCGCCGCAGTCAGGCTTCGGTTGACTGAAACCCTCTAATCTGATTTGACAGGAGCACAATTGGAATATCCCAAAGCTGGTGAAACGATACTGAGAACAATCACCTGGTTGTGCAGCTGAATCGAGGCCATGAGGGGCCCTCGCGTGACTGATTCATCGACAGCTCCAATCGCCTTATCTGACCTTAACAAGGCGCTGCGAAACTGTCTGTTTTTTGGCCCCGAAATAGTCCATTCTTCTTCTCAGACTCCTTTCCAGCAACACACACCCACCGGGTGATTGCCTAGCTTAACACAATGCTAAGCCACTCTTATCCTCTTAGAGCTGTTTTTGCAGAAAACTCGCAAGGAGACCCTTTCTAGTACGTGACCTAAATGAAGCAGAGAGGCAAACAAAACTGGTGGTGAAGAGTTTGGCTTTGAGGACAGGTCAGAGTTGTAAAAGTCATGCATATCAGTCATGCATGTTACAGTGGAGTAGCATTTCAAAGGTCCTCGCCCTTGTGACCGCTGCCTCTCGCCAGAGAACTTTAACCTGACCAACAAGACACACATGCAAGAGACGCAAGGGGGAAAAGAGATCAAGCGGCCGGAGCATTTAGTGTGCCCCGTAAATCATATTTCATAAATCTTTGCTGTGACAACAACGGCAAATAGTAAAAATGTGCAAAAACCACAACAGTTCAGCCATCCAAGACTTCTGAAATAACCACAAAAGGGTTTTTAGCAGAAGCACTGCACAGACTGCACAGACAGGGTGCAATCGAGGACTAGCCTGCAAGAGTGTAAATTAAAAAGGACATATGGAGGCGACCAGATTTAGATTCCTCCTTCATCCCCCTCAACCCCCAGCACTTCCACTACGTTTGGGAGGATTTAGAGTGCAAATTCACGAGGTCTGTCCCACATGTTCACCCCTGGCCAAAGGAAGCATTTAGCAGCAAAGAAGCCATCGGCTCTCGAGAGCATCTAGCTGGAGCCTCTCTAAGCATCTCCCTTATGGGCTGCAGGCATGTGCATCCCACATGTGAGAGAGAGCTACAGACTGAGCAAGACATCCCAGCGGGAGACCTTAGTCGTGATGACAGCGTGTAGCGCATTACTTACACCCAGACCCTACAGCCTCTTCCTACCATGGACTTTTGGGAATTTGAAGGGGTCAAGATGGAGAGAAGGGGTGGAAGACCATTGTTTGACCAAACCCAGTCAAGCCATTTTGAAGGAAAAGCAAAGAAACCAAATCAGTTGTACTGATTTCCCAAAAGAAGTGTGGATATGTATGTGTCTCTCTTAGTCTGGATAAGTTAAATATATTTCAGGCTTCTTTTTCTAATGATTAGACAAAAAGATGTATGTACCCACTGGATTTAAAAGCTCTGAGCTAAGCTTTTGGCTGCCACTCTTTAAATCATTCTCTTATTTGTCATCTATTTTACCCTAAATGGGATAATTACTCACAATAAGAACTTTATGCTGTATTAAACTTAACTTCAAACAAGCTATTTAAACTATAATCCTATTAGGAAAATGTTTACTGGGGACATAAATCTAGCAAGAAGCATAGACGTCCTCCTCATAGACTTTTAAACAATCAAACTTCTCTAGGCAATCTAACAAGCTGGAAGAAATACAGATTTAAGGCACTTCTGAATTGGCTTCACTTTTCAGACCTGGAAGCTACATCCATCTTTAATGTCACCCATGGAAGTCATTGAAGTCTACTATTTAGCTTTGTAACTGGCATCTTTAAGCAGCTTTACAACACATGTGAACCCAATTTTCTCCATTTAATGCAAATTCAAGTCTGACTTAGCCAATGGCATGTCTGTTATCACTCATGCATGGTTTCTACCGTACATCAAGCGTCCAATATACACTGCATTGACAAAAGTATTGGGCCATACTACTTAATCTTTAATTTTATTCTCCTTTGACAATGGGGCTGCAAGCCACTTTGCAACCCATGTGAACTCCAAGTTCTCCGTTTAACACTGAGTAAAATCTGACTAGCCTTCCTTTATATCAAGTCGAATGCGCAATTTCAAAATGTAAGCCTGAACACTGGCTATTTTCTGAAAGTTTGGAGACTAAATGAGACCTAAGTTGTTATAGAAAGTAACTGGTTGACTGATCAGCCTTTCTTGCAAAAATTCAGGCAAAAACAAACAAATAAATAAGTAACAGCCAAATTTAAATACTGGAATAAAACTGAGAAATCATTTGTGAATAAAATCAAACCTCAACTCTGTATCCTGTAAGTTAAGATTACCATAAAGATTTCCTGCTTAGCATTCTGCAGCAATGAATGGCAAACAGGCAGATTATTACACCGAGGTGACCCTTCTTTGATTTATTTCAGAGGAAGAAATTCAGCGTTTACATTTTTTAAACTCACCTCAGCTGAACTACAGGGGCAGAGGCGGACGAATCGACCCTTTAGGAAGTAGGTGAGCTGCTTGTGTAACACATCTGTGTATATGTGTCATTCAGAGCAGCTGCCAGACAGCGAAATCTATAGTGCAACCATGAGATCAGTTTGAATTACATGCTCTTTGGCTTTAGGCTACAGTCACCAGCTTCACACTCCAGAGAAAACCGGTGAGCTGCTGCTGCTGTAGATGGATGCCCTACTTCCACACACGCTTGTAATCTGACCTATTAACATCATAACCAGCATGTTTAATCCAAGGTGGAAGTTGCTGTGGTGCAATGGAGAGGGCATGTGCAAGTATTTGTGGCCGTCTGACACAATTACAAGCAGATAATGGGTCACTTTTTGCCACAGAAACCCAGTGGAGCGCTTTAAGTGAGGGGACTGTGTCTTATCTTCAAAGAAAAATGTGAAGATTGATACCAAAGCCCTCTTATGGGCTAGTAATTTAGTGCATGTGATAGAGTAGAATAACCCAAATTAAGTTCAATCAGACATAATTCCCTGGTCAGATTTGGAAGTTAAAGAGAGGAGGGAGGGGGCTGAAACGGACCAATAAATCCTTTCAAATATGAGGTGCTCCCAAAATAGTCCAGACACCTATTATCTATTTAACAGCCCCATTCCCCCATTGGGCAACAGTAAGGAAGTAACTTCAAAAAAGACTGACCCCTCCTCCATCCTGTTAATGACCCAAGATGTGTCGCCTTGAACAGAGGGCCTGATTCATCTGGCTAAACCCTGCAGAGGGAGTGGGAGGAGGGGGGAAGATCTGTTTTGAATGCGCCAAATTAAAACACTTGGACCTGGCGTGGCTGGATGCTTGAATGATTAGAAGAGAGGGCATTGATCTGCAAACAGAGCGCAATCACTCAGCTCCCCCTGTCTGAGCCTATCAGGCTTTGGCGGTCCAGCTGTGGCGGCGGTGGTGGTAATGGAAGCAGAACATGAACGCTGCAGACCGCGGTGGGATCTCAACCTGAGCGTGACTGTCCAAACAACGCGTCCAGACTTGAAAAGCGCTGCCATTCCTGCATGTTTACATCACCGGCCTCCTAAATACGCTGCGTATGCAAGCGTGCATGCATGTTCTCACACACCGTGCTGAAAAGAGCACGCCGCTGGGCTGTAAATCTGCAGGCACCCGTCGTCATCTGCTGCTGTTGTTAGTCTGGCCATAAGTCTCCCATATCCTGCGTGAAGAGGGCCCTTCAAAGACAGTAATGAGTCAAAGTCAAGTGGAGCGAGTCGGCTGTAAACGCCCCAGTTTTGTCAATGAGCGCGCCCGTCTTCTGGGCGACAGAGAGTCTGATTTAAAGATAGAGCAGAAAAAAGTAGAGAGGAATCTCTTGGAAAACAAGGACTTCACATTTTCACTCCTTTCTGGAAGTGTCTGACCTCCAAGAACAGGCAGAGGGATGAGTCCAATAAAGTTTTTAGAGTGTGAGGAAGGAAACAAAACAAATCACTGCAAAAAGTTCCTGGGTAAAATGAAATTTGCACTTGTGCTCATTACCTGCAAAAACTGTCTTCTTCATCCTCAAGCCACATTTTTAATGCAGGGTCCCCAGTGGCCCCTGTGTCTCCCCGGCGGTCATCCTGTCTGAGCTTGGAGCCGAGATGTAGTCAAGGCCTCGGAGAACAGACATCCAAATGTGCTCGATCGTTTCTGTCCCTGACATTAATTTATGCCATCATTTAAGGAAGGACAAGAAGATTTTTAAGTTGTGTCCCCCATCTTTTCTCTGTCTTTCCTCTGCTGGGCCAGTCCTGGCTCTTAAAGTGTCCGTGTGGAGTTGTGGGGACGTCCAGGGTGGGCCGAGGACGCTGCTGAAGTCTCCCGCTAATCCGCTGGAGTTTAATGACTGCAGAGGCCTTGCAAGTAGTGGGGGGAAGCCTTAGAGAGGGGGTCGGTCAGGGGAGGTTGGGCATGTGACCCACACCAGGCTAAGAGCCCAACTGGTTGGGGGAGGGTGCGTGTGCATGCAGAGGAGAGGATATAGACCTATGTCTAGAGTTAAGTGGCCAGTCAGTTGAAGAATGCCAGCTTTCTGATCTCGGGAGCAAATTGAGCTATTTCTTTTATTTTCTTTCTTGTTTTGTTTTTTTTTTCTTTAGGGTGAAAGCTGAAAAGAAAAAGCCAGTTGTTTCAGTTTTGCCAATTCCTGCCTTAAATTGTTACCCCTGCCAAAAAAGGAAAAAAAAAAATAGCCTGAGCATTACAAAGGACAGAAAAAAAGCAAAGGAGACAAAACAAAGGCTGTAAGAAGCCGAGATTCCCTGGAGTTTGTCTGGCTGTAGGGGTGACCGACTGATCTTTTCTGTTTGGTGTTGCTTTTTGTTCACGTATCTGATACAGTAAAGAGCAGCTGTAACAAGCAGCTCATTACCTTCCTGCTTCACATCATCACACAACAAAGCAGAGAGCTCAAAAAGCAAAGAATTCGGAGCAGAAATTACTTATTTGCATAGAGTCTGATACCACAGCTAAAGCACTTGGCTGGCTTTTATCGTTCCGACTGGTCCGCCTTATTTCCATCCTCATCTCTGTGATTCCAAAAGTGCCACCTCAATTAATTAGCGACACGCAAATCAATTGTTGCCTGAGGTCAAGCAGATCACGGTCTATTTATAAGACTGGACGTCCACTTAACATGATTTGTGGGCATTAACTCAAAAAGACACATTGATGAACTAAGGTTTCTACCCCCCCCCCCCCCCCCCCCCCCCCCCCCCCCCCACACACACACACACACACACACACCAAATGCACAACAAATAATGAGCCCGAATCAATCAATCAGCCAGCAGAGAGGTAAATAAGTGTCGTCTGCCGGTTGAAGGCAAGCATCCGTAAGCCAACAACTGAAACAGCAGATGCAAGTAGGGCAAAGGTTTACAGGAAGGCTTCTTTTTTTTACTGGCTAATTAAAGTGACCACACTGTTGTCCCATCTGCCACCGCAGATTATTGGCTGCCATGTAAGCATGCTAATGCGGCGAAGGGACCAGGTACCAGTAAACACACTCCACATGCTTGTTAGGGGACTCGTTCACATTCAGATAAGCGCTCGGGCATCGCTTTAAACAAAGATTAAGGCTCTGAAAGTGAAAACCTGTTAGCTTATTTGTGCAGAGGCGTTAGGGGAGCGGGGAGATATCTTTCGAACTTGCAGCCCGAACCCCGCGTTCCCTTTGGGAGTTGCTAAGAAGCATTGACGACGCGGGGAAATTGCAGCAATCGAGCATGATGTCAGCGCGCCACACCGCTGGAATGGCAACAGCCGAGCGAGGTAGGGCCGAACATCCCCACTTCGATGAGCGCTTTTTAAGGACATAATGGAATCTTTGTCTTTACTGCCACGCCGTTGCTTGGCAGCAGGAACGGTAGCCGCCGGATGCCCGATGAGAGCCATCTATCTGGACAACCCCTGCCATGCAGACAAATTCATCTGGCTCTGCGGGGACCTGTGCAGGACCCAATCAGGGATAAGCTTCATATATTTCCCCCCTAATAGAATTGCTGTACTTCATCTCACTCTGGCTTCAGCACATTGACTCTTGTATTGCGAGCTACTATCTCACTAATTCACTTTTAGCCTTGAGGAGCGAGTGCACTGTATCTGCACTCTTTATTATGCCGGGGAACCTGTGCAAAAACCCAATAAGTCTACGTAAAGGTCAGAAGGTGACCCCGATGGAAGACGTGGACAGGGGAAATGCCGGAAATAGAAAACTGCTTCAGGTTTAGGAAGGATAAAGCAAAATGAACTCCCCTCAGCTATCTCCAAAACAGTGTAAACTGTATAAATGTGCATCAGGAATGTGAGGAAGGCCAACATGAGTGAGAAACACCGCTGAGCTTAATTCAGAGGCATCAATGGAACATTTTAAATATGTGATAAATCTTTGGAATGGCTCTTAAATATTTTATTCCTCCCCTGGCAGCGACTCTGCCCTCGTCTGCACTATAACACTGGGACCATTAAAACGTACCGGATTTTCTCCAACCAACTTAATGAGAAGATAAGCAGTCAATGTAAAATCCCCCAGACTCTTTTTTCCCCAGCCCCGTCCTTTTGCATACTGAATGCCTATCGCCTAATTATGGCATCAACTCGGGCCCTGGCTCTTGATTTGCTGTCCCTCTCTGTCACACTTCAGCAGCTGCAAAGAGGAGGATGAGTTCATGAAATAGAGGTTACTGAAGTTATGACGAGAGCATTGTTTAAGGGCTTCACACCTTATGGGTTCCCTTTCTGCAAAGCAAAAGTAATGTATCAGACGATCTTTTTCTGACGAAGACAAGGTCAAGCGTCGCAGAGAAATGGCACTGAAGTGCTCTGATGAAATGGAAAAGCAAAGAAAAGAATGTGAGAAATAGAAAAAGTGGGAACAAGGTATCGATTTTGAAGGTTACTGAAAGATTGTGCTGATTGCAGAAAATTGCTGGCAAAAATCTATTGCTTTCACTAAAAGGGATAGTTACTGGTTTCTGGACGCTTCAGGGAAAAAATGCTCCAGGCTGCTGTACATGCCACTGATATCTCCTTAAAGAGAAACAGTTTGATAAAAAATGTCCAAGTTTGCTTTATTAGATTTACTCTGATCACTTGGATCACCCATTACTGCAGCTTACTGTGAAGTTTGAAGAAATTGGAGCAAAGGGTTAAACTCAGTACCCAGGCAAAGGCTTAGTACAGTGATGGTTGGTGGCTGTGGCTCCTCTAGTCCACATGCCAAAATATCCTTCGACAAGATACTGAACCCCCGAGCTGTTGGGTTAAAAGTGCACAGGTATAGAAAAGGGTACTTGTTTGAATGACGTTTGTAGTAAGGAAGCGCTTTGAGTGCTCAAATAGAGTAGAAAAGCACTACTAACTCAAAAGCTGCATTGGGACAGATTGGAATCTTCACCGTGCCAATTTTGGCCTAACCTGGCTCCGTTTTTTTGCTGCCTCTGCAAGCTGCTTTGCAACCCACCTCAATCCCAGCTCACCCTTTTCATTGCATGTCTGACCCAGTCGTGTTTGTTGGTTGTCTGCTGGATGATAGCATTGATCAGAATAGAAATCAGGAACTGGCTGTATTGTTCCATACAACTATACTCAGTATTGTCTGCAATATCTTTTTAACCCTATGACCATGATTCTCAGCTAGAAAAGGGTGGAATGCCCACTTTGGGTCTGGAAGGAGTTGTTGTCAAGGGTGGATGAGTTTAAGTATCTTAGACAGTACAGCTGCTACTCCTCCACATCGAAAGGAGCCAGGGGAGGTCATTCAGGTATCTGACTAGGAAATCAGTATTTTTCCCCCTGAATTCGCTGAATGTCACTGTGAATGCTTTCTGTGTGGACATAGCTTTCAATACTTTTAAATGCACTTTTATAAAGAATATGGGAGTTGAGATTCTTCACTCTTGCACATCTATCGTTTTTTCTTAGCATTGGGTCCAAAAGTCCAGTTTTATTAAGCCTCTGGTAAAGACATATTTTAGAAGACAGAAAAGTCTAGCATGGCTCATTTTTCCTTCGTGAATGAAAAGTTAAAAAAATAAAAAAAGTGAACACAGGTGCCCTTTTCCAGGGCAACAGAGTTCAAACCAGAGAGGAAAAAACATCCAGGGGTCTCTGAGTCCAGACTCTGACTCCGAGCTACAGACTTTGAGTAAAATCTACTCCAACTCCTGTCATAACTTTTACAGCAAAGAGACAATAATTACTCGATGACCAGATGCTTTGGCCTTTTCAAATGAAAGTAGGACAACAAGTAATGCAAGGGACTCGAAATAAGTCAAACCTCTGAAGGATTAAGCGCATTTCTTCACTGATTACAATTTCTTGCAGATGGCTTGTGATGACCTGCAGTTTAGTGAAAGGAAAGCGTGTGAGGTCATCTCTTTAAAACCTTTTATTACCCAAGGATTATTCATCTAGCGTGGTGTCCGACACATCCATAAAGTCTCAAATAAGAACAGAAAATAAATGGAAAAGCAGTTCAAGGATTTATGTGTGGGTGGTTGCCCTTAAATGGGGTTAAGAAGTAAAATTTTTCTTCTTTAAAATGTTACAGATACTGTGCCGTGAAAAAGTATCTGCCTCCTTCCTGATTTCTGAGGGTTTTTTTGCAAATTTGTCACACTTTCATGTTTCAGATAACAAAGCAAATTTGAATATTAAACAAAGAAATGGATAAGGGACAACAGTTATCCAAACCTACTTGTTAATGCCCATAAACTTAAAAAGTAGTTGTTCCGCCCTTCGCAGCAAGAACTGCAATCGAGCTTCAGTGATAAGTGCAGGTGAATCTTTCACATCATTGCGGATGAATTTTGGTCCAGTCTTATGAAATGCTGTTAGTTTTATGTCAGATGTAAAAGGACCCAAACCTTCCACAAAGTTCAGCTTTTGTCTCGTCAGTCCACAGAATATTTTCTTCTTTTCAAGATGTTTTTGGTAAATGTGAAATGTGAACTTTGACCTTAACCGAGGTCAAAGTTCAAAGTGAGGCCTGTGGTTCTTTAATGTTGTTCTGGTGCAGTAATTTTGGTAGGCTGGTCACTCGCCACTGATACAAGTTTTCTCCATGTGTGTATAATGGCTCTCACTGTGGTTCATTGGAGTTACAAAACCTTAGAAATGGCTTTCTAACCCTTTCCACTGACACATGTCAGTGCCTTTGTTTCTCAGCTCTTTAGATCGTGGCCTGATGTGTTGCTGTTTGAGGTCTTTTAACCTGCTTCACTTTCTCAGACAGGTTCTATTTAAGTGGTTTCTGGATTCAACAGGGCTGCCAGTAACCAAGCCTGAGTGAGTCTTGTGAAACTGAACTCAGCTTTCTAACAAATGTGGTTAATCATCAAAGAAAAACTGAATTTTGTACTTACTCAGGGTAAAACAACTAGACAAACAACAAAGAAATGAGGTGGGGGGCAAATACTTTTTCACAGCACTGCATAAAAAGGAGATCAAATCACTCAAGTGAAACACAATCATTTTATAGACGCTCGTACTTTTCATCACCTCCCACACAGGGTTACAGAGGGCTGAATACAATATTTGCTGATGCTGAATAAACAGGATCAGTATCATAGCAACTTTGTAATTCGTCCTCTATTTGTTTTTATTTATTCCTTTTGTTCAAACGTAATGAGTGAGGGCTGAAAAATGGGATTTAAAGCCCGCTCTGTGCTCCTGGGTTCTTTTACCTGGAGAATTGCAGCTGCAGTGAAACCACCTGCGCCTGACCCAGCTCGGACTCCTCCGTCACTTCCCGGAGACGCTTCTCGCTCTCCAGTCGCAGGCGTCGCTCTTCCTCTAGCTCGTGGATCAGCTTTTCTCGCTGTGGGAAAGAGCAGAAGGACGATCAACAATCAGGCAGTGTGTGGCCTGGGGCTAAAAAGATCACCCTCAAGTCACATGCCACAATTTTTACGACCCCCTTCCCCGAATATTCGACCCTCCTCGGATGAGGGCAAGCAAACACAGGCTGTCTCAGCATCATAATCACCAAAACATCTGCTCACCAAACATCTGAAACCAAACACAGCTTGTCCTAGCTGAAAAAAAACAATCCACGCCTCGCCGCTTTTTCCCCTGACTTTAGGTGTGAGAGGAAATAAAAGAATAAGGGCATGATGACATTTAGGCCGCCTCGATTGGCATTACTTCCAGTAGTTTGTTGTTACTTTGAAACACTCATAATGAGCCTCCGCTTCTTTCTGTCTCTATGAGAGAAAGTTCACACTAAATGTCATCTGAAATCACTGAGCCCGCCCTCCCGTGCCTCAGTCTTTCTCCTGCTTTTCATTTCATTTCAGATCTATTCAGAAAATGCTCCCCGATATCACTGAAGCTATGAATAGCATGTTTACCCTGCTCCTCTCTTCCTCACACCATGCAAACCGTCCTCTCTTCTTCTGCGTGTTTCACCTTTTTTTCCCCCCTTTACGTTATAGTTATGATGATGAGTAAACATGACCTCATTCGACCCAACTATTGATAGATCCTGAATTAAAAAGCTGGAGTTCCTCGGTAAGAGGAGGGAGGGATCACTTATGCCTACTTATCTCTGCTTTCCATTCCTTGATTTCAGAGCTTTATAAATGTTGCTTGTGGTGTATATGGTCTCCATGAAGCATTTAGCCAGTTTTCTCTGGTCTTTTCCAATTCTTTAATTGGATTCTTCATTTCTGAAGGATTCTGTCTTTGGATCCCAAAAGAGAAAGACATCCTTGCCTCAAACCCAACTTCAAAGACTAAGGTCCCTGTGGTGGCACACTCCCTACTCCAGTTTTCTTGACAAAGTTGCAAAAAAAGCTTTAAGCAAATTCCTAGCAGCAAGGCGGAGGATTTTTTTTTTTAGCTGACGGAGCAAATAAGACGGGATCATTCTCTTGGTCTGGCAGTTTCTATTGTACATAAAGCCAAGCATCTGTCGCTGCTGCTGACAGTCTATGACAAAGCCACTGGCTTCCATTTCCGTAGATTTGGGTGATCTACCAACTGTCAAAGCCTTGCCAGGAATATCAGCTAAAAATACAAGATTGTAAAATATCTGCAAATGGGTCTGAGGCCAAAGACACACACTAGAAAGAAAAAGGGAGACAGTTTCTTCTTTTGCAAACAAAGATGCAGTGTTTGGTGAATAAGAGATTCAACTTTGGCTTAACAAGGGTTGATTAGAGATGATTATCATCCTTTTATTTCCACCTAGGAGTACAAGTACCCAGGGAGGTGGTGAAAAACGTATATGTGGATATACAGTGCAAAAGTCTCGACTCACTTCTGATTTCTTTTCTTTGGCTAGGAAAATGGGACACTGTTCAAATGAACAGATACTGACACTTCTTTTGTCCGGTTTCCTCAAATTTTTTAAGGACACCCTGCACACCATTGTGAGATATGTTACATTTTCAGCCAATATCTCTTTGGGAATCACCTTGCTGGTGCAAAAGTACTATTTTATCTCTGTCAAACTGTGGTATCTTTGACATCTTTCACAGATTGTTACTAGCAGCCCGTCACAAAAACGCACAGAGGGCCTAAAGACACATCTTATAATTGGGTATTTGCAAAGTTCTCTGTTATGCATAGTCACAAGAATAGTTAATCCCCTGAGTTAAGTTTCTTTTTTGTGCTTAAATGACTCATAGGTCTGTGTAAGTGGCTCAACAAACAAATAAAACATTCCTCTGAAAATGGTCAGTTACAAGGACTGGACTGAAAATGAGCAATAAAGGAGTCAACGTGCAAAAAAAGCTTCAGGAAGCCTAAAGAACTATTCACCCAGAGCACTTTAAACAATACCACAAAGTCTGGCTCTGTGGAAGAAAACATCTGAAGTGAATGCATTAGTATTTTAAACA
The DNA here is from genome assembly GCF_041146795.1 of Maylandia zebra. Lineage (NCBI taxonomy): Eukaryota > Metazoa > Chordata > Actinopteri > Cichliformes > Cichlidae > Maylandia > Maylandia zebra. Next base: position 24,393,003 of record NC_135188.1, on the reverse strand, counting down.
GAGACTACTGTACATAAGTGAATAAAAGTTTTAAATAACCTTTTAAATAACAGCCTTCACTGTACTCTACAGTATATCTATGGAAACACATCTGTTACCTTGGGAATTCTCCTGCACCTCTCCTGACAGATTCCTGAAGTTTTGAAAGCTCTTTGCTGTAAAAGTAAGTCTCTGGATAATCCTCTGGATAAAACATTTGAACTTTATATAAGAGTTCAATGAGAATCAGTTCAGTTGTTTACAGATGTGTACTGGCTACTATTTAACATGAATCTAAATGTGATTGGTTAACTCTAAACAGAGGGTGTGCACACATGCTTAAATATTCTAGTTGTTTTGGAGTCAATCAGAGTTTAAGAGCCAATGGAAAATGTTGGGAATCACCAGATTATCCTGTCAGTTCTTCATCAGTTCTCTTCAGTGCAAATGGAATTACTTACTGCCCATCCTCATCGTCAGCACCAGTCATGATGTGGTATTACTCAGTGCATGCCTGCAAAGAAGCTGGAGTGCTTTCTCTCAGACAAGCATTATGGGGACATCTTGTGGCGTGAAAGAATATAGGTCAGAGACAGTGAGCGTGTCACTCTGTGTGGCATATGGACAAAACATCCTCCTCGACATGAGGCCCTCCTTTATGCCGGGTCTCTCGTGAAAAACCATGAAACCAAACTGGAAAGAAAAACATCGAAACAACTATAATGTGACACCGAGTCGCATTGCTCCATTACTCCGTATGACCATACTCTCCTTATAAACTGTCTTGTGTCACTACATTGTTACTTCTGTTACAAAAGCAGATCCTAACTGGGTGATTCAGCTGCTGAGGGGGAATATTAAACCAGAGTCACCATTAAAACCAGTCCCCGTCTTCACCGCGGCAGTAAATTCACGGCTACTATGTGCAGCGGGGAGGCTCTCCCTGTCAGGAGTAATGGCTGCTGTAAATCCACTCATACAAGAACGTAAAGTAGTGCATCCCCCTGCCAGGAGCTGGACGTATATATATATATATATATATATATATATATGACTTTTCTGGTTCTTCTTTCTTTATGACACATAAAGTTGTTTTATGTTTTATAGGACACATTTTCCACTTAGCGTTTAAAGAAACGGGCACCGATTTCAGCCTCCAGCGTCGCAGCAGTTTAGCTGAATTTCACCTCGATGCAAATGAGCACAAAGGCCTTTTATTTGCATCAACATGCATGGCTTTGTTCAGCAAAACAAAACAAAAAAAGCACAGTAGCAGCTTTGGTCCTGATTTTTTTGTTGCCCACACAGGCCTCCAGGCATAAACCACCGACCGCTACGTGTCTGCTGACAGTCTTGCCAACAACCTCAATAACAACACAGGATTTACAGTCTCTACATTGTAGTAAAAGCCCTGCGTTGCTTTTGTTCAATATATAATTTCTGCAATTTTACAAGGCCTGAGGACATTAAATCAAACATTGCTGTATCTTTCTGTGGCCAGAAATCCCCGGCAATACATTTCTCCTCGATTGAAATGTTTATTGTCTGCAGCAACTTCTCTCTTTTTTTTTTTTCCTCCTTTGGTGCTCTAATTGAAAGCATATTCTTTAATAAGCCTTAACTGCAGCCACAAAGACAACACTTCTTTAGAAAAAGCCCTGGGAAGAGATCTCAAAGTCAACACCGAGAGGATGAAAACACGCCTGGCAACTTTCTGTGAGAACATTTATTTTAGTTAATCCGGCCGCTGAGGAGATAATCCCCGCTCTCTTGACAGCCTGTCACTGTTGTATGGATGGGATGAGGCGAGGTGTCCTGCCTTCTTTGTCCTGCAGGGGGCAACATGCTCCTGTTCTATTAAACAATGCAGCGCATAGAAAAAAAAGGAGAAAGAAGCCAATGTCAAATGAAATATGGGGTGTAATCTATAAAATAGCTCCTGCTGGATTTTTATACCACATATATCAGAAACAAGCCCAGATTTGGGCATCAGGGGGTGGGGGGTGAGGGGTGAGGGGGTTTGAGGATTAAATTTGACCTCTGCCACAGAGAGATAAATAAAGAAATATATCCATCTGTATGTGACAGAATTTATCACCATCAACACGCAAAGCCTGAGAAATAAATGAAGAATCTGTTACACCGAGCGGCTTTGGAACATAAGATTTTATTAGCTGCACTCGAGCCCAAAATGAAGCCTCCCGCTTCGGTAATTGGACAACATTAGATGGTAATGGTATTCATCCGAGCTGAATTACTAGAATACTCGGAGCCCCCCTTTCATACCCTCTAAGATTCACTGAGGACTCTAAATTAATTAGAGGCCTCTGCCTCTCCTTGTTGTGCTGTGCTGCGACCTTATCAGGTTAAGTGCATGTGTGTGTGTCCCATCGTGTTGTAGGATGTCCATCTGCAACTGTATATACACTGTACTCGTTCAGGGTTAGGGGGTACAGGCCCAATAATCTCTTCATTACACAGGACATCCCCCCCCTTGCCTCGGTTGGAGCTCTTTGCCTAATCAAAGGGGCCGGGAGCGGCTCGGAGGCTCGCTGGCAAAGCAAACATCGGGGACACAAAGCACTGTGCAGGTTCTCCATTCATTAATAAAACATGCCACCGGGCTGTTTGTGTGCATCAGCGAGGCTGGATTCAAATGAAAGTGTAACACGAGGAGGATCGGGCCTCCTGGCCTGCCTGGCTGGCTCCCAGATACAAGTCGTAAAGATAAAAATTATAATTATGCTCTTGTTTGTTTAGAAACAGAAGAGAAAGCATCAAAGTGCAGGAGTGTGTGTTTTCTGATTACTTGTGACTAAAGTGAGCCCAAACAGTGTTTTATCACCCCACCCCACCCCACACCAAAAGACTCCATCAATTCAATTATCATGGAGCGCCACTATTGGAGTGTACCACTGCTCTCTTAGACAGCCACGGGCACTGTGGTAAATAATACACACACCCCAGGAATATGCAAAATCATACGAGTGGCCCATTTATCATTGCCAAGGGAGCTCCTCCACCCCACCCACGCACACACACCCAGAATGGGACGGTGTGGAGATGCGATTTGGACCTGGCTGTCAGCGCTCGTCACCCGGTGAATGTGCTGAGTCCTGCGGGGGGACCCCATCGCGGCCCCGGCCCCTGCCCGTGGCTGATAAGGCCAATCTGCAGAGACAGCACCTGAGTCCCCCCCAGTTCCCAAACCTCCACGCTGTCACACATCCTCCAAACAGCTGTCAGAAACCCTATATGAGGGTCCCCGAGCGCCCGAGCTCCACGTGGAGCCTCTCCTTTTTAAGCCCGTCAGAGAGCCCCTTTATCTGCTGGCAGCACGCTACGGAGCATGTCCACTCTGAAGGTGCTTTTTCTTTTTTACACACCAATAAATCACTGTCAGATAATCATCATACCTCGATCCACTTACAGCTAACTAATTAAACCCCGTGCTCAAAATTAATTAATATTGCCGACCCGGAGCCCTGCCAGTGTGCCTTATTTGCTTATTTGATTTGGCTAAATGTAATCCAGGTGAGCAGAAAAGCCACACATATGGTTATTTAAACAGTGTTAGTTATTACAGAAGTTTTATTTGGTGATAATATGCAAATGCTACACACTTATCTAGTAATCTTGGAAAAGTCCAGGAAAGTTTTTGTCTTATTCTTTGCGTTTATTTTAAATGTTGGTGCCTTTCAGGGACAAAATCTCGCTATCTTCCAGTATAACACAGTATTTTTCTAATGCAGTAAGTTTGTGACAGTAATTGCTGTTATGCTGCTTTCAGACTTCTTTGATACGGTTTTCTGGTGTCTGTTGCGGTTCAGCCAATCATTAGCTAGTCTGATGACTTAGCCTCAGGGGGCCTGTGTAGCCAGCAGATATCCAGGCCAAGGCTTCTTGTTTTATCTCCCCCCCTGCCTCCGGTCTTTGTTTACAAATACAGATGATTTTTTGTAACAAAGGGGTAGCCAACAGGAGCAAATCTAACTCTCCTTCAAACAAAAGCCTGCTCGTATGTGCCAGAACACTGAGAAAGAATAAATCTTGTTCATTTCCTGCAAAAGTTCGCATAATTATATATCTGATAGCTGTTAATAGACACTGTGTGTTAGCTGGTATTGTGAAGCGATTACCTGGTCTTTAGGGTGTTTGTAAAAATATTAAGAGAGTCAGAGTCATAACTTCAGCTGGATGCAGATGCCTGGGCTGCCACATTGATATTAGTTTCTTGTCCTTATTCCAGGTGACATTGTGATAAAATCAGTGTTTAAAGTCTAAAATGATCTCTATAGTTGAAGGATGTGACTTTAGTCTTTGGCTCGCTGACTTTCAATCCAGCAGGAGTTGCAGCATTTTCTAGAATACTAAGATGTTCTGTTTCAGGAGGGTCCAAAAGAGCGGTGTCATCTGTGAAATCTACTATTTAATCCTAAAGATACCACCCTCTGAGACCCAGTACAGTAGGAACCTTAAATTAAAAGGATATTGCCAACCATACAGCTGACATCAAAAATCATCATGCTGGTAAATCTTGTTTCTCCAACCAACCATCAGCGAATGCAAGTACTGAAGAATACAAAAGAAAAAAAATGGCAAAGGGTGTTTTAGATGCAGAGATTGGTTGGCAGCTACAAGGTTGCTCAGGAAAAATTTATATTCCCCAACTGGTTGGCAAGTGGTTGCTGGAGGTTGCTAACAGGCACTAATAGGTAAAACAAACTCCTTGCGATCGCTTTGGTCACTAGCATATTGATGCTGTTGCTAGCAGTTTGCAAGAGAGATAGCAACTTGTTGTAAACACTCACCAGCTACTCTCTAAGCTGTAATGACACTTGAGAAAGTGGAACAACCTGTGGTCCATTTATTGAGCGTTTTTAAGTTTTTGGACTTTAGAGTTTTGTTTATTTTTAAGATCTATTTAATTTCTGGTTTGTTTAGTGTTTACATTTACCCTCATATATTCCTCTTTAGTGTAATTAGTGCTATTCCTAGTTCCCTGGTGCTTTGGAGTTTATTCCTCCCTCAGTGTTCATTTCACCTTTGTCAAGTTTCCTTGCTAAGTTCATCCATGTGTCTGCATTTTCCCCATTTGGTTTTCCCACTTCCTGCTTTATTATGAGAGTTAGTTCACTGTGCTTTGCTTTTAGTTTTGATTCATTGTGTCATCTTTGCTGATTAATTCAGCAAAGAATTCAGTATTTATAGTCACCACCTCCTCGCCACAGGGTTTCCAGCATGTTTTCCTGTGTTTTGAACTGTTTTGTACTGCCTGCCATCAGCCAAAATAGACATCTTGCTTTTTTGTTAAACAAGCTTGCCTGTCTTTGGCCTGGCTGTAGCTCAGGAGGTAGAGCAGATCATCTATTAATCCAAAGGTTGGTGGTTTGATCCCTGACTGCTCCAGCCTGTATGCCTTGGGCAAGATACTAAACCCAGTTGCTCTTTGATGCATCCTGTGTAATATAAGAAATGCATTAAAAAGCACTGTATAAAAATTATTTACCATTGATGTTGGGTCCTCACTCTTAACCACCCCTTGTCTGGAGTGCTGCTTTTCTTAGCAACTCTGGGTTCGATATCTTGCCCAAGGATACTTCAACATGTAGGTGAAAAGAGCAAGGGGATGAACCCACCGACCTCTCGACGAGTAGGTGGATTATTTAAGTCAGATATTTCCTGGAATATCTGACACCTCCTCTATCAGTGCCAATTAAAGCCTACCCCAAGTCATGCTTTAGCTTAGAATCTTGATACCAGCTATAAAAGTGTGTAAATGTTTGCCAACACAGACATACTGCAGAGCTATCCAGGGCTGCTTCTTCAGTGACTATGTTGAATTATTGAATGAAATCCTGAAGCTGAAGTAGCAACAAGATAGATTCGGGTGAAACGACCTGTTAAAAAAGGGGCATTCCCTCATCAGAGAACCGCAAATGTTACTTGATGTGGCGTTACAAACTATGTCACACACTCTTGAAGATTGCAGCACACGCAAAATCCATTTTCATGTACAGAAATAGCTGATTCCTATCGTGGCTTGGAGGCTTATTTAACCATGCTGTGCTCTCACTTTATATTCACAAACGCAGCGCCTCCCCCATCGTCCTCCTCCTTTATCTTAACTTCATTTTCTACATGAAATGCTCCGGAGAAATCAGATTTTTAAATGAGCAAGTTGCTCAATTAAGCCGAGGAGTTGAGGCAAATAAAAAAAACAATTCCCTTTTATCACTTGCATGTATGCTTCGCTCAACCGTGAAAGAATCAAACGCCGCAATCAGCCCGAGCGCCCATGGAAACGGCAATGTGTGGGTATGCACGAGGCGAGGCTCGGATATCACAGAGCATCCACAAAACCCAAAGAAAAATAAAGCTAGTTGTTCTCAAAGCCAGATCATTTATTTTCACATGTTGTTTAGACAGCCGTTTCCAGCGGTCATAATCTCACCTAACAGCTTTAAATGCCTTTTTAATGGCGAGCCCAGCCCCCCTCCGCCCCCTCAGCCCACAGAGCAGGCAGCGCCGCCTTTACAAGCCTACACGCAGACTTGTGTTCTCTGCCCCTGACAGGAAACCTCGGCATCCTGCCCCTGATGGACTTAGACTGCACTTCGGAGTGGCATCAAAAGAAAAGTGGGAGACAGAGAGCAGCTCTGCCCTGCCCTGCCCGGCACCACACCACGCCTCTGGGATCGGGAAGAATTCCAGGGAAAACCTACAGCAGCGACGAGGCCGCGAACAAACGGGAGCAAGCTTGCTGGAAAGAGGCCGAGACTCTCGCAGTATAAACCCCGACCTGTGCTTTGTCAAACACCTAAAGGGAAACCTGCTGTTTTTCTAGCAGGAGTTTCAGCAGAGTGGGCCAAAAGCAGCACGTCCGAGCCTTGATGTGAAGTTTAAGAAGCAGTGAGAGGCGTAAGACAGGCGGATCATTTTCACTAATAACAAAACGCATCTTGTGTGGTCATATATGTGGTGAAATGCAGCGCAGGCCTAATTACTGATTGCCCTGCAAATTATTTAAAAAGGTTTCATGTGATTCTCCCAAACGATCCATAACAAGAGTTGTGCAGCTTCAAGCTGCCAGCAGTATGCGTGCTTCGCGGCGGGACGCCGAATTAAAGCACACACTCCTCAGTAAACTGTGCAGTTAGTGCTGTTTCACATGCGCAACCCGAGGCTTACGATTGTGGCGATGTTTCCTAGCGCCCTGCACGATCATAAAGATACCCTTCCCTTTCTTTTTCCTACACAATGCAGTCGTGATGGCGCTGCAAAAACACTGCCGCACACTCTCGCGGCATCTCTGATCGCCTTATGCGATCAGATCGAGGCAGCGATCAGAGGCTGCTAAAGAGAGGCGGGGTAGTGCCACTTCAAAAGTCTGCGCTGTTTTAATCTGACTCTATCGGTTCATCCCCTTGCAGGCGAAGATGTGGGGGATGTTGGGGAAGAAGGCGATGGGTTTTGGGGGTCTATGACTGGACGCAGGCTGGGGGTGGTTTGCAGTTTCCACTTCACTCTGGCAGCACTTTGACAATTATCTCCTTTACGCAGCAGCCTCTTTTTTCACTCCTATTGAAGAACCTCGCCTGAGCTCCGAAGCCTCCCAGGAATGCCAGAGAGAGAGTGGAAGGGGAATCCAATGGGGATAATCCCAATTTCAAATGGAGCTTAGTGATATCCCCCTCCTCCCTTTCTTCCTCCATACCCCCCTCCCTCACCCTCCTCCTGTCTGGCACAGATAACTCATCCCTCTCTCAACACTGTGCATGCGCAGACAGTAACTCACGTCGCCCTCTAAAGTAATAATTAGCATGTCATCCAGTCGTGTCAGTTGGAGAGCCGGGCCTTCTGGGGAGGCTCGCGGCATGGCGAAAGATATATTTTGGTTGGGCTGCACTGAGGTCAGAGGAAGCTGGGTTACTGTTAGAGGAGGAGGTGTTGACACGCAAACGTGTTGTCACTTTGGTGTGAGCGCACGCAGGTAAAAGAAAGGAAAAAGTGGGGGGCAACTGCAACCAACCTCTGCTGGTGTGGTCCACATGAACTCTCCTACTTGTGCCCCAGAAAGCTGAATCTGTTCATCTGAATGATGTGTTTTCAGTGGGGATGTCCAACGCAACATCCAAATGGACTCTCTTTGACTTTCTCACTGGTATTCCTGGGAGGCTTCAGAGCTTTCCCACTGAAAACACAACATCCAGATGAACAGATTCCGCTTTCTGGGACTTCTTCGCCTTGATGACTGAGCGTGCATCAACACATCTCCTGCTTATGGCTGGCATTTGGTTTGGTGGACCAGAATGTGGGTCTCCAAGAAAACTGTGTTCATGGCATAAAATGAATCAACCACAGGACAATGTGACCATCGGATTAGAAGTTTGTAGGAACTCAGAATGTAACTCAAACAACTGGTTGTTTTCTGGGTACATTCCTATATAAAAGCAAGGTTATCGAGCACCAATGTAATTTTGCAGTTAAATCACCCTCTTGCAGCAGCTACGTGGCTGTTTGTGGAAGAATTTCTGTTTCATATCTGTGGCTCGGGTCTGAACGTAAGCAGATTTATCATTTTTGATAATTTATCACACTCGGTCACTGTATTATCACAAACAAATTGCATCTCATTGTCAATTTGACCCCATTCAACTGCAAACTGAGAGCAGACTGACTTTTTTATCGCCTTCAAATCACTTTGAAGATCTCATCTGACTATGAGTGGTGATCTTACACAGTCTCACTCATTTTGGCCACACTGAGATCTCCAGTTACTGTTTTGTTCCCTACTGTAACTGTAGCGTAGGATATCAGTGACCAAACAACTAAACAAGAGGCTTCAACACAGTAACCCACAAACTTCAAAGTGGCTACTTCAGCCTGTTACAGACATTCTGTGGTTGAAACAAAGATCTTTTGGGTTTGTACAAAATTTGATTTTAAAGGGAAATACCACCAATCACCAAGTGTCCATGGCCCTTTTATTCTTCAACAAACACTAACTTGATTTTGGGCTGTTTAGTCTGTCAGATCTGGCCCAAATGTATCTTAAAAAGGACGGCTGTTTTGGACCACGTCGCCCAAATATCATCACAAAAATATGATCACACAAACTTGCAGGAAAAACTTCTTTCCCAGCAACTTTGAAAAGTCTCAGTTTCATTTGTTTTCTTTAATATTTCAATCCCAAAACTGACAACCCAAACACATACACAGTGAATTAATTTTTTGAATAGCTTAATATTGAGGTCTAACACCAAATCAGTTTCATCTACATATACATTTTCATTTCACAACACACTGGACACAACTTAAACAACTAGCCTATAAGGAACAGTGATGGTCAGGTTCATATTCCATTCATCAACAGTATGTCAACCCATCAATGCTGAACCTTTTTCAAAATCAATAATGAACCTTCTTGTTTCACACACTGGGCCATGCTTGGGGGCGACAGTTTGGAGTCAACCAGAGGTCAGAAAGTAAGCGCTGGCTGACTCCGGCGTGATTTCCTCTGACATCTGCTGACATCAACAAGTCCTAGAGGTAAAGCCGGTCTTTGTCTGTGCTCTTTTAGTGTCTATATTTACGAGCCGAAGCACAAACTTAGCTACACATCTGGTACAGCCAATAAATTCAGTGTCTACTGTGCTAAAATGCCCTTGAGCAACATGCCAAACCCCTGCCCATCTCCAAGGAGGGAGCTCTGCTCAGTATCTGACCCTGTGCTCTGACCTCTACAACTCTGAAGAGGTATGAAGAAAAAATAGAGCATTCCTCCTTTGGGGATCAATAATCACACGCAGCGGTGAGGAGATCTCGGAGCGTGTCGGCCCTTGTGTGCTGTAGCTTTAGGCCTGCTGCCACACAGAATCAGAGGCGTCACTGGGGTGCAGTGAAACAGCTGGGCCTGTGGTTAAAGCGTCTGCTCAGAGGCTGCAATCAGCTGAGCCCCGCTTCATCACCCGGTTCTTCTCGCTTCCTGACCTCGCTTACAAACACACACTCTATAAATGCATTCAGACACACTTGTGGAAACGCAGACACAAACATATACGCTGCTTTGAGCGCATATGTATGCTAATGACCACCTCCAGAACTCATAAAAGAACGGCACATCAGCACTTTCTACCAGAGACACGATGCAGTGTGCAGCATTCTACGGTCACAGAGCCTGGCAGTGCATTCAAGTACCTGTAGTTTGTGCAGAAAAGGTCAAATTTATGCAACGCACTGCTTTTTCCACAAACAGGCAACTGTCACATAACACAGTATTTTTGTACTTGCTTCTATTATTGCCTACACATGCATTTCTACAGGATTACTGCCTTCAAGAGCTTCTGATGAGGTGTCGAGACACTCAGCCAACACAACAGTTTTGGCAGAGCCTGACGGTTTCTGTGTGGGTATGTACGTGGAGTGAACATACTGTGGCTTTTCTGGCTTCGTGAAGATGATAGGGCCAAGCACTTCCACTGTACTTTACCATTGTTCCTTCGCTCTTGCTCCGTGCGACTTCCCTCTGCAGGCGAGCCACAGCCAGCTTTTCCCTAAACCAAAGAAACAGGAGATGGAGGGGAGAGAGAGAGAGGGGGGAAGGAAAATAAGAATGAGTCAGTGTGTGGTCAATCAGCAGCTCAGTGTGCCAGGTCTGAGTGCTCACAAAGTGGCAAATCAAGAAGTACCCAAAAACATATTCATTCTCTACTAGTCCACTGATCATGTAAGTGCTATGCATGTGGGACTCTAGTATGTCTTAGAAAATGCAAACCATTCTTGTCCCAGAGTTTTTGATAATGCAATTTTATGAGAGGCCACCTGCATGTCTCCATTATCCACAAGGTAGCTCTTTGGCCTTGGTGCCAGCACTACATTCGTGGTTTCCAGACAGCTGGAAAGAGTCCTCAAAAGATCACAACAGAAGATAGGGAAGAGGAGGATGTTGGGTTTCCAACCAGGATCCCATTCGTTCCGTTTTCTTTGGACCTTGAACATTAATTAAATTTTTCCCTCTCTTTTTATCCTCACTTCTTTCACTGGTTAGGTTTAGGTGCTAAATACCTTAATGCATGCTCAACGCATACCTCAATAATCATCCAGGTAAGTAAATCACATGAAGTTGATTTTGAAAGTCTTTAGACTGAAAAGGTTACTTGGATGAGTGACAAAACATTTGTCCAAATGAAACGCATAAATTAAATGCATAAATTAGCATTTAGCTTCTAGCTTTTAATACAACAGTCACTTTAAAAAAGGCAGTGAAAGAAAACAGTGGCACAGCTTACATTATTTTGACTATGTGGAACGGACTTGCAATCTCATTGCCTTTGAAATTCTTGCATTTGTTAATATTGCAAGGAGACGCATCACAGAGTGACTCAGGTTGATTGCAATGCAACAGCAATCAATTTGAGTCAGACCAAAGTAGTTTGAGGCTGGTTGCCTCACACCAGACGACCTGTGAAATCACCTTGAGATCAAAGCTGGTCACCCAGACGTTGAGGCTATTACAGGCTCAACCTCTGATAAGCTGGTTGTTGCAACTGGCTGCAACCAAACAAAAATCCAATGCAGTCACCAGGCAACCACTAATAATTTTCCAAGCATACCAAAGGTGTACCTCAAGGATCAATCCCGGGACCACTTGGATTTTTTTTACACGTCAAAACTTTTAGTGAAAATGTCACCAAGTTAATAATAGATTGGATTTTATTAGCGCTTTTCAAGGCACCCAAAGCGCTTTACAATACCACTATTCATTCACACACTGGTGGAGGCAGCTACAGTTGTAGCCACAGCTGCCCTGGGGCAGACTAACAGAAGCAAGGCTGCCATATCGGCCCCTCTGGCCAACACCAGTAGGCAAGTAGGGTAAAGTGTCTTGCCCAAGGACACAACGACTAGGACAGAGAGCCCAGGGATCGAACCGGCGACCTTCCGGTTACAGATGCGATTCCCAAACCCCTGAGCCACGGTCGCGGTACATTCTGCTACAGTTAGCTATTAATACACTAAGGGACACCCAGCATGGGTACTTGTCTTTTGCCCTGTCTCCCTCTCCTCATCCCCAACCAGTCGAGGCAGATGGCTAAGTCTTGTTTTGCCTGAGGTTTCTTCCTGTTAAAAAGGAGTTTTTCCTCCCCAGTCTCTCCAGGTTGTTGTTTATAGGGGGATTCATAGTTGGGGTTTTCTCTGTATTATTGTGGAGTCTTTACCTTACAATGTAAAGCGCCTTAAGTCGACTTTTGTTGGATGAGAGATGAAACATCTTCAACATAAAGACGTCCAGCTGCCAGACAATCAATCCTGATATTCCTCCAATAGGATATCATACCTCACAAACCTGAAACCACTTAGTTATCCTTTTATTTAGAGCGATTCTTGTTTTGTTTCCATCTTTCATCTTACTTTTATCTTACAAAAACATCAACCACTGTCTTCACACCTAAGACTCACTCCCTCTATTCGTGCCTAAAGGCTGTGATGAAAATGGAAAGAGAAGCCTCCCCTCAGCTGCAAAATCAAATTTATCATCATCAGAGGACACTCAAGCTCTCTACTGGGCAAATCAAATTCCTCGACTTAGCTAATCATTTCTTGTTTACTAAGTGGTTGGTATCAGATATCCAAGATCAATATCAGCTCACTATACAAGAAACCAACACTTCTGCCCTCCATCTATCTCCAACTTCGGCAGAACCCACACACGCCTGCAAGCAAACCAGCAGACACACACATGGAAGAGGCGAGGTCGTCGGCTAACTACGCAAAACAGAGTTCGCGGTTCTATCCAGACAAAAATAGCTCAGAGGAAACAAAAAAAAGAAAAGAAAAAAAAGCTGGGCATCCTCGTGCCAGACCCTACAGCCTTACAGGCAGACACACACACACTCATAACAAACTCTTCCACACAAATACGCACAGAGCTGAACAAAGAAATTGACTGTGCACATCCAATCCATTTCCCACGTGAGGGCATTCCAGACTTTAATGGGATAAATCTTGGCACACTAGCACGGATAATAAAAAACCCTGTTTTAAAGCCCCTCCTGAGGCATCCACAACAACTGAAGCGGTGCTCCAGGACAAGCCAGACTGTGAATGTGTTTGCTGAAGGCTTGTCAGTATACAAGTGTTTCTATCCGTATTTCTGGGAAAACAACAAATGTGTAAGGGGATCAAAAAGCCTCCTTTGGCAGCGTAGCCTCTGAGTGAATCTGTTCAAGTCATTATTGTTGTAAATATAGTACTCTACATGCATTACTAGAGGCGCATGATGTGTTATCACCCACTTATTAATGTTTCTGCAGACCGGCTTGAAAGCCAGGTCTGCTAGGAGGTAAATATCAGAATCAATCAGAATCAGAATCAGAATACTTTATTGATCCCTGGGGGAAATTATTTTTTGTTACAGTGCTGATATGATAGTTGCTTTAAAAAATACTTGAAAATAATTAACTTACTTAAAAAAGACAGTAACGAGTCAAAAAAACCAAACCTAATAAATGAATTCCATCATCTTACAAAACCTTAGGTGTGCAGCTCAGGAGGAAAGTTCCTGTCAAAGTCTTGTTCCCGACTGTTTTGTCTTCACAGCACACCTAATGTGGGGCTGTGGGACCCAATAAAGAAGCTGATACACCAGACAGCCCGAGTAATCCCAATCACCTGCACATTTTTCACATTTCTTCAACAATAGCAGACATCCAAACCCCCCAAAAATAGCTCATGAGTAACAACTCCTCACCGCCTCGCAGTCTTTGACAAGACGCCGTTGTTTCTGAGCGGCTTACCTGTCGGAGGGAAAACCCCCCGGTGATTAAGAGACAGCTGACAGAGATGGATGAATCAACCGTCTGAACTGAACAGGCAAAATACAAGGTGGGCTACGTTTCTGCTCCTGGATGGCATTCCCACTGCAGTGATTCCTCTAATGGGAAAACACTGATTAAGACAAAGGCGAGCTAAACGAGCCGATTGTGAAACACGCACTGTGGCGGTGACGAATTCAGGAGGAAGTCAAGCAGAGTGCCGATGCTGTGAAGCAAGCAGGGGTGTGTGCGCGTGTGCGTTTGGGTGTGTATTCTGGACTTTTACTGCATTGGTTACTGCATTCATAAATTCCGTGTGAACGCATGCCCCACACCTGACTAAAACACTCGTGTTTACATTACACAATGTGTCTCTTCCCATTACAGCACACTGTACACCATTACACCACTTTCATTTAAAAAAAAAAAAAACTCTCTGGAAGTTCTCACTGCAGATATTGTTTTGTTAAACGGGACCGGCCTGGCATTCCTCCAGTCTGTGTTATGGCTGAGCGTCACAGCGCTGTAAAGGGTTAAGTTTCAGGCCACTTATGTACAGGCATGTTCCAGGAGCAACGGAGCATGAGCCAACTGCGCCCGGCGGCAAAAATCGCCGCCAAATATAGAACAATTTGACATTCTGTGTTAAACGTAATTATAGTAATTGGCACGAGCGGTAGTCAAAACAGTATTCCAGTGAAAAACGCTCACTGGCGACGTCTTGCATCCAGTTGGCGCTGGTGTGGAATTATATGATATCTGAACTGCATTCAAGCGCACATGAATGCAATCTGTAATGTACTCTGTGTGTGTTTATGCCTGTGTTTAGGCTGACATATTCCACTCTAAATTTGTCATGTGCATTTCAACCACAATGGATGCGAGATCCATCACGTCGTAAACTTTTACCAGCTGTGTAAACTGGCCCCGAAATAGTCAGACAGAGTCCAACCTGACGGCTGTTAGAGTCAGGGAGTTTATCTCAAGCCCATCTCTCGCAGAAGGCTCTAGTTTGGTATGCAAAGAGCCATGTTAACACATTAATTACGATGTTTTCATTTTTCCCTCCACATGTTCTCATGAATGTCGTCCAAACGGGTCAAAACGCAGGCACGCGGTCCCTAAACGCCTCATTTTAAAGGGTAATTCCATTTTATAACAAGCCGGGTCTTATTTTCCCAGTTATGGACGTTGTTTCGAGTGGTTATGATAACATTAACAAAGTTTTACAGGGGCTAGAAACCTGAGCAGGCAAACAATCAGCCAACAGTTTGGACAGCGATGCAGCCAAATTATCAAAACCATACTGAAAGCATGTAATCCGTCACAGTGGGAAGACACGAATAGAACAGACAAGCCAGCGCTTTCCACATAAATCAGGATAATCTGGGTTTTGTTTATAACCTGTCAGATTGTTTGTGTTTATTGCCCATAGACTGTATATAAAAGATGTATGTGGCCACAGTGACATCACCCTTTTGTTTGTGGACTTTTGGATTCTAGATCTACACCATTACAGCTGTCACCATCTTGAATTTTTGGACCTAGAAGAAAGCATGACAAGCTCACTAATGGTTAGCTTAATGCGAGCAGCCCTAATAACACATTAATGCTGCTCGCAGGTACCCCCAATATAGCTGCAGAAGATTAGCACGCTGTAATCCGGTTTATTTTAATATGGGACCCTTAGAGTGAGCCTCAAGTGGCCACTTGACGAACTGCAGTTTTACACACTTCCATGTTTGCTTAGATTTTCAGCCCTGGATATTTTGCTTCCTGCCGTCCTTTAAATGAGCTAAAAACATTTTCATTGAGGCAGAAAAGTGAATGATTCTCTTTGGACTCGAAGCCCCAACTTTATATATTTCACACTTGATGCGTTTGTCTTCTACATCCTGATCTTGTGATGAAAGCATAAGCTGACAGCTGACCGTGTGCACACGTTCTACCTCCGCTGAAACCCGTGTGGGGTGTGGGCCTCCAGTTTCTCCTGCTGATTGCAATCACCTGATAGTGGTGATGACTTACTAAACAAGGGAATCCCACCAAGCACCAGTGGAGATACCCAAACCACCTGATTTGGGTATCTGATAGCCCCAGTTGCAAGTGCACTTCTCTTCAGTACACAAAATGCAACGAGAGTAAGGTGGTCATGTAGTCTGATCATGTCAAAAAGCAGTACTTTAAAGTGGATTTAATACAGTTACAATGCTTGTATTAAACATGGTCAAGTGTTCAAATATTGAGCGTAGTTTGTGAGTCACAGGCGCAGGCTTCAAACAAACTCAGTTTCAGACAGGTTTTTTTTTTCTACTCTTGGCTTCAAACGAGCAGTTAGCCCTAGCACAGTCATCACAGAAGCCCCACCCACCTGCTGTTTAATCTCTGTTTGTAAAGCGGGACCAGTCAGGATGAAGTTTTCATAAAGGAAGGAGCTGGTTTCAGACAGTGGCTTTGTGTAAGATAAATAAAGCTTATTTTGAACTATAAATCATATAATGCAGCTCTAGTAGAGTCCACTTAAAGCTTAAACAGTGATTTAACATCTAGTTTGTGATGAAAATCTTGGCTTACATGCCTCGTTTGTGCACCTGCTTTGTTACATTCTTAACTCGCACTACCTGCCATCCACCCACACACCTCACAGATCACGTCTTTCCTTTTCACATGCATTTCCTTCAGCGTCAAACGCCGCCCCGTCTCTGAGATAAGACAGACAGCGCGGCGCAGAGCGAACATAACACCCGCCCCGCCACATTCACAGCAGATCAACCCTGTTTCCTCTGCTCAGTCTCCTGAGCTCAGACGCTGTGTAAACCCTCCGTGTGCACCCGCTCTTTCTCTAGCGTCGCAGCGGCGGTGGCGTGCATGCATGCAAAGACACGACCTGTCAGGGCCGAGAGAGGATCAATCACAGCTTGAGCTGACATGTTGTGGAGCCCTGCGCTTTGAACTACATTGTGGGAGGCAGACGTTTAGCCCGTGTTTTCATCACTGTTATCACGGCTCTTCCATACAGGTGGTTTAATCCACTGTACATTGTTTGCTGCTAAGCACATAATGAAAGAGGGAGAAGCGCTGTCTCCTGTATTTTGGTTTCCTCTTTCCCTCGCGGTACTGTACACCACTATCAAGTGCGTTTAATCTGTCCTCTTAAACACCACATACTGGTTCAGCTTTTTCCCTGCAGAAGTTACTCACTTTGACATAAACACATGCATCCTGATGCATAAAAGATGCATAAATATAAACCATCTCTCTAGTATTGTCATCGAGGCTTATGGGGGAGCTAAACATTTCAATCGTTCTCAGCCACAACTGTACACAGAGTGGCCAGGAGGGATGCATAAATGTTTGGATGAGAGCAGAGCTGCCATGCATTTATGTATTAGCGTCTGCACTCCCGCTGGGTTAAGAGCCCTGATACGCACGCAATCCCCATGGCCCACATAGGGCGCCCTCTTCAGAGGGATCCTGACTCCGGACCGGTCATTCCCATCCTTAATCCTTCTACAGCTGTGTTATGTAACCTTCTCTGTACCGATCCACCCAAAAAAATCAACCCAGTCCCAAACCCTAGTGCGGGACAATAGGCTTACTGATGCGTTTGATAAGTTACAACATCCAAGCCAGCCTGACAGGAAAACAGAGTTACAACTGCCAAGAGAGTAAACTCGAGATGGGGTGTGAAATGCATTTGCACAACTCTAATTTCTCATGTTCTGCATGGATTCCCTGACATTGTCATGGAGAAAATGAACTTGAAAAAGTCCCACTTCATTATGTGTAATTAAAAAGTCCTGTACCAACAAAGGCAACGTATCATTAAAGCATCATTTCCTTAAGACTTTAATGCAGGAATTCCTTTCTGCAGTCGAACCCCAAATGCCGAGATGGCATCAAAATCAGCGTCGGTGTAAACACTTTCATCTGCACGGGCGTCTGAGGGGGTGGGGCTTGCACATCTGTGACCGTTCAATTGGTCCCAATGCATTAGGCAGGTTCAATCAATCACCACGAAGCACTGTGGTGGATGGCGAGGAGTGGCCTGACCCGCGGCGATCCCCCGTTTCCCAGCCACAGCTGGTTCCTGACCTCCTGTCGCTCGTCACGGACCCCCGTCTGCAGTGAAGGGCAGCGGAAAAACATGAGCCACATGTCAGCACCTCTCACACCCAGCCAGCCAGCCAGCCAGGCAGCCAGACAACCCGGCACAATGAGCCTTACCTCACCACCGAAGACCATCAATTATTGACGAGGTGAAATGTGATGAGGTTCTGCTGTGAGCACACAAAGAACACACGCCTTTTCAGGCTGCCATGTGGCCTAATAACGTCTTTATTTTCCAAAAAGACACGTTTCTAATCAGCAACATAGTCCTTGTTTGATGTTGTGGAGCAATAATCTGCATTAGACACTCAGAAACACTGTTAGTCTGACCAAGTATGTATGATAAATGCCTCCCTGTGATGTGAATCTGGACAACAGTGTGCTTGACAAACACTAAGAATGTGGGTCATCTCAACACCCATACATAACTTCATCATCATGACTCATACTTAGTTTTAATTTAGGAGTTGCGTACTGGACTTTGTTTGGACACGTGTGTGCTACACTGAGCAATGTAGTTAGGCGAGTTGAGATGATCACGATTAGCAAGATTAATCCAAAGTCAATAACAGGTTGAGCGCTCCGAGTTGTTTATGCTTTTCCCTCCGAGATAACATCTAGCCCTCGGTACTTCACAGGAGTCTGACAGAATACACCGGGAAGCTTTGTTTTCTTTTTTTTCCCCTCCGACTCTAAGCATTGACATAATCTTGGAGCGTGTGATTGATGGCGGCAATCTCTGTGAACTAGACTGTGTGAAAATTTTTTTGCCTTTCCCACTTAAAAGAACTTCAGGGAATTCTTCAAAACCTCAAAAAGTCATTGCTTCTTTTATCCTATTAAGTGTCTATGTAGAAAAATTGGCACATTCAGTGGATAAGTTCTTGAGTTGTGGTCTAAAATGTGGCTTTTGGAGACACTTTGACAAGCAAAATCTCATTAATTCTTCTGTGTCTCCTCAGCTTCCATCCTTAAAACAGTAGAGTCAAGTCATGTTAAACAGACCACACTCCTACCTAAAGTAATAGGAAGGGTTTCAGCTTTGATTTCAGTGGACATAAAGGACATAAAACCTGCGTTTAGATATTCATCAGGACAAACAGCTTTTACAAAAAGCCTAAAACTTTTCATATATCTCAATCAATCAATCAAAATTGTCAAAGTGATTAATGTCTCATATTGCCAGAACTCTTTCAAATGCTAAATTCCACTACAGATACGGTGAGTCAAGAAAAACTGCAAGCACTCCTAAAGAGCAGATATGCCTGCCACTACTCTGTTCAGACTGTTTGCCGAACTGGCAGATAAGTTTCCGAGTTTGGCTGTTTCTAAAGAAGGCAACTGGGTCTTTGGGGACAGGCGAGACGCTACCAAGTGCAACATTTGTAAATCACCAACAAAACTAAACAACACATATCACCGCTATCACACGCTATTTTGCCCCTCTGGCCATACGAGTGTTTAGGCATAGGAAAAAAGTGGTTGTATGAGTGTGTGCTTGAATGAACGAATCTTGTAGTTAGAAAGCACTTTGAATGCTTAAACAGAGTAAAAAAACGCTACATAAGTACCAGTCCATTCACTATCATCGTTGGTGTTGCAGAAATATGTGGAAAATGCCTTCTGTTTTCATCTCATTTCCCTCAAGATGGCGCCGAGTATGGCAGCCTCGTCGCGAGCTCCCCCAAGCAACGGCTTTCTTCTGTGTTTAATTTTACTTTTCCTTTATTTTTTCACGAGCAGCACTTGTCTCCTTGTGTACGACCGACAAACCTTACTGGACATAAAAGACGGTCTTTCTTATAACTTTCCGGAGTTCAAGTTTTGCAACACGGACGCTCCGTTTGCAGACCCCCCATTCATCTCACCTGAGACGCCTTTGTTCTCTGGCCCTGGAGGCCGCAAACGCCGACGCAGAGGGAGAAGATCTGGCGTTCTGGTTCGACTGAGACGGCGCACTTACAGACCACCGTTACCCAGTTTATTACTGGCTAATGTGCAGTCTCTGGAGAACAAGCTGTGCGAGCTTCGGGCACGGATCTCATTCCAGCGAGAGATGCGGGACTGCTGCGTGATCTGCCTCACAGAAACCTGGCTATCGGACAAAGTACCGGACTCCGCAATACAACTGCCGGGGTTCTCTGTGCACCGCGCGGACAGGTCACAGGATCTTACTGGGAAAAGCAGAGGCGGTGGTGTATGTTTCATGATCAACAACAGCTGGTGTTATTATGCGAACGTGCACCCGGTCAAATCCTTCTGCTCACCGGACCTGGAGTACCTGATGATTAAGTGCCGGCCATTCTGGCTACCGAGGGAATTTACAGCAGTGATTATTACGGCTGTTTACATTCCCCCACAAGCCGACACTGACCGTGCACTCAGGGAACTGTACAGCGCGATCAGCAGTGAGGAAACCGCACACCCAGAGGCAGCGTTTATCACGACCGGGGACTTTAATAAGGGAAACCTGAAGAAAGTCTCACCAAAACTCCATCAACACATCCTTTTCAACACACGTGGAAACCGGCAACTCGACCACTGTTACACCTCTTTCCGGGATGCGTACAAAGCCCTCCCCCGCGCCCCATTCGGCCAATCAGATCACTGCTCCATCCTGCTCCTGCCCGCCTACAGGCAGAAGCTGAAACAGGAAGCTCCAACCCGGAGGGCGGTGCACTGTTGGACGGACCAATCGGAGTCTGCGCTGCGGGACTGTTTTGATCACGCGGACTGGGAAATGTTTCACGTGGCCGCCAGAGACATTGATGAATACACAGACTCAGTCTGTGGATTTATCAGGAAATGCGTGGAAGATGTCGTCCCATCCAGAACAGTCAAATCCTTCCCAAATCAAAAACCCTGGATTAACGGAGATGTTCGCGCGGCACTGGCGGCACGGAACACCGCCTTTGCCTCCGCGAACACATCGGACTACAAACACGCACATTACCAACTCCGGAAGACGATCAAAGCAGCCAAACGTGAGTACAGGGACAGGGTGGAGCAACAGTTTGACAACCCTCGGAGTATGTGGCAGGGACTAAACACGATCACAGACTTTAGAGGGAAAACCAGCACACCGCAGACCACGGCCTCTCTGTGTGAGGATCTAAACGTATTCTACGCTAGATTCGACGCAGCGAACACCATGAGACCGGACAGTGTGCGCACCGCGGATGACGTCAGTGCGCACACTGTGTCTGAGGAGGATGTGCGGAAGTGCTTCAGGAAGGCGAACGCACGCAAAGCTACTGGTCCGGACGGGATTCCCGGCCGCGTCCTCAGGTCATGCGCGGCTCAGCTGGCTGGAGTGTTCACGCACATCTTCAACCTTTCCCTCTCTCTGTCTGTAGTCCCAGCCTGCTTCAAAATGGCCACCATCGTCCCTGTACCCAAATCCTCCACCATCTCCTCATTGAACGACTGGCGACCTGTAGCCCTGACCCCCATCGTAAGCAAATACTTCGAGAAGCTGGTCAGGGACTTCATCTGCTCTGCACTACCCGACTCACTGGACCCTCTACAGTTTGCATACCGCCACAACAGGTCCACTGATGATGCCATAGCCCTGACACTACACACTGCCCTGTCACACCTGGAGAAGAGAGACACGTATGTGAGGATGCTGTTTGTAGATTACAGCTCAGCATTCAATACCATCGTTCCCTCGAAGCTGGACAGGAAACTGCAGGATCTAGGACTGAGCAGCTCCCTCTGCAGCTGGATCCTTAGCTTCCTGTCTGACAGACGC
Source organism: Maylandia zebra (assembly GCF_041146795.1). Classification (NCBI taxonomy): domain Eukaryota; kingdom Metazoa; phylum Chordata; class Actinopteri; order Cichliformes; family Cichlidae; genus Maylandia; species Maylandia zebra. The sequence goes on along the minus strand of NC_135188.1, from coordinate 24,371,343 downwards.
CAGGTGGTCAGACTGGGCAGCATCACCTCATCCCCCATCACACTGAACACTGGTGCTCCACAGGGGTGTGTACTGAGCCCTCTCCTGTACTCACTCTACACCTACGACTGCACAGCCACTAACAACTCCAACATCATTGTGAAGTTTGCGGACGACACTACAGTGGTGGGTCTTATCACCAACGGTGATGAGACGGCTTACAGGGAGGAGGTCAGCGCCCTGACCCACTGGTGTCAAGACAACCATCTCACCCTCAACGTCGCAAAGACAAAGGAGTTGATAGTGGACTTCCGGAGGTGCAGAGAAGTACACACCCCCATCACCATCAACGGCGCTGCTGTGGAGAGAGTGAGCAGCTTCCGGTTCCTTGGTGCACATCTGGCTGAGGATCTTACGTGGTCAGTACACACAAACAAAACAGTGAAGAAGGCGCAGCAGCGCCTCTTCTTTCTCAGGAGACTGAAAAGATTCGGCATGAGCCCCCGCATCCTCAGGACCTTCTATCACTGTGCCATTGAGAGCATCCTCACTGGATGCATCACCACCTGGTATGGCAACAGCACCGCCTACAACTGCAAAGCTCTCCAGCGAGTAGTGCGGTGCTCTGAACGGATAATTGGAGGTGAGCTTCCCTCCCTCCAAGACATCTACAGGAAGCGCTGCGGGGAGGATCATCAAGGACTCCAGTCACCCCAGCCATAAACTGTTCAGACTGCTTCCATCAGGAAGGAGGTTCTGCAGCATCCGGTCCCGAACCAGCAGACTGAGAGACAGCTTTTTCCATCAGGCCATCAGACTGCTGAACACGTCATAGACACCTCAGCTTCACTACTGGAACTTCAACATTATGCACTACACACTGTATATAAATGCCACTTGTTTTGCACATATTCAACTCTGTATATTTTATATATTTTATTATTATTATTATTATTATTATTTTTTTTTTTTACTATTTAATTTGTAAAAATGTGTATACACACACACACACACACACACACACACACACACACACACACACACACACACACACACACACGTAGGAAAATATTTAGTATACACATCCAGAAATGCATACACTATTATATATTGTACATATATTTATTAGTTTCAGGTTGGCCATTCTTGTATTTTGCTCGTTTGTGTTGTTGTGTTTGCACATCTCTGTTGCTTGTGGGGCTCGCACACAAGAATTTCACTCGCATGTGCTGTGCCAGTGTGCCTGCACATGTGATGTGACAATAAAAGTGATTTGATTTGATTTGATCTGATTACATTTGTGCCAAATTTGATGGTGTTTTTAGGGTGTTTAAGACATACAGTATCACAAATATGTATGGGGTGGAATAGCTTAATGCCTCTGGCAACAGCTGCCACCTGAAGAGGCATGAAACTCTTCAAAGAATTCTGCAAAAATCTTCAAAATCAGAGTGAAGACGCTGATTTAAATGCACTGTTTAGTGGGCCAGAACTTCTCCAAAACTTATGAAGTAACAAAGATCAGACATAAGGAATCCTCTGAGAGAAATGCATTTGCCAAGCATGGATTACCCCTGCTTGGCTGTCTGTCTGTCTGTCTACCTAAATGTTTTCTTATTCTGCGAGCAGGGCCTGACCTCAATTGTTTCCAAGCCACAGATGCATTCCTGCCCAGACGAAACGAAACATTGCGGATGAGCAGATGTGCTTTAAAAATGGCTGCAGCACCCGCCCGCCTGCCTTTCTTGTCTGTCGGGAGGGTTTACTCACCAGCGTGGCTCATGAAGAATGAGGATGGGGCTAGACATGATCACACGGAGGGGCAATCTTAAGCACATGGCTGAGCACACATGTACAAACACACTTGCAAAGATATGCAAAGACATGCACACACACATTTACAGACAACTTTGAATCTTTCATGTGCAATTCATAAATGAGAGATGACTCCAAACTGGAAAGGTGCTGTTGCTGTACCTTAGCAAACACAGTTGAGGGGATATGTGGAAATGGGGCAAGAGAAGGAAAACAGAGCTTATCAAAAAGCATTCCCAGCCACATACTCACACTCCAACAGGTTGTAATCTTGTGTTTGCTTAAAATTTTCCCCAGTGATGGCTGTCTAACTTATGTCGCACCCTCTGACACATAATTGAGTTTAAGTGAGGCACATTTCACAAAAGACTGCAATTACCTCATGATATAGGAGTTCTCCTGTTTTTTGTGAAATGGATTCGGACAAGATAAACAAAACCAGTTTTTTATTTTTTCGTCCCTGAGAAATTATTATACTTCTCCAGAGATGAACACAAAACATCTCTGCAGATCTATACAGGCTCTGTACGCTTGAGATGAAGCCCAACTGTGTCTAAAGGCCAAGAATGTCTCAGCGTGTGCCAAGACGCCACGCTTAAAGGCAGCAATAAAAGCCTGCTATCATAGACAGAAGCAGGATGAAATGAATTGAAAAATTGGCGATGTGGTGAAGAGTGACGACAATCAAGAGACTAAGTTGGCTATTTTACTTCCTCACCTGACCGAAGTGGTATGAAATGGGTGGGTTTGTGTTGAAAAGCTACAGAAATATTTGTGACACTAAGAGGGCGACGTGTGGGAGGATTTTAGGCGCTGTTTGATCTTCTAATAAGTGTTCCTTTTGAGGCATGCTGATGTCTTTGTCTGGGTATTTACAGGTGACCTGGGTGGAAAATGAGATGATGCTGAGCAATCTGCTATGAAGCTGAACCTGATCGGTTACTGTGATAGTCTTTCCATCAACATCGAGTTTTTACAAGACTCTCAAATGTTTTTCCATCCTTTTAGACATGTAGGTATGTGTACTGCTGATGCCTTCATCGGTCTGATAAAGTGACACTGTCATTCAGACATAGGTCCTATTACGTAAATTGTTCTTTAAATACTTTAAGACATCTTTAAGACTACAAACATATACCTTGTATTCATTAAACGTTCATAGGATGAGAAAAGGTGATCTGGGTGACTGTAACAACTGGCGGGGCATCACGTTGCTGTCGGTACCCGGGAAAGTGTTTTGCCTCGCTCTTTTGAATCGGCTACAACACGCAGTGAACGAACGATTGCGAGAAAAGCAGGCTGGGTTTCGGGGGGCCGGTCATGCGTCGAGGAAATCTTCACCCTCCGCATGATCATTGAACAAACATTGGAATACCAAAGGAAGATTTCTAGTAATTTCATTGCCTTCGAGAAGGCTTTTGACAGCGTCCACCGGCTGACTCTATGGGCTATCCTACGCCACTATGGAGTCCCTCAGCAGTTTTTAGATGCCTTTCGTTGTCTCTACTCCAACTCCCGTTGCTGCGTCCGGACGGATGACAGCTGCACAGATTTCTTCAAGATCAATACTGGCGTCCGACAAGGATGCGTGCTATCCCCTTTCCTCTTCCTGTTGGTAATTGACTTCATAATGTGACGATCAGTTGACCAAGCTGGCATTGGTGTGCCCTGGCACGAAGCGCGTAATCTCACTGACTTGGACTTCACAGATGACATCGCCCTGCTGGGCTCGACTCAGGAAGACCTCCAAAAGTTGACCGCGGCCCTGCAGAGGGAGGCGACGAAAGTTGGATTAAGAATCAGCGTCAAAAAAACCAAGGTACTCCGAGTTGGCTATGCACGTGCCCGCATTCCTGTCATGATAAACCAACAACGTGCTGAAGAGGTGGAGAATTTTACATATCTTGGCAGCATCATCTCGAATGATGGGGTCTCTGATCGGGATGTCGACGCCAGAGTAGGGAAGGCAGTTGGTGTCCTGCGACGTCTCCAACCTATTTGGAACTCGACCTCCCTGAATGTAAGGGTCAAGATCAGACTACTGAACTCTATCGTCTTCCCTACTGCACTTTATGCTAGTGAAACCTGGCGCTCAACAAGTGCAATTATTCAACACCTGAACGTGCTTCAACAACGTGGCCTGCGGCGAATCCTGAGAATTTCCTACCGGGACCGACTAACAAATGAGGAGGTCCTACGAAGAGCAGGCACCCGCCCATTAGCCGATGTTGTTGCAGAAAGGCGCTTCCGCTTTGCGGGCCATATTTTACGCCTACCCCCTCATCGCCCAGCTAAGATTGCCATGACATGGCGTCCACGCACTGGCAAGCTAAAGCAAGGCCGACCAAAGACCACATGGCGTCGAACATTCATGGACGATCTGAGAACTGTCGACATTGCCTGGGACGAAGCTGAAGCAGTTGCTGCTGACCGACATCGATGGAGATCACTAGCTGCCCGATGCGCCGCCTGGCGTAGGAGGAACTAAGTCTAAGTAAGTCATAGGATGAGATGCCATCATATTAACAGAAAGGAACAACTTGTTTCATTGCTGGAAAGTTTTCACTTCCAGTCAGTTTTCACTCAAATTATTGAAGTCAAAAGTCTCAAAATCCTCCTCCAATGAGCCATTTCAGCTTTCAAAAGCTGATTGAAGTTTCTGGTTCATAGAACTAACTTACTCCCCTTATCACGTTCATGGCAAGGTGCCTAAAGTGCTCCTTTAGACATGATAGAGACATGTTTGGAATGAGATAGTAATAGAAAGGAGTCTGAAAAGGACATTATTTTGGCAGATACAGAAGCTTGTTCAAACATCTGCTTATTTGATCACGTTAGATGCCAAAAAATATCTCCGTGAACCCTTCGTTTGTTCTCAAATTATTGTAAGAAAGTCTTAAAAAAGCAATTATGATCTAGGCCAAACTACATGCAACATATACATACGTGGTTGGAGCGTAACGGGGTGACAACAGGGAACCGCACCTCTCACTCCATGACAGCTGAGGTAGGCTCCCCTGTGACCTATGAACTGGATGTTAAGAAAATGGATGGATGGAAAGTAGATCTCACAGTAGCAGGTAGCCATAGTTTTGCACATGGCTACTGTGAGATGTACTTTGTTGAAAGTGACAAGTAAAGGTCACTAGAACTCAGTAGTATTACATCTTCAATTGAAAAGTGAGCATGGTGCACATTTAGGCACAAAGCAACATTTTCAGAAGACTTCAGATTAATATAATCATTAAGGATGTTTTTCTGAAAGACGCACGAACATGTTCAAATTACCATCAGAAGGTTTTAATAACACCACTCCAGTGAGCCTTTCCACACAGGCTTCTCAGCTTTAAAAGTCCAGTAACCCTGAACAGTGCATTACTGCCAGAAGATGCAAATGCTAATGTAGCACTTTTTGCATGTTCAGTGCTATAAATGCATCCACATACATATAACCAAGTCACACATTTCATCCATTGTTCTGTATTTCACACCCCGGCTAGCCTGCATTGAGGTAATTGGGGAACAGAGACTCATGTGTACTACTGTACTACAATGCTAGAAGGTTCTGCTGACTCATGGAGACCATGCAGAGGCTACAGGGTATTTTACAACAGCTGTCAACACAACAGTAGCCCTTTACAGAAGCGGACAAACGGCCACTGCATATACAATAAAGACAAAGGGGCTGCAAACAAGACGCATTTGAGCCAAGGGTCAGCCATCTCTACTGCAATCCACCTCTGCGGGCACACATATGTGTCCTCAGTGTTCCTGGGAAGCTCATAACTCAGACGCCCTCTACAGGAAAGGGCAGAGCAGGCTGTACCTGCTGCGGAGACTCAGGTCGTTTGGAGTGGAGGGCCCACTCCTGAAGAAATTCTATGACTCTGTTGTGGCTTCTGCTATCTTTTATGGCGTGGTCTGCTGGGGCGGCAGCATCTCTGCTGGGGACAGGAAGAGACTGAACAGGGTGATCCGAAGGGCCAGCTCTGTTCTAGGATGCCCTCTGGACCCAGTGGAGGTGGTGAGTGACAGGAGAACGGCGGCTAAGCTGTCATCCCTGATGGACAACATCTCCCACCCCATGCAGCAGACTGTGACAGCACTGAGCAGCCCCTTCAGTGGGAGACTGCGGCACCCACGGTGTGGGACGGAGAGATTTCGCAGGTCTTTCCTCCCCACTGCTGTCAGACTCCATAATAAAGACTTTAACTGATCAAGCACACACATCCATACATATGCAATAATACTAAGTGCAATAATCCTTTCTGTCATCGTTGTATTTTTACTCAGTTGTATATAGTATTTGTATTTGTATTCTATTTTTATCTTATTGTATATTTATTTTATTTTATTCTACTGTATATAGTATTTTATTTTATTCTATTCTGTACAGTTGTGTACTGTATTTATTCTTATTGTATTCTAATTTTTGCCTCATAACTTTTGCACTGTCCACTTCCTGCTGTGACAAAACAAATTTCCCACGTGTGGGACTAATAAAGGTTATCTTATCTTATCTTATCTGTTGCAAAAGCCATGGCATTAATATAACTATTCTCCATGTGTGATGCAGGCAGTTTTTCATGCGTTTAGTTGCATCGCTTTACTTAGAGTCACTTTGCACTGTAGCTTCCATCTTTAAGTATGTCTGGTCCCAGTAATTCTCTTTTACGTGTTCACAAAATTGCCATAGCGCTCCTGTTCTTGCCCTCTGGCATGTTGGTAACCAAGCAGTTAAAAGCATCTGCACGCTGCCGTAATTCACTCTAAGTAAAGACTGTCACCAAACGGCTAAAATACAACAAGAGAAGTGTTTGGAAAAGAGTTTTACAGCTTCAAAAGGTGAGCTTCTCCAGCAGCCTCTCTCCATTTCCTTTCCAGCTGCGCCAACACCTTCAGCCTCTGGACACGGTCCCGCATGTTTCTCTCACTATTATCCGACGATTTACAGCCAAGATAGAGGGGAGCTGAAGTTTGTTGACATTCCCCGCCCCCGTGCAACCTCAAATACGACACTGACCCCCTTTTCCAACCTCATAAACGGCTCACTCCGTTGAAAGCGTCACCGTGACGAGGAGAGAAATATGAAACAAGTGGGAGCGCTGGCAAATCAGGCTTAGACCGCTTTGAGCGAGAAAACTTGTGAGGTGCGTGCACGCACTGTGAAAGTGTGTCAGCCTGTGTAAAGTAAACAAGGACAACACCATATTATCTTGTAAACTGTTGGCATGCAGTGCTATGACCTAAAAAACAAATCCAATTTGGGGATTTGCTCCCCCCCCTTCCAACACTAAGACTTATCAATAAAAGCCCTTACAAAGGAAAAAATTTGCAAGCCAAGAAGCTTTCTGTACAGAGGCAATATTTTAAGCCAGTTTTGACTGGAAAACAGGCAGTTTAAATGCAAAAAAAAAACCCCAACCCAGAAGTTTTCGCACCTTTTTGAACTCAAATGGAGCAAGTTCATCTGTTTAGAAACCACAAAAATGCTCCAGCTCTAATGACATCACTTAACAGTCAGCGAGGGTGTCTGGGCAATGCTTTGTCTCCAGGCAAAACAGTCAGCTCATGCAATAGACCATTGATAGCTAGCAAATAAAAGCCTTTTATTGGTTATAAATTGTGTCAGACCATTAAACTTTATATTTTTCCCGAGTGACATTGCTCTAACTTGAGCCAACGGGGAGACAGAGGAGGATAGAAAAAGAAAAAAAGACATCTGATAATCCAATTGTTCTGCATTTCCAACTTGTTAACATCCAAAGCATGAGACTTCAGTTGGAATTAAATGTGTTGTGGCTGCATGCATCCAAAAAAATAGCTGCGTCGCAAAATGTCAGGATTCTTTACCAAGCTTTTTTTTTTTTTTCAGATGATGTATTGGCAAAAACAGGTTTGTATTAGCCTGACGGAGCTCTGCATACTGTTTTTAGGGATCCTATGTGCAGTTTGAGGGGGATAGGGGGGGAGGAATGCATTCAAAGCAGCCTTAATTGAGCTGGATGGCCTGCAGTCACAGAAGCAGAGTGTCTCAACAAGACTCAAGCGGGCGAGATCCTGAAATGTGCCTCACACGTATACATCATTAAACTGGCTTACGGCTCCACGGTGCCGATCAGCGCTGCAAAGACTCTGGGAATTATATGGGAAAGTTTGTCTGGAAGGAGCCCTCAACCCCCTCCCTCCTTCAAAATGAAAGTCCTCTGGCTGTCAATGAAGGGGAAGTGCTCCCATGCTGAGGCCCACTGGGCCAGCCATTGAACAGAGGGACATTCCTCAGTAATTCTGTTTGACCTGAGCCCAGAGTGGTAGCTGAGGGTCACCGAATACAGAGCGCCACATACGGGGAGGAGACCAAAGGGGAGGAGGAAAAGTTGGGGAAATCGGATGCACAGGAGTGAGAGTGAGACAGACTGGTGGAAAGAAAATACAGTCGTCTTTTCCCAGCCTTTGTTTGACAAGTAAACACTCAGGTTATGTCATCTGTCAAGACTGTCCTCCAACAGCAATCCCGTAGGCTGTTTCATAAGCTGTCAACGTGACCTGAAAATGTGTTCAAGATGCAAACAACCTCTGGTGGTGCTGCGAAGAAGTGCCAGGTCAAAGTGGTCAAAAGTGCTTGGTATGAAAGCTGCTGGACTTCTTTGAGGTTCTTGAAGATTTTGAGGAATCCAGATATTTGACCTGCAGCTGAAGGCTGTTGTAGTAGATGCATCAAGTTCAGATAAGCAACAAATACTTTATTTTAACCCAAACCATCATTTTCTTCTATGAATAACCTATAATAGCCTCTGAAAACACCCCAAACTGAAAAATGGGCCCACACAGGACTCAAGACTCAGTTTCCTGGTTAAAAGTTGTCTGTTTTTGGCATCTGTGGTACACTCTGTTGATCTGTTTACAGAAATCAAATAAATTCTGCCCACATGTGAAGCTGTAAAGGTGCATCAGTCCTTTTCAATCTGCTAGCAAAAACTGGAAAACAGCCCAAAATCGGCAGTGTGGTGGGACTACTGCTGCACTACAAACAGGGCAAAGAAACCATAGATTTTTTTCGCAGCTAACTATGCAAATAATCCTCAAATATAGCAAACTCTAACACGCTTGTCCAGCATATTGTAGGGTTGACTGTTTTCCCCTTCAGTGGGGATGGTTGTCACGTTCCAGGAAGGCTTATGTGGGTCGTTTAGGCTCAGCATCCAGCATCCAAACCACTGCAGCACTCACTGTTTACTCCAACCAACGAACTTATGGCAAAACTTCCACCAGCACGTGATGAACTCCTTTTGACCGTTAAATCAAAGCTGGCTAAATGTAGGACACACGATGCAGTAATGAAGTAAGTGTGTCATAAAAGAGTGTGGCACCGGGGGCAAACGGGGGGCGGATGATAATAATGGTTGCACTGTGGCATGGCTGGGATGGAGAGAATTACAGTTTTAATTCTATAAAATCAAATCCCTCCACTTGGCAATCCTCTTATCCAGTAATCCCCAGGTAGGTTTCAGAGAGGGCAACAGGCTCAAACTGCCCACTGTGGCAACACATCTGCCTCCCCCGTGGTCGGTGGGGTTGATATCAATGACTGCTCCTGTGCTCCCCGATAAACGCTCTAAACTGAAACCAGACCAAACAGCTGACACATGTCCACCCTCAATTTGTCTCCGTTTCCATCCCTTCCAATAACTTCTTCTTGGTGGCCTTCTGAGAACCAGCCAGCAGCAGGATTTAGGGGTAAATAAATCAAGGTTGGTTCGCGTAGGTGCTTCTGACGTCTGCAATACTGGTGCTACCTTTTTTGCGGTGGAAACTGGGCGTCAGGAACGTGCTGGTGCAAAAGAAATCATAAACAAATAGCAGATAACATGGTGTGTGTGTGTGTGTGTGTGTGTGTGTGTGTGTGTGTGTGTGTGTGTGTGTGTGTGTGTGTGTGTGTGTGTGTGTGTGTGTGTGTGTGTGTCGGGGGGATCAGTGTCAAGTATGAAGCTGAGTTTTTAGGGCTTTGTTTGGCCGCTCGCTGCTGAATACCTCAGTATATACCTAAGTGCCTCATATACTGGGGTACTGCTGCAACCGTAATGTGCTTTAAGTTAACACCTTTTAATCTGCTGTTTGTTACCCTTCACATAGATTGCCTACATTCATTGGCATTCCCAGCTGTAAAGCATCCACTCCATGCCAGATGCTATTTTTTGCTCTTGTGATGGGAAGCACCAGTTCCCAGGGCAAAAAAAAAGCTCTCTTTAACTCAAAAAAAGACAGAATGGCATTTCTCTCTGGCGCTTTGACAACACCAGCAAGAGAGTGATGATACCTCCCATGCTCTCCCATGCTCTCATTTCTCTATTCCCCAGCAGTTCTGTTTATAGAGATAACAAAGTCAGCCCAAAAACATAAAGCCGCCCCGGCATCCCTGCGATGGCTGCAGGCACCAAGCACTGAGCATCTATCTGTCTGCTGCAAATTAGGCTGCCTATAAGGGAAGACCCCCCCCCCCCTACTGACCTGCCGTGACTTTGACACTGCAGGTCTTAACGCTACATCACTGGGAAAGACTATATATACATAATATTCCATATTATTGTCCACCACCTCAACCAGTTCAGCTCATTTCAGTGTGGGATTAGTGGGCTGGATAGGAAATCTTAATCTGCCTGAGCAAGCGAGACAGAGAGAGTGAGTGTATAAGGAAAGAATTGAAGCCTATGCATTCCTGCACATACAAATCCCTGCAAAGCCGGGCTTCTTTAACCTCCACTTTGTCTGTTTCCTGGTGTTATCAGTCAGAAACAAAGTGGGTTGTTTTTTCTATGCAGCACCCCTGACCCCATGCTGTTGCCACTAGCAATAGAACATGCGATTCCCCTCGCAAATCAGTGCAAATCGCACATGTGTGCAGTCCTTCTATATGAAACATGTCCCCCTCTGGGGCATTACTTGGAAATATTGCAGCTCGGGACAAAGTAAGGAAGCCTAAACGAGGTAACAGTGAACCTGCCGGCATGCATGTGATGCACATCTTAAATCCCCAAACAAGCCAAGCGTACTTCAGTCACAATCAAATCTTACAAGAAAACAAGGTTTCTTTCTTTCTTTTTTTGCCATGTCATGAGCGGCTGACGCCGGCTCGCTCCTTACCCTCGTGGAGACGCAGCATCCTGGTGCATTCAGAGGACACGCATGGTAATCCACTGGCACGCTTTCCTCCTGCTCCGCAGCTGCTGTCCGACTGATCCCGCAGATGACAAAGTTTACATCCACAAACAGAGCGCTGCCGGCTCTGCCCCGGACTGCCTTTCCCTCTTCCTCGCTCTCAAAGTCCTTGCTTCCCACCCCCCACCCCCTCCTTTTTCCCCTACTCTGCTGCCTCCCTCACTCTGCCGGCGTGCACCGACTTCTCCCGATACACCGCTTTCCCTTCTCCCTTCCTGCTACATGCACGCTTCCCTCAGCGCTCCGAGGCTCCTCTTTACACACACGCACAAACACACCGAGTGTTTTGTGCCTCCGATCTGCCGCCCACCACCCCACCTCCCGGCTTTATCTTTCCTCCGAATATTTCTCTCCTCAGTCTGTCTCCGCTTCTATCTCTTTCTCTCTCATGCTGTCTGTCTCTGAGCCTCCCTCTCCCTCTCTCTCTGTGACTGCCTCCCTCCTCCTCTTCCTCGGGCTTACAGGACGTTTAACATGTGTTCAGGGAGACGGCTGCTCTGCTGCCTCTCTGAAGGTGGATCTTTCCTCAGGGGGGAAAGAGAGGGCCGGGAGGCTGGGGTGGGGGTTTGCACGGAGAAGGAGGAGTTGTTTTTTTTTAGGAGGTGGGGGGTGACAACAGCGTTGTAGGCTGGGGGGGGGGGGGGGGGGGGGGTGCAAATCTTTACCTCAAACAAGGGGACATGAACAGGCAAGCAGCAGCCGGCTTGTAATGTTCCACTAAGTGGACTCCTTTCAGAGCAGGGGGGGGGGGGGAACAGAAGAGCTCACACATGCAAAAATGTGGTAAAGTTGCAACTTTCAGGTAGTCACTCTGTCTCCCTGCACACCTGGTCGATCCTTTCCTGAGGCTGGCACCCTTGTTTGATCATACAGAAAGTTGCAAAAATGGGAAAATAGTCAAATTGGGAGCTCTGTGGGGAGATCGGGGGGGGGGGGGTGTCAGTCCCCATTAAATGATCTGACAACCACCTACTCTGAGGCCTAAGCCGGCCAAATTGAGCCCTTGTACAAAAAAAAAGAGAGAGAAATGTGGACGGGGAAAACACCGCAACACAAAGAGACAAGCGTGCTGACAAAAGACAGATAGAGACAACCGAGGAAGAGATCAAGAGCAAGGAGGAGAGCGAAAAGACGAAAAGTGAAGGAGAAGGCGAGGAGGAGAAAAAAAAGGAAAAAGAAAGCAGTGCTTGGGTCTGCTGGGCCGAGTGACTCCGGCCCATCTGCCACAATCACAATCAGTCCCAGCTGAATGGCTGTGACTAACTGCAGCATGAAGCCCGCAGCCTCAACCCAGGCAGGATGGAGATGAGAAGGGGGGGGGGGGGGGGGGATGAAGAGGCAAAAGTGGGGAAGAAGAGGAGGGTGATGGGGGGGTTCTATTGTCTACTCCCCAATAGGACCAGTGCAGGAGGAGGCGGGCACCGGATGGGTGAAAAGGGGAGAATTAAAAGGGTCCCGGTGACAGGAGTGCTCAGTTAAAGAGGGTAAAGAAAGGACAGGGGAAACTTAGAGCTGGGGCCATCGCTGCCACTGTGCTCTACAGCCACTGTCAGTGATGTCCTCAGCAAACAATCACGCGAAACAAAATGAGTCTGCAGGAGGCTGATGGAGCGGCTTGCTCACGTCAAGATAAGGGAAGGTAAATAAACCGCCCCAAAAAAGTGACACTCATTATCAGATGTCTCCTAAAGCCGGCAGCGACATTGTCATTTGTCATCATAAAACTCTGAGAGATTCATGATGACCAATGATTGCGCTCGTGACCAAAGTGTCACGCAGAGCGGGGTAATTGTGTTTATCATAAGCGCAGCTGTCTCGTGAGGGGAAATCTGAATGTGGAGCGAGCGAGATTTGATTTTACGAGCAGGTGGTCACCAATTACACACCATTGTCCCATTTGGGTTAAAAAAAATAAAGACAGATGAATGAATGGCTGAGTCAGCATTAACACAAGGACGCGCACAGTAATCAAGAAATATCGGCTTTAATTTGATCGACGGGGAGCGCGGAAACAGCGAGTAGCGCTGTGCAGTGCAACAGATGTGAGGCTCACTGTGTTTTTTTCCTGCAGGAAATAAGCGATGCTTGTTTGCTTAGCTTTGTTTATTTCCATTTAACTACATAATGATGGTACCATAAGTGCATATCTGCATGATTGTGTGTGTGTGTGTGTGTGTGTGTGTGTGTGTGTGTGTGTGTGTGTGTGTGTGTGTGTGTGTGTGCGCGCGTGCATGGGCTGACAACTGTAATTGCATAATGAATGGGTTTGTGAAAGCATGTGAAGTTAAAGTCCGTACATTTTAGGTATACACTGGTGGATGTGCACGGGTGCATATTTGTCTTCAGCTGCCCCTCATATCTTTATATTTTGCTTCCAAGCTAGACCTTCTTCACTCCTCTTGAGCAAAACGTCTCCAAGTTTCTTCTTCTTGTTTCTTCTGGTTTGTTTGGACATTGGTTTCTTTTTCACTGATTTTTAGTCCAGTCCTTGTACCGAAGCATTTTTTGTTAAGCCACGTAACACTGACCTATGAATCATCAAAAGAAACATAACTGAAGGGATGAACAAGTGCTGTGACAACACATAAAAGACAACTCAGCAACGAACTGGTTTTAAATGGTATCTTTAGCCACTTTGTTTCTGGCAACCTGTCACAGAAACACATCATTTTCTTTTCATTTCTAAAGATGAATCAGCTGATCATCTACTGAAGCCTCATCAGAAATTGTCTCAGTGGAAGGAAGGAAGCTGCCTAAAAGAGTTCAGACTGTGCTGAAGAATAAAGGTGGTCACACCAAATACTGACTTTTGAGCTTGTTAGAATTGTACAATCTCTGTTTTTTTTGCCTTTAGTGTGTGTTTACATGTATGTTTGCACATATTTCAGTAAATCACTGCATCTATTTCCCATTTACAAAGCAAAATATCAAGAAACATGGGGTGATTCAAGACTTTTGCACACTACTATATAGACTACAGTCTGACTGTACACGTGCACAACGTCTGGGACTGAAAAATGAAGCCATGTCTGAAAGAGTCAATCCCTGTAGACCACCCTTACTGTAAGCACATATTTATAGCCCAGCACAACAAAACCCTTTTCCCCGCCATTATTAGTGCTGAAAGTTGTGTGTGGCATAATGACAGGTGATTCTAGCTAGCCAGGCCTATAGAAGTCTTTCCACTTGTTACCGAACTGGATGTCGTGACTGCATTTGTGCTGTTAGAGCCCTTTGGACTCTTATTAATGCAATAACAACTCTACTGACAGCCTAAGAATTCTTCGTGCCAGTGTTGCTGGGTGAAATTCTTTTCTTTTATCTGTATGATACTCAGCACTAATTAGCAGCTATCTGCGTCTGTGCTATGCACTTATGCACCCTGCTAACCAAGCCTGTGAGCGTGAGCTGAAATCGTCACTTCACTAATTAATATGTAAAGTCAGGGTGGCAACTCCCATCCTTTATTTACAGTTTATTGTGTGAGTGTCTTCATGCAATACGTGCAAAATATAATCCATACGTTGTCACAGTGATAATTAAGTCCACTAACACCATTGTGTAAGTGTGTGCGCATGATGTTTGCAAAATTCATATGCGTATATGAACGTGCACGTGTGTGTGTGTGTGCTGAGTGATCTGCTGAGCTCATTAAGGCGCCGCTTATTGCTCTGCCAGGGGTGTCAGTGACAGATTCCACTGTTTGGAAACACTCGGCCGCCCACACAGCCAGCCTGGCTCCACCACTGTCACACACACACACACACACTCGGACTAGGTTAGCATTCCACAGGGAGGAGGGGGTACAGGGAAGGAGACAGGCCGGTGCTGGGACAGTGGCCGGAGGGCCGGTGGGTCAATATGGATTTGTAATAGGGTGCAGGGTGGTCTGAGGTATGCTGGCTGTGGCTGCATGTAGCGTGAGTGTCAGCACCTCTGAGGTCCTTTCGGGTTAGAAGGACGCTGGTGCTCGTAGTAGTAGTATGTGTGCAGCGGTTGAAGAAGTATTTAGGACGCTTACTGAAGTGAAAGTAGCAATTCAGCCATGCAAAAATACTCTATTACAAGTCTGTCACGATGTGTAAACTGCATTTTTGCAAGTGAGTTCAAAACAAATTTCCCATTTGGAGAGTTCATGCTGGAATCAAAGCTTTCAGTAACCTTGTTAAATGGATTTATCTGGCACAAATTAAAGTTTTTGGCTCAATTTACCACCCAAAAAAAATTATTTAAAATGAGACAACAGCGAGCACCGACTCCTGGACTGGCCTGTAAAATATAAACACATCACGTAAAACGAACGCACAGCTTGCTTTGCCGTCGAACTGGATATGCCTCGCATTTCATCAGAGCGATATCTCGAGAGAGCTAGAGAGGGCTTGAAAGTGCTCATTATGAAGAACAGTTCCTTCCAGTGTTAAATAATTGATGCATTACTTTGTGGGCAGCATGATAATGCTGACCCAGATGGAGCTAAATACAACAGATAGTTTTTAAAGCACTGCAGCTGGCAATATTTCAACTGTAGTGAAGTGTAGGTGCACTCAGGTGTAGTACATGGCCCTGAAATGTTTAGAAAAGTAAGAGTAAGTGCACCACACGAACGCACAAACATCCTGTCGGCCCGCTGCTCTGGCGGTCAGCCACACTTTCCCTCCGTGACATTAATCCCCTGCAGCTTGATCACAGATGAGCGACCAGGGGCGACCGGCGTGCGTCACTTGAGGTCATTACCAGACTGGTCGATTCTACGGTCTAGGTGTGTGTTCCCAGTCAGCCTTTAATCGTACACTAGATTAGCCCAAACGTTTGGGCTTGAGATTTGTTTCTGAGAGCAACCATCTAAAATGTCTGAGCAAGCAAGAGGTGCAAAGTCATTTGGAAACACGTCGGTGGTGCTAGGCGTGGATATTTAGCTGTCAACATGGACGGGAATCTTTTGGGAAGAGGTTCAGGGAGTATTTTGTGCACAATGATGAGTAAAGGAAATGCCATTCTGCAGACAGGCAGGCCTGTTTGTTTACCCAACACTAGCTTGCCCTGGATCTGCACAAGACAGATGCAAATCACACGGCGGGGCTTCCTCCGGAGACTCCCTGCATGTTAGTGAGCATCTACATGTGTGTCATTTCACTTCTTTGTTGCAAGATGAAGTGTGTAATACAATGAAAACCCGCAACGCAGTCTTCGGTCATGTTTCATTAGAGCAGGGAAGGGGGTTGATGGGGGGGGTGGGGGACGATGCCAGTCCAGTGAGACATCATCAAGTGCACCGAGATTTTCCTCTCTGGAAGATCTCAGGAAATGTTTAAAGTCATTAGGAGTGGAATGAGCTGGATTAACGCTGATGGCGGTATCTTTAATTAAACTTAAGTAAATCTTTTTTTAAGAAAAAGAGCATTCCTTGTGTGATTACAATTCACAAATGGGGGCTATTATGGGGTAATCTTAGTTTTATCCTCCTCTAATCAAAGGGACAGTTAGATCTCGCAGCAGAAAGACTTTTTTTTTTTTTAAAGAAAGCAGCAAATTTAGAATACACAACATTTAATGCATCCTCTAATTCTTATGCAATCAGAAAGTGCTTATTGTAAAGCACTTTGTGATTTTTATCTGTGAAATGTGCTATATAAATAAATTTTACTTACTTACTTATACTTAGAAGCTCGATTAGGTTTAGAGATGGTCAAATGCAGGTCAAAATTAGATACGCTTTAAATGGTGCTTTTGTACTCCAGCCGAGCCCTCAGAACACTTTTCCCCTACAAGCCACATTCAACCAGTCACACGAGCATTCATCGCTTCATTTTATGCCTTTCAAGTGCTTTTTAGCCATCAAGCACACCAATGGATCCATCGGGAGAATATGGAGTGTCTGACTCAAATATGCAAGATGAGAATTGAACCTCTGACCAGCTCTATGTTCAGAGCCGAAAAGTGAAAACTGTGAACTCTAACCAATCATTAAACCAGATGGGGAGTCTCTAAATTGATATTGATCTTTACCTGTAATACGTTTAACAAGGCTTTGCAGTCCTTGTGATCTAAAGCAACCATCAGCCTCTCTCCAGCTACCAAGAGGTTAACAGAAGCTGACATTCACTTTTTCACTGTGTTTATATGCTGTACTTTCTGGTTACAGCCCCGGGCCCTCTTGCAGCAGTGCTGCAGGAGCTCATCTCTGGAGATGGGGAAGATTATCCCAAAATGCAGGACACTTGGGTGGGGTTTTACAGGACTATTAAAACCCCACCTTCCTGCATCTGTAACTGCTTTCTCCACCCTATGTTCATCATGATCCATGCAGCGCCTTACACCACTGACAGAGACTTAAGCACATCATGTTTTTGTGTTAATTCTTGTTAAGATGGACAGTTATCGTCTTCTTAATAGCTATGATTTAATGGTCAGCAGCATATGTTGTGGCCCTTGTGGTAGCCACTTGTTTTTAGTGGTTTCTATTGTTGTTTTCTAACCACTCACATTTCTCTCTCCCACCTCCGTTTTCATGTTTCAGTGTCAATTTGTTGTCCTTTGGTTACTTCCTGTTTGAGTTTAAATGTTAGTTTTACTTCTTTCCCCTCCTTTGGGATTGTTTGCCCCACCTAAATTTGTTTCCACCTCTCTCTCTAAAATCAGTTCTATGTGTTTGTGCAGCCCTGTGAAAAAGTCCACCTCATGATTCAGTAACTTAAAGAACCACCTTTAGCAGAAATAACTGAAGTAATTATTCTGTGTCTCATGTTATCGGTCTCTCAAATCATTGTGGAGGAATTCTGGCCCACTCTTCTTTCATTGAGGTTTATGCACAGCTCTCTTAAGGTCCCAACACAGCATTTTAATCAGGTTGAGGTCTGGACTTTGACTGGACCATTGTAACACCTTGAATCGTTTCTTTTTCAGCCATTCTGTATTTGTTGTACTGTCACAGCACCCATTTTGGGCCGATCTTTATCTGTTGTACAGATAAAGTCACTTTTGACTCTAGAATACTTTGGTATACGGAGGAGTTCAAAGTGTCCAGGTCCTGTAGCTACAAGAAAAGCCTAAATCATCACCCCTCCATCGCCATGCTGACAGTGGATATGAGGTGTTTGGCTTTGTGCTTTATGACCACACATTTTCACTTTGGTCCAAATGATTTTGTTCCAGAAGTCTTGTGTTATGTCCAGATGCAAACCTAAGCTGTGCTGCCATGTTCGTCTTTAGGCACTTTTGTTCCTTCTCCCGAAAGACCTTACAAACTATACTTGTTCAGTCTTCTTCTAATTGTACTGTCAAGAGCATTTAACATACTAGCTGAGGCCTGTATAGTCTAATTTGTAGCCCTTTGGGTTTGTTTATCCATCCCACCTGCTCCACTTAGGATCCGACTCCAGAGTTCTGTTTAAAACTGACCAGTACATTGTCCTGAAACATTATTCTACATTTACTTTAAGAAACATTCAATTTTACAACTTATCACTTCATCAGAGACTCACAGGACACCCACTTTCAGGACTGCAGTGTTTTGATTTTCACACATTTTCACCCTTTCCTGTTTCCTCAACGACATGAGGATGTTTTCCAGAGAGCCCTGAGCTGGGGGTAAATAGCATGGTTGCAACCACTGTGACTGCCACCACACAGGTTGTGTCAACAATGAAAACCACACGGGCTCTATCAATCTGCTCATCTTAAAGCGAGGATGTTTACCGGAGTGCTTCGCAGCACATGTTTTAGTCAAAATAACGGCACACTTTCAGGAGCATAAAAGGAGTCATAACATATTCACCCTAGAGCTGATCTTGACAAAAATCTATTCACTGTACGGTGAAGAACTCAACTAAAGTTTACAGACCTGAACATTGTGGTGAACAGTCAATTCAGCTGAAATCAGATAAAGTAATATACTAATGTGTAGAAGTGTTTCTTTACAGTACAATACATTTAACTTGAGTGTCTGAGAACCCGGTGAAACACCAGCAGTAATTAGGCATTACACAAAATCCCACTGGCAAAAAGTCTCTTAAGTGCACCTAATTGCTTTTAGGAATGCAGATAATACCCCATTCAGTGGAAATGCCAAGAATAAGTGTCACAAGTCCTTTAAAACGCTGCATATGCATGTTGTGAAACCACTAGAAAATGGTTTAGTGAAACACTGCATGTACAGGGAAAGGACAGATCCATTAGGTTAAGCTATTTTCAGAAAAACAGCCAGTACACTACGGCTCTGCAGTGTACTTAACCTTGAAACCAATCAGAAAACATCAGAAACATGAAGGCTTAAGGTGAATGATATGGGAGGCGAAGCATATTACTGGCAGGTTCTCATATGCAATGAACAGGGGAATGCACCTATGAAAACGACCTTGAAGACGCTTCGGTAAAAGGCCTCATTAAACCATTCGATTAACCTTTTCCTCTCATGAGCTCCATAAAACTGATGCATGTATTTTACCAGGGCCTGGACTGTTTTGGTGTGGGGGGATGGGGAAGATCGTCCCAGCTAGACAGAGTTAGCGAGTTTCTGAGAAGATAACCAAGCACGTGTTGACTTATGTCACAGGGCGGCGGTGTCACCTCCTTAACTTCAGGCTTCAGTGAGGTTATCATTGTGTTCACAGTGAAGTGAGGTCAAGATAAACAAGAAGCTTTTCTGTCGACTTGCTACTTCCTTCAAGAAAACAAATTCTCACACATGTTAACAACTTACTGCTATTTACAACAAATTTCAGCATTATTTCTTTGGACATTTTCTACATCTTTTTCTCATTCATTCTCAATTTGAGTCAAGTCCAAGGAATGTTTTGTTTGGTCGACCTGGTGTGTAGTATGTCCTTAAAAAAACTGAAGAAACTTGGACCTGAGAGATGCATGTAGACCTTCAGCTGAATGAAGCCTCATCAGAAATGGTCTCGGTGGAAGGGTGGCTGTCAAGAAGCCATTCTTAAAGAAGGGAAATACGCAGAAAAAGCTGAGGTATGAAAATTGCAGAAGAACTGAACTGAAAATTAGTGGAAACAAGTCTGATGGAGGTTAGGAGACGGGTAAAAAAAGTGTCTACAGCCATCTGTAAAACACGACGGAGTTTCTGTTATGGTTTGGTATGCATTTCATCCAGTGTTGTTGGAGATCTTGTCAAAATTGATGATTTATGAACACAGAAAGGTACCATCAGACTTTAACATGCAGTAACATCTGGAAAGAGTCTAATTGGCGCAATTTAAATTTTTTTTAGCATGAAAACAACCCAAACCCACTGTCAAGAAAAACACACAGTGGAGCACTATCAGTCATGGATCAGCCTCCCCAGAGCCCGGACCTCAACATTATTGAAGCAGTGTGGGATCATGTGGACAAAGAACAGAACAAAAGGCAGAAACATCCAAAGAAGAGCTTTGAATGTCCTTCAGGAAGCCTGGAGTGTCATGGTCCGGAGTCTGTGACTCCGTGTTTATGTTAAGTTTATTATTATTCTGTGGTTTTGGTTATCTTGGGTTTTTGTATTCTCCTGTTTCACGTTTCATGTCCCTATGTCTGTGTCCCCCAGCCTGTGTTTAGTTGGTGTGTGTTGTGTTCAGTCAGTGTGTTTCCTGTTTTACTTTGAAGGTCTCGTTTCCCCTGCCTCGTCAGCTGTTATGTCTCCCAGGTGTGTTTCCCTCCTGTTTCCCATCCCCTGATTACTGGTGTGTATTTATAGTGTGTGTTCCCTCGTCCTTGTTGCTGGTTCGTCTGTGTTATGCCCTTCGGTTATTCTGTGTATTTTGCCCCGTCTTCCTGTGCATTCTCCCCGCGTAGTTCTCCCTGCAAGGTACCCTCGTTCATGTTCAGGTTTTGTTGTTTAAGTTTTAGTTTTCCCAGTTTAGAGTGTTTTCAGTTCTGTTTCTCGCCATCCTTTCTTTTGTGTTGTACATCACTGTCGCAATAAAGCTCGCTCACCTCAGAAGCCACCTGCATTTTGGGTCCTTAATAATTCGCACGGCTTGCCCCGGCAACCCGTGACATGGAGAACTATTCCTGAAGACTACTTGAAGACATGACACAAAAGCTGCCTAAGAGAGTTCAGACTGTGCTGAAGAATAAAGGTATTGACTTTCAAATATTGACTTTCAAGCTCATTAGAATTATACAAACTGTGTTTTGCCTTATATACCATATTTAAGGTAAGCAGCAAGATAAATCTAGTGGCTTTGTGAAGTGCGTGTAACCTCTGGTCACAAAGCAGAGCATAGAACACACGGTACACAATAAATTCAGCTCTATAGTACAAGATTTATGCTACAAGGGTGTATTTTAGCAAAAACATTCATAAACCAAACCAAGTATCTCTGGTGCCTAAAACTAACCAAACAAATGGGTGAAAATTAAGCAAATATTATAACAAAGGGAAAGCTAAGTTGAAAGGAAAAGTCACAGTTACAGCTTCTGAATTGGATTTTTTTTAAACCACACTTAACTCATCATATCTTCCTTTCAGCAGAGTGAAACCACGCAGTCACGGTTATGTTATTGGCGGCCACCGACTGATAATTTATACTGGGCTGCTAAACAACTCGTACTGGCCATCAAGTAGGAAAATAATATGCAAAACCAGATAATTATACATGAAGAGCAGAGACTTTTGTCATTTTACCACTGGCTGTTCATGGTTTACACTCCACAAGGTTTAATCGAGCATTTTATTAAAAAATAACAAAGTCTTGAGGAAAAATACCAACAAATTTAAAAAGGCAAATTCCACCCTCGCATGAAGGTTTAAATGAGGGTTTCACAGACTGATTTATTTGCCCACTAACTGCTCCTTTAAGATATTTTGGAGTCTGGACTCCTGGGCCGTAAAGTGACCTCTAATGGATGGATTAGGTTCAGTCATTTACTTCAGAGGGCGCACAAATATACTTTGGGAGCATATTAGATCTCTTTAAGGCTTAGCGTGATCAAATTATTGCATTAGACCGGTCAACTTATCCAATTAAAGTTGTAAAATGCATGGCTCTCGCCCAAGCGAGACGGCAGATCCTCGGGGCGTCGGAGGGGTTTGCGGGAGGCTGAACCCTATCCACCTCCTCATCGGCAGAGCAGGCCTCGCCGCATACTTCAGCTGAGGATTACAGCCTTTCATCTTGCTCAGACCGCCGGCAGCACACAGGCGTCTTTGAGGCCAGATATGGCTTGTAGCAACATCAGCAAGGTCCAGATTTGTAAAGCGGTTTCCCAGCTTTGTGCTCCTGTGGTCTTTCTTTCTCTGGCATGTTTACAGGCTCACTCATTTAGCTCTTTCTCTCACTTAACGCCACCATCCTCTGTTAAAGGCGAAGGCGCTTTGTACGAGCCCTTAAAAAGGACAAACTTTAAGAAAATTCAGAGTCTCTCAGAAAACTTTTAATAGCTCAAACAATTTTGAGAATTTGCAGCTCAAGAAAGGACTTTCTTGACTTTCCAGTCAGTCTTTGATAGTTGGTCTTAAAGCTCAAACATTGTATGATCAAGGACAAATAGGCAGAAATGTTGAGCTGCTTCTCAGAGAAAAAATGGACCAATTTCAATTCCACCCACAGGCGAATTCACTTACACAAAGCAAGTCCTATTAGCTATAATCCCCCACCTAAGAGCACATCTGATCTGACCTCCGCTTTCTATCTCTGCCGTCTTCGGAGCGGGGCTGCTCTATGAACATGACAAATAGCTTATTGATCAGCAGATGTCGTCGTCAATGTCCTTTCGACTTGGGCTGCAGCTGCAGTTGCCTGCTCCCTGCAACCTGTCCTAAGCCCCGAGCATCTCCAGCTGAGTCCCCTGCCTCCCTCCCTGCTCCCTCATTACAACTCCCCACTTCCCAGTTGCTATGAGGGAGCCCCCCCCCCCCTCTCTCAGTCCTACCCCACACCGCCTTTCAGCCACCCTCCTCATCCCTCCTTGTCCTCCAAGGTGTGGAAAGGGTCACAGACAAACGCCATCTGCTCCAGCAGGCAGAAAATGGCAGGTGAGACCAGCTCTGGGCCATGTGACCCCTTACACTGGCCAGCTATGGCCACTGAAAACAAGGTCAGGGGAAGATTTGTGGAAAAACAAAAAACCCCAGCTCAGCACATTGACAAATCAACAGTGGGAAAGTAGAGATGGAAAGAGGGAAAAAAACTAATCTGCATTGTTTTAATCCACAGGGAAGATTACACAGTCACGGTGCCTTGACACAGCAGCTTGTCAAAAAGAGGTCATGCAAACTCACTCCCCGCCCGTCATGCTTTTTAGTGCTGCAGAGCATCCATATGTTCCCCACCACCACATGTCTGTCACTCAGCAACGACTTTAATAAACTCTTTTTCCTCAACACATCCAACCTGCCCTGACTCAACTGTGTGTCAGCGGCATATCAAGGCCACCACTAATGAGAGTGTAAACCTTTAAAAAGACATTTCATCATGTTTAATGAGTGCCCTGCAAACAAACGATGAATAACTGGAAACCCTGGGTTTGGTGTCCAACTGTACAACGTGTCTGATGTTTCCAAATTTGGATTTGCTCCATCTGATGTTGAAACTGTGCCGTGGAGCTTTTGTTTCCGTCTGTCAAGGACGTGGTCACATTGAATAGATCGAGTGGGAGAGGCCGGCCAGCATCCCACTGGGGCTTTGTGCTCCATCGAGCAATGATGCTGCGACCGAGTGCAAGAGACGGCGATTGTGTATCTGCATGCGAACTCATGGGGCTTTAGGATGACGAGGATATAGCAGGTGTTTCTGACACTCAAAATTATCTTTAATTAGATTCAGATAATTAATAATCCATGTTTTTCATTAATTTACACTTACCACCTGTAGCTCTGCGACATTTGGAGCTTGTTTAGGTACAGATGACACCCACTTGGCAAACATCAGTGAAAACTCCAGCTTTTGCACAACACACCACATCCGTGTTTTCTTTTAATTTATAAAAATGCAAAAGTTTCGATCCACCACTCATTTCTTTCATATTTTGCTTCCAATGAGCCAGATATTCTTGAAATGTATTCAAGCACTCTCGGGCAATAGCCCTCCAGGCTTTCTGGAGGTCTTTCAAAGCTTTTTTTGGATATTAGCTACTTTTTCACTCACTTTTAGTCTAGTACTTGTTACTGGCCATTTTCAGAGGATTATTTATCATTTCCTAAGCCACTTAACGCTGACCTATGAATCATTCAAGCATAAAACACTCAATGGATGAACCAGTGTTGTGTCTAAATATAAAATTCCAAAGATAACACAGTTTGAAAGACATAAAATAGTATTTGTGCACCAACAAGGTGATTTCCAAAGAGTTATTACCTAAAAACTTGGCATATCTCAGCATGGTGTGCAGTGTGTCCTTAAAAAAATTGAGGAAACTGGACAAAAGAAGTTTCCCATTTGATCAAAATATAAAGTAAGACCAAGATGTACATATTTAGCAATTAAATGAAAGTAGTATCTGCCTTCTAACATAAAAGAAAAAAGTGAAATTAGGACAGAGATCAGCCATAATTGTCCAATTGGTGTACTTTGCCAGTGTGAAACTACCCCATAATATGGTACAATGAGAGCCATGAATGTAGTAGGTCACTGGGTCATAAGGAAGGATGCAAAGAACTAGAGGAATGTACGGGCTTCTCTTTCTCCTCTTGACTGATTGATGGGCCCCATATTCTTAGGGGTGGAGCGAGACATCTACAGCATCGTGAGATGCTGCCTAATAAGGGAAAGGAGGCGGTTTTTTGGGGTTTTTTTTGTTTTTTTTTTAAGTCGAGGTCTATGTTTTAGCTGAACAAAAGCCTTTGTGAAATCATTCATCACTGTCGCCGCTCTGAATCGAACAACACTGGAAAAGAAATGAGAACAAATCCTGGCTGGTGGTATGTTGTTTCTAAAAACTGAGCTTCAAAGACAAGGAATTTTCAAAGTACGGATTTCCACTGGTTTGTTTACAACATCTAGAGGCTTGCAACAATGCAGAGCCCCTCACAGTTGAATCTCTCACTGGAGCCCATGGAAGACAAAAGCAATCTTTGTAAATAGCACTTCTCCTCAAGACACCAGCATTACGTGAAAAACTGGAGCCTTTATCCATGATTCTTTCAATCAAGATACTGACTTGAAAGATGTACTTCAAATGGCAAAAACTACTTTGAGTTATGAGTGAGTTTATATCTTTGAACCTCAAGGAAACAAATGTCAGTTTTACAAGGCAGGGGTGCATTGGGGGATACTTAGAGAATCGGTCTAGTCCTTTTTAAAACATACCAAACTGACCGTTAGTGGTTTGGTTTGGTTTCTCAGGTTTTGTCTACTTTTACTGACTGAGCGTTTTACACAATGGCACAATGGCTAGAAAAACATTGTAGAAGACCAAGTTTGATGCCTTGCGGAGATAAGAGCAAAAGGAAGAGACGTGGCCAAAGGCTAAGACACAACGCTTACATGTCAACGCTTAAGCACTTCAAAGTACAATGCCATGTAGCATTAGATCATTTAAAGGTATAATTTACCCAATCAGAAACAGGGTACTAACCTTGTTTTTAAGCCAGTTTGGACAACCTTAGAAGGATCAGGTTGGAGTACACTCCAAAGGGGGGGTTTTTCCTTCTCACATGGGGTACAAACAGTAAATGGGAAGCTGGACAGAAGCTGGACAGGTAGAGCTTTGAAAAGGGAGCACCATGAAGAGAGCCCACTGGCATTTATCCACTATTTTTTCACTAGTGGGCAATCAGACATCACATGGACTCCATGGTAGGGCGCTGGCAGGTTAATGACCAGTTAATGCCCAATCTACACTACTCGGGGCATTTGTGTTTCACATGCAGCTTCCAGGGTAATCGGGGTACTTCAATCATTTGCAGTTGTACAAGTTCAAGGCTTTTGAAACCATTTGGTCCCCAGGTCAGTTTGCACAGGTCATCTAAGTGGCTATTAGGTCACTCTGGCTCTCACACGAGATGTCTTAGAAAGTTGGGTGGGGATGACTTAGATGAGAGGGTCATTCCTTTACACATCACTTCCTTTATTAAGGGGCTGTCCTGGCCGAGTAAAGGGGATGGTCAGTGGTCATTTAACCCCCCGCAGCCACCGATCCTGAGACCCTTATTCCCCTTTCCCCTCTGTCCAACCCCCAGCCCCTCTTTGCTCACTCAGGGGGAAAATTACTTTGAGCCGGGGGAATACAGCTCCATTGAGATGGAGAAAGGGTTGTACAAAAGAGGGTGAAGTTTAAAAATTGTCTCTCTTTTCTATGGGGGCTGTGCATCGCTGGAAGGGAAAGGATGATAGCAGCATTGAGGGGACAAGGTCATTAGATTGGCATCTCCATAAGCTCTTCATTTCCATTGTCTGTGCAAATCTGCTCCAAAGGACCTCCATGAGAAATGCCCCCAGTCAACCCCAAACTGAGCCTGGAGTCTCCCCCTTTGTCTGCCACTTTTAGTGTGCTTCCAACACAAAAAGCATTTCTCAAGAACTGTGCACAAAGCTTGTCTCAAGCTCAAAACCAAACAACATTGTTCTGCAGCCTCTGGTTGGCAATGAATTGCAGGCAGCTGCTGATATCTTCAGGCAGAACCTCTTACCTTCGAACGTTTCGGCGCTCCTCCTCAAGCTGCTTGAGAAGTTCATCAATGCATTTGTTGGCGTCCATGTATTCCTGCCGAGAGAAAGAAAACTTTATGTGTAAATGATCAAAGAGTCAAATGCTAACAATGATTAAAGGAATACATGCAAAATCACACCCTGACTGCATCCTCGTGTTGCTTTCATAAATGTCAAAGAACGTCAAGACAGGAGTGCTTTTTAAAAGGTGTGATAATTCAGTTTAGCCTCTTATCCCCTCTCCATGTGTAATTCCAGAAGTACCTCTGGGTAACTTCTAATGGCTGGCCCAGAAGCAAGCCCGGCAGTGTAATGTCAGCTGGGAATAGCGCTACTGAGTTACAGCACACACAAAATGAGCTAAGGCTGAGAGCAGAATGGAAGAAACAGATGTTAGGATTTCTCGGCTTTGGCCTAATGATTTGCTTCTTAGTGGTCTGACATCATATAGCAGAAGGGGGTTGTAACTGTGAGAAATAGGCCACATACAGCGGGCACCATACTTCAAACATCTGGGTTTTCAGATACTCAGTGTCTACCTGCAGTACACAGCAGAGCACACACTGTGCTGTCAGATCAGTGCGGTGGAGGTTTAAGACTAATTAATTAGATATTAGCTTGACAGCTCACGATACATCTCATGGGTAAATGGTTATCTCTGTGGGACAGATGCTCTCCATTGATTTCCAGACACTCTCATCATGTGCTGTGAGTGTAATTGAATAATGGGGATTCCCAAGAAGAAGTCCCTAAGCCAGAAATCTCAGTCTAGGAGGGGAAAAATGGTCATAGTATCTGCAAACCATCCATTTTTTTTAGATCCTTTTATTTTTGCTTTTACTGCAACTACGGCGCCTTGGCCTGCTTCTGAACATAACTCCCTTTGCAGCTATTGTAATCTCAGTTCTCTAATTAGTCACTGCCAAAATAAATCCCTTCAATAAAGCACAAAGTCACTGTTGTAGACCAGAATTCAAGGAAAAAAATGAAAAACAAACACAGTGTCTGCAGTTTCCAAACTTTCTGGGAAAACCCTTGATGATAAAATACAGCAGAGTGTCCACACGAGACAAGTTTGGTCAATATGGAAATTTTTCTTGTTGTAGTGATACACTATATCATAGCAATACACTTTTCTGGGAAACACATTGGGAAATCCCACATAATCAGCCAAAAACAGCAACACAGCCTCAAAAATGACCAATTATTTGACAAATGGTCTAATATTGCATTAATGGTCAAAACCAACATAACCCCAGCACCAACAATGCAATTGACCAGTAACACTGTTGCGATAACACAGCATGCTGACTTAAGGGCTTTCTGCCATTATAATATACTTTACGTGATTATGATTTAATCTTTTTTTAACATTTTTTCTTGCCATAATAGCAACAGCAGCAGCTTCATTTTGCAGCATGACAATGATTCTGTTTTTCTTAGCAAAACACAAAGGATTGGGGGATGGCTCAAGACTTTTGCACAATACTGTTGCTTGGTGCCCAGGCCTAAGCAAAGTAACAGGTAAAACAGATCATTTACAAAAGCAGAAACAACAAGTCAGCTCAATATTCCCTTTTGGTTTCACACAGAGCACAAACCCAGTCTCCTGGGTAAAAGTTTTGAGCTTCACACATTGTCATGACTACATGAACGTTGCCGATCTTTATGCTATTACTTCTACTTATAAGCATTGTTTTTATGTCTTTTCCCCGATTCACAGGGAAGCTATGACATTACCACAACATGACTGGTGAGTAGCAATGATGGTCCCTGAACACTTCATATGATACTGTGGAAAAACACATACACAATGATATCAGATACAACTATTTGGCACAGGCTTTCAACGCCCTTATTGATTTTTCAGACATGAAACACTGAACTATTTCACAGCCTGTAACACAGCACTTTTAATAATTTGCATTGAGCAATATGAGGACAGAATGATTCTGACCTCCCTGTGAACCACATCTGGGGCCTGAACAGACCTAAAGTACTTCTGTTATCACTACATGGGCTTTTTTAAGCTGTGGCCTTGAGAGCAAATTCACCAGATGTTCAGAGACTGCTGATCTAAATACATTAAGCACAGTTGTTTTGTCTGCTGCTTCTTAAGCAATTATTGGACCTAATCTCGCATCTGAGACTGCCACTCAAAGACAGCCATCACCAGCAGCTTGCACCAGTGCCAGGAGAACATGGCAAAGGCCCAGGTGTCCTGCCGAGTTTGCATTCAAGGGCACTCTGGTGACCATTAGGCAAATAGGGGCAAAGAACGACAACAGATCGATGCTTAACAGTGTGGTGTCACATTTTCCAATTTCTGTCATGCAAAAAAAAAATGACAACAAAAGACATTAACTCAGTTTCCATCCATCATCCCTTTCATCACTGGAATCATCCATTTTTACTTAATCAGCATGACAAATCTTTCATGTTTGGAAAGCAACCAATTACAGTGCCTAACAACACTGCCCTAAAGCCATCTGTCAGTCTCAGAGTGTCACAGAACGGGGCCAGAATGGCACTCAGACCCAAGGCGAAAAGGCCATTAGTGCTCAGTGCTAAGTTCCCAAAGTTAAATTTACCGTTGGCTCCAGGAGTAGTTAATCAATAGTGCAAACCATGGCAAATGATTGTTCATGTTTGTGTTCTCTGAATTCATCCTGACCACATGGGTGGACGGAGAGAAGCTTGTAGCTGTGAAATGTGTTCTGCAGAAGAAACAAAGTACACTCTAACAGAAAGATCTCATGCTTTGGTAGGAGGTATGCTAGCTAGTAGTGTGGATAAACAGTTGAAACTGCTTATATATTATGAATAAAAAGGTGTAACTTGTGTATGGCAGAAAAGTTAGAACAGGAAGGTGAAAGCACAGATACATATATCAGCAATAACCTTAAAGAACCAAATGGTGCTGCCTTCTAGGAAGTGTGAGGCCATTTCCAAATAATTTGCAGTGAGAAAGGTTATTTACAAGTGGAAAACATTCATGACAGCTGCCAGTCTTCCCAGGAGTGGAGGCCCAGGCAACTTCACCCTAAGGTGAATTAGGTTTGCAAAGTTGCACCTGAAAAAAATCACAAGACCTGTGCAACAATGTGCTTTAGAAGGACAAGACCAAAGTGGAGATGCTTGACCATAATGCACAAAACACAACACATCAGCACAATCACCTCATGTTAGCTGTCAGCACAGTGGTAGTCAAATGTGAGGACATCTGTCTGACAGATAAAGCTTCGCCCAATTTATGTCATGAAACAGGTCAATGATCCCAAGCACAGCAGCAAATCTACAACAGAATGGCTGAAAAATGGAAGAATCAAACTGCTGCAATGGGCCAGTCAAAGTCCAGAATTCAACCTGATTGAAATGCTGAGTTGGGACCTTGAGAGAATTGTGCGTAAAGTCTCAAGGAACTGCAGCAACACTGTAAAGAAGAGTGGGCCAGAATTCCTCCACATAATGTGAGAGACTGATAAAGTCATTTAGACCTGAATTATTTCAAGTTATTGCTGCTAAATGTAGTTCTACACGCTACTAAATCATGAGATGTGATTGGTTTTCACGAACTGCTTCTGCATGTTGGTATGATAATATATCATCACCTAATTTTAAACCTTGTAAAGACCAGATTATTTTTCAATATGTTCTGGTATGAAAAAGGGTGTACCTACCATAACTGTAGCTAACTCTAACTGAAAGTTACCTAGATCCAATTAAAACTGACTTCAAGTGAACACATTGAACATGAGTGGCCCTGAAGATGAAGAAGTTCAAATATGCTGAACCACTGGTCTAAAGAAAACAAGCACACTCTGAACATTCAACAAACCAACATCTGCCAATTCATCAACTAAAATGTGTGACTTTTTCTCAAGCGGCCAAGAGAACCTTCTTGGGTAAAACATCTGTCTCTGAAACACCATTAGCAACACAATCCCATAATGATTACGACTGCTCCACAAAGGGGAACCTTCTTTGCGAAAAGCCCTGTGTCAGGGGAAATATTTACAGGCCACATCAAAGTCAAGTAAAGCTGGCTAAGTCAGTGTTGTCATCACGTAGCCCTCGTCCTAATGACAGGGCACTGAAATAATCCTCAGCACACATGAAGGAATGTAGAGAATGCAGCATGCTTGTTGTCATGTGAAATAGGAGGGTATTTAAAGCGGAGATTTAAAGCATGACTCATGTATGTAATGCCGCGTGTTATATCTTCAGCCAGGCATTACTCCTGACGGTTTTACGGCGTGAGTGAAAGCTGTACCGTTCCCACGAGGCCCAGGTACTCACGTGTAGACTGGAGAGGGGAAAAAAACACAGAATTTACTGACCCGAGACTTTATCAGAGGCATATTTCTCAGGACCAGCACTCTGGTGAATGCAATTCCTTACAGTGCTTAA
The DNA here is from genome assembly GCF_041146795.1 of Maylandia zebra. Classification (NCBI taxonomy): domain Eukaryota; kingdom Metazoa; phylum Chordata; class Actinopteri; order Cichliformes; family Cichlidae; genus Maylandia; species Maylandia zebra. The sequence continues at coordinate 24,340,342 of NC_135188.1, read as the reverse complement.
AATGTCCTAAGAGCTGTAAGCTCATAAGGAGTACGTAAGCACCTCCAAAGTATACTAAATCATGAAGAGGCTTTTACAAAAGTCCCAATATACTTCACCTGACAGCAAGATGTGCACTTACAGAGCAACAGACCTTCAGGAGACGTTGTGGTAAATTAAACTGAATAAGGCGAGATTGGTTGGACTGCTGCATGTAAATCTAATTTTACAGGTAACAGATTTCACTAAAAATTGTTTCTCATACTCAGTGTTTTAAGATGACAATTGGACTTGAAGCTGCTGAACAAGGTGAAGCCTCTTTTCAAAGCAAATGTCTAAATGTTATTTTATTTCCTTATTGTAGGTATAACGTAGAATGGGGTTAAAACCTGAGCCATTCAGTCGAAGTGGCCTCTTTTAGGATCTTGTTCCCATCAATGAGGCATGAGGGATCACTAGATATTTTGATGAGTACTTCCTTTTGTCCTTTCGCTGGCAACCTGGTCCCACGTTCCTGCAGTGTGGACATATAAAAAGCTTGCACCAGTTACTAAGACTTCATATGCCATGGAGTTTGTGGTCACTAGGTCTACACCCAGCTGAACACCTATGGAAGATTTTGGACTAATGAGGAAATACATGAAGGGTATATCTTTTACAAGAATGATGTCTGTCCCTCAGTAGAGTTCCAGAAACTTAAAAAGTCAAGAAGGACTGAAGCTATTCTGGCAAAGCTTGTTGAATCAACATCTTTTAAGACTCTTTATTTTGTTTTATTCTTTATTTTGTCACCTTTATTTTGTAATTTATTTCCTGCACTTGAGGTTTCCTAAATAAGAAACCGTTTTAATTATAAATACACATTTTGCCTATTCTTTTTTGTGTGCAGAATGAAAGCTTTTTAAGGTGAATGAATGGAAGGATTGCCCATGGTACAGATGATATTGCACTTTAAAAAGCCATTCATTAACAGCCAGTGCTGTGCACAGCATTGATTTTTGCAGCTATAATAAAAGCAGGGGCCGAGCTATTGTTAACCTGTCAGGTAATGTGTTTGCAGATGTTCATGCTCTACGACCGCTGCTTCTCAGTAATGTTTATCTAGCCGTGTTTACTCAAGTGTGTGAGAGCGTTTGATAAGCAGGCGCTCAGTAGCTGCCGAGGAAAGAGCTTCCCCTGACTCGCGCCATGGCTCGAGTCCCATATCCAGGCCCCCCTCCAACTGCTTGTGTGCCTTTATGAAATTTTTAAACGTGAGTGCCATCCCCCCACTGCCTTGGCACCAAGAAGCAGAGAGGGAACATATATATATATATATATATATAAGTGAAAAAAAACCCAACACACTTCTGACCACACAAACATGCAAACAGGCAGACTGTCTGACACTCAAAGCCAGTGCAATCTGTTTAAGATTAATGGTCCAGATTTCTCAGTAATAAAACATCAGATGCATTATTCATCCATATGAGCCTCGCAAGCACACTCTGCTCTTTCACACATTTTTGGAGATTAGGAGCGATGGAGCCACATCCCCGACGAGCGTCTGCTTCTTATATCGGCTGCTTTGGAGTCGACTGGAAAAAATAAATAAACTTTAAGCTAGATAAAACTGACCTGGTTGCTGCAGAGGTCAGGATACGTTCCTTTAAATCCTCGCTGATGTAAGTTCCTTCCACCACCTTGATGTGTCTGCAGATGAGAACCTCCGCCTGGCTTGACTGATAAGACACCTTGTAGAGGTCTGCAGCCTCTGGGAATAACACCCAGCCAAAGACAAGGTCACAACCTCGATCCTCCCTAACCCTGCGTCCCAACCCATCCCGCCAACCTATCTCTGCTTTCCAGGAATATATTTGTTTTTGCAGACTGATGACATGCCAGCAAGGCCTGTGGGACTGAAAAAGCATCTGAAAAGCCTGAAAAGCTGCAGGTTTGATAGAAAGTAACAGTCCCACATGGGCTACTGCAAGTCAAAGGTTAGGCCAACAGAATTTAAGATTTCGTTCTGGGCGTTTTGTTTTGGGGGTTTTTTTCACCGTACACTTGAGAATGAGTTATGACAGTGACTTCTCAAGGTGTGGGAGATATACTACATCTGATAGGGCTGTTAGTCTGGGCTTCCTGCCAAACACACAGATGTGTCTGCTGCCGAATACACCTGCCATCCAATACTCCAAAGTTTATGAGAACATCACCGGCAAAAGATGTAAACACTGCAAATTTAATTAGCGTCAATGAAAATGTATTCTCGTTTCCCCAGTATAATTTCTAATGACTGTGATCCTATCATATTATCCGGTAAGACTAAAGCCACTGCTGCTTGTATCAGGTTTAGTTCAGCCTTAGTTAAATTCATTAGTCTTATCAGGATGTTTCGGGGCTCTGTGGTGGTGATCCATTTCTCAGTGGTCTTTACTCACATCCCCAATGACCTGGCGTCATAATATCTGCTCAGCCATCAGGCGCTCATATCCTCAGACCCCGATATCTCCACTGATAGCCCTGCTGTTTAATCCCGGAGCGCGCAGCTTCTTGGATTAATGCGTGTTATTATTCATGTGGGAAAAACATAGAGGTCTGTGTGCTGTCAGCTTGATCTGTCAGGGAGGATTGCTGTCAGTGGCGGATGTGATCCCAGATATTTTCATCGGTCGCATAAAGGACAACCATTTCCTGCATCCAAATGATTTGATGAATTCATAAAGGAAATTGTTGATTCTTGAGAAGACACAATGGGCTGAGACAAGGTCACGACCTCTACTGCCGTGGGAGGTCGGCTCTTCTCTGTCCTCAGAGGCTATCATCTATCTTGGTTCAGTCAGAGACACTACAGAGAAAGACGCATTCGAAGAATCCTTAATAGAAATCTATTGGAGAGTTCCTTAATGGCAGAAATGTGGCTTTGCCCTCCCCGTTCCCAAAGAGCCAATCAAACTTACTGATCACGCTGCACAAATCACTCACTAATTCTAGTCTAATTTTAAGCACAGCAGTGAAATGAATGGAGTTTACCGTTATTAGATATTTATAGCTGTTCATTTTGTGGCTCGCACATGTGGACTTGTTCAGTTCTTTTTTTTATTTTTTTATTTGATGACTTTTAAGTTTTATGTTAGCAGTTTTTTTTACAGTTCTTTTATAGTTCTGTAGTATATGCTGTATATATAGTTTCTATTCGTATGTCATTTCCTAGCGTCGTTTTTGTATTTTTGCTACTATAATGGTTGACAGTTTGTATAGTGCAAAATGGAAAAGGAAACCTTGCAAAATGCAAGGAATAAAACAGTTTAAATGAACAAAAACACTAGAGGTTGTTATTAAGCTATGACGTTACTTTTATTATTGTTGTTGTTGTTATAGGCTGTTTATAAAGATTGCATTATTCTACAGTCACACATGGGGAAAACAGTGTGTAGGAGACCAAAATAAATTTCCCATGACCAAATTATTGCAACTGTGCCATCTTGCTGCCTTGGGTTTCTTCTAAAACAGGGACCAGGTCTGCGACCACTTACGGTCAGGTGCCATCTCCAAAGCAACTTTGGTTCACCAAGATGGTGATAAAACCACAATAAGACAGAGTCTTACTCGTCCATCAATAGTGGCATAGTTACTGCAGGATAGGCTAAATGACTGCAGGCGCTTGGCCAAGTTGATAGGGTCAAGTTAGCAAATACTTGCAATCATTTTGTGATAATACAACAATTAACTGAAATCAGAATCACAAATCTTTTGCCATCTACAAACACAAAAATTCACATTAAAACACAAATTCATATTTCTTCCACAAACTGTGACATAGTCGATTTAGGATGGTGATTTAATTGCACTCAGTAATGTTATTTTTATAGAAATGTAACCAGAATACAACCAGTTGCCAACCCGTTGATTTGCAAAAAACTCACATCATAGAAAAGTTGCATTCTGGACAACCACTGACTTTTGCCAGCTGCAAGGTGGTTGCTATCAGCCACTGTGAGTTACCACTTTGGATCCTTATGTTGACCATGTTTAGAGACAGAAGACACCATATTTGTAACTACTAAGATTGCAGCTAATGCTAGCTAGCTTGGTTAGCAACATGCATATCACGTTATGGTTGTACTGCTAGGTAGATAAAATAAGAAGAATTTCATGAAATGCAATTGATTACCAAAAATATGATGGAGAGGTGGAAGTCCACCCACCTGTCAGTGTCCTAATTATGTTTCGGGTTTAGTTTAATTGAAATATGCAATTATTATTTTTTTGCATACAGTTGTGAAGAGGAGGAACTTAGCTACACAGACTAACACCTTTGTTTGTACTAGGCTATAAAAAAGGTTATTTTTGCTGTAAAGTTCAAAATTTTATCATGGAAGTCTATGAGGCTTGACAGGCTTTTGGAAAAAGCCTCAAGTTACTGCATGTTATTGCCAGATTACTGACCTATAACAGCTAATAACAGTAACAATCCCGGCTTTGAGTGTTCATTAGAAAATATTACATTTTGAAATGAAAACTAAAATAAAAATCTCTTTCTGGCACGCAGTTAATGAACCATCACTCATTAAATGTTGCTGAATCTGAGTTGAGTGCTTACACTACGCCTGATTGTACCTAAACTGTAACGCTCACACAGTGGCCTCATTGAGTAGAGGACGTTTGTGTAACAAATGCCTCCAGTGAGCAGGATATTCTTCATCTGCCTACCTGCTCCAAACGGAGGAGTGTCAGGCACCAAGGATTACTTCAAGATACAAAAGGGAGCCTGTTCATCATCTAGAATGGGTTTCAGCAGTTTGGGTTATCTGATGTTCTTCCTCCAGCAGCACCTACGGCCGGGCCCAGCCCAAACATCAACACCTCGCCACCGTCAGGAATCCAAATCCCAGCAGATTATCTTTCCAAACATTAAGATACGCTCCTTCTCCGCTCTTTGGGTTTGACAGAGTGTCCCATTCATGCCTGTTGGGAACAGTGGCCAAGCTGTTCATGCCACAAATCTCTCAGGGAGGGAGCTGAAAAAGTGCCTCAGATGTCAATATTTGATCGCTTCCACAGAGCTGCCTGTGTGGAAGAGCCTGTGGATGCGTGGTACACCCATGTGAAAATATACACGTGTGGATTTAGAAGTTTATATGTGTTTTTGCTGAATCTGTGTGCAAATTTCAAAATAAAAGTCAACAAAAATGAAGCAGTTAAGCGTAAAGAGTACCAAGACACCATCATATAGTTTGTGCACATAAGTAAGGCTGTTCCTTCTTTGTATGTGACGTCGAAACCTTTGAAAAAATCAATAAATATATCAACAGGAATGAAGGCGTTTGAAGAAGCATTTTTCAGCCAAGAATTGTACTCCAGCAATGGCTGCTCTGACCAAACCTCACGGCTGAATTGGATTAAAGAGCTACTGAACTTTGTCTGCATTATATATTTTTCCATTTGTCACATAAATCCCCTTTCTCCTTTTGCTTTGTCTCTTTAATCCCTTTTTATGTTCTCTGCCAAAACACACATCAGGGAGGAGCGGTCGAGGAATGCTACCTTTCCAAATATAAACAAACACTTAGTGTATCCACACTGGTACCAGTGTTTCCAGACAGGATGGGAATCTAGGAAACAGGGAGGGGGGGAGTCTGTTGTGTTGCCTGTGCCCAGATTTTACAAGCTTGGGGGTTCGCTGGGTTTTTATTATCATCTGGGGGCCAATATTCAGCCAGGTGTACTCTGAGCGGGAGGGAGGGTGGCGATGACAGAAATCAAAAGGAAACCTGGACCTGACAAGCCGCGGGAGAGCACCGGGGAAACCAGGGAGGCTGCTACACGAGAGAACGAGAAAGCAAGTGAGCGTCAAAGAGGATGAGAGAGACAAAGGGTACAAAGAAAGAAAGAAAAGGGATATTTAAAACTGCAACAGCTGCTGGGGAAAGAGAGCTAAAACGCGGTTTTGATATTGTGATTTTGACTTTACCCGAGGAGGTTTATTTTTTCTGTTGGGTGAGATCTAAAAGGTTCAGATAAAGTCGTGGACAGTATACAGTCAACACTGAAGTGCCTTTGCACCTGCACGCTTGTCTGTTGTCTGTTTGTTTTGAAAATGTGCACGTGAGGATGGATGACTCACTGCACACAAAATCTACCAACAGGTACAAGTAAAGTAACCTGAACCTGAACGGACAGCGAAGGATGGCAGTGACCACATTCGCACAGGTCGCCTGGTGGGAGGCACACACTCTGAGACAGATTGGTGAAGATTTGCGAATAACTGTTGCCTAAGTTATAGCTGTAGCACTAAGCTATACTGATGCTACATGCTTTCAATTAGAAAAAGATACCTAACGCTTTTCTAGCTGGATTTTTCAGACAGATAAGCAGCTTTGGTGAAGCTGAGGTAAGTGACATGGCGCCATCGTCTTGACAACAAGCAAGCTAAATCAGCACTACCAAAGCCCTCTGTATGTGAGATGCCCAGGCAGAGGTAAAACAAAGTCAAAGCAGCGCTAAGGGACGAAGAAATGACCTCTTCCCAATGACCAAACACGCGTCTCCACTATATAGGAGCTACCAACACCCAAACACCACATACAGGCTATGTCAATAGTGCTGTGCTGGATGGAGCGTGATTTACTGGCTACGTTCCTCCATAATAGCGATGGAGAGTGCTGTTTGGGTAGGGATATCTGGTCCCATTGACATCATAGCGAGCCAAGAGTAGGACAAACTGTCTGAAACAGCTTATTTAGAGCCGTCTAAATCCTGAGCTTTTGGCTCACAGGGATTACTTGTATATACACTGACCTCATTGTTTGAAACTTAGCCATGTTTAATATGAGCTTCCACCATTGTAACAGTAAACACAAGACCAAAAAAATCAGGAGAAACATAATAATAATAATCCCCTTCAACTGAAGTTTCCCAAGACCAGAACCGTAGAGTTAAATCGCAGCAGCTAGCTACTATTAATTATGGCATACATATAAACAGAATACGTAAAACACTGGTGATTATGTCAGTGATTTAAGCCAAACATCAGTCAGTCCTGAGCCAAAGGACAAGTGACAACACTTTGGGGAAAAAGGAACAAAAAAAAGAAAAAACGAGCATGAGAGAAATCCTTTGGCAAGTGACAGAAGAAGGGGCAGATCAGAGCAGAGGGCTGATGCTAACCAGATGTTGGTTGGTTCGCAGGGGTAAGCTGGGCTTCTGTTTATGCAGGCTTTGACAGACAGGCACCACACCTAACCGAGCCACGCTGTAGCCGAACAGTTCTCCAAGAGGAGGAAGGCTCGATCCAGCCGCAGCAACGGCGCTCACTACACGGGAAATTAGGTAGATTATAGATCGAGCAAAAGACCTCAAGAGGATCCATTTAGCACTATCTGCCTGATACTTATTGTACACTCTTTGGAGGCTTTGTTTGCACTCAATGCTTTTGGCTTGTTGCTGGTACGTTCTATATTTCAGTGTGTGTGTACAATTCTGATACAAAACCCACGAAGCAAGGTTTAAAAAGAAATCAGGAAAACATTACCTACTGTGCCAGAGTTCAGCTGAGAGGACAAGAGAGAACAGCATCTCAGGTAACAAATCAAAACCCGCAAACAGGACGAAATCCCTTCCAAGCGTGTGTTTTTGCAGGATATTTCTTGCCTGAGACACTCCATCAGATTCCCTGACAGCTCACGTACATTAGCTTCAGGACTCAGCTTTATCACGGCCTCTCCTCTGTTTAATCCAGAGGCTGATTTATTGACGGGGCCTGTCTGTGCGCTGAGTCGGCCAGCCCAGGTGCCGGGCAGATGTCGAAGCGAGCTCGGAGGCAAAGAATTGCATTCCTGCTAGAGAAAGCATTAATGTCAGCCTCTGATTTTCGGCACTGGTAGGGGGGGAAGACAGAGATTGCCTCGGAGGCATGCAAGGAAACCATAAGCAGAGAAATGGTAATGTGACAAGCAGTAGGCTCCTGTCATCCACAAACCCACCTGTGCCACTCATACTTATCAGGTCCACATCCCCTATCTGGCCTGGCAGACACAGGGTCCAGATATAGTGCGGTGTTTCTTTTTTTTAACTCAGGAAGCTGGAGCAGAATAATAATAATGAGAAATGTGAAAGGAGATAGGATATGGCGACTTCTGACCTCTGCAGCAGGACTCTGTGCTATGATTATTACAGTGGTCATGAATTATTTCTGCGGTGATCTGGATGCTCACTGCATCTTTCCAGACAGATCGTGGGGTAGGCGGCAGCCTCGGGGTTAACACAACAGGTTTGTTTGAATTCGAGGTCCAACCAGAAAGAAAACTGAGTGTGGTGGGGGGGAAATGAATGAGGACAGAATTCCCTAAACAGACAGGTGCCCATGACCACCACTCGAGTATTCTTCGAGGCTTCAGAAATAGCTGTGACTTTAAAGGAGAGAACTGCAATGATAGTTTTTGGGGGGGGAGTGGACAGGCGGATGACTAACTGACAACTAAACAAATATTTTTAGTCACAAAGGGCGGGGTGTATCATCTAATGAGTGCATTTAGGCATGTTCATGATGAACTACCAAAGTTCAAACTAAGCATCAGAATAGGGAAGAAAGGTGATTTAAGTGCCAGATGGGTGGTCCAACTATTTCACAAACTGCTGATCTGCCAAACAACCTTCAGTAGAGTTTACAGAGGATTAGGGCTGCCACAAACTATTATTTTGATAGTCGACTAGTCACTGATTATTTTTGCGATTAGTTGACTAATCAGATTCTGCATCCATTGGACGTAAAACGTACAGCTTATTGCACCAGCAGCATCTGCTCTTATATAACTATCATTAGCTTACAGCTTTAAGTGTTTAAGGTATGTGCTAACTAAAAATAAAGACAAGATGATACATTTTAATGAAATTTGCAGATTGTTTCGGTGGAGTTTAATGAACTCAGCCGTCTGCTCCTTGCTATCTAAAATATAACAGGACACCGGAGTATATTCTCGACCATCTCACACTTCTGATGATCTGCTTGACGTTTATTCAGCTGTGTAAAAACTATAACTTTAATCTCAGCTAAACCAATTCACTCAGGAACAAATAAAATACTGAAAAAGGCCAAACAACAACATTTTTAAGTTATCTAAGTGACTTATATATCATGTTTAACCTGAGTAGCGAAAGACAGCGGTGGGTTTGAAAACGATTTGCCGGGAGTCCGGTGTTCTCACCGGCTCTAGTGAGCCTTGAACCCCGGCTAGCTATCGAGCTAGTGGGTAACAGACGTCTCCGAAAACGTCAGAACGCTTTTGAAAATATGTGGTGTCTTGATAAACTGAGCAGATATTTGAGGTTTACACAGCTACATTCTCGCCTGAAAATATGTTAAACGTTTATTTTGTGACCCAGAAAGAATAATAAAAGTAATATTAAAACTAGCTGCCGCCATTGTTGGAACCTGAGCTGGGCCGCGCTATGAATTCTGGGATAGGCTGGGCCACGAAGGATACACTCAACCCATCCTTCAAATCTGGGGAAATGAAGGGCACATTTGTCGGCTGCATTTGTTGGAGTCTTCGAATTTGGACAGCCTTCGTCTTGTCGCTGTAACGTAATCGGCCTACAAATGTGGGCACAGGAGGATGCGGTTCCTGAATTTGGACACAGCTACGATACCGGACACTGCTTCTTCTTCTTCGAGGTTTAACGGCAGCTGGCCTCCTTGTGCATGCAGTGCTGCCAGCTCCTGTTTCAGTCCGTTATTACACTCTTAAATCCTACTACTTATTTCTGCGTCTTTCAGGATCTTACAAAGCTTCAAACGACCCGTCGACTATTAAATTAGTCGTCGACGATTTTGATAGTCGACTAATCGTGGCCGCCCTACAGAGGATAGTCTGAAAAAGAGAAAATATCCAGTGAGCAGCAGTTCTCTGGGAGAAGATGTCTTGTTAACGCCAGAGGTCAGAGGATAATGGCCAGACTGCTTCAAGCTGATAGGAAGGAGTCAGGAAATCAAATCACCACTTGTTACAGCCAGGCTACGCAGATGAGCATCTCCACAGCAGCAGAACACGAAACTGAGACGACAATTCAGAACCACCAAAACTGGACAATAGAAAACTGGATGTTCTGGTCTGATGAGTCTTGATTTCTGCTCCAACGTTCAGATGGTACGGTCATCTGTGTGATATGGTCATAGGGTGTGCCGGCTTTTTTTATTTAAACATAAAAACAATCACTTGAGCCTAAAGGAAAAAATTGGAATACTGTGAAAAAATGTTGTTATTATTCCTGCCCTACAGGATTTAAAAAGCAAACACATCATTATGCTGTTTTGATGGAAACTGAAATTCTGACACTTTTAACTCGTCACAGAAAGACCATGTAGGTCTTACAAATGTGTCTGCAATTTGTGGGTGACCATCATTGAAACATGACGCTGAGTCTGTTTCCGATCTGCGGGTAAGTGCCGCCTCACAAAGCTTACAGGAAGATTTTTGGTCTTATATTTCAATTTCCACGTGAGTGCAGCAGTTTAAGCCTGAAGACATTATCTCCAGGCTACTGCATCCATTTCATGGGTTAATGTGAACAAAGACCTCTCACTGCAGCGGCTTACCGCACTCTGTCAAGTGATCTGACAGAAGACTGAGGGTCCAATAATTCAGCAGCATAAAATATTTAAATCGACCATCATTGACTTTTAAAGGTATTGTTGCGGCCCTTTTTCGGGAAGCTTTTTACGGTCAGAGCTCATCCAGGTTAGGAAGGAATTTCAATATGAATCTGGAGCCAACCACACGCTGTATTTACACAGTTAATGGCACTAAATCTTTGTTATCATCTCAAGTGGAGTCGTATTTTTAGCAGCCATTTTTTTTGTTTTATTTCATCCAGATGGGAGCCGGGGAGGAATCTGACATCAGTGCTGTTTCTCATTAAGCCTCTCAGATGAGGTGACATCAGTAGACTTTTGCAGCAGGGCTGAAATACACTGGATTTCTCCTTGAAACAGGCGTGGGGTTAAAGGTCTATCTGATAAATAAATCACATTTCCATCAACACAAGAACTCATTTTCCAAACAGGAGCCCAAAATCAAATATTATTTGTTTGTGCTAAAATTAAGTTCATATCCTCACAGCACTGAAACTCTTTGAGATATTTCCAGATATTTCGGAACGTGATAGTGTCGCTACTGTGGGAAAATCTCGCAGAGCAAGGACCTGAATTTCCTTTGCTTACACCAGCTATTTGCTCTTACAATAACAACACTGTTCCATCATTATTATTTGTTTACTCGGCTAACCCTCTTTATCTGGGGCAACCCCCCCTCTTTTTAGCGAATGCTCCAGCATTCTCTGAACCCTCTGGAAGCCATTTCTCAACCAGACCTTCCAATAGGCTGTTTGAAAGTGAGGCACCAGCTTCATTCTGAGAGTTTACAATAGCACACCCATCAGATGCCCTCTGCCCCTAAAAGCATTACCTTCAGCATGAGCTTTTTACCATGGTACATAATAAGGGACATGCTAGAGCACTCTGCATTGTTCCACTTGTAGGTCAAAAGTTGGGCTGATCACATTGGCTGTAGCATTAATGGGGGTGAGCAGACAAGATCCTTTCACTCCATGGTAGAGTAAACAACTCTCACTCCTATAATATCCTGTTGTGCAGAGGGGCTGGAAACAAGAATGATTGGAGTCCCATGAAGCTGTAGCCCCAAAAATGCAACTTAATAAGTCAAAGTTTATGAAAAAATCTTGAAAACATGCTACATAAACTGGAAATATAGAGTTTTTGCCACACATTCACATTCACTGCAGTGCTTTAATGGATGGCTTTAATATTATATGTAGTTTAGGGTTAGTATCTTGCTCAGGGACACTTCGACACACGGATTAGAGAGGCTGGGGATTGAACCATATAGCTTCCGAAGAGCAGAGAGTCCCGTTTATATCTGCCCTGCAATTTTAAATGTATTTGACATAAAAACTAAAATGAGGGATTCTTTTCATTACTCTTAGCTCTTTCATCTGGTTTAGATTAGTGTGGATATTTTTTACGGTTGCAAATATGTCAGATCTCCTGTTTAAATAATTTGGTGATGAGTTAATTAAGAAAAAATGAATAAGCACAACTTCATAATTTGAGAGGCATGCTTGTTCGCTCTGTCATTAATTTGGGTAAGAACATCTTTCATATCTGTTTGTTAAACAGCAAGCACCTAATGAGCTTAGTTTAGAGTTAAAGATAGAAACTCCGTGTTTGGTTATCACTGATCTTTCACCATCTTTTATGGGGAGGAAATTGTTACTTTCCCTAGTCTTGTGTTGCATATCAGGTGCTGATGACTGATCGTGGCGTTTTGGGTAACGAGGCCTGAAAGGAGAGACTAAGTCAGTGTGAAAGTTAGTTGCAGTTAGGGCTGCTCGATTATGGCAAAAATGATAATCACGATTATTTTCACTGAAATTGAGATCACGATTATTTGACGATATTTATTTAACCCGTTAAGACCTACTATAGAACCAAGTCCACCAGAGCTTATATTATTTTTTTTACATGCTGTAGTGCCATTTGTGGGAGCATTTCAAGTTGCTATACATCAATACAACTGTTATAGCCCATATTTTAATAATATGTATGCATTAAGTCCATAGTAATTACATAAATTGCAAAAAAGTGCAATAAACTACAAAAAAAATTGAAAATCGCTTTTGTTTTCTTTACATATATTTCTACTTGGAGAAATTTAAGAGGTTTATCCCTCAAAACTTTAAATACAATAAAGTTGCAAAAAATAGTTTCCCACCACAGGAAATTTATTTTGAGTGTCTTCATAGTTTTATTTTGGAGATACAGCAATTTTTATATACTGCAGGAAAAACAAAAAACAATCCTATGATGCAAATTTGCAAAGAAAACAGCATGTGCATCATTTCACTGTGGGAAGTGTTACGAACAGCTGATAGGAACGGCAAAGCGTGTTTCTGGAATATTATGTTTTTGTTCCTGCAAGCGCTTTTTATGCAATTTTTGCAAAGCTATATGTGGAACGAAACCGTGACCGAGGACAAGCTGATGGCATAAGATGTAAGTACAACTCCTCCGGTTTCATATGCAAAACAAATTATTGCGCTAGCTTACACGGTTCAGGTTCTACAGGGATTTAAAAATAGTTACGCAAAACGGAGCGTGCTGCTCTGACCGGCTTTAAAGGGTTAACAATGACTTTAAAAAAATAATATAAAATAGTGTGCAACACCACTGAAGTTTTTTTTTTTTAAACTCTCTTTTCAACCAACGGCAGTCACTCTCTCCTCTCCAAATAACTTCTGCTTAGCTTTCCGAGCTTCCCTCGGGTCCTCTTAATCAGCGGTCTCCAACCTTTTTTGCGCCACGGACCGGTTTATGCCCGACAATATTTTCACGGAACGGCCTTTAAGGTGTCGCGGATAAATGAGGGAGGGGCTAATAATCGGCTCAGTCATTTTTAATGATCGTTGAAAGCCCAGATCGTAATCGTGATTAAAATTCGATTAATTGAGCAGCCCTAGTTGCAGTGAAAAAATTAGGAGCTTTCAGCATCACCCCATTTCACCATTTTAGCACATAAGAGGTCCATTTACTGTGAAACCTGTCCTGAGATTATTCAGATGCTTTCCAGGTTACCGGTCCATGCTGGACTCGAGCCATGCAAGCAGTTGGGGAAGTGGGTCGGAAGAGAAAGGCTTAATAATGCACTAATTCAACCAGTTTGACTTGATTTTCACTGACCTCTCCTCAGTGTCTCAGCTTAGGCAGGGATATGAGAGGGGAGGGGTGGGGAAGAGAGAAAATCCAATCAGGGAATACCTCCAAAATAAAAACCTGTTTCTGAGTGAATAAATTGAAGGAGGCAGGATTGCATTGCAATATTCAACAAAGGCCAAATACAGGATGCTTTGTTGGGCAGTAATCACACGAGGGCCATTTCCAGCAAATTCATGATAATCCCAGAGAATGAAGGTAATGGAATAATCATAAGGCTCTTGTTTGCGCTGCATAATTTTCCGCATGGAAATCTATTGGCTCCTACAGCTGTTGAGCCAGATGGATGTTGGGTTGCTGTGTGATAGCCCTCTGGTTAGCTCCCACAATAGCCCTTCATTGACCATGGGACCACACACAATGGCGATTGTTGACCACTGGAGCTGCAGACAATCAGCCCTGAGGGTCAAACGGGTCCTCTGCGAAAGCATCCCTCATTCAATCCTGTTCACCTGAGGCTCGCTCCGCCTCATAAAACCCCAATCACTGCTCTGCTGTCTGGCTACGGGGAGGGAAAATCATTGAGTGCCATGAGCACATCACCATAAAATTGACTTATGGACTCATGCAAGGTATACAGATCATATGATATCTTTAGAAACTGGGCAACACTCAATAATGTCAGTGGCTCCAGCAGCCGGATGAGCCATAAAGACAAACATTGCTGCATGCAGATGACATTGATTAATCCCGTTTCGCTCTGGTAGGAACAAGCTAGCTTTTAATGTTGGAGTTTAGCATTCAAATAGCTTCATCTTATAAATCAACCACTATAAAAGGATGTTCAGTTTTTTTAATACTTTATCTTTGATTATTTAAGAAATCAGCATTTAAAGGTTGGAACCAGGTTGGAAGGATGAAGCTAAACTAATTTAAGACAGACTTTTTTCAGTGTGTAATTGCATAATCTTCTAGCCAGTGACTTTCCTTTAAAATGGTGCGCCATCAAAGAAGCTTTCCCTCTAATCATTGTAATAACTCTGCCCTGCACCTCAATTGGATGCTTGGCATTTGAGATAATGTGCCCACAGTGTCATGATAAGTGCTTTAGAGCCTCAAGAAAGCAATCGAGTACAGTGTTGAAATGCAGATTGCTTTCAAAAAAAGAAGCAGGCTTCCTTTCCAACCTGCAGTGTGATTAGCAAAGTTTATGGTCTGTATTGCCAAGGCAGGGAAAAGACTGAAATGGACTACCTATCAGCCCTGACAGGACCCAATGATAGCAGAGCTGGCATGAAGGTCATTGCCTCTTGACTGGTGAAAGTGTAGCCGGCAGGCGAATATGGTGAGCCGGACTGCACTCAGCTCCCTCTCTCCCTTCTCAGTGACTTTTAACAGAGTGGAGACAAGGCTAGCATCAGCCGCAAACGCTTCTGACAGTGTGCATTAGCCACGTCAGAGGAGACCGGGTTCCCTACAAACAACACCTTATTATAACGCGACGCACTGCAGCAGTTTGAGGCAAAACAGGTCCCTCCGCTTTTGTTGCCTCCGCTCCGTCGCTTTGTTTGCATATGAGCGAGTTCCAGCGCAGGATATTGTGGAGAAACATTGCAGAGAATGGCTTATACAATGAAAATAACCGCTGGCGATTTTTTGTAAAATATGTCAGAGAGAATTAAAACCATTTTACAACAAGAAGCAGCACAAACCAGAAAGCTTCCTGTTATCAGACTTGAAACTCCAACCAGGAGTTTCCACCTTTTCTTTTCCTCTAACGTACCCTTGCAGCGATTACAGGAATGGCTTTCTACACTGAACAAAAATATAAACGCAACACTTTTGTTTTTGCTCCCATTCCCCATGGGATGGACGTAGAGACCTAAAATTCATTCCAGATACACAATATAACCATCCCTCCCAAACAGTGGTCACAAATCAGTCCAAATGTGTGGTAGTGGGCACATCTGCCATATTGAGATAATCCATCCCACCTCACAGGTGTGCCACATCAGGATGCTGATCTGACATCATGAGTAGTGCACAGGTGTACCTCAGACTGCCCACAACAAAAGGCCACCCTGGAATGTGCAGTTTTGTCTCACAGCAAAATGCCACAGATGCCACAAGCAATGAGGGAGCGTGCAATTGGCATGCTGACAGCAGGAATGTCAACCAGATCTGTCGCCCGTGCATTGAATGTTCATTTCTCAACCATAAGCCGTCTCCACAGGCGTTTCAGAGAATATGGCAGCACATCCAACCGGCCTCACAACCGCAGACCTCGTGTAACCACACCAGCCCAGGACCTCCACATCCAGCAGGTTCACCTCCAAGATCGTCTGAGACCAGCCACCCAGACAGCTGCTGGAACAATTGGTTTGCACAACCAAACAATTTCTGCACAAACTGTCAGAAACCGTCTCAGGGACGCTCAACTGCATGCCCGTCGTCCTCATCGGGGTCTTGACCTGACTCCAGCTCGTCGCCGTAACAGACTTGTGTGGGCAAATGCTCACATTCGATGGCGTCTGGCACGTTGGAGAGGTGTGCGCTTCACGGATGAATCGTGGTTCACATTGTTCAGGGCAGATGGCAGCTGAGAATGTCCCAGTTCTTGCATGGCCAGCATACTCACCGGACATGTCACCCATTGAGCATGTTCGGGATGTGCTTGACCGGCGTATACGACAGCGTGTACCAGTTCCCACGAATATCCAACAACCTCGCACAGCCATTGAAGTGGAGTGGACCAACATTCCACAGGCCACAATTGACAATCTGATAGACTCCATGCGACGATGTGTTGCACTGCATGAGGCAAATGGTGGTCACACCAGATACTGACCGGTTCTGGGTCCCCAGACCCCCAATAGCGCAAAAAACTGCACATTCCAGGGTGGCCTTTTGTTGTGGGCAGTCTGAGGTACACCTGTGCACTACTCATGATGTCAGATCAGCATCCTGATGTGGCACACCTGTGAGGTGGGATGGATTATCTCAATATGGCAGATGTGCCCACTACCACACATTTGGACTGATTTGTGACCACTGTTTGGGAGGGATGGTTATATTGTGTATCTGGAATGAATTTTAGGTCTCTACGTCCATCCCATGGGGAATGGGAGCAGTAACAAAGGTGTTGCGTTTATATTTTTGTTGAGTGTATTTTCAACTTCCACATCTGAAATTTACAGAGTTTTTGAGTGGGTTTTGGTTAGATAACTTCATGGTACAGTAGGTTATTGTTTTAGTTTACTGAGTAGCAAAAAAAACCATTGTGTAGGTTAATCAGCATCAGTTCATCAACTAATCAATTAACAGTTTCAAAGACATTGGTTGGAAAATACAATATTTAAAATACTGAACCTTCTTCTTCGTAGCTTCTGCAGCTTTTGGGCCAAATCCTGATTGTTGGTGATAATTCCTGCACTATCGGTTCTTGACATTGACAGCCTGGAGCTTCTGCACACCCACCTGCATTTTAAAGACTGACCAGTACAACAAACATCCTCAGAGACCAGCTTCTTCTAAAGTTTCAGGGGTAGTTTAGTGAAAATCTGTGTATTTTCCAGCACACAAAGTGGCTCTGAGAGTATCAAATTAACATTTTGGATCCATGGTCCTGCGTTTGACTCCACAGAGTTTGCATGTTCTCATGCATGTCTCCCAAATGCTTGACGGAGCTGCAGAAGCTGGTGATAGCCTAGCATACTCAGCCAGATGGTGGACATGTACATGCTCATACAAGTTAGTTGTGCTTGAGTACTTTGCTCGCACTATACGTCTACACAAGTGGCACACCGCTTTGGTTACATCCTAGGTTTACCTCTTTCATCTGGTTTAAAGCCAAAGAAATCCCAAATTGGCAACGTTATATTTTTTTAGTGCTGTTAGCGTTAACGCTCCATCATCAGGACAAATGCGATTAACAATTAACCCATTTGGAGCACAGACTGAGTCAAAATCCCTGAAATGTCTCTGTTAATGCATTTCAGCCAGTTTGTCCAAAGTTTGTTCGTTCTGCGCTCCAGATGGGTTGAGTGCGTTAAATCACTGTTAATCGTGTTAACACCGCCTTAACACTGACAGCCCTAATTTTGGGGGGGGAATTAGCTCATCCATGTTTGGACTTCTGTGTTGTATATGCGCAAATCAGTCCATGCATGATTACATTGCTCCACCCGATTATTGGACGGACGATTGTCGGTTGAAAAATTTTTACATATCGCCCAACCCTAATGGCACGTGCATACAACTGCAGATATTATGAGGGAGAAGGGTTGACTTTTTGCATACATTTGATTTATTTGCGAATGAAAGCTTTTAAAATGTGTAAAACGCAGGAGATTATTACCTTGATGCGTCCTGGTGCAACAAAGCTTCAGCTACAAACATCTGTGCCAAATGCTCCAAAAGCAGCTTAAAATGAAGTTAAGGTTGCTTTTTCAGATTGAGGTTATTATAATTAAACTAAAACTAAACTAAAAGATAAATAAAATAAAAACTAGAACTCTACTAGAACTCTAGAAAGTTCAAATGAACTTAAACATTTTCAAAAAAATAACTACAAATAAATAGATAACTAATGTGGAACAAGCAAGCTCACTCTGAACTGAACTAAAAGCCCCACACTGTGATACAAATCAGCATTCACACTCCCGTGACAAGTGTTCTTGTAAATGCCCTGAAGCATTTAGTAGCCAACTTTATTTTTGTCAAAATCTGCTCCACTGCCAACGCTTTTTAGAATTTCTACAGAACTTCATTAAATTTTCTATTCAAACCTGTTCAGCTCCACTCAGTTCTTTAGTTAAACCGTATTTCCCTGTTTGTTGAAGCCCTGAAGCGTCACACGCAGGTTATCCAGCCACACCTCGACTATACCAACAACACATTCTGAAAGACAATATGAAGCTGTCCTGACGCATGTATGCTTTCCCCTCTGGGCTCCAAACCTGTGATGCCTCACACAGCCGGGCAGGTGATCTTTTGTGTGGGAGGGAGTTGATGATAAAACACGGACAAACACATTAACTCCCAGTGTGTGCACAGTATGAGAGCAAAGAGCTTCAGCGCAGAGAGGAAGGGAACTGAGCAGTGAAAAAGCAGAAAAGATGAATGAGGCCTCAAAACAAATAAAGGAGAAAAATGAAAGACAACTGTGCAGCAGGCTTTCTCCCCAGTGTATAGGAAAAATACAGCAGCACTATTGTATTGTCTAGCTCTGCTGCTGGGGCCTGACAGGCCCTTTAATGCTGTAGAGCCGTCTGTAAGAGGCTGTCATCAAAAGAAAAGCACAGGGGACCAGAGGACGGTCGGTCAGGGCCGGGCCACTGTGCGGGGACACAACCAACTGGAGCACCTGGAGCTCAGAGCGGGCACACAAAAGACGCACACACCGATGCTGACGCACAAACACAGCTACACACACATGAGATGACCATGTGGCGGCACACACGAACCTCTTTTTTAGTGTATTTGCTTGCACATGAGCAAGCAATGATAATCTGAGTGCACATGAATGCTCACATGCTGCACACATAACCAGTAAGAATGTGTGTAATATCACCAAAAACCTGACAGCAGTGGTCAGTTGTTAAATGCAGTTAAAGCAGCAGCTGTGTGGTGGTGACCTCACGGGGTTGTGTTAGTAAATGCATAAAAACAGTGCAAAGACAACGAATAATAGTGGTAACCAGGAACTTGGACTTGAGACGCTTGTTGAAGACGAGCGGCAACTTTCAGGGTTGAAAAATGAAGCCAGCACAGGGGTGTCAAAAACTGCAGTTCCTTCTAGTGGCCACTTGAGGGTGTCTGTGATGAAAATCAATCCAAATATACTTCCATGATATAATGTCAAACTTCACAGCGCAACATAAACACATTTACAGCCTGACGCTAAAAGTGGTTTTGGCCTTTATGAGTAATTTCCACCTTCGTGACAGCTGTACATAACATGGAAGTTTTACATGACTCAGTAATTTAAAGTGTACGAAAGCTTAAAATTGTTTAGGGTGTGGCCTCTTTGAGTGACAGACAAGTCCTGAGTAGTCTTGTTTAGTGCCTAGTTTGGTTCAGCTATCCAGATTCTCTAATAAGTTCATTGTAATTTAAGTCTGTCTTTAGCTAAACAACATTAGCATCCCACAGATTTCCATTGCTGAGCAGATTCTGTAGGGGTACTGTGCAGGTGAAGCAGCACTTTTGTCCATATAGTGTGTCCTGGATCCTCTTTGGGGACTAAGTTCTACACTAAACTTGTGCAACCGTTTAATAACAACCACAACTTCTGAGCAAAACACAATTTTTCTGCTGATTATTTTTTTTGGAGCAAAAAAGCATGAATTTTCTGAACTGTATAACTGAAAGTAAATCATTACCCAGCTTCTTGAAACAGTGTTGTGCTCGCTTTCAAAGGCAACTGTATTCACGACTGATTTTCTGGTGAAGGTCATATAAGAGACAACGACAGTCTGCCACAGATTTACGAGTAACTGTTGGGATATTGAGCAAGACGTGAAAGACAGTAAATCCCGCTTGTGCGACTGCGCATCGCTGCAGCTTCAACAGTTATAATTACAACCATTCTCTGTCAGTGTCTGACAGCTGGCTTCCCGTAGGAGCAGATTCTCTCTCGTAAGTGAAAAACCCAACGTTCACTATAACCAACTCACCTAAATCTCTCTGCTGAACAACACTACCTGCCCACAAATTGAAATTTTGCGTATTCACCGCAGCACCAGTGAACACCGTGACCTCGATATTTTCAGAAGTGTGTTTGTGTGCCTGTTTTGGGTGGTAGCTGTTGTGGCGACAGCATAATGTATGCAAAGCTCCGAAGCCGAGTTTTGGCTGTTGAAAGCCAATAAGGCGGTATCAAAACGAGGGCAGAGTTAATTAATCATCTCGGCTTCCTTTTCATGGCCCTCCCGTGACTGTCCCGGGGGCTCGTGTGTGTGTGTGTGTGTGTGTGTGTGTGTGTGTGTGTGTGTGTGTGTGTGTGTGAGTGAGGCAGCAAAAGCAAGGCAGGGAGGCAGGAGGGTGGTGCAGGTTGCAGCTGGGGGTTATTAGCATAAAGTAATGTGAGCCAGTAGACTGCTGAGCTCCTGTAAGCCTGCTGCAAACCTCCAAGGACAAAACAGGAAACTAATGACACCAGATTTATTCACTGACCATGGGGAAAGATAATTAAAAGACAGTAGATGACGCTGCGATTTAAAATCATTTACCAACTACGCTTCTTATGACATTTTTTAAAAACACCACATCAGCTCTTCGGGATGCCGTAACCAGCGCATTTGAAAAGTCACAGTGGTGGTTTTACTGATTTTGTGTGACGAGAAACGATGCCTGCCATCAATCATCATCACCATCAAACTGTGACTCTGGATGCCGCTGCTAATTAAACATCATACGGGAAAAGCAAAATGTTTTCCCAAAGATTTCATACATTTATATTGTTTTGTTTTCTGAGCTCTTCCTCGAGCCGTCTCGCCGCCACCCATAATTAGTTTTAATCTTTTGCAGCTGCGAGCAGCTCATCTCTGTCTCTCGGTGCAGTGCGATGTGGCAGCTCAGCTCCATCAAAACACAAAGGTCGCGTCCAGGCTCACACCCTCGTTTATTCAGTCAGTAGTTCGCTCACTGCCGAGGCACAGGTGTGCTATCGCACAGCTGCTTTTAGGATGCAACAATTGGGACGTGTTGCTTTTTGGCTAAATGCTAATAACCTGCTGTTTAGCACCAAATCACAACAACAGTCACCTTGAGTCGCATTACGTTACACTATAAAGAACTTACAATAACACAGAGAGAAGAACACTAATAAAAGTGTATGGCTGTAATGTTCTGCAGAAATAATTTCTTTAAAACTGCCTCAATCAGTATTTTTTCAGTTCCCACCCTCACCCCTAGAAATAAGCTAGGTCACTAGCTTTGGTTTGGGAAAGGCCTCATCGTGATACTTGTGAGAGGAGCTGACAACCAGAGAAAAAGGGGGAGGGAGGTTGGGGTATGAAAACAAGAGTAAATGTGTAACTGATGCAAGTAGGCATTTATGACCAGAAGGGGAGTGTTTGGGGTGTGTTCCAGCTCCTGAAATTCAGATAAATGACCTCCAATATATAAGCCATGAAATGCAAAAAACTACTTGTATTAGCACGCTTGGTTTTAAACCATTAGCAAGTCACAGTTTTCAACATAATAGCTGCTTCCAGCAAGTCTTTCCATCTTGCATAATACAAAAAAAAAATGGAAACGATTAAGGGAACTGATACGGTACGCTTATTATGGTCCGCCTGGGATTATGTAATGGATGAAAACATGCAAAATGAGATGGATATTGAGTACAGAAAGGATCTTTTTGTCCTTTGTTATATTTTTATTTTCATTATGGCCACAGGGCGAGCTTTTATTTTGGCAGCACAGTCATTGCCAGCTGAGGAGATTAAAGAAAAGGGAGAAAAAAAAGCACTCCTGGTCTTTTAAGGTGCTTCGCAAGCAAACGGAGCGCAAAAAGTCAGCATTTGCTCTCGGCCTCAGAGCGCCTAATGCTTTCATTCAATTGACAGTAAAAGCAACGTTAACGGGGAAGAGTCGCTCGTGGCCCTGACACAGCTTTATTTTGATTTAGGCTTTAAGTACATCGTCAGTATTGAAACTGCGGTGGTGAAATACTGAGCGCTATAATGCAAACATTGATGCCGCGTTGCATAACGGCCAAGAAGAAAAAGAAAAAGCAGGACATATTCTGCAAAATAAAAGTCTTTCAGGCTGGAAAAAGACTCGTGGGACTGAGTGTGCGTGTGCGTATGTTTGTATGTACATGTGTGGAGGTTTGGGATTGTTGAGGGGGGGATTTCTAAAAGGAGCACAGGGAGAGATCTGGGCAAGGAAGAGTGAGAGAGTGAAATAGGATGGAAAAATGCAATCATGCATCGCGGCCCTCTCCAGCTCCTCGTCGTGTGTTGCTTCCCCCTCCTTCCCCTCCACGAGCCATTAGTCACTATCCAGCTCCTGTTAATGTAATTAGATAAAGGATATATGGAGTCTCGGAGCTCAGCGGAGACATTTGTCTGCATAATTGTGTCCGAGCAGTGGCCGAGGCAAAGAACTCCTGGATTTCCACAAAACACCTCTGGCTTACTAACCCAGAAAAGGAATTTACAGAAGGACAGAGAGAATGAAAGAAATAGACGGGTAAAGATTAAAAATCCTCTCTAAAGTAATCTGTTTTTTACAAAATATCTGTTGCTGTGTTCCCTGTTTTCCTGCCAATCCAATAAGCACTGCATGTCTTCCATTTCAAAACGTATAAACCCATCCAAGAGTACAGAGAGTCGAGCATCAAAGAGTTGTCATATCTGAAAGGCATCCTCCAACAAAAGGTGGTGTATTTTTAGATCTCCTGTTGCCAGAAGAAGTTCAAATGCTGGATTCTCCTCCCCAAAATGCAAACCCATCACCACATCCTACTAATAAACTGTCACATGTTGCGATCCATCTCAACCACATGGGGTAAATAACTACAGATGGCAGCAGGTCCCCTGACTCAGACCTTCTGGAGGGGTATCAGAAATGTAAAACAATCTCAATTCTCGCATCTAATTAGTAGTAGTCATAGCTTGCCAGCGAGTGACCTACATATGAAACACGTAAAGTGTTGGAGATGCATGACGCGCTGCCGAGGACTCCGGCATTCCCGTGCACTTTGCGAGGCTTGGACATGCACACAGTGAAAAGCAAAGAGAGACTCAAAACACTCTGATTCCTCTTTTTGATTAATCCTCGACAGTCCAACAGAGAGCATCCTTAGAGAGCCACATACATTTAAAAGTAGTCAACAAACAGCCACTTTAGCCGAAGACCAAAGATGCAAATACAAAACGCACACTCCAGATTTGAACTACTACTTCCCTTTGCTCTCTGCTTGGCTTTAACATTTCCTCCATCAACATCTCTCACTCCTCCCTCCTGCACTTCTTACCCAGGGCAATTCCTGCCTCCTGTCTGGGGCACAAGCAACATAGTTGGGTTTGGAGGGCAGGATGTTAGCCTGATTATCACCCAGTCAGACCTACATCCAGCTCCAGACAGCCTTCCTCTTGCCCCAGATACCTCCTTTGCTTGCGGAGGGTTGGAAAGGAGGGGGGGGGGGGGGGGGGGGGGTGTGAACGTATGGACCGGCACTCACCGCGAGGAGCTCCAGCAGGGGGATGCTTCGGATCCTCCCGCTGACCGACACAACGCCGTGGTCCACGAACTGGCTCATCCTGCGCTCGCTGTCTCTCGTCTGCTCGCTTCCTCTTCTTCCGCTTGGTTCCACACTTCTGCCCTAGCTGAGTCTCAGCTGCTGCCTGCCACTGGGTGTATGTGTGCGTTTGCATTCAGCGGTGTGTGCGCGCGCACGTTTGTGTATGTGTGTGTGTTGGAATGATGATGCAGCAGGCAGTCGTGCAGCCCTGGCAGCAAAGTGCCTCTTCTGAGTTCTCTCCTCGGCGAGGCCACACCGGCATTTTGTCAATATTTAACCAGCAAAGTCAGGCTGGATTAAATCACCTGGGCAAGACCTACAGCGCATAGTTACCCAGGAGACTTTGTGTGCACTCATGTTTACATGTTTGTGGCTGAAGCAGTGAATTGCTGGTGTTTGTGAGTGCGTGTGAAGACATAAAACATTAACTCATGTCACGCAGAGGAGTCTGATTCAGACTCTGAGTTGGCGGTTTTGCCCGTTTTTGGCGACTCCAGCTTCAGACCAGAAACTCACACTTCTGCCACTTCAGTATTACCACTGCTGTTACCACCGCTGGCAACAATCTTAGGCCATGTAAGTGTAAAGAAGCTAATGAAGCACCTCTCTGACTTTCGCCTAACGACTGTTTCTCAGCATCACAGCTCTTATGACTTGTGAACTCTTGCAGGAAACTACTGTGTGCCGATCTGCAGACATTTTACTTGGAAGACATGTAAGCGGAAGGTCAGAGGACAGATCCTGTCTTTATAAACCACTTGTTTTTATCTACCTTAATTAACAAGGAGCAAAAGTTTTGGTACTTTGAAGCTTTCTGGGGACTATTTGCAATTCACTGCTTATTGACTCAACACATTCGCTGAGAATTTATTTGCATGCAGGTAAAGCAACAGCCTTGAGAGCAGCCGAAAGCAGACACAAGCTGACATGCAATCTCAAACTGGCTGGCCATTGTTTTATTACCTTTTGTAATTTATCTGCATTCAAATACAATAACCGGAACAGGAAGTCTTGGCCTGGATTTCCGTTGGCTACAGTGCAAATCCTAATATATTGGCTACTGTCTCCATATTGATTTAAACACAGTAATCTTCGTTATTTAGCCACAATATTAGATGATAAGGACACTGGTCAGAGGCAACATTTGAACATCTGCATTTTTAGTACAGTTGCCCTGATAAAGCCCATTCACTGTGGTCACATGCTTAAAAAACAGTTACTTAAATGTAGTTTGGACCCTGGAAAAGTATTCTAGACCTTTGTTTCCAAGGTACGTGACAATCTACAGCTCAAGCTGCCAAGGAAGATCACGTGATCGTATCAAAAGGTTCCACAACAGCCTCTAAACTGACCTCTGGGTTAGATCGCTTTCCGTTGTTTTCAAGATCCCGAGTCAGCTTCTGCCACCTCCGCTGACCAGTTTCCTGAGTGACATGCTGAGAATGAACTTCAAATGTCAAGATGGGGGTTTGGATTTACTCACAGTGGTTTGGTCAAGTAGGCCACACAATAGATAATGGCAGTTCTCTCATTCAGAGTGTAAAAATGTGGAAGTGGTTTTGGGGGAACTTCTACATTTCTTCCTAAAGTGTACACCGAGAGTAGTTTATTTTTGCATGCCTGATTGATGTAGTTCCTATCTGGTCTGTAGGAAGTTTCAGTAGATGATTCTCAAACTTTAACCATTTAATGGTGTCAACTACAAAAACGTTGACCACTGAGTCTTTGTCCTTTTTGGAAAAGTTGTTAGAAATTGAGGGGTGTAAAAGTTTGGACTTCTGGGTATGAAAACCAGGAAATTATAATTAAGTAGAGCTGACCGATATATCAGTGGATATTAGCAATTTGACAATATCAGTGTCTGCATTTATGCAAAGCAAAGAAGAGACCGTGTTGGTGCTACATTGCCCATAAGAGAGCACTCTGCAACTTTTATGTTCACACATGCTTGAAAACACCACGAACACAACAAAAATCTAATCTAAGAAGATTTCCGTAGAGCATAACGGAGTAATCCCTGGCTTGTTGTCACAATAAAGCAAAAAGGTATTTTTTAACTATACTCTCGTTTTATCTTAGCAAGGACTCAGAAATAACTACACATAACAACTTTTGGGGAATTCTTGATTGGTTTTGTTTGTCTGAAAGAAAAAAATATCTGTTGATCTGCTAGATTGGCTTTAAATCAGCAAAAATCTGTATCTGTCTTAAAAGTCCTATATCAATCAGATTCTACTCTTAAGTAGACAGTTCACATACTTACTATAAATCTTGCACCAAGGATTGAACTCATAAGATCAGCCAGGCTTCAATATTTCAACCAGCAGTGAAACTATATAACGTATATAACACAGACCATATATGTAAAAGAAAAACGTTGCTACCTTGACATCACCCACTGGCTGGCAGATCTCAATTTAGCCTTTTTGATGTTCACAATCTTTTGGGTGGGGTTTGGAGCCAGAAGTTATCACTTGTGTACAAACGTGTACAGTGTTGAGTTATAAGTTAATGCTGCCAAGCTTTGTTAACAAGCAGCAATCATTTTGACTATATATTTAAAAAAAATCTGGTGTTCAGTGACTCTAGGATTTATATAAAAACTCACCTCTTGTACAACAGCCATAAAGGGGGAAATGAACTACAGACACCAAAATGTTTTTGTACCAGGCTAAAAACTTGTTTATTTCTGCCTTAACATTTGGCTTTTCAACATTAGAGCCTATGGGGGCTGACTCACTTCTGGAGCCAGAGGAACTGCAGTCTTTGGCACTTCCGAGCTGACTTTAATTTTCAGCCCTGGCAGTTGCTGCTTGGTATAAATTACATGATCTAGAAGCTCCAGTGGGACTATTTCAGAGGAGTTTTTCCACTGACATCTCCTAAAATGACATAGTTACATTTTGCAAATGTATAAATCACCAAAAAAAAGCATACATGTGCAGTTTTACAGCTGGTATAGCAGCAAACCATGAATATGAGTCCTGCTCCTGCTGACCTATATAAGCTATGCTTTTTTTTTCCAATAGAGAATAAAGCTCATGACCTTAAGCTATCACTGTGATTGATGGGAGATGAGTGGCAGGTGGTGCTCCTGTTCAAACGAAGATTACAAACTCATCAGTCATCAGACGCCTGGGCGAGCTTCGCAGAGGAATTTATGACATCTGACAGAAGCTTCACACTGGCCAGGTTTTATGGAGCAAACAGAGGTGATGCAGGTGCAAAATCATTGCCCTGCCCAAAAGCATTCCTGCAGATGAGTAACCGCTTACCATCAAAGCAGTTTTCATTTGGTAATGGAACTTTAATTAAATAGAAAAGTACTTTGAATTCTATTGTGGTTTTACTGTTGGTTTAGAGATGAGTTATTTGACTGACACCAGTGCTGCCAGTCATCTGTTCATTGAACCAGTGTGAGCCATTACACAATACAAAGCTATGCAGAACACATAATGAACATTTTATCACTTAAATGAGGATCCATGTCTCTATAATAAAGACAGAGATTTTCATAATGCATCCTTTGGCAATTTAGGGATGTTTCATTTGTCAGTGAAAAGGCATCATGACACTAATGCCCATATAATGGTTTTGGTCTGGAATGGTCCGAAAATTGAATCTGGATGGGAATGACTGAATGTTTTAGTAATAGATCTTTAGCAAATGAGACAGTCCATTTGTCAAAGCTGCAATGAGATTAATGGTGAAATAACATAAATATAATATTATAAATTAAGGCCAATTATTGTGTTTGGAATGGCCATAAGACAGCAGTGAGGTAGGAATTACTAAATAATTTACATCATTTATCAAGTTGGAAACTATTTGCAAATTACAAGGTAGTCAAATTCCAGAGCATGTGCATCATGTATGAATCCAATGAAGAAAAATCAACCAGCCCCCAACACTTACAGTTTTCACCTTTAACCCTTTTCTCCAGGTGCGAGGAAGCTCTGTAGGAACTCACCCGACAAGCCAGACCAGTATAGGTGCGACAGAGCGCCCAGGAAGGCAGAGGGTAAGTGATTCAGAGGTCATTGTGGCACTTCACGACCACCAACCAATGCAAAGAGCAACTGCAGACTAAGAACAGAAGCAGAAATTCACTAGTTTTCAATGTTTTTAAGACAATAAATGGAAGATTAATGAACAGTAAAAATAACTGCTGGCTACAGCCCCTATTGAAGGATCAAGCAACAACTCTTTGTCTCCGACTAATGAATTTTACTACTAAATATGCACCAGCTATTCATATACTATTTTATCAATATGTTTTTCATCTGTGAGATGACCATGAGCCAGCATTTTCTGATAGATTCAATCAAACATAAACACTATAATCCATCCAGGAAAGATAAACTTTATATGAGCTGAACATAGCATCTGGGTATAGAGAGTGAAGACCTGCTTTCCTCTCGTGGCACCTTGCTACTGGATCACTGCGGTATCCTATCTATTCCCTATGCTATACACAGTGGTGTTTTTCTGCAGGTTAATCTCATAGTTTAATAGATCCGTTTTGTAGCACATTAGAAGCACATTATCTGCTGACTCAACTTCAACTTATATTTATACTATTCACTCACGTGTGTCATTAGGGATATGCTAGCTGAGCATAGCTACCTTACCTCTTGGCCAAATCACTACTAGCATATCTTCCTAAGTGTCAAGTGTTTAGTTATTCCTCAGGCTCCTTTAGTAACAATGACATGTGTAAAAAATGTAGCCTGTTCATAGCTTTGGAGACCAGGTTCAGACCCAGCTCCACAGCTTTAAAAATCCTGTAGCTAGCCAGATCCCTGTAGTCAGTGCAGGCAAAGATAGCTTAGCCCGAGGATTGCATTTCATTATTAGTAATTAAAAACTTCAGGCTCTCTTTGCTTACTTCTCACCCCAAATAGGCTGCAGCAGATGGCCATCCCATCTTAAGCCTGGTTCTGGCAGAGGTGTCTTTCTGTTCCTGTTAAAAGGGAGTTTTTCCTTCCCACTGTCGCCAAGCACTTACTCATAAGGGGTGGTCTGATTGTTGGTTCACTGCCTTAAAATATAGGTATGCACAGTTATATATTTATACCAATCTATTTATGAATATACAAAGAGAATTAATCATAGGAGATGGTTAGTTTTTACCTATATTTACTGCTTTTGTTTGTGTCCCAGTACCACGGTGGTCACACATTGGCCTTAACTTATATACGAGTGAGTAGCATTAGCAATCTATAGCCAAAAGTCAGTGTTGTTTATGTTTTTTAGCAAAATTGAAAGGAAGTACACCACTTTGTCTCGTGTGAGTGAAGATTTAACCCTCCTGTTATGTTGCGGGTCCGATTGACCCAGAACATAAGAGATGTCACATGTCATCTGCATCGCTACAGAAAACGAAAAAAATCTAAATTCTAAAAGAAAATTGTAAAATAATCAGTGCCAGTGTTTCTGACACTTTTGGATGAGTAAATTTGCCCTGGGTCAAATTAAACCAGGAACATAATTGGTGTTCCTGGAAACCAACATAACAGGAGGGTTAAGATTGGGTGGGCCCTGTGGAATTTTCTGGTTTTTAAGTGGGCCGCAGCTCTCTTAACTGTTCATTTTAAGAAACTGCGGTCTCTTGTGAAATAAATTAGAAGATAAAGCAGGGTACACTTTTGGGCGGGGCTATTTGTGTTTGAATTCTTATCATTTAAGTCTCAAGTTCTCGAAAGTGAGTCAGACACACACCTCACCTGTGAAATCTGGTCTCAAAGGACAAATATGTTGACAGCTGTTTTCTCTTGCACTTTTTCAAGGCGTGTCACACCTACAAACAAGGTTTCCTTTGGAACTGGTTAGTGACACACTATCTTAGGCCGACCGTAACATGTGTCATCATGAGCTTCAATCCTTATCTCTTAATCCAACCAGCAAAGTGAAAACTGAAGCAGAAATCTACAAGTTAAAACAACATGAGTCAGAAAATGCCAAAAAACAAGTGAAAAAACACTAACAGGATGCAAACCATGATCTCCTATCAGATAAATCTGTGGCTAAAATGGGACCTCTGTCTCTGAACAGACTACAACAAGCCAGCTCCCCACATTTAAAGCCCTGGGCTTGGGAAACCATGCATGAAAGAGCCCTCTCAGAGCCCAGCTGAGGGTTTGGCTCAGCGTCCGATGAGGAGGATGTGATCACAGGGCGGCCTCTGTGCGGAAGAATAGCCAGGACGCGCTGCCTCACCACCTTCTGCCTCCCACACCCACACCCAGTCTGCCAGGAGGCTATACAAGGAGCTTGTCCCCCCAACCCCCACCCCAGCTGCAAGGTGAGGAGGTGGGTTTCCTCTCTGCTGACAGATGCAGCCCCTCCTCAGCCTCCTCTCACTGGGCTCTTAATCTGCACGTCCAATCCTGTTAGCCGCCCTCTGTCAGTTTCAAACCCAAACCTGCAGCACCAGTTTGATCCAAATATGGTGCCTCATCTGCATACGATAAACAAACATCCCTGGAGATGGATCTTCCATGCCAGGTGGACGAGGTTAACACCGTGGGTTAAGCCCTTCTGCCTGGCTCATGTTTCAAGTTTGTCTGCTTCTGAGAAAAGAGTATGCATGTTGGGAGCCATGCAGTAGACGCTCTTTAAGCTATATACAAAAAAACATATCAGAGAAAAGGCTTATAGGTCCGTAACAGTTCTTGCTATTCAAAATTTAAAATGACTGGACCCAACAGGAGCCAGCTTTCCTTTGATGATTTCAAACATGACTTCAGTTTTTTGAAATATAAATCCATTTTCATTTTGTGGGCTTGTAAAAGTCAGACGTTCATAGAGGATGAATATGGTGAGGCACGCTGAAATCAAAGCTGCCGCAAGTTCACTGCATTTAATAACATTTCTCCACAGTAAAATTATAATTTTTTCAAAAGACCAAATTTATATGGACCACACTTTAAGTTACTAGTTCCTGGTTGCTTAGTGATGTAGTTTCCCTCCTTGAATAAGCAATGGAAATAATGGCTCTGCTTATTAGATGGCAAGGATCTGTTAACTGTTTTTTTTTTTTCAATCCTTGACTAAACTGGATAAAACCCATTGAGATGAAAATGTCAACACAAATGCTGCCTTTCAAGTCATCTACTTGTATTACTGACTCCCTATTTCAATAGAAAAAAGTAAATTAGCTTAAAACCTACACCAGCTTTGTATAAAATTCCACTGGACTCTCTTAATTCTTCATGGAATAGATTCAAAAAGGTGCTAGAAACAGACTTTGGTCCATGTTGGCATGACAGCACATCAACTGCTACAAATTTGCACATCCATGACCAGAATCTCCCCTTCCACAAACAGAATTGGCCTAATGGATAAGGCACTGGTCTCCTAAGCCATGGATTGTGAGTTAGGGTCCCCTCTGGGGAGATTTCCAGCAGAGTGGCACAGTGGGATCAAATTCATCTTCTGCTAGGATAGGACTTTTGGATAGCTGGCCTTAGAAGTTATTGTTGGAAGAAAACAGCTCATCATCATTTCTAGTACCTTGTTGGATTCCCATTTTGTCTTCAGAACTGCTTTAGTTCCTAATGGCAAAGATTTAACAAGGTGCTGGAAACATTCCTCTGAGATTTTAGTCCATGTTGACATGACAGCATCACATAGTTGCTGCGAGAATCTATTGGACTGAGATCTGGTGACTGTGGAGGCCATTTGAGTGGACTCATTGTCATGTTCATGACTCAAGTTGCTGTTGGAAGACGCCGTCAGAAGATGAGTACAAAGTGGCTGCACAGTGGACAACAATACTGAGGGAGCCTGTAGTGTTTAAACAATGCTCAGTTGGTACTAAGGGGCCCAAAGTGTACCAAGAAAATATCCCCCACACCAGTCTGATACTATTATCTTAATGTTGCTACAGAAATCAAGACCAGGTGAGGTTTTACCTATCTTGTCCTATTTTGGTGAGCCTGTGCAAATTGTAGCCTCAGTTTTAAAGCACCTGGTGTGGTCTTCTGTTGCTGTCAAGGTGCTCTTCTGCATAGCTTAGTCATAACAAGTGATTATTTATGTGACTGCTGCCTTCCCAAAACAGTATGGCCATTGTCGTGTGACCTCTGGCATCGACAGCAGATTTTCTCCCAGAAAACTAACTGGATATTTTCTCCTTTTTTTGGACCAATCTCTGTAAACCCTAGAAATTGGTGTGTGGGAAAATCCCTGCAGTTTCTGAAGTACACAGAACAGCCCATCTGACACCAACAACAATCCCACGTTTAAAGCGACTTAAATCACCTTTCTTCTCCACTGGCTCACTCATTCTGATGATTGGTTTGAAAATCTCTAAGCCACCTTGACCATGCCGGCATGCCTAAATGAATGGAGTTGCTGCCATTGATTCGATTTCTGCATTAACAGGTATACCTAACAAAGAGGTTGCAAAGCTTATATATTTTGAATACATATGTTATTTTACTGGATTCTTGTTTCATGAATAAATGGGGATATATGATTCAAGCTTCAAGCTTTGGTTATACAAGCACAGTTTGTGAGACTTAAAAAAATATAGATATGATTTTTTTTAAAAAAGACTAAATGTTGCATGACCAGGAAAAGCATAACTCCTTCAGGAAAGCTGTGAACATCTGATCTGGTCACACTTTTAAGTGTGGTATAAGGCATAACAGTGGCACAATCAAAGCCTTATGTGCAGTGAGACTGAAACAAATAATGTTTTCACCATCAATCTCCTTGAATAACTAATAATTTACTCCTAAAATGTGTGACTTGCTTATCTTGATAAACTTCCACTTGAGTCCAGAGTAAATTTGTGGACACAACGAGTGGTTTAACGTGTTTGATTGTGTGGGCAGATAACACTGGCTGATAGAGAGGAGACTGTCCTTTCTTTGTCTGTGCAGACTTCAGGCCTCTCAAAAGACCTCTGTTTTTCTGGCACTGGGCTCCAAAGAGGGGAAACCACAGGCTGAATAGAGATTGGTGCAAAGCGCTAATGTTTGGGGAACAACGCATGTGACTCTGACAGCACGCGGCCCCGCTATCAACTTTGATCTCACTCATGATTGGAAGAGGAGAGCTCATAATTGGCCCCTCAACTCAAAGGACACAAAGGATGGTCTCATTGGACGATGGATAATGGTGGTCCAATTACAAGGGCTGGCAGTGGGCCCTGGGCAAGAGGGGATGCACACAGAGCAGAAAACTCACTGTCACTACAAAGTAAAAACACTCTTTAATCAAACTGGAATGAACCCAAAAGCTTCCTCTTTTATTTTCCGACTGATTATTAAAGCGCCTTTGATTGTGCGATGAGCTATAAACCTTGAAGATAGCGCTGTTTACAATGTGGACCTAGGTTCAGCAGGCAAACTGCACGCAACTTGTGACACGGCTCAGAGATTTCAGTAAGGGGGCACTTGAGAGGTTTTCATGCCAAGCTGAGAATAAGCAGGTCATTTAGAAAGCCTGGTTCATTATCACCCAAAGCAAAACTAGGTTATCTTTTGTTGCTCACCTGAAATAAATCTCTAAACTGTACTTGAACCTCTGCTAAGAGCAATGAACTCATTTTCTGACATTATTTGATAAACTAGCTCTCGAGGACTAGAGTTGGAGACCCGTGATCTAAGTCAAGCTGCGCGCATGAGCATGCCCTGTCTGCAACATGCCTCTTTGCAATTGGTTACTCGATTAAGATTGTTGCCAAGTAGTTGTATTCTGATTGTTTTCCAAAATAAAAGCAAGATTGCTGAGCCATGTATAAAATTCCAACTAGATTACTATTTATTGAGGAATTTCTGCATTTCTGTTTCAAATCTATGAGGTTTTGGCTGGACTGTGATTGTAAGTAGTTAATGTAAGTTTCTGTTTAATACGAATTTCTCTGTCTGTAGACAGCAACAGATTTGCAACCTTTGCCATATTATTACAAACAGATTGTCAAGTAATTTCCGACTTGACCCCATTAAATCACAAACCGACAGCAGAAAGACTGTCTCGTTCTGTTTTATCACCATGTTCATACATCAGGGTTGCTTGGAAGCAGCCATTTCAAATATGAACAAGATTTCGAGTTCAATGCACACGATCCAACAGTCTCCAACCATGTTTTTTTTTTTAATCTGCCAGTGCCACAAAGTCATTTAACAGCCCGGCTACATCACTGTTCGCCTATTCCTAAGTGCAGGCCCCTAAGTGTATGCCTTGCACTAGGTTACTCAAGAGTATCCAGCCTACTATCCATATTCAAACCATTTGCAGTCATGAAACTGAAACTGTTGATTTAGGACGCCAGATGAGGATACCAGACTCACTTTTATACTTATTTATCTACAACCACACTTAGACATTCTTTTTTGGGTTATCAAAATGTATAACGTGTCTTTGTGAATTATCTGTCAGATTTGAAACGGTATATGGGTTTTTTTTGTATATGATGAAAAAAGAGACCCTGATGTTATAATGACTATCCACAAAATATTAAATAATTGCTTTAATAAAAACATAAGCTATCTATTAACATTAATATTCTTGTAACTTGGAGGTTGGAAAACCAGACGATAATAATTATTAAACCAATTTTACAGGCAGATGGAGGCTGTTTAGTCTTATCCACAGCGTGTGGTGGAATATGGGGGAAACCTCTGGATTTCAGACTGGAGTCTAGGGAAATGGCAAGGTTGTAATCGCTCATCATCAGGCACATGAGAGCAGAGACGTTCCCATGAGACAAGAGCAGAAAAACGCCGCTACTTCAGTCTCTCAAACTTGACGAGTGTCTCGGAGTTTGCTGGCTTCCCACACCCTGCGGCCCCGTGGCTACCCACGCGGTGAGCCCAGGTATGCACGGTATGTCACCTGGCAGCTGAGGAAGCTGTCAGAGACCCGGCCGGAGGCTGGTACACCCCTGCCGAGAAACTTCATTTAAGCACTCAAGGTAAAGTGTGTGAGACTCTGAGAGAAAGGAGCTTTCCAGTCCGAGAAGAAATCTTTTTTATGTAACTGGCTCCCACCCAAAATGTCCAATCAGCCTGGGCTTCAGAACCACACTTTACACCAGTTACTCAAGAATCAAGCTGACAGACT
This sequence comes from Maylandia zebra, assembly GCF_041146795.1. Taxonomy (NCBI): domain Eukaryota; kingdom Metazoa; phylum Chordata; class Actinopteri; order Cichliformes; family Cichlidae; genus Maylandia; species Maylandia zebra. Next base: position 24,305,321 of record NC_135188.1, on the reverse strand, counting down.
AAGTGAGCACTCGTCCCATGAGCCTGGCACCCTGTAATACACATGGCGTGAGAACGAGGCCCACGCTGGGGACGGCATTGTCGGTGGATTTCTACTGTATAATTACACTCAATTAGTTTGAGCTGCTCAGTAATAATATCAAACCTCTCCATTTGTCCGCCTGACGATGTGGGAGCCAATCAGATTAGACTGAGCATTTCTTCCCATCCAGCTAAAAAGCCTGCTCCCCTGCTTAGTTTTATGTCTCCATTCTGCATTGTAACAACCAGCTATAATAGGATGAGGGGGGAAGAAGGAGAGGAAATCCAGTCTTGCCTAGCGGACTCCACGCTGGCATGCCATCTAATTCATTTGCACTTAAATTTAGCATAAACCAAACTAATTTGTCTGTTTTGGGGTTTGTTTTGGGACAGTTTTATTGTCTTATTTTCGCCGTTGGGGAATGAGCCAACGAAACAGGCCAATACAACAACATGGCAGCAAATCAGCACGTAAAACACTTTATACGAGGAGGCGGCTTGACAAAAGCCAGGGGGATTTAGCTAAAATCCAAATACTTTGGAGATAAACAGGAAAGCACTACCACATGCTGTTTACTCAATACAACTCACAACTATGTAGCAAGCGTTTAATCAGTAATGTGGAGCACTTGATTATTAACCCTCCCCTGCGGAGTGTTTTCAATTTGGCCTTTTGTTATCAATTATCTCCGAGCATGATTGCACTGCTGCGCACATCATAAATGCTGGCAGGGAAAAGAGTGTGGAAGAGAAAACAGGGACATGCTCTCACCAGTTTAGACATCCTTGGCTATTACTTCACTGTTTTAGGAAATGCATTAGACACTACATTTTAGACAGAAGCACATGAGGGTCTTTTGTTTGGGTACAAGTGAGGAAGAGAATTGGCTTTAAGCAATTTCTGCAGACATGCACTAAAACAAAGCAAAGAAGACAATGATACTGAAGTGCATTTTTGGCAGTGTTGAGCATGTCAGGGGTCAGGTCCATTGTGATGTTCCTGTAAATCTCTTCTTTAATAAGCACCAGTTTGGTAGCGACCTCCTATAGATAGGGTTGGGTTGTAAATAAATTATAATAAATGGAAAAATAAGCACATTTTCAGAAACTAGATGCTACTTGTCAACGCATGTCTTGCAAAAGCTGAGCATTTGGCCCTCACTATCATGTTGATGTGACGAGCTCAGGATGTACCTGACGGAGAACCTGGGGATATTGCACAAACAAAAGCATACCCAGATTTATCTTCTATTTCACGCTAAATAGGACCATGGCTTACAAAATTAAAGGTACATTGTGTAAAATCTCACCAGTAGATGTGACTTGGAGATTGCAGTCAACTTTCTTACCCAACCCAATTCAAGTGCAGACTCCTACCATACAACCACTATTCATCTGTAGTGAGTTTAAGGTGTCAATTCGCTCTTTACCTCAGTCGGGTGTTCACATCTATTTACTTTGGAGGAGGCTGTAAAACTTGTGAAAGGAGTCTGATATGAGTAGATGAGTCAGTGAAGCTCACTTTTCACCGTTGACAGTGAAACGAAGGTGAGTTGCTGAAGATATAATTAACTTTTCTGTTGGTATGTGCTGCTGCTTTTGTCTGTGTTAGCCTCTGTTAGCGGCTGCTAGCCTCTGTTAGCTGCTGTTAGCCTCAGTTAGCAGCTCATTATTATGCATGTTAAAGAGCCCTGACTTCACTGACTGTATCTAACAACATGTTTTATGAAATAGGACTTGAAATGAGCGATTGAGACCACAAACTCACAAGGAACATATGGAAAGGAAGTGAAAAGTAGTGATTTTGTCTTAGATTCCTATACCATCATTCTTCCCCTGATGAAAATTAGAAATACTACAGGTTTAAAACACTTCAATTCTTAATTTCTATATCCATCTTTTATATGCAATCCCCTACTCCCTCAAGTCCAAACCAGATGGTTTCCCATGAATGTCAAGAGGTTAACCAGTTAAAACTAGGGCTCAATGCTATGAGGTAGTGATTACATACATGTGCTGTTGATTCAATTTGGCCTTTCATCTCAGGCTGAATATACAAGGTCTGTGTTGTTTCCAAAAAACAATTCAACAGTGAGACCAGGTGCACATAGGTGTGAGAGCGGGCAAAGCTCCAAGCAATCTGCCAAGTATTTTCAAAGTCAAAGTCAAAGTCAACTTTATTTGTCAATTCTGCCACATGTACAGGACATACAGAGAATAGAAATTTCGTTACTCTCAAACCCTAGATGAAATAGCAAATGAACATTTAAATATAAGAGAGTGATTAAAAAATGCAAATAAAATAATTAAAAAGTAAAAATTTAAATAAATACAATACAATTTAACAAGAAAGCTATGCAATATACAATATACAGTATTCAGGTAAGGGTAAATGACATTGAGTGTACATTGAGTGTTCTCTACATTCCCACTTTAGATGAAGTTTGTGTACACTGCTGAGCAGAAGCAATCACCGCTGTGATGACAGCAATTCAGGTGGGGCACTTTCACCAAAGAATGACTGGAACCAGATCAGGAATAGATTTGCATCGGCTGATAACCTCCAGCACATTTGGAGCTTCCTTTTGAATGAATCCCGTTTAAAGCCAGATTCACAGACTTTAATTGAAGGAACATATCTGTGCTGCACACTTACTAAATATATCCTAAACTCACCTGAACTGTAAAAGTTTTTCATTTGTGTGTTTTTAATTGAGATAAAATACAACATTAATGGTGTACAACAAGCAGCAACTCCTGGGTGAAGAATGGAAAAATAAAACCAATGCATATGTGCCAAAAGATGCAAAAAAAAAAAAAGCGGAGGGGGGCCCTTTAGCCTCGTTTCAAAAGCAAGTCAGTCCTCACAGATTACCACATTAAAATGCTCAGCTTTACAGCAGAAATAATTATGTTTACAGCCTGGTACAAACAGTTTTGTTCTCCATAGGTCATTTGTACATTCATGCAGCTGCACAAGGTGTGAGTTTGCTTATGACTCAACCGTTTAAGTGTTATTATGGTTATACATTAATGGAGGTATGGGCATTTTGAGTGATGGATGTGTAAGCTACTAGCTGTCTGCTACACATCCCCTCAGCTAATTGAATTAACTGAACAGGACTTTTCAACCTTGTTTGTCGTGTTGGTTTCTTTTAGAGTAAGTTTAATGCAGTTATCTGACAAATAACATAACTGATGTGCAGTTAGTTGTCTTTGCTCGAGCTTTTGTGAGTGTGTTTGCAGTGACTTAACACTAATTCCTCAGTTCACCTTTCCACTAATGATGGTCACATCTGGTCGCTGTTCAGCACCCTAAAATGAAACCTTGCACCCCAAAGGATACACAGGTATGAGTCCTGAAACATCATCAAACACAATCTTATTTTCAGCACCTCAATCCTCAGACATGATAATGAACCACACCAGTGTGTTAGACTCCACTGTGTTGGATAGACCTCTGACTGAGGTTCTGTGATGACCTACTTAAAGCTGGCTGGCTGCAGATAGCAGCAGCAGCTCACGGACCGTCCACGGCCGTCGGGCTCACCGTGCACGTCCCAGCATGACGAAGAGAGTCTCCTCCGCAGGCGGGCATCAAATGATAAAAATAAATAGAAGCACAGAATCAACCCAGCAACACAGCTGTTATGTAATTCAAATGTTGCCCCAGTTACTCGCGAGAGCTGCTGCTGCAACTCTGGGCCATCACTGAGCTACATAACCTGATGCAGATTATATAGTCCAACCCAGACTGTTACATGAATAAAATGCTGATAACAATGACTAAGACTCCACTCCTTGCACATGCATTTACAATACATCAAACACAAACATAATCAGAAAGACGGAAAAGCTCGAGCTCTGGACAGCTTTCAGCAAACAAACTCAGGAACATGAGTACAATGAGGAAACACGGCGCATGTGTAACTGACATTCAAGCCCTCTGATTGCCAAATTACCCACATTGACAGAAGCTAGGCCATGTAATCCATCCAAGAGGAGCAGACATAAATATTTTACCTGTTCCTCAGCTGACATATGGCATTTTGTCTTCATTTTTGTGTTGCTAGTGTGAACTGAAAAAGCCTTCGGGGGCGTCCCTCAAGTGGAAAATACATTTCATCATCACAGCAGGCCATGAAACTCAAGCTACTTTCTGCATGAAACATGGGTGTAATCTTACATAAAGGGGACAACTACTGGTCATCTCTCTGGGATTAATCTGCAGTCACACAACCAGCAGAGCCTGATTTTTCAAGTGACACAGAAGGAAAACGAGGGCATGAACGCTCATGCCTGTCGTCTGACGGAATGTCAGAAACCGCCTCTTGTGTTTTCTCAGATGCCTGAAAAAATAAATGTATCGGAGCCTCATATCCTCCCAGGAAAAGGAGTGTTTACAGGACTTAGTGGGTTTATCTGTGCCAGGGCCAGCTGGGCCACAAGGGCCATGGACAACATGTCCCACATCAAGCACTGGAAGGATAAAGACGCAGGTCGGCCTCGAACTGACTGACTTTCGGTCGAACAAAGCCTCATTTAACTAAAGGCATGACGGCATGGTCAATAGCAACGTGCAATATGTGCATATTTGAGTATTGAGCGACATAATAACCCTCTTCTTCAACTTCAAGATTTGCTCCACTTTTCATGGCATGGAATCAAATCTGCTGCAAACTGCCACCAGATCTACACTGGACATTTACCAAAAATGCTCCAGGCGTCTACATGTCCCACTACTAAAGCAACCCAGTGCTCCTTCTGCTCCTGCTGCCCTGAGTAGGAATAAATCATTAGAGAGAGAAGAAAATAGTTGAGTTGGAAAGAAGGAAACCAATAGGAGAAAACAAAGACACAAAGTGAGAGTGAAATTAACAACATACCAAAGGCAGAAAGAAGCCGATATATTTAATAAAAAAAAGGAGAAAGTGGGAAAAGGGAGAGAAAAAAATGCATGCATGGATAGTTGAGTGGGCAAATGTGAGCATGTTGAATCATAAAGCCATATCACAAACATGACCCAGATTCAGGCTCACAGTAAATCAGGCCGCTGTGTGTCCAATTTAAGCAATTAAAGCCACAGTGTGTCTCACATCAGCCCATATCGGCACGTCTGGAAGTTCTCTAAGGATCACACGTTCAGCGAAAAACAGACATCATCCAGTCATCGTGTGCTGTGTCAAAGGAAGTTACATATTCACAAAGCTAAACCGCGGTGAATAAATGATAAACCAGGAAGTGTCTCGCCTTCCTAAGAGGATTTAAGTGTGTCACCACAGTGAATCTTCGACATCCTCAACTCTCAGTTTAAGAAGTAAATTACTGACAGACTCAAAGGTTAATGCCAGAGAAAATCAAGACCGTTTTCTGAGGAGCTACTTTTTCTTAATTGTCTAATTTACATTGTTGTATATCACATTCTTTCAGTCACAGATTTTCCTGCATTTCCTTGATTAGCAACAACGATTCAGTGAGGACAGTGACTGTGGACATCTGGATGTGAAGTGACTGTAAAGGTGCTGCTGGGGTTAAAACACCGACTGTTATGTAACGTCGTGTTAGATGTATTCATGGACAGATAAAAAGTATGGAGGGCCATTTAGTTTAGTTTGGCATAAATATAATTTTTTGAAAAAAGGAATTATTCATCTCATAATTTCATTTCTGTAACTTTTATTAAGGTTTTTTTTTCTATACTTCTACATTTATTCCAGGCTATATTGTTTCTTTCAAAGTTTATTCATTTATTTATTTATTTTTAGTTACTTATGCATTTCCCATTTATTTCTATATTCTTACAATATTTTGTTTGTTTAATTCTCAATTTTATTCATTTCTTTATCAATCTATGTACATTTCTCTAATTATTTCTATCAATTTTTTATTTATCACTTATTCCATTCAATTTCTTTTTAAATTCTCCTCTATTTTTTACATTTCTAAATATTTTTCTTTTCTTTTTTATTATTGTCTTAAGTATTAATTTCCATTTTTCTATATTTAGATGCTACTAACAGTGAGCATAAGTGCATAAACACTAAAAGGGTCATTTTAGTCCGTTGCTAGGTGGTTGCTAGGCAACATGTTGACATTAAAATATATCATACATAAGCCAAGTTTTGAGCATATGAATTCGATTTTATTATTGTGAAGTTAAACACAACACTTTTATAAGGTTTTATAGTTGCACAAACACTAATAAAGGGTCATTTTAGCCCATTGGCAGGTGGTTGCTAGGTAACATGACAATGTTACAAAATATCATACATAAGTCAAGTTTTGCATATATAAATTAGATATAAATTAGATATTACTATCATGAAGTGATGCAACGCTTTTATAAGGTTTTGTAGGTGCCTAAACACCAAAATTTGTAATTTAAGAGTGGCAGGTGGCACACATCACAATATGTGATATAGATAAGAACCTTCAGGGGTCTAGGATGTATTTCACACCTCAACTCCTTAACAGGTGAGAACAGTTTGGTTTAATTTAAGTTTGTCCCCAAAGTAACAGACGCATACATAAAGACGTATAAATAAACTTTTCTTTCTTCCAGGGTGTATTTATATTTACTTAAATTCTACTTATTTCTGTTTACACTTTCACCATTTCTTGTCGTCCAAAGAAAAGACTGTAAAATTACAGAAATCAATAGCATGTTCACTGGTTTCTCCTGTACGGACTCTAAGGACTGAGGCTCTCTTGCAGGTCAGGAGTAGGTAAAGAAAGGTCAGCAGAAAGCTATAAAGTCAGGTCAAGTCAATAGAGTGTGTAAACATGTTTCGACTTCTTTAGAGACTGATGGTCTGTAACGCAGGCAACAAACTACAAATTAAACCCCTGACCTGCAGCATAAGCATGCATACGTTATTTAACGGCTTTACAGCGTTTCGGGGTTTGTTTTTTGTTTAATTGGTTAGTCACATGGACAAACTGCAGCTTTAAACATTTGCCATTTCATTTGCAACAAACGTGTTCTTGATGACTTCATCACTTCCTATATCTTCATGCTATTTTAAGACTCTTTGATTTATTATTTCCTGCGCAGTGACCGTACTGTATGCACCGAAGGGAAGGGGGGGTAAGCTTCTCTTCTCCCATGCAGACACAACACAGCAGGCAGTTAAAGGCTGCACTTGACATTCCAAAGAGGCTCTTTCGAGCAGATTCACCTTCAGTTAACCCTGAGACAAAACAAGTTTCCACTCCTGTGATTTGCAAGAGCGGCCCGGCATAAAGATAAGCCTGTCAGTCACCGGTGGGCAAAGAGTGTTTCACAAACAGTCATGGCAGACTGTCCTTTCTCACTTCTGTTTGACACGTGGGTGTGTTTATGCACTTGGGGGAAAAAATTAAATCTCGGTGTAGCTTTGACATTCTTGCAAGCTAATTAATCTCAGTCTGTAAAAGGCTTAACATCACATTTTTGTGCTCAACAGTGAATAAAAGAGGGTCATGAATGGGAAAGATTTGAAGACAGGAAATGAAACATTTTTCATTCCCACCAGATTGAATAAACAAAAACAGAGCAGGTATTTACCATGAGCACCGCCAACTGCTTCGTGGGAAATGCAGTCCAAACAAACCACAAGCAATGGTAGCATGGTCCCAAAAGCAATACCCACACAAAACTCACTCACAAAGGTTTAACAGTGCGATTAAAGGAAAAAGCAGCCACTGCTTTGAAAATTGAAATATCAGCAAAAAATATTTATTTCATGTGAATTACCACTATAATCTTAGGCAATAGCCAATAAATACTGTCCACTTCCTGACCGAGTTAATAGTCTAACAAAATAACACACTGACGGTGTTTAGGAATGACTTACCAGTATGTTGCTGTCAAGAGACAATCTCTTTAACTGTTCTCTCCTCTCCAGCTGTCTGTTCATGCTTCCGCTGCCCTGCAGTGATCCATACACCTGGACAGTCCTTCAGGGAGGGGAAAGGGGCGGAGTGGAGGACAAAAGGACAGTGAAAAAGTCAACAAGGAAAACCTCATATCAGGTGGGTCGTATTTCCGCTGTTACGAGGGCTTTCACCTTTTACAGTGAGATCAAAGTCCAAGTTAGGAGCTGCACAGTCCAGTCACACACTATCCCTTCCCCCTTATTTGTGTAACGCTTCATTCGGTCTCTGTTGCCGTACTTTCAGCCAAAAGCTGACAGGACACTGGGATCACAGTGTTCCTGTTAGCCGTGTCTTACCGCTTGCTCTCGGCGTCACCCAGGCATCCCACCCTCTACCCCAACCCCAAACCCCAATCTACAGCTCTTTGTTTTTCTAGGCCTCTCCAAACAGCGCTGGGAACCAGTCCGACCTGGCCTGACTGAGGCCACAGCAGAAGATAAACACTTCACTTCACGCATACTACTCCTTTACAAAGAACTACGGTTTTACACTCACTGCGGTGGTGTACAGAGTAAGTATACCACTTCCCCATTGGTGAGCATGTGGTCAAAGGTCAGCTGTTGGATGCCTCGGGGTCAGACACAATGTCAGTGCAACTCAACTTGCTCTAATGTTATGTAGTTAAGGCAAAGGTTGAAATTAAACTAAAGAATACAGGTAATTATGTGGATTGCATTTCATGTAAAAAAAAAATGGTTAGCATTAAATGTGGCTATGACGCACTTTCCTTATTAGTTATTAGTCTGCAGTGATAGATCTAAATCTCATTTAGATCTAGATCTACAGTCTCATTTATTTAAAAAAAAAGAAAAAACCCTCTTAGCCATCTGTCTCACAGGCCTAAACACCAGTTGGCAACCCCCCAGCAAAATATAATCACTTAAGAAAAATGTGTGTTCTTCAACCGGTTGGTGACTAGTTACTGGAGGTAGCTTTTGCTAGCTGAAATCGGTCCCAAAGAGGGTGTTGCAGCAAAAACCTTGTGATTGCTTTAATTGCAAACTGATTTTCAAGGTTACCCATAGTTTGCATGAATGACACCAACTTGTCTTTAAATGCTCACCATTTACTTGCCAAGCATTGGCAAAACTATGATAAGTGTATTTGCAGACAAGTTAGTTTCTTACATACAATCTAGAGGCAATTGCAAGAACCTACTAATTAACTGTATTAATTATATTAATTCTATTATTAAAGATTAGGCTTTATCACTACCTATTAGCTAATAAGGAAAGTCTTTGCTGAGGCCATAAATAATGTGAGAAGTAGGGTTGTTTTCTCATAGACCTTTATGCAACATGACTTCTTTTTCCAGCCAGGAGTTGCCCCCTGCTGCCCATTAGGAAAATTGGAATTTAAAGTTGTATCCTGGTTTCAGGTTGCATTCATCTTTTCTATGCCCATCTTTTCTATGCCCACAGTGACTGCAACTCTGATATGGTTTAGATAATTTAGCATTTAATAAGGTTTACAATTACTGACCAAATCAGCTACAACTGGGGAAAGCCCTGTGTACCTCTTTGTGACCAGTTTCATGCCAGCAATCTTGAGCAACCACTCACCTACTGGTTAGGAAATTCACATTTTTCCATTGCAAACAGAGGTCGCCAAATGACTGAGGCCTTGTAATATGGCCACCCTGTGTTAAACAAGCTGCTTTCCAATTCTGTGAGCATGCAGTGTCCTTGGTTTTCAATCAAATAGCTGATAGCTAAAAGGTTCAACTCAAAACCTCAGAAGTAGCTGAAAAGTGGTGACACAATTGTTAAGTCTACCTTTTACATGGTGGATTTGGTTTAGATCATAGTTAATATCATACTTGAGAAGTTCAGAATAGGCCGAACTTGGAAAAGGCATTTATGAAATTTATAAGGTAAATCTACAGTCCTGCTCTGTATCACGATTTACTAGGTTCAGAGTTTAGGTGATATGTGCTTACCCTCCTCACAAACCTACTTATGCAACAAACAAACCCTTTTGCATCCACTGCAGGCGCTATCCGTTACACCCTGTCTAAAGCTTCAGCAGCATGACTGCACTTGTCAAATATGCCCACACATCAACATGACATGTTCCATCCACTGCCAATCTGTTAAGTCCAAACTTATCGACATGAAACATCAGGATCAGCCGCTGCCTTTTCATCCAGATCTGATCTTATATTTTGAAACATGATACTGTCCCTTTCTGCCCTATTTCTGAACAGCCCTGGGCAATCAAGTGTAGCGGGAATTTCTCTAATCAGCAAACAGGATGTGAAATGCTCTGTCTTTAATGACACAGAAACATCAGACTCCTGACCGTCTCACTTACTCTGGCTTTGTGATGACTAATTGTGAAAGTGTTTTGCAACAGATGAAATGATGGTCTATGTTTAGCATGCATTTTAGTTTGGTCTATTTTCTCCTGGAGATTAGGAGAGGAAGTAAATCTTCCCTTGGATTCAGAGATAGGGGGTTATAGGAAATTGAGAGTAAATGATTAAAATGGATTACAGCACAGCGCTTGATTACACAGACCCAACAAAGAAACCATGGATGGCATTTTCCTTTGGGTGTACAGTGTGAGGGATGAGGCAGTGGATCGATGGGAAGTGATTAAGATGAAACAAACACCTTACAAGCCACATATCAGGGACATTGAGATAAAGGCAGGCAATAAAACACTGGAACACTGCTACCTTTGACATTTAAACAAACCGAATGATGTTTTGTCTTAGTGCTGTCAGTTGCCCTTAGTACCAGGTAACATTCAGTAACAGCTCAGAGAACAAAATGGATCAAAAAAAGCATATTTAACACTGATAACAAGAGAAAGTGGAACATTGTTACAATATATACAGTTATAAAGTTAAGCACATAAACACAAGTCAGGGGCTGTACAATTAACTGAATTTAGTCTAGATCATTTTCTGGCTTCTTACTTACACTTAAAAGCCAGTGGAAACCTTTTAAGCGATGAGGACATGTACATCGTGGACAGGAATGCGGGTTTGAGTGGGAAGTCATCAAGACCATTTATGTGAAAGGGGGACAATCATCTCTGAACTGAGGAGGGGGCTTAAGAGTACATCTTTCACCATCTGACAATGTTGTGATTGCAGCCATTCCCCAACTCTCTGTGAATGGTACTCATGGTCATTGATCAATTGTCATGAGCGTTTGCATATCAATGATCATGTAACTGACCTCAAAGCCCAGTGTTCATTCAATGGCTCTAGTTTCAGTCATTACGCAAAAGTACTGTTTATAAGGTTGGAGAAACCTGCAGGCAGCTGAGACTGAAGAAGTCACTTGGATGAGTGACGAAGCCTTTCTCCCACAGAAAGCGCTACGTCCAGATAAACAGAATCAACTTTCTGGTATTTCGTCACCTGCATGATTGAGCATGTATCACGACAATTTTTGGCTTTGATCAAAACAGTTGAGCAACACTGCAAGTTTGCAAAGCAAAGGCAAATCACACTAAACTTGTAAGCTCTTGTAGGGATGTGTGTGTGTGTGATTGTGGGGCTTGTAGTGAAAAAGTGCTACATAACAACAGGTTCATGTATCAACAGTGGAAATTCGTTCAGGTAAGGTTTTATGATACGGCCCGCAACTAAGACCCCTTACTCACGCAACTTGCATTGTCAGACATTCCTCTGTCACTCCTTTTCTTTAAATGTGTGAACAGAACAAGCTGCTTTGATGAGGCTGTGACAGGATATGTTTTCTGTTTGTGTGATCTAGATTTTACAGCATTACACAGCTATCACAAGGAAGACGAGTTAGTCTGTAATTGCTTTGGTTTGTTTCGTCGGCACTTCTTAAAGAATAATAGTTGGCGATGAAGTGTGAAATACTTCCAAGCCTCGATGATAGAGTGTAATCCTGGGCTCTACAGTAAAGAACTAATCAATATCTCATCCATTAAGCATTCACTGGGCAGATGTGGTGCTCATGGAAGCATGGAAATCTGATTGCTGCTGAAAGTTACGGCCGTGGCCGCCGTCTGTAAAAGTCAAAGCCATGGCCAATTTTCCTCAGACGACAGACTTGTTGACTGTCGACCGATCGTTCGTATTTCTCGGTTGCTTGGTTTTAAAGGAAATGAAACACTTGGGGTCTGTTGGCCATGATGAATGCTCTTTTAAATATGGATTGACAAACAGTAGTTTTGGACGAGCTATTAGAGATACAGACATTAGAGTAACTCAGTCTCCATCTACATAATGTGATTTTCTCCTGCGTTTAGCTGAAGTTATACTTCATATTCCAAGAACTGACACCACTTTGCAAGCATTTATGACAATCCAGGGGCCTCTCTGCAACTGTCCCGCCTCCCTCCTCATTCCCCGTGATTTACACCTAAAGCAATTACTGATATGTTAAACTGGACTAGTGTTGACCTACGCAAAGTGACACGCGTCAACGCCTATAGTCCACACGGCCCCCAGCCAGTCGGCAACCAAGGCAGTGGGATGGAAAGGATATAATCAAAGGAGGCCAGGAGGACGCTGACATCTGGGAGTCTTTGTGCTGTAGGCCTAATTAGATGCCAGGGTGAGGGAAGGAGGGAGGAAAGGCAGGATGGTGTGTGCATGTGTGTGTTTGTGTACAACACAAAATGGGGGTTGTTTGAGGTGGGAGTCGTTTTTTAACATCTGCTCCAGGAACAAGAGAGGACCCAGCTGAAGTCACAGAGCCCCAGACAGCTCTGAAACTACAACAGGGATAATGTGAGGGGATAACAGCTTAATGATAACACTTAAACCCATTGAGAGATCGCTGTACAGAAAACAGCCTCGTGGATAAATGGCAATAACAAGCCCAGATTGTCCATGAATATGGATCGTCATGGCTCCGGTTTGATACTGTTCTTTTGTAAGGTGGGATAAATTAGGCAGCTGTGCATTTATTGCAATCACTGGCTTTTTTTTTGTTACTGGCCCTCTTAACTCTATTGCAGGGCTGAATAATCATACAGTAAAGGGACCTCCTGAAGAAACACTGTTGCTCCACCCTCTGGCTTTTGATTCGTAAGTGTTACAGAGATCACACTCTGCCACAAGTGACAATACCGCCCTTTGTACCTAGTATAGTAAGGCATTCTCCCACGCATATTCTCGCTTCGCCACAAATAAGAAAGTCCTTGTCGTGGTTGGTTTAAGCAGGGGGTGGCCTGAACTTTGGCACTCGCGCAACAAAACATTTAACTGAGCAATGGGAAATTATTTCCCCCTCCCTTTATGTATACAGTATGAAGTGGTTTAGTCACGGGTTATATAATAAATTATATGATAAATAGTGGAGCAAATACATGTAAGCCTATATTTAAATGGCCATCTGGAGCCAAAGATTAGCAGTATGGGGGCTTTTTTGTATAATTAGTGGAAACCTTTAGGTCTTGGAAACAAAAGCCTCTTGGCCAAATGGTAACTCTGAACTCTGTGATCAATACCCCAAAATGGGGGGCAGGGGTGCCAGGAAGTGCCAGGGCCTGAAAATGGATGGTAGTGGTGGTGAGGGGAGATTGGACATTGATTGGTGCACCCCCCTTTTGCCCCAGGAACCAATTCATTTTTGTGTCTGTACCCTGTGCGCTGGCTTGAATTAAGGATGGGGGGTGGCTGAAACGGGGTCAGCACAGAGGCATCCCCTACGGTCCACAGCCTAGTTCTCTTTATTTTTCTTCTTCTTCTTCTTCTGAATGATCCATCCGGACTGCCATGTCCGCTGCGACTGAATGAATGAATGAATGACCGGGGAGAAGATTATACGTTTGAGCCTTGCTTTTAATTTGCTGCAGTGGGAGGGTAACGTTTTGGGAGTGGGGGCTGCTATTACTTTCCATTCATGGGGGAGAAAATTGAAGCATGCGAGTGCCTGATTTGGGGTTTTTAATGTGTGGAGAGAGAGCAGCACAGATGGCCTGTGCTGATCGGATGTTTTGAGTCCCTCTGCTGGCCGGCCTGTCTCATCCTGCCTCTGCATGTGTCCCGGTACAGTTGGCACAACCTAACGTGGAATTACAGCGTCTGAGGGTCCCAAACAATAGGCCGTATTTTACACTGGCCTGTTGTTGCTGTCATGCTCTAAGGAAACCAATCATTAAAATGAATGTTTTGTCTAAATGTTGTATAGCCTCTGCCACGGTATATCAGTGTTTAGACTGTGCTGGTAATCAGGTTAAGTGAGGTGAGTATTTATCATGTGGGTGTGAAGATGTGAGGCTTATTGCCAAGGCTAACAGGTCAATGTAACACGCTCTTTAAAATGAATACTGATAATCCAGGCGAGGGATGATTCGCATACGCTTTATGCTTGCTTGTGAAACCATGATTATGTTCTTTCATTTTAATCTTATACGAGGAGGCCAGTCTCAGCATGCGCATGTTTATCAGCACCGAGATTATGCGGCATGAGCATGTGTGTCTCCTTCTGGCACTTAAACTAGATTATTAGAAAATTATGGGCTTGTGTTGAAGGTATGGAAAGGATTTGTAATGCACATGTCTGCATAACTGTGTGCAGGAAAGCATGGTTATTTGCTTAGGCCTTTAGTTCTCAATGTCATTATGATTGCAAAGGAACAAGGACAGCCTATGCATAACTGAATAAACAGCCTACGTCCTTTGAACACAGTGAGAATGACTACAGCTGGCGAGGCCGAGTGAAGACAAACTCGATTAGAGCTGCAGTTTATTTTCATTTTCAATTTACCTTACTAATATGGAGGCCCTAAAGTGTCATAATAATTTTGAAAGTGTGTGGTTAGTCATAAGCTGTGTCCCAAAACGTCGGCTGCATCCGTCGGAGGACTTGGCCTTCGCGGCCTACGTGGGCCGGGTCCTTCGAAGACCAAGAAGGCTGGAAGTGTGAGACTGTGAAATGGGACGGTCTAGCCTTCAGATTTGCGTCAACGCTGTCTCGGTGGAGTTTAATAAACTCGGCCGTCTGCTCCTTGCTATCTAAAATATAACAGGACACTGGCGTAAATTCTCGACTAGGGATGGGTACCGGTGTCGTTCTGACATAAACGGTAGTAACCAGACCGAAAAGCAGCGCACATTTCGGTGCTTTATTTCGGTGCTTTTTTTCCTGAGCTGTGATACACTTTAGATTCTAGCCAATCATTTTACGTTTCCGAGGATAGTTGGCGGGGCCAGGTACGTACGTTCTGTTAGAGCAGAGCTACAGATTAAAAATGTCCAAGGCGAAGCGGTCAAAAGTCTGGCTGTACTTCATAGCAAAATATGCAAACTCAGCAGCCTGCAACAAGTGCTTTAAGCTGATACTTTGATACTGTCAAAGGAGGTAACACCTCAAATCCGATGAAACACCTGGCGACGCATAGCGTTTTTTTTAAAAGCCCAGAAATGCGTTGTATTTGATAGCTTGCTGCGAGACCTCACACCGAGCACATCTACTGCGGGTGGGTTGCCTGTTATGCAACATCCCCCAAAAACACGAAGAGGAGAGTCCTGGCCCCTAGTCCTGCCAGTGTAGCAGAAATGATGACGGATGATGGTGGCAGCAGCAGCCGTTCTTCTCTGCGTGAGTAGCTAATTTACGTTGAGTAGGCTAACCACGTTATTACATTAATGCATGTAAGGTGAACTAGCAAACATCATCATAGCTACATGCGGCTGTCTTCTTGTTTGATGGCAGATGCTCCCTTCACCCTGGCTAAAAAGGCTAAAATGACCAAAGAAAAAGTGGAAAACAGTTAAACATGAGAGGTTTAGGACAAAGTTTGTGTTTTTTCCATTGTTTAAGCACTGCTTCCAGCCAAGAGTGATACCATATATGCCCCATAGCTGCAGAAAATGCTAACATTGTTATATTTTTACAAAAAGCAGCTGAACATGAGAGGTTTTTGGACCAATTTTGTGTTCTCCATTCTTTAAGCACCGGTTTGAGCACCGTTTGAGCACCGGCACCGTTTCAAAAGTACCGTTTTGGCACCGGTATCGGATAAAACCTAAACGATACCCATCCCTATTCTCGACCATCTCATACTTCTGTTTAATCAGTTTTCTGTTTGACGTTTATTCAGCTGTGTGAAAACCAAGGAAGAACCCACCCAATGGATTAATAAAGTTTTATTTAATCTAATAATCTAATAACTTTGATCTCAGTCAAACCGATTTACTCCAGAACATATAAAACACAGAAAAAAGCCCAACAATTAAATTTTTAAGTTATCCGAGTGACTTTTAAATCATGTTTAACCTGAGTAGCGAAAGACAGCGGGGTCTGAAACGATGAAGCCGGGAGTCCGCTGCTCTCGCCGGCTCGAGTGACCATTGAACCCCCCGGCTTGCTATCGAGCGGGTGGGTAACAGACGTCTCCGAAAACATCGGCGCACTTTTGCAAATATGCGATGTCTTGATAAACCGAGCTGATATTTGAAGTTTACACAGCTACTTTCTCGTCTGAAAATATGTTAAAAGTTTATTTTGTGACCCAGAAAGATTAATAAGAGTAATTTTAAAACTTAGTAGCGGCCGCCATTATTGGAAACTGAAATTGGCTGGGCCGTGCTATGAATTCTGGGATATGGTGGGCCACGAAGGACACACCCGACCCATCCTTCAAATTCGGGGAAATGAAGGACGCATTTGTCGGCCGCATTTGAAGGAGTCGACGAATTGGGACAGCCTTCGTCGCCTGGCTGTGACGTAATCGGCCTTCAAATGCGGCCTCCGGAGGATGCATCCAGCATTTTGGGACACAGCTACAATGTTGTGTACTATCTTCACACAAGACAAAATAGTTTGTGGGTTTGTGACAATAATTATATTTATTAATAAATACACTAATAAATACACTTTGCTTATGGGCAACATAAATACTAATCATGTTTTTGACTGACATGTACAGTTGTGGTCAGTAGTTTACAGACACTCCTCGTGAGCATGAATGTCATGTTAATTTGTAATTTGGGGGGTTTTAATGGTTTTAAAAGCAGACTTGTCCAGTATCAGCACTGTGGGTGTTGTACCGGACTATCCATCTATGTTCCACCCCTTACCTATGACCATGTGATCTGGGTAACAGTAATAGTAATAATAATAATTAGCAGCCAAAATGAGTTTCCTTCGTAGGGTGGCTGGCTTAGAGACAGCTGATGTGGTTGGAGCATCTGGTTAGGATGCCTCCTGGGAGCCTCCCTTTGGAGGTTTTTCTGTGAAATTGGGAAGAAACCCCAGGCTAGACCAAGAGCACACTGAAGAGAATGTATATCTCATCTGGCATGGGAGCACCTCGGGATCTCCCAGGACGAACAGTAAAGTGTTGGTGGGGAGAAGGACATCTGGAAATGTCAGCTTTGCCTGCTACCACCCACAGACTGCGCAAAAGATGGCCACCATGACCTCACCCACTGGTTTTGGACTCCACTTTCTGATACGTCAAGGTTAGCGTTTTGGCCGCCCCCACGTTGGTTTTTGGAGCCAGAAGTTACCTTATATAGATAATTTATAGCTTGGTCACCAATCTACAACTAACAAAACAGTAGAATTTAACTCACCAAAACTGAAGTACAAACCTCTGAGGTGGCCACAATATCTGTAAGATTTTGGAGCTCCAACACTACATACACGGTGACTAGATGTATGGATATCCCATAACTCCAAATCCATTTACTCTCATGGCATGGCCATATTCAACCCAAAACTCCAACACATTTCTCCAACAAGCAACAATGAACAAACTGAATCTTTTGTAACGGTGTTCCACTAGTGTGTATCTGAAATCCCCATGCTAATGTTGTTCCTGTATGATCACAACAATGTTGGTCCATGATCAATATTGCAATTGACCAATCAATGGTTTGATAGTGATAGTTTTAATAGCATTAGGCTAATACTAGCTTAATGCTCAGCTGTCATAGGTCAGTTGCAATGTTGATCCTGGACCAACATTACTATGATGGTGTACGAATGACACCAACATGGCGATATTTTAGATC
Source organism: Maylandia zebra (assembly GCF_041146795.1). Lineage (NCBI taxonomy): Eukaryota > Metazoa > Chordata > Actinopteri > Cichliformes > Cichlidae > Maylandia > Maylandia zebra. The sequence continues at coordinate 24,287,426 of NC_135188.1, read as the reverse complement.
ATGCCAAATTTCCAATTAGGGTGAGAGTGGAAAATTCCACCAGTAAAACTTTACCCATAGGATGAGTCTTCAATAATCCGGTTAAATGCAAGAGCCCAAAAAGATATCAAGAAACATTCACAAGATTCAGTCCAAATCAGACAAGAAAACACCTCAGAGCACCATACACTGCAGATCATTTAAATGCATCTTCAAGGGCAAATAAAGTTTATTAAAAAAAAAAAAAAAGAAGTAACATCTAAGTCCTCATTTAAGCCAGGATATTTAGTGGCCTATAATTTATAAATCCAAAAAGCTTCCCTTTGGTTATGGAGCCCTGGTAAATTATTTCATCGTATTGAAAGAGGAATGTGGTTAATTCCAATCGCTTGTACTGTAGAAGAGTTACTATTATGAAAGTCCAGGTAGTGTTTAGCCTTGGACTCATTAATGTTACTTGTGTGTATGGCATATTTGTTTTCCGCTAACCTGACCTCCAACCTCCAATCTTTTTGTTCTACCAAAGTAAAAAGAGAGCAGACTAGCCCCACCAGACTCAGGTCAGGACATCTGTCATTCAAGCCATTCCACTTACTCAGTTATCCAGCTGGATCAACCAGCCCCTCTCTCAGGCTACGTCCACACTAGCCCGGATAGATTTGAAAACGGCATTTTCATCTGAAAAACATGTTTTCAGTTGTTTTCAAAGAGTTCCGCGTCCACACAAAAACAGCCGAAAACGCTGACGTTGCCGTTCCGCGCATGCGTGAAACGCAAGACAACTCGACCTGTGTCATTTCCCTCTGCCATTTATTTACATTCCGGCTCTTTGAACCGTGGCGGCGAAATGGCAAGACAAAGCATGTTACCACTTGGGTTAAGTGGTCACATGACTGCATCATGACCAACATGCGTCACCGTTTTCCAAAGTCTGCATTTTCGAGTGTCCACACTGCGATGGGACAGCTCTGTTTTGAAATGTATCCGTTTTCGAGAGCGTTTTCCAAACGCTGCGTTTTTCCTTGGGGAAAACACCATCTCAGTGTGGACGGGAGGGCAAAACAGAGAGAAAATGATGCGTTTTCAAACAAAAACGCATTAGTGTGGATGTAGCCTCAGTCTGGTCCTGCCTGAGATTTTTTGCTATTAAAAGGGAGGTTTTCCTTCCCACTGTTACCAAGTGCTTACTGATAGGCGGTCATCTGATTTTGGGCTTTTCCTTGTATTATTGTTGGCTCTTTACCTTACAGTATAAAGTAAAGCAGTAAGGCTGTGAAGCTGATTTTTAATAATGTACAATTTAGCATTTGAACATGGGAGTTTATGGCAGACTACTCGAGTGAGAAGAGGAACTACCACTACTTCACTAGCTCAGTAAGATCCCAGTTTACATAAAATTATTACTTGGGTAAGATGACTCATTCATATGACAAATACATATTTTGTGCGCAAGATAATGCCTGGTAAAGACCAAATGAAAACTTCTTTCCACAATAAGTTGATAAGATTTTGCACACAAGATGTAAGAAATCCACCTTTTGAGATCCCATGGGCTAAAATAGCTTCTTGTTTCATAAATCAACAGTCCATAGCTTACAAGTGTTCAGTTCTATCAGATGTAATCTAGAGCAGATTTTGGATATTCAGAAGCTGGAACCAGCAAATGTTGGCAGTTGTCTGCCACGTTTCTGCCAAACGCTCACAGGCAAGGACAGCGTGACTAAGGGAGAAAAAACAATCCTGTATATTTAATAAGTAAGGAACAAACGGAGCTCCTCGTTATGCTTTTAAGCTGTAACTCAGAGGCATTTGTAAATCATTTGGTGTGCAATAACCAGACAGATTTTTGACACCTAGTTCTGCATTTTTAAACAGGGCTGTGCTTATATTTTCACTCGCTTTGCTCCAGTTCTGTCTCAATGTGGAGTCCTCCACATTGTGATGTTATTTATTCATACCATTTAATGATACATTTTACAGAATTTGCATGAAGCCTTCACAGTCGGGATGCTTCTTTGAAGATTGTATTAATATTTGACTTAGCCTACTTGTTCACTAAAGATGAGCTTGGCTGAGAAGACTGACAAAGCTCGTGTACTTTGCTTTCATTACTTCCTAAGTAAAATTGTGCCAAGTGAGATGTCTTTCTCAGTCACTTACAGTAACAAAGACTGTGCCCGAACCTGTCTGCCCTCTTTAGTCAGTGGTATTTAGCAGGCAATTTAATGTGGGGGTTTAAAAAAAAAAGGAGGGAGGGGTCGGAGGTCTGTCGGAGAGAAAAAAGAAAAACAATGACTACAATGTCGTCATCCTGTTCATGAGGGGAGTCCCTGCAATTATCCCACCAGATGCGTAGGACATTTTACATACACATCCTGGAAAAAAAAAAAAAGTTAACTGAACATCCTGCTGGGGGACTTGCAGCGTGCTTCAGCAGCGTGACTCTCCACTGAACTCTCTCATGATAGTGCTTCAGGTAGAAAAAAAGCCAGAAAAATATTCTCCAAAGGCCCAGTAGTGATGCAGCATGCCAAGAGAGGGCAGAGGAATTTTCCAAGCGTTATCAAAATACACAACTGTGCCCCCTTCTCAGCTTGGTATGCGAGCATCATGCGATGGGCAGCTTGCTGAAAAACTGAACACATGCATTTCATCAGCAGGCTTCTGCTGACAGCTTGAGAAACAACAGCGTTTTTGTGCATGTTTATCTATGCGGATGTTTTCCAATGTGCATTTTCTCTCAAAGAAGGATGTGAAAACCAAACACATTCATGTCTTTTTATGAGTTTATCACTTTTTGTTTTTAGGCTAATTTGAGCTGTTTACAGTAATGATTAGTCTGCTTTACGTTACATAAATTCCACAAATATATATTATAAAAATGCTTTTTAAAATGACAGTTGTAATAAATGTAGACTCTTTGTAAATCTGCTTGAGCTAGTTGTAATCAAGCAATTTTAATATTTCAGAATTAAATTAAACCACCTCTTTGATATTGTTTTATTTAAAAAACAAACAAACACAGTAATACAAGCCTTTATATCTATTTGCACACCAACATCTAGCAATTTTACATATCAGTAATTTCATATTTTTAAACATCACAAAAAATATTGTAAAAAACAACTTTACTAGCTCTTTCTTTAGCTAAATGATTTGCCAATTAGCGCATTGCTAAAATGTTACTAAACATGTTTTGATCTAAACAGCATTTTTATTTTAGCTTGACATTCCTCGCTCAGCTAATTATCCTAGCTACAAATTAGCTAGCCTAGTTGCTAATTGCATAGGCTAATTAATAGACTAGCTCATTTGTAGCAAGATGCTAACCTGAAATTTTGACTTCCCAATAGCAAAAAGCAGTTCTCAAAAGTGTATTTATTTTTATTTCATTTTGAAAAAAAGAAGAAGAAGAAATTAGCCAATTACTAATACGGCTACATGCTGGGTGGCAAATAAGTAGTGGATAGCAATCACAGATTCAACTGGGCTTACTTACAAAGCTAATTAGCTTAGTAAATAGCTGGCTAAATTTTGTTCTGAAATCTTGAAATTGCTTCTTACAACCAGCTAAATCACAAAGCATTTACATTTTTGGGGTTTCAGGTACTAATTACAAGTTAACTGGCCTTTTTAAAACTATTTTAACTACCTTTCCACAGACTTTGCATTAATTTGCATAATATAAGACAGAGGAAACATTACTGTAAATACTATAATTAGCCCATAAAAGCTCAACTGTCAGCTTCATGGATTAATCTTGGAGTTTTAAAGTAAGAGTTCCATTTAAATGAATAAAAACAACTGAAAAACAGCAAAATAAAAAACTTTCATGTTGCAGAGCTACTATTACTACTACAGGAGAAAACAATACAAATTGAGTTAAACATCAAATTGGCACTAGCTGATATTAGTCAGCTAGCCCAATGAAGGTTTAAACTGCTCAGTTTCCCATAATGTCAGAAGACAAACAAGCAGGAATCCAAACTTACTCTGCGCCAGCCGGATCCTCTCCACTCAACAGGTCTGCAGCTCCCAGACTGTCAGGAGTGTTTTGGCTAGGAAGACAACCTGATGATGTGGACCTTTCTTTGATGGCAGCTGAAAACATGCTGTTGTAAATTCCCCTGGAAGTGTTGCACAGAGGGGGGGGAGGAGGGAAGTCACACACACAAACACACAACACTATCTGTGCTGCCAGCTCTGGAAGTCTGCAGCAACACCCAGTGAGACTTGTAAATAGAAGGGAGGGAGGGTGGTGGTGCTGGTGCTGGTGCAGGAGGGAGCTGGGGAGGCGTGGTGGGGCGGGAGGATAAGGAGAGTGAGGAGAAGTTCCACATTACATCAGCAGCAGCTGTTGACAGGCCTGCGTTTATTAACTAACTGCCAGGGCCGGAGGAGTCACACCACACAGAGCGCGCCCTTGCACACACACACACACACACATACAGAAATGTGCAAACACATGGATGGTTCCTCAGAATATAAAAGAGAAACACTATACTGCTGGGAAGCTCTTAAAGAGGAGCTTCTTTCCCAGGATTCACCTCTCTCTGCTTGGCTTTCAGGTGTTACCTGTCATGTGTTTACACTGGCTGCGAGACTTGCTGACTGGACTGGAAGAGCTGTTTGCCTGACTCAGACAGCAGTAATGGCATTACTGCAAAGAGAGGCCTGCTTCTGCATTCCTCAAGTGTCTTGGCTTGGCGGACTCCCCAGCCTCTTAGCTCAGCCTGTATTTCTCTCCCTCCCCTTCCCTGCCTCTCTTTCCTTCTCATTTAAATGGAGGCACATGACTCTCGGTTTCACTGCCAAGTATACTTCTCTGTGCCGGCCGCGAGCCACCACCAGCACTCTGCTTTTCATTGCCCTCTCTGCAGGGCACTCCTCAGAGAGTCTGCATTCCTTCGCTGCCACCCATCCGAGGCTCAAAGAGCAGCCCTGCCACTTGTATTAACCTCATCTCTCGTGCTATATCTCCTTAAATTCGGTTTGTTTTACTGATTTTTTGCAGGATGCACCAAAAACACAAAGTGCATTTGCTTGAAATAAGCCGGGGTTCCATGTTTTTCAGCACGACCGCCCACCGCTTCTCATCCCTAACCGCTGTGAACAAATGGTCTGCTTTCAGCCCGTCTCTGCTACATTCCTTGCGGTCTCAAATGCAATAATTTCTGCAGCAATTCCATTCTGTTTGTCGCATTCTTGCCCCGTAAGCTCACTGCATTGCAACATTGTTCACTCGGCGGAGGCAGAAGAAGATGGAGTGAGCTGACGACATTGCAATACGCCGGGGCGGTGGGGAGCTGGAAGATAAATGACTTCATGCGCGCGGACACACACACGCATGCACACACAAAAACACCTAAAAAGATTTCTGAGCTGCTTTGAAGGCAGAGCACACAAGAAAGAGTGAGATCCCCGGCCATCCTGCAATCACAGGCATTCAATTAAACCTAAATGTCAGGAGCTAATGGGATAAAGAGCAGCATGGTGTTACGCTGATCAGCATCAAGGAGAGGGTTAATAATACAAGAACCACCGTATCTTCTTCATTAAGCTTTTCATAATAGAAATCTTTGACTGGATAATTGGAAGCTTGTGATTTATTTATTGAATCTGGAGTGAAGAGAGAAATGTCTTTTGCTAGATTTGAATTTGAAATATTAGCATTTGTAGACTTGAATTTGCATAATTAGGTAAATGTTAGCTTTTATTTTTGCTGACAGTGTAAATATCTCCCCTGTTATTCTGAGCTTTTTACAGGTTCCTCATGAACCTGAGTGGCTGACAGGTGGAGTCTGCAGTATACGCGTGCACCGTGTGTGCGTGTATGTGCGTATGTAAACACCTGTGCGTGCTTATCTCGTGAAGAAACACTGACCGAATCTGCTCCTCCTTCCTAAATCACATCCTGTCTTCCACATCTGCCTCCTCCACTCGTTCTGATGTGTTCTTATCTTGACATAAGGAAAGAAAAATATTTCTATTTTCCTAAATTCTTTTTCTTTTTGCTTTGTTGTCAAGCAGCAAACCCATGGTGGTAAGTTTTGCGGTATAAATCAAGTCATTTATGTGGTATGTTTGGAAACGATTACACAGTTTTATGGAGCAAACAGGCCAGCTGAAGAGAGGTCATGAAGATGCCAGCTATGGCTTTTCTATCTTAAGCTCTCTTTTTACGAATGGTTGTCCAAATGAGAGTAACATCGTCCCTTTTCAAACAGTTTTCAGGTTTTCATCCAAAACCTCAAAAAGGACGGCTATAAAAGGCTTTGGAACTAACACAAAGTTTTAACTGCGATTTGACTTGAGCATGCCCAGAGATGGACGACTGACAAAAGAGTCACACAGATCCAGAGATCATTTGGTAAAATCTAGTCGTTCAGGAAAAATAGGTGTTCCTGTAAACCTCCTTGCAATAGATTTGATTGCTAGCAGGTTGTTAGTCTCCTGGAGTTTGCATGGAACACACCAACTTGTCTGCAAACACAATTTACTCAGCAAACTGTAGTAAGAGGGAGAACATTTGCCTTTAGAGCAAAAGTTGCCCTTGACTGCTGCAAACAAGACATTTCAAAGGGCTGTTTGGTGACTATTGGTGAGTGTTTGCAATCATGCAGGCGTCTTTAATGCAAACTGTGTGCGACTGAGTACAATTCTGGTACAACAGTGAATACTAGTAGCAGCTAACAGCGATTCACCAATAAGTTGGGGAATTAAAGACACAAGACTGGCAAGAAGCTGTTGGATTATTAACTGGTCACATGACAGCCACTGGAAGCCAACGGGTAAAGCGATCAGTTTTTATCGGATTCCTTCGTGGAAGAGAAATTGTGCAAGTCATGTTTCCGAAGTCACGAAGAGGCAACAGAGGGCTTGGATTGCGGGGAAACTCCCAAAACACACCATGGTACAAGAAATCCCTTTCACTGGAAAGAATAGTGACTGTCGCTGCCCCCTCTCTCTTCCAGTACTCCGGAGCGAAGAGACAGACAGGACGGCCGGGGACACCGCCGGGTATTCTTTGCCCCGCTCCGATTTTAGTGGATTTTAATGCTGTGGCTGACACCACTGGACTTTTAATGTTGTTTTTATGTTTTTACTGTGTGTTCTCCCTGGCCAGGGGTGTTTTTAACTGTTTTTAATCTTTTTTGTGAAATAAATTATATTTTAGTAATAGAGTTTTATATTGTTCTATTGCCTTGGCTACTCCACTGCTCTGTCCGTTTTTTTAAGGGGTTGCCCTTCACTTACAATAAAACCTGGTGTCCACCTACATATCTGGCTACTCGGAACATGTCAGTGTCCTGTACCCATCCGTCGGTAAACTGAAACTGGGCTTGTTGCAGGGATCTGAAGTTACTAAACACTTCTTGAGTGTATGCACTCACACTTAGGAACATATAATTATAAATATGAGCGTGATGAAAGCTGGGCAGCACGCTAACGTCTTTAGCCCAGTCTGTATGCTCGTATGGGTCTAACTCTTTCACTCCTTTGATTTTTTCTTCATACCTTTTTTTTTTTGGCCTTTTCGTCAAGTCTGTCTTTGTACGGACCTGCCATGTTCTCCTTCGTTTTGTACATAACTGTTTTGGGGGCAAATAAAATGCAGGTAGGGATTAAAACTGCTAAATTAATGGTTATCGGTGCTGGAAATGCTAGCGCTTCATGCAGTGTTTTCATTTTGCTGCCACTCGTACCTACAATGCAACGCGCGAAAGTCACGTGGTCTGACTGACTCACTTTTGTGACAAGCCTCCAGTGGCCATATGAGGAATTGCAGTTTTGTGGTACTTTACATTTTCCTTCATTTTTTAACCTTGTATGTTGCTGAGGAATTCAGCTATTACTTTATTTAAAGAAGAGCAAAAATCCTTAATATTATACACAGGTAATGGTTTAAACAGTCTATATTTCTTTTTTTTCTTTTTTTTTCTTTTTTTTTTTTTATATTTCTAAACTATGCAAAACCAAGACCACTAAAATGGAAATCAGTCAGCAAGCAGTGATGATAGAGGCGGCTAATGTTCGTTAATGTTGTACTTTCTGGATGATATCGATTTAAAAAAAAATCCCAAAACAAAACAAAAAGCACATTAAGGCACTCCGCACCACATCACACTATTTTCCAGATGTGACTCATGTGGTGTAACGGCTGTTCTTCACAGTTGGTTTGTCACACCTGTGTCTCCTGTGGATAAACATCTCAGTTTTGCGTCAAACGTTCTCCCCTGAGCCCTGTGGCATTTATTTCTATTTATTAAACATATCTGGGCCACCCCGGGCCAGACCACATGGTTAACGCCTTTAGATTTATAGCACCCAAGCTTCGCGTCAAGGTGAAACCTCACACGTAGGCTAATAGATAACTCATAAAATTACCTAAGGGCAGACAAGCCTCTGCCGTTTGGTCCTGTTCATCATTTTTAATCTCGCCTTTACATCTTCATATGTGGACACTCCTACATTTTTGCATGTGTGTGTGTTTGACATGGAGGGGTGAGAGTCTAGTCTCAGATAATTACAGGCCACTGATCCCATCAGCTGTCACCGCCACACTCTTTTTACATGTCAATGACAGCCAAATGGGACCTCATATCCTTCCTCCGGCTCATACAATGCTCTCATTGAAAACATGAGCAGCGGAGAGAAAATCCGAAAGCAAGAAAGCATAGGATGCCACTCCTCGTCCCAGCTGGCGCTGGCTCAATGGCAAAGGGCACTGAATCTTGTCCGCGGAATAACAACCACTCCTATTCCTCTCCTCAAATCCTCCTCCTCATCCTTCACCTCTCTCCGGCCGACTTCATCACCGCCTCGGCTTAATCTCTGCACATTCATGGGGACTTGCACCCAGGCTCTGCTTCTTTGCCTCCTTTTGTGTTTGCCAGCACTCTGAAGAAAAAAGAGGGGGGACAGGGGTGGATGAAGGCAGTGGTGCCTGCGGTTGCTTTGGTTTGTCTTTTTTGGCAGGGGGGGTGGGGGGGTAAGAGCTTGGCAGGACGCCTGGCTGTGGCACTGCATACAAACATAGGGTGAAAACACAAGGTCTGTTTGTGTAGGTTTTGTTTGGCTGTCACATCTCCTTACCTAAAGAAGAGCGGGGGAAAAAAATTGCCACAAGAAATGGTTTGCCCCTCGCTCCCTCTAGACAGCCATCGATTCTCTGCAACAGCCAGGGGGGAGATGGACAGAGATGAGATGGAAAGCAATCCATATCAGGAAATTACTGACCATAACTCAATGAAATTAATTTAATCTTTACAATAAAGTCTTGGCAGGAAGCCCAGTCTTGTTTTTTTTTTCTACTTTCAAAATAGGAAAAGAGCTCTTCGATTAAATCTGAAATACTATCAGTCTGCATGTAAATCTACAAAACAGCACCAAGAGAGTAACCGCAATTCATCACTACAGTATATTGTATATCTGAGTAGACAAAGAGCTGACACAGTCCCTGTTTTCTTTCCTGCATTACATCCCGTTCAGCTAAACCTCCTTAACTCGATCTCCCTTGGACTCGGAGAAGCTGACTTCAGCGCAAACGGCACATTGCATGTGATTTGTGGAAGTTGAAATCTTTACCGTATGTGCCGCTCTTGTGTCCCTCTCGGGGTCCACGCTTACATGCTTGGTAGGGGCCACTGATGTGAAAGGGGACATTGCCAGGTTCCCAGCGCAGCTGCGAATAACATTGAAGTGGCATTCCAACTTGTCAGTGTAGCGTGGGCCATGCACAAAGCCACTTCCTGCTCCTCAGAGGGAAATTTGAACCAGCCGCCCATGCACGGGAATCCGGCAATCTGATCAGATTCAATATGTTTTCCAATGTTTATATGTAAATTAGCCACTGTGCCACTTTGTCATAGTTTAACGCCATGTGGTTTATATCAACGTCTACACAAATTTGTATTTATGTTCTATCCTGTCAGTGTTGCAGCACATCAGGGCCTCTGGGATCTCCTGGTATTTCAATTACAGAATGTCCCCCTGATAAAGGACAATCTGCATAGGTAACGCCGAAAGAGCTGTAACTTATTGCAGCATACGGCTGAGCTGACTGCTTTATGATCACTCTGGTCGTAACCACAACACCAAATCCAAAGGGAAGCTTTGCGGTGGAATGAGAAGGAAGCCTAACATGTTTGGAAGTAGAATGAAATTTGGAGTTTAAGCTACCTTTGGAATTTCTGTTTTCCCTAAAATAATCCCATCTGTTAATTCAGTTACTGTAATATGCATGAGATTAGCTGGTTCTGTTGGAGGCTTCTTCCTGTTAAAAAGGATATTTTCCTTCCTACTGTTGCCAAAGTGCTTGTTCATAGTTGGATGTCTGATTGTTGGGGTTTTCTCTAGTTTGTTTGTATTATTGTAGCGTCTTTACCTTACAATATACAGCACCTTGAGGCAACTGTTGTTGTGATATGACACTATATAAATAAAAGTGAACTGAAATGAATATATTACATCTATACAGTCTAAAGATTCAGCTTGCTAAGGTCTCATTCACAGGCCTAGAAACAGTCCAAAGAGGGTGCTGCACCAAGTTCACTTGGTCACTTGGCCCAGTTGCCTGTCGCTTGCATGGAAGACGGCAACTTGGAAATAGTCACCAAATACTTGCCGAGCAGAGGTGAAACCTGAAAAAGTCAGGTGCAAACTGGAATTAAATAAAGTTCACTTTTAGAGTAAAAGTAAAACTAAGATGTTTCAAACATCTACTTTGAAGACAAACAGACTGTCTTTCTACTTTGCAGCACACAGTTTCACTACTGTTCAGCGAGTTTTTGGTGAGTGTTTGCTAACATGTAGGGGTCGCACCAGCAAGTTAGGGTATAATAACTATTTTTCCCCAGTGACCTGCGGTCGCCAGGAGTCGCCGCCCTGTCCTAACAGAGTTTGTTAGCTTCTGTCTCCATAAAACCAAGATGCCAATGTCACAGAGGCTTTCTAGGAGGCTTACTCCTTACTTTCAAAACTATTAATAAATTAGCGCCAAGTTATCTTAGTGAACTTCTCAAACCACATACTCCTGCTAGAACACTCAGATCTGCCACTCAACTACTTCTGACCCAACCCAGATCTCGACTGAAGTCCCGGGGTGACCGTGCGTTTGCTCTGGCTGCCCCGGTACTGTGGAATACCCTTCCTCTCGACCTCCGCGCATCTGACTCCATTGCACTGTTCAAATCACGATTAAAAACCCACTTATTCAATCTTGCCTTTCCCTCTAGTTAATATTTCTTTTATGATTTTATATCATGCACTTCTATGCTCATTTAAATTCTTGTTTGCTCTGTACCTGTTGCTTTCCTATGTATTAGTGACAGTTATCTGCTTGCATATTTAGTACTTGCTTTGGTCCTATTTCTATTATCCTCCTCCTATACTCTATTTTACTTGTTAAGCACCTTGGCATACCCTTGGTTTTTAAGTGTGCTTTATAAATAAAGTTTATTATTATTATTATTATTTCTATGTAGTTTATGATCTCCAGCAACTCTTTGGTGAAGTGTGCAGCAAAATACAGCACTATGTTGAGGGCATTAACTTTGTCATTTGGTGGCTTCAGATACCATATATTCAATTTATCCTTAGGTTTGCTTTTTTTTGTTGTTTGTTTTTTTTTTGGGGGGGGGGGGGGGGGACTCAGAGCTCTCTCTAACTCTTCAGAATGGAGATAAATGTGATTTAGTTTGTGGTACTTGTAAAAAAATGTAAACACTGCAAAATCTCATTATAACAAAACAGCACTGTCAACAGCTTTTATGTGGACTATTTCTTCGGTACAAAGTAGTCTCTTTGTTATTTAACTGGTGCGTGCAACTCCCACTAAAACCACAAATTGCTGTTTTTAAATTCCACCTTTCACACAAGTTGAGCAAAACATACACAATGTATTAATCAGCCAGCTCTTCGTGATGGGGAGGGATTTTCATCAGTATACTTGGTACAGTTGATTCCCACTAAGCTGTCAACAGAGAAGATCAATCTGATGTGGAGTTACTCACTTTTTCCTGCAGCTCAAAAGGTAATTCTTAATATTTTATCTTGAAGAGTCAATAAGATAAAGGAGTCATATCATATCTCTATCAACAGATATTTGTATATTTATGGGAATCTCTGCAAGATTTCTGTTTCCACGTTTTTTGACCAATTCAAAATGAGGCAGGCTTTGGTTTCATGCAGATCCATGTGAGTATAACTACACACCTGTTATCAACCAATGGATAACCTGGCTATAGCAGAAGCTTCCAGAACCTGATGGATTCCCAGACTGACTCGATGATGTTGCTGTCCTCCGCTGTCCAAAGGGCTTCTCACTTTCAGACAGTGTACGTCTGTATCCACTGTGGTGATTAAGCTCTTCTTTCAAGCTCGGGTCTCATCTGAAGGTGAGCTTTCTCTTTGAACCAAGGAATCTGGGCTTCTGTCAAACCACCGCAAGAGTCTCAGGGTTCCCACAAAACCCAGCTGATGACAGTTGCTGTTTGGAGATGAGGGCATCAACTTGTGAGACCCAGCTCTCCCATGGGAACCTGTGGAAGCTTATCCCAACCCACTGTGCACCCCCTGAAACTGGTGCCTTTCCCATCATGGATTACAGGAGCTTTATAAAGACCACTTAGATCTCCATGCACATCTTTCATCCAGAATGTTTGCACCCATAAGATTGCAAAAAAAACCCTCTAAAACAAAAAAACCCCCAATACAAACCCCCCCCCCCCCCCCCCCCCCCCCCCACACACACACACACACACACACACACACACACACACAATTTCAAAGAATGTCAGGGAAGCAGAGAAGAAAATCAGCCGATTTGCAGAATCTTTAAGGATGGGACAAAACTGTGGTTGCCTCAAGGTGTTTTCTTTTGTAAGGTAAAGACCCTACAATAAGAGAGAAAACTCCAACAATCACACAGTGCCTATGAGCAAGCGCTTCACAACAGTGGGAAGGAAAAACTCCCTTTTAGAAAGGAAGAAAGCTTGAGCAGAACCAAGCTGAAGGAGGGGCCGCCATCTAATGTTAACTTCAGGGTATTTTACAATGCTAGCATAAGCTACTGCTTATGGCTAAGAGAAAGTGCTAAGATTGGCCAGCACATCTCTTTGTTTATCTAACCCATTGTTTAGGTGACAGTCGGTGGTGACATTCAGCAGTCCTGGAAAAATTAGTGGAAACTCATTAATCGCTAATGAGTTTCCAGTAACTTTGACAAAAACAATGCCTGGCCATCTAGTTTATTGGTATCGCCTTTGGTAATTCCTTTGAATTTAAACTGTCACATGCAAAAGTAAAAGCGCTATGAACCTCAACTATAATTTATAGTTTTAACTGGCAAACATGTTAATGCTATCAAGCTAAGATCTCAAACTGAACATCAACATCATTTAAAGCTTGCAAGCATCTTAGTTTAGTCAAAATACCACTATGCTAGCTAGTTCTTTGTTAACTAATTAGTTTTGCTTAATTTCAAAATAATATAAGTTACTGTTCAACACATTAGTCTGTAAAAATGTCACTGCTAGATGTAAATTGATAGTAGATTTTTTTCTCATCTTTGGAAGGCTTTTAGCCTTGTACCTCAGCTATCAATGCTTGATAAGAAGCGTTTGCCTTTATTTACTCTAGAGACTGTAAAACTTTATAAAAGAAGTCCAACTTCTGAGGTGAGTTGTTGAGTATGTGCTGAAATGTCTGTAAGTGCTACTGTTTTTGTTGCTGTTAGCTACTGTTAGCCTCTGCTAACCAACCTTAGTGAAACTTTCTTTTAGGTGGATACAACATTGTTCGACTCTGACACTTACTGAATGAAGTTATGATTATGATTTAAGAACGTAATCAAACTGTTTATCAAAGGTAAAGTGGTATTTTGTATCCTGAGCCTAATATGGCATACGTTAGCTCTTAATAACAGCTTATAGTTTTTAAATGGTTGTTGTTTAGCAGGCTCCTTCTCAGCTGTCCAGAAATGAGAGGGTCACATATCTAATCTGCTGACAATAAGTTACTGTGACAATAATATCAGAAATAAATAAGCAAGTTTATACATGTTTTCATTTGTTAAAACCCTGATTTCATTTCTGAAGCTGACGCTTGAGGTCATTTTACAAAGAAACCGGTGGTGTACCTTTCATTCATGTTTTCGTTTCGTTGGTGAAGGGGACCCCTTCTCCTGTGATAAAACATGGGTATGGTCTTTCATATCTTGAGTCAGAAGGTGCAGGCATAAATGTATCAGCCTGTCCACAACACCAGAAACCTATGATGGTATTCCTTCACCTCAGCTTTTAGTGCAATATGTATGTGGCTGGTCTCAAGCTACATACATAAAACACCATTAGTGTAAAGGGTGATGTCCTTCCAGCCCGCTTTATTAAAATATGGTGGTGGATGGCAGAGACTGCTTCCCACGAGTCCATGCTGAATAAACTTAAAAACGATACAGAAGATAAAGATGAACATTGGGACTACTTTTGGAGCTATCTGAAGCAAACAGGAAATCATGACCATATTATCATAATCTGAAGGATTATTAACTGTGACCACCGGTCCAAATGTTACTTTACCGTCATTTTTATTTGCCCATTTCTGTGTTTCTTCTCTTGGAACCCACTGTTAGTTAGTTTCTCTTTTCTTTCTTTTAGACTTGTAAGGGCAGGGGTGCACACCAGCAGTTTTCTTGTGTTTTTTGTTTGTTTGTTTTTTCTCTCTCTCTTATACATGTTGCAAAATCAATAAAAACTTAAATGTCAAAAAAAATAACAATAATGAAAATATGGTGGTGGCTCCCATAAACTGCAAACCTGCTCCTATGCATGCATGTAAATGTACTGATTCTTTAGCGCTTCTCTAATCTATCTGAGCACGCAAAGCACTTTTATACAACTTACCTAATTCACCCATTCATACAAGCACTTTCCTATCTAACCTTCACACACATCAGAGAACAATTAGGGGTTATTATCAGGCAGTAGCATGCAGACTGGAGAAGCCAGGGATCAAACCACCAACCTTCTGATTACCAGAGAATCTGCTCTACGTCCTGAGCTACAGGCACCCATAAACACATTTATGAGGATGCGTCAGTTTGTTGGAAGATGTAATTACACGCTAATCTGTGCATATCTACAAGTTCAGTATCCTTTAAAAAAATACAGATTGTATCTTTAAGGTAATAAATACATAAACAGAGACTAGAGACATAATATGTGACTTATATGGACATGTTACAGAGATAAACAGGGATGGGAAGCAGATGGAGATAGACAGTTGAAAGAATATCAAAGGTTTCACCGGTCTGCCCTATAACAGGGTTGAAATGTAGGGACAAGGACGGCGTTTGTTCTTTAATCTGCTCTCTCACACTGGGTTACTGCAGCTCTCCTGGGAATCACTTTCAGCCCAACACAGACTGACGGTGGGATCTAAAACACCACTCAGTCACAAAGCTGCAGACACAGGACAGGATACCAGCTTCCCATTTCAACAAGAAATGACAAGACTGTTTTGTTATGAATGGTTTTATTGGAAAAAAAAAACAAAAAACCCACCTCCACATACAGAGTTAAAAAAGAATATGCTGGATTTTCAGGTTACAAACAGACATCCTGTAGTGACATACGACAATAGTTACTGACAGATTCTGGCAGTAGTACAAATGGAGTGGTCTGCCTTTGATGGTAGTTTATCCCTGCCACAGTTTCAAATGAAATTAACGCCACACAACGTTTAAAAAAAAAGCAAAATTGGTAAAAAGCAAAAAAGCAAAACCCAAAACTTATAATAAAATGCTGCGAAAATATTGTGCATGAGCCATGATTAAATGACACTGACGGAGATAATATGATGTGCCCTGGGTTGTCATCGTTTTGTTAAATTGTGCGTTTCTCTGATGATTCTCTTCCGCCCTCTAGTGGTAGTAAATCTCTACTGAAGGAGCAGCAGTGAGCATGTCTGCAGACCCCGTTTACTTTACAAGTGCTCGGGGTGGTTCTGCAGACAGGTGATGAACTCTTTCACCTGTCTGCCCTCAAAGCAGATCTGGTAGACGGCTGCGAACAAAGGAAACCTGCAGAAGGAAGGAGACTCAAAGTTTATTGCATGTTGATGTGAGGACACTGCAAATGAACTGTTTGTAGGTCAAGGAACAGGAACAAAACAAGCTGCTGGCTATAAAAAAATAAATGATTTTAATATCCTTTATTGTCCGAGACAGGTTCAAGATAAAAATGAGCCCACAGCTGCTGGTCTAATCAGAGGTGTAATCAGGCGATATAAGTGAAAACACTTGTGTGTGTGTGTGTGTGTGTGTGTGTGTGTGTGTGTGCGCGCTTGTGTGGACTATGGCTGTTTATACTGCAGTTTGCAGGTAATTACAGATAGCAGGAATGCTGATAATTCTTATTAGTTTCATTTAGATTTCATGCTGCCGGTAATACCAAAACTTCAAGAACATAATTGTGATTTATAACTTCGATCCCAATCTTCGAAGAGCACAGCCAGAGTAAATATTCAGCCCGACTTGAACCATTAATGTAATGAAGGCGTACCCAGCAGACTGGAAACTGGTTCTGCTAATATAAAACAATAAAACAAAGACGTAACTGTACGTAAAAGGATTAGTGGACTTACTTGTTGACCATGTCCCTCTTTTTTAAGATCTTGTAGACCTCCGCGGAGGTCTGCGGACCCTGGAGCTTCTGGCCATTGAGCATTTCTGCCTCCAGCTCAGCGATAGACTGCATGAGCAAACATAAAAGTGTAGGCTGAGCAACCAAGTATGTTGACAAAAAGGACACACAGATAGAGATCTATTGTGTTGATGGCAGTAAGCTTTTCAGGGCTGTCCCGGATACCATTCTTTGGTCTCCAGAGAGTGAGCACTGCAAGCAGCAGACAAGCAAAACTGCTTCTAAGGGGCTTTGAAAGGGAGCTAAATCTAGCAGAAAAGTCACTAAGAAGGCGACAGTGAGATGAACTGAGCCGCGATGATCACTGCTGTGAGCGAGGGGGATATAAAGACTGCCCAGCAAATATTTGGTTAGAGCCCTTAAACTTCTTCCTTCACTGCGTCCATGACCCAAATCAAAGATAGCGTGTGCACGCTACCTCTGTGTACACTTCAATTATTCATAGAGTAAACCCAACGGGGGCCACTTTTCCTCAAGATAAAAATGCTGCAGCCCCATTTAAAGTCTGAAGGAAAACATGACTGACTGAAAGAGTTAAATCAAGTGCAGCTGGGTCCATAGACCTTTTGGACAATGATGCAATTTTTGTAGTCTTGCCTCTGTGCACCTCAACAGTGGATTTTGAATGAATCAGTCCAGACTTCCAGCTTTAATTCAAGAGGTTTAAGTTTTTTTTGCATTAAATGTTCAGAAAAAACAGCCATTAAAAGAAAACAAAACTTTGTTTTCCTTTTTAATACAGTCCCCGATTTTCACAGGCTCAGTCTCAATTGTAGAAACCAACATGGACCAACAAGGATTGTTTTTAATACTTGGAAATTCCTCTCGAGTCGCTCTGCCAGAACTTTACTTCACCCACCTTCAGCTGCTGTTGTTTGTGGGTCTCTCTGCCCTCAGTTTTGTATTTAATAACTGAAAGGCTGCTTGGTTCAGTTGAGATTAGGTGACTGACTTGGTTATTGAAGATCTATTTATTTGCCTGTGAGACTCTTGGGTTTTAACTTGGGGTTGAACAGCTTTGCAGCATTTGGTTGTATCCTCGCAGGGAGTAGAGCCTCGTACACTTCACAATTAATCCTGCCGCTTCTATCAGTAGGCACATCATCAATAAACACCAGTGAACCAGTTCATGCCCTTACCACACCATGAGCACCACAATGTTTGATAGATGATGTAGTATTCTTCAGATCATGAGCTGCTTCTCTAATCATACACACCTTTCTCTTTTTATTGTTCTACTACAAGTTCATCATAGTTTCCAGAACTGCGCGGGCTATTCAAGATGTTTTCTGGCAAAGTCTAATCTGGGTTTATTGTTCTTTGTGCAAACCACCTGTAAATTCTCTGTATCTCGATTCATAAAGGCACGTTTTGCTTGTAAACTTTGACAATGATATAAGTACCTCCTCTATAGTGTTCTTGACTTAGTTAGATGCCATTAAGATGTTTTTCTCAACGATGGAAATAATTCTGTCATCATCCACTTCAGTTATCTTCTGTGAGCTTTGAGGGTTTTTGGTGTTGCTGAACCAGATTGTTGATTTGGACACTACGACAGTTTTTGCTGTCTCTCTGATTTTTTTCCCAGGTTAGTGATGACCTCCCTCATTTACATTAGTATCTGTTTTAACATTATATCGAGAGTTTGAGTGAAATGCAAATGTGAACAACACTCACATGTCTCTGAAACTGCTCAACAGTCAACTGTTTAATTACTTTTGAGTCTCAGAAAATGCGGCACTATGTGTAAAAAGAAAAAAGCTGTAATTCCTGAACAGTTAAAGCTAAATGTTTATATAAAAAAAGACCTTTGAAACTGCACAGTAGTGCACTTCAATAACTTTGATTTTTTCCTCTTAATACTAATAGTAGATATTTGATTTACATTGTAATAATTAACATTTAGTTACCCTTTGGATTTGGATTTTTGTAACTTATATTCCTCTTATTTGAAAAACAATAATTGCGATGGACTGTCCTCTCTGACTCACCTTGGACGTTCTGACGAAGGCCTCTGCGACCTTCCGGTTTCGTCCTCCGTAGCAAGTGGTGATAAGGTCGGCCACGCCGCAGCTTTCCAGGAAGGTTGTAGAGCTCACTGAGCCTTTGCAGAAAATTTTGGCAAAGGCAACCATTTCCATCAGGCCAAGCCTGATTACCGCCGCTTTGGTGTTGTCGCCAAAGTCGAGGCCATCACAGAATCCAGCGCCGACCGCCACAATATTCTAGTAATGCATGAGGGGAAGGGTGCAAACATTTTAAGGTTTTCCATTATACAAGGAGAATTTGACTATGGAAACATCCGTTTACCTTTAAGGCTCCACAGAGCTCCACTGTGTCACTCTCCCGCACGACAGCGATGCGAAAGTTGGGAGTCTGCATCAGTTCTTTGAAGATGTGGCCGTTTGCCTCATTTCTTGCTCCTGTAGTGAATGAAGTTTATTAAACATAGAGTGCTAAATTGCTCCAGCAACACTTAAAACAGGAAGTAACTGTGCACTAGCTTGTCTGACCACCACAAAACCTCCTCTGCAACTTATCTACACATGTGCTGTACAAAGTATCTAACCGATGGTGGTTTCACAGAACTTCTCATCCGCCACCTCGCTGGCGATGTTGGCTCCCATCAGGACGCTGACGTCAATCTGTAGTTTCTCTCGGATGATGTCTGAGATTAGCGTCAGTCCTTCCGGTCCCTCATCAATGCCCTGGATGACAATAATCAACAATTTAAAACATAACCTCTACCCTGAATGGGCTTTTGGCCTTGAGATGATGGTGACACATACAGGATGTGATTGTCTCTGTATTATATTGTATTATATACAAAAAACTCATGATGCCATGACCGCAGAAAAATAAGAAGCTGTGGTTAGGATACTGTTTCCCCTTTTATGCTGGCAGAAAATGTGACATGAACAGTCACAGGGTCTTACTTTGATGAGTGATATCCCGATAGCTCCCTCTGCGATGTGAGGTTTCATCTGATCACAGAGTTTCCCAATGAATTGGTGCGGGATTACAAAGACGAGGATCTTTGCTCCTTTAACAGCTTCTGTGATGTCTGGTACAGCCACCTAGTGAGCCGACAACAGCATGTTAGTCCTCATACAGAACCAAATCATACAGTGCCAGTATGCAAGACACTTCATTTTGGATTTCCTCTAACCCACACAGGATCAAAAGTATACATACAGACTTAAATATATACATGTATTCACTTAAATCTTTTAATATGTGTTGCTGAGGGTTGTACAAATTCTTAACAAAGCCAAGGCCCAGTCATGATCACCAATGATCAATCATGACTAACAGACCCTGTATAAAATCCAAATAAATTCAAACTTTTCACCCAATTCTTTTTTTTAAGTGATTAAAGATGTATGCTGTACACTCAATCCACTCTGGAAAAACGGCAGGTCAGAGAAATCATTAAAAGCCCCAAATGACCATGATATTCATGCCCATGACGAGTGGATGTAAACTTCTGACCACAACCGTATATATCACTGTACACTGATATATATACTAGTTTAATGCTAATTTACGGCAGTATGTATCTGCGGTATATCGTTTTTCATTAACGTTGGTAAATATTTAATAAGCATGTAAGGAATAATGCAAAGATAATTATGACTAATGCAGCGTTCCACTTGGAACTTGATGTTGGAACTTGGGAATTATGTCTCTCCTGAGTTAGCACGTTCCAGAAAAACCAAAAAAACAGGAAGAACAGGTTTGAAAAAAATTCTTATCAAGGTGGAGCTATTCAGACATCACTAGCAATTCAGCATAATTCTTATGTTTTTGCACTTAAAACACACAGCCATAAACAGAGCCTGAGAAGTGCTCTGAGTGAGTCAAAAAACACACAACAGTGACAGCACAGATTAAAAGTTTACAGTTTTACTACAGTTTAGGTTCAGTGCCAACATCTTGGATTAGTAACTTTGGGTATGTTGGTCTGCGCTGACTTCCCGAGTGGGAAGTTCAAGTAAGGTGGGTGTTCCATAGAATACATTTCTGACCTCCAACTTATTAAGGAGCGCACCGTAATCTGAACTATTTAAAGATGACACTGCATACCCACTGCAGCAGCTTAGTTATTTATAGATTCCATGATATTTTCTAATTTTTCATATTCTATGACAGTTTGAACTCAAGTTTAATGATCTATAATTAAGCATGTGGTAACTTTATACAACCAAAGACTGCAAATAATGTCTCAAAAGCCAGTTTGGTGGCATTATTCTCACATTTTAATGAAATATAATGCACTCATTTGTATTTTCTTAAATTAGTTTTCGAGTGTATAAATAGTCTGGCCCCAGGATGTCTTTCTAGTTGCATTCAATAACAAAACAGTAAGAGGAGGATTGTGAATCATAACTGTAAAATACCACACCACAGATCTAAATATGGACGGTCAGCAGCTATGAAACACACTCCTAATTGAAATCAATTTGATTACAGATATCAAATCTTTTAGAGTAAAGGTCAAAGGTTGGTTAATTGTATTAATTTATTAATGTATCTTTCTTACGCTATATTTTTTCAGTATGTGTATGTATTGTATCTCTGTGTATTACAGTGCATTGCAGTTTTATGCTGTTTGAGCATTGTGAATGTAAAAGACCAACAAGGGACAAGGGCAGGAAATTAGCAATGGTATTGGAACCATGTCAAACTGCATTGTTCCTTTTAAAAAAGTTAAATAATCTTATCGGTGCAATGTCGTGTGCTTCAAGATTGCGGTAATTAGCAAACCGGACTGCATAATCTACAGATGATGCTTCTGTAACTGTTGCACTTACCACATTCTTGGGCAGCTTGTGGCCTGGTAGATACTTGACATTTTCATGCTCGGTGTTGATGATCTCTGTCAATTTCTTCCCGTCAATCATTTCTTCATAGACCCACATGTTCACCATTGGGTCAAAGCGGTTGGAAGCTTTGACATTGTGCCCGATAATTTTGGCAATGGCAGAACCCCTGAGGGAGGGACAAAGATCAGGTTAGAGAGCCAGGACTGAGCCTAACCCAAAACCACAGGTTGAAGCTCTGGGAATTAAGTGAGTACACAAAGTACGGCATGTTCCTGAAAAGGCTAAAAAAGCATGCTTAGGCTTGGAATTGGACTTCTTCCAGGAACATGCCCTTAAGGGAGAACTCTTTGTAGTCCCAAGAGTTAGAACCACAAAAGGTACTCACAGGTACTCCGTACAGGTACTCTACAGGAGTGTATGGATTTTATTTTGCAAGACCCTTATTTTAGAAAGCAGGATGCTACTACACGAACAGCTCTTTAGAAGCAATCGAGGAAGGCTGTAAATAACAGCTCCAGATCTTCCTTTCTGATGTGCAGGACAGAGGTAAAGATAAGCCTATTAGATTATGAATACAGCGGGTTTGCAACCAGTAAACGACCAAATCAGCGATCAGTTTTCAGTTGGCTGAAAAAAGGGAACTCCTACTTCTAAAAGAGGCAAAAAGATACAGAAAAACGTTACCAGTTTCCAGATCCAACGATGCAAACTTTCTTTCCGGGCATTTTTAAAAGTAGAAACTCCGACAGTGAGCGCTTTGCAAATACAGCCTGTTGTCCTTTACTCCCCAGTCTTTAACTTCCTTATACGCCCTGAAAACGCTGCTACTCTCTTACCACGCCCTTACTGTCACGGCTACACCTCTTATTATGTGCAGTTCATAAGCAGCAAAGCCTTCTCCACGCATCTCCACCGTTTAGACATCTCCACTGTTTTTGAAAGCTTCATAGCCCATATTCAGGTTCGAGTTTAAAGGTGACTGCATGCAACAGCAACAAGTCCGCTATATTAAAGCGAACGTTTTAAAGGCCAGTTATTATTTAATATTATCGGGAAATATGGGATACCGCCAGTCACATTACTACCTCATGATAACAAAAGCGTATTTTAAAGGCGCTTCCGGTCATTGGGCTTTTCAAAATAAAGCTCTTGCTAACAAAGGATGCCGCTTAAAAAACAAAACCACTACACCCCTAATTAATTTAACACGTAAATTAGCTTATACATTATATTTAAAAACGAGGTATGAAAAACATTAAAAACAAAGCAGATTAATAACGCGTTTCTTTTTAAATAAATATGATTCAGCCCATCATTGAACACTCCTGGCTATCAAACATTTTTACATATTTGTCAAAATATTTATACACACAAAACGCATCTGTTTAATATCTTTAAAGTTGTACTTGTCTGCACATGTTCAGCGTATACAAAAAATATCAAATAATAAATTAGTGGGAACAAATATGGATAATATGTGGCCTATTTGTGTAATTATTTATTCACTTTATTTTTCACCTACAACAATGCAAAAATATATTATAAATGTTTTTAAGGTTATAATTCCTTCTTTCAGATAATACTTACCAGTCAGTATAAAAATAACAAAAAACTAATTTATTTGTTGTTCTTTCTTGTTACTTAATACACAAAATCTGATAATATTTTATAAAATTATTATGTAAAACATTTATTTCCGTTTTAGATTGCGGCTTTTTAATCCCCTCAATTTTTTTTTAACCATTTACGCCTCTTTTACGTTTTTTTGTTGTTATTGTTTGTTTTCTTTTTTGGTTGGATGGATTTTTTGTTTATCATAAATGATTATATTTTTATATATCTTATATATCTCAATGCGGAAACGCTCCTGTAAGGTGAGTCACATGACCGTGTCCCCAACCGAAGCCAGTAAATATCAGGCTAGCTAGCAGTCTGTTAGCTACTCCCAGTTCCAGTAGATCAGACCATGTTTTTTCAGCTGTCATCGGCCAGTTGTCAGTCCAGCGTGTGTAGCCTGTTCGGTGGTGCTTTTCGTTAAGCGATGACCTCCCAGTAAGAGAGACTCCGTCCTTTAAAAAAAATCAGCTCTGTAGACTTGGCTGGCTTTACAGGTTAGCTTAGCGCTAGCAAGCTGCGTCCAGAGGAGGTGTCGTTGCTAGTGACTATGCAAGGGGAAACCACGACGATCCGAATCACGGAAAACGAAGGCAAGCTGGATGTATATCCCCAGAACAGGACCCCGAGCTCGGGGAGAGCGAGTGCCAAAAGCTGGCAGTACAGGTTAGTTTGTTCCGCTAGCAGCTAATTTAGTGTTGTCAGGAGCACTTCGTTGACCCGGACAGCACAACAACCTACTCTTTTTCAGTAGTGTTTAAGTGTGTATTTGGTTCTCAGGTATAAAAGCTGAGTCAGAGGAATGCTCTGTGATTGAATTGTGTATTTACCTTGCTGTGTTTATGGGCGTGTGCTCACTGCCTGTATCATTTTATGAGTGTCTCCTTTTGCCCCATAATACCAGCGATCACATGGAGAATATTGATGGCTACCTGATGAAATATACCAACCTGGTGACAGGCTGGCAGTACAGGTGAGTTCTGACCCAACTTCATGTGACATAAGTCATCTCAATGAGCATTAAAGACCTTACAGTTTTATAGGGACAAAGTACCTTTGTGTGTGTGTTTATGTGTTTCTAACTTACCAAACAAAAATGTAAGGTGTGACTGTGATTAAAAAGTCATATCATGGACAGCAGACTAAGCCAGTGTTGTTTGATTTCAGGTTCTTTGTCTTGAACAACGAGGCGGGCCTGCTTGAGTATTTTGTCAATGAGCAGTCACGGCCACAGAAGCCCCGTGGCATGCTCCCTTTGGCGGGGGCCGTCATTTCCCCGAGTGATGAGGACTCGCATACCTTCACTGTCAATGCCATCAGTGGGGAGCAGTACAAGCTCAGGGGTGAGGATCTGGCAGCCATGAGTGCTCTAAGTTAATTTGGCTTTAGCTGGTGCTTCTGTGCTCCTTCCTGAGCTCTCCACCTTTTATTGATGCCTCCATTCTACTTTTTCTTTTCTTTGTTTTAAAGCTCAGCCTTGCTCTCATTAACTTCCATCTTGTTCCTGCTGTATTGATCTGGATGTTTTTCCATTATCTGCTGCCGGTGATGCAGAAGCACACAGGAATCAATGCTGAGTATGATTACTGTAGAGTTACTGTAACAAGGTTGTGTTCTTCTTCTCCTGTGTGTGTGTGTGTGTGTGTGTGTGTGTGTGTGTGTGTGTGTGTGTCAGCCTCTGATGCCAAAGAGAGGCAGCACTGGGTCAGCAGGCTACAGATCTGCACGCAGCACCACACAGAGGCCATGGGGAAGGTAAGACTGACAGTGCCGAGTGTGTTTATACCTGAAAAGAGGCACATGACCATAATTTGTACCATGGTTGGTTTACACTGGATCATTCTTCTGTCAAGAATATATAGTTTTAAAAATTTATCTTTAAAAGAAGAAGCATAATTAAGATAAAAACAAAAAAGTCAAAAATAAAAATCAGTTGAGGCAGGCTGCCTGTTACACTTTTGTTGGATATAATGACACAGTAGTTCAGTTCAATTCAATTTTGTTTGTGTAGCACCAAATAACCACAACAGTCACCTCAAGGCACTTTATATTGTAAGGTGAAGACTCCACGCTTTTCTTTCCAAGCTCCTTGGACTACGATGACCTGGAAGACTGAGAACCTTCACAGACGTAAAGACTCCACAATAATACAGAGAAAACCCCATATATCAGATGACTGCTTGTTAATAGAGGTATCCTATTAGCCAATCACATGACAGCTGCTCAATGCATTTAGACACATAGAGTATGGTCAGGATGGCCTGCTGAGGTTCAAACTGAGCATCAGCAAGAAGGTGATTTAAGTGATTTTGAATGTTGCTTGGTTTGTTGGTCTACTGATCTGCTGGGATTTTCCCATACAGCCAATTCCTGGGTTTACAGAGAATGATCAGAGAGGGAAAATATCCCGACTGCTTCAGGCTCATAGGAATACAATAGTAACTCAAAACAATCACTTGTTACAAGCAAGGTATGCAGAAGAGCATCTCACCAGCAGCAGAAGACCACATCTGGTTCTTGTCCTGTTGGCAACTGAGGTTGCGGTTCACGCATGTTTGCCAAAATTGAACAATAGAAGACTGGAAAAACATTGCCTGATCTGATGAGTCTCAATTTTTGCTGCAACATTTGGTTGCAGCAAAAATTATAACCACAGTGTACTCATCAACTCATGGCTGCTTTGAGAAGATTAACACACGATGTCACAAACTGATTTCTTGAACATAACAATGAGTTCATTGCACTCATTATGTCTGTGGAAATATTCTTATCCTTGAAAGGATGAGTCAAAATCGCCATCAGATTTATGGCTCAGGTAATGGCCGATCTGTGTGTTTCTTACTAAATCTAACCGATTCTAAATTAGAAGGGTCGTGATCGCTGCATACAGTTTGTAGACGGGCACACCACCATTTTTCTGTAAGGAAACACGTGAAAGCAGAGAGAGAAGTGACAATGTTGTAAGCCCACAGAAGCACCACTAAAGCAACAAGGAAAGAGAAGGAAGTCTGACTGGCATGAAATCGTGCTAAAGTTTGCTTTGTAAGCTCTTATCAGATAATGCGTCTGCAGCTGTGTGAGCAGTTTGTGCAGATATTTGTGTCTGCGAGCAGTGATGACTGTGCAGAAAACACATTTTCATAAGCTCAAAACTCGGTGTGCTTACAAAATAAAAGCTAAAGGCGTATGGCTGCCTTGATGCATGAAGCTTTGTACTTTACCTTCATGTCCAGGATCTTTATCTAGATTTGCATATTAGCATATTTGCAGATTTTTAAAAAAAAAAAAGAAGTTTATAGTAAAAACCTGGAAAACTCATCCGATGTGAAATGTGCACTCCAGAGACAGCAGCTCAGTCAGTCCTGTCTGTCTTTAAAGGCTTGTAAACCATGAACAGCTATGTTTTACTTCAAAGTCCATCTTTGACATCATTGTCAAAGTCAAAATCATCATTTTTTTTCTGTGCTGATGAGCAGTGACACAATGCTCTTTCATTAGTCTTTTTTGGTTTTTGGAGCAGAAAACCCATGCTGCTGCACACCTTTAGGCTCTAAAGGCCCTTAAATGGCTGCTGATCTGTCAATAAATGTGCAGCAGTGAAACAGCCGGACAGTACTTTGGTATTAAAACTGTTAGGGTGTTGTAAAAACTTCCTCAGCAAAATCTATGACTCATGAGCGGATGTGACAGTTTCCTGTTTTCCTTTCACATGTGCCAAAGGAGGCAATCCAACAGAGTTAGAACAGTATCGGTGTTTATGTAAAGAAATATCAGCTTCCAGCCTGTTTGTAAGTGCAGCAAGCAGCAGTATTGATCTGGATATTGATCTCCAGATTGCTGTGCAGCCCGGGGCCCATTTTAATGGTCTGGAGGTGGCCAAGTTTAGGAAAAATGAGCAAAGATGTGCAAAAATATAAGAAAAATGTTTTTAAGTGCTATAAACCACAGAGCCTGGGAGCCGGAGCTGGCCTGGTAAAGACGGTGATCCAGGCCCAATGACAGCTTTGAAAAATTAGAAGTTTGGACTTTTAAGTTTTTAAGTTGGTCATAGGGGTCATATGATTGTCTGTTTTCTGTTTTCTTTGTATTATTTCTTTGTGTCTTTACCTTACAGTATGACGCACCTTTAGGCAATTGTTGATTTGACTATATAAATAAAACTGAACCAAAGGTTCGGGCCAGTTTTGGAGATTCAAAAAAAAATGAAAAAAAAAAAACAAACCCAAAAACATAACAGGATTTTTTCCCTTTTACTAAAATAAAATAAAAAGTGTTTTATAAAATAATATACTTTCAGCATGTTTTGTGCTGTTAGTCCGGCATTTAAAAAAAACAACTTTTTGTTTGTTTACGTACGCTTACAAATTGAGGAAACAGTATGGAGTTCAGGGGCCATGAAAAAGCCTGATAAATATCAGTAGTTTACACTGCTTATAAAATGTTTTTGAAAGCTTTTATTTTGAAAAAACAATATGGTAGTGCAATACACCCCGTCTCATTTATAGCTAGAAACACTGCGCTGACCCATAAATGTAATGACTGTGCTGGTCTCCGTTCCTCAGAGTCAGCCTCCGTCAAAGTCCCGGAGTTACTCCACGGCGTCTCAGGGCAGCGGCAGCTCCCCGATGTCCATGCGCCGGCACAGCCAAAACCCCGCCTCTTTGTTTGGCTGGTCGCAGGTCAGAGGCTCGTCGGCCTACTCCAGTAAGAGGTCCCTGCTGCCCGACCACCTGATGGACGCAAGAGAGGTACACTTTGATCTGAAGAAGTCATAACTCACCGATTGGGGGGAACTTTTAGCCAAGACACAAACAGTGGGGGCTAAATCCCAAGGGACGCTAGTTGCGTGCTACATTTTATGATGATTAAAAAGACTGGATGAAGGCGCCGTGTTTGGACAAGATGAGCAGACAGAAAGCAGTGCTGGCACTCACTACAATGTTTCATTAAAGTTTAAACTCAAGGCCAAGTACAAGCAAAAAGTACAAGAAACATTTAGTTCCTACAAGGCACGCAGCGGTGAATGTGAAATATTTAAGAGGCGCTTTAGAGCAGGACTTTAGCTCACTGAGATTTGTTTAGTCATGAGCTTTAGTAGTCTCTCTCTGAGCCAGTTTAATGCTGCAGATTGTCCACAAGGGGGCACTCTCATGTTTATTTAACTTGAGTGGGATACAGCAGGTTTTTGTTCTAATCAGCAAGGTGTAAATATGTTTTTCCCTTGAATTAATCAGAACGTGATAGTTAAACAAAGGCACTGAGTCAAAATCAGCAGAGCTGCCTGCACAGGTAGTTAATCACGGTCCTGTGAGGCTTTGCCCTTATTAAAAATAACCACGACATCCTTGTATTTCCAGATGATGAGCCAAGCCCAGGGTCAGCACAAAGACCTGATGCAGGGCATTGAGGGCCTGCCTGTGACTCCTGGCCTTTCCCCCCTGGACCAGGACCTGCTGATGCTCAAGGCCACTTCCATGGCCACCATGAACTGCCTCAATGAGTGCCTGCACATCCTCCACCTGCAGCAGGTGGCCCGACAGAGAAGCTCCCTAGGAGGTACGTGGAGGGATGTGGTGGGTTGTTGTTGTTACCTTTTGTGTTTGTCACAAAAGGTAACAACACGTAAGTTGAACTGTATATGTTAAAGTACCTGGATTACGTTAAGGGTGTGCTAATTAATGATGGTACACTAAAAGCTCAAACTCAGTTTAGTTCATCTGGACCCAGGCTGGCAGTCAGAGAGCTTTTGGCCAGCACGAGTTTCTACAAACAGAATACTTACAAAGGTGGGACGGCTTGTAAAATGATCTGCAAACCTCATAAACCTGCATTTTATTCATAGAACATAGAAACATTTTCTTTCTCAGTTTGCACATTTGACATGGTTTCTATTGCTGTATTGTGTTCAGGCAGCATGGACACGCAACTTTATTTAGTTGAACTCATATAGCACTAAATTCCAACTTTGTCTCAAGGGGCTTTATTTTGTAGTGTAAAGACTCTACAATAGTACACAAACCCCCAACAATCATATGACCCCCTATAAGCAAGCCCTTGGTGACAATGGGAAGGAAACACACCTGTTCAACTTGAAGGAACCTCTGGCCACCTGTCAATTGTAGTTTTGACGTAATTTTGAGTCCCTCGTGGTGCTTTATGGTCAAAATCACCTGCTACTGTGGTACTGAGTCGTCCCAAACACTGTCCCTCTGCACCACCTCCATCTTATCCCTTTATTGACCAACCCTTTATATTTACCAGTAAAATTGACCATGGGTTCAATAAAGGGTTAAATAAATTCTATATAAACTCAAGTTAAATTTTAAGTTCAGTAAATACATGATGTTTGGGAAGTGGGTGTTAAATATTTATGTCTCTACTGGGCACGCAATCCTAAGAACAAATCATAGTCTTGCTCATTCAGTGTCTGCACCCAATCTAGGCGGTTAGTTTGGCCGGACACTGGAATTATTCTGCATTATTGATGGGGTCACCTGTCCCCGTTTGTACCACCTGTCTCGCTGGTAATTGGATCTCAGATGGTTAAATATCCATCCGCAGCACCTCGAGGACAGCTCTGTTTTTAAGCTTCACATTAAAAATCATACAGTAAGGTGAAGGAGAGGAGACTCGCTGATCTTTTGTTAAAATGCCGGAAAACTCGTCCCACTTTTTCCACAGCGGATCTCGTTACTCGATGTATATTTCATCAGGCCGGACTCGCCACAGCAGCCAATCAGATTAAGTCTTCTGACGCACAAGGTGAATTTGAATTAGATCTGTCCTCTGCTATACGTACTTTTAAAGGGGGCGGAGGGGGGGGATGCCATACTGAGAGGGTTTAGCCAATCGGGGTGGGGGATGCTTCCAGAGTATCCTGATACCTGTCTTCACGGAGGAGTTGGGTTACACTCTTTTGGTCGACGGCAGCTCTCTGAGGAGCAGAAGCTCTGCCCGGTCAGCTGCAAGGCGATTGCGGGGCGCCGTGCGGTAAATGGTGGGCCGAGCTTAGCGCTACCTGTGCATGTAGGGGGGCCTCGGTCGGGTGGGAGGGAGGGGTAGGACCATGAGTACCTCTGAACCTGCACCTGTGCACTCCCCGTCCACTGCAGGACCCACCATTGAGTGGCTGGAGCCCAAACTGCCCGACATCCTGAAGAATGGCAGCAGCTCTCTGGGCAGCTTCGCAACAGGTGAGGGCCCGCTGGAGGGGAACCGCTTGGAGCTCAGCAGCCCCGAGTCCTGCAACTTCTCCGGGGTAAGACTGGGAGAGGGGAGAGGTTATCTGTGTCATGCTTGTTGCAGTTTTCTGTTAATGCTCTGTGAGACTGCCTCGTTTTAAAATCAGTCATACAAAAAAACTTTAATTTCTTCCCTCCTCTCTCCTCACAGGAACAGGAAGACATAGATGCAGAGGATGAATTGGAGGACTCCTTTACGGACAAGGAGGAGGACCTGGGTGCCGTGGAGGAGGAACGGAGCGTCATCCTACACCTGCTGTCGCAGCTGAAGCTGGGGATGGACCTCACGCGGGTAGGTCAAGTTCCCATATCAGCAAAAACAATCCCTCTGAGACGCCAGCACGAACGGGTCTTTGATAAGGCTCGCTTGGCTGTAACAGAGGAGGATTTTCCCGGAGCGAGAGGAGTTTCTTGTATCAATAAACACAGAGTTCAAAGCACATTGCGTCACAGTGAGGCGTGAAATGCTGCCAAGATTCCCTTCTGATTGGTTTTGAATGCAATTTCACAGAATTCTGGTAAAGAATAAACCAAAATGAGGAGTTCACACCATGTTCATCTGCAGCTAAATAAACCATTTTTTAACAGTGTACTGATACACAGTTAAAAGTATGTGGTAAGATTGTTCCACACGTATTTCAGCCTTGACTCAGCAACTGTTACACAGAAACACTGCCTTTCACTTCTTAGGTTGTTTTTTTTTTGTTTGTTTTTTAAAATAAATCCTCCTGTGCTTTTCATGCATCATTATAAAAAAAACAAACCCTGCAAACTTTTCTAATGTAACACAAAAAGATCAACATCATTTACTGCAGTCATTGTGTCCTGATCAGTCCTTATGGTCCAGTAACGGTCAAAGACGCTGATACTGGTGTACTGGTGCTTTGTAACTTAGCTGTTTAACAGAAAATAGAAAGAACTATGGCTTAACACTGACATGTTGGTTATTGCCTGCATCTGTTGTGAAAAAGTATCTGCCACCTTCCTGATTTTTCTTTTTTTGCATATTTGACAGACTTGCATGTTTTAAATCAGACAAATTTTAATATTAGACAAAGATAATCTGAGTAAATACAAAATGTAGCTTTTAAATTCTTTAAATCATTTATTAAGGAACAAAAAAGTAACACAGACCTACCTGGTCCTATGTGGAAAAAGTTATATCCCTATAGTTTGGTCATTTTGCAGATCTAGTGACAAAACATTTGTCCCAGTGAAAAAGCAACATCCAGATGAACAATATTCCTTCCTGGGATGAGAACTGACTTTGACTGACTTTGTTTCTCAGCTGTTTCTTTAGATCGTGGCCTGATGTGTTGCTTTTTGAGATCTTTTCGCAATATTTTTGTGATTTTTTTGTGATATTGTATCGATACAGGGACAACAAATATTTATCTTGTTAAATAAATTTAAATATTCTTGGAATACTAGGAACAAAAGGGATCATCTCATGCACCATCATCCAGACATAATGTTAGCTAAGCAAACTAACACATTATCCAACATTGGGCGCACTTAGCTTGACAATTCAGATCAAGCTAATGGCTGAAAAGGACAAACTCCTTACATCCACCAAAGAGAGAAAATAATAATCAGCGGCTGCCTGGTGATTAAGTTGAATTTTTCACATTGTGCAATTGACTGTAGCTTGTGGTGATAATCAGTTGCCCAGAGCTTGAGGGTGTTGCACAGTCATGACCACGTTTGATCACAAAGTGATTGCGCAGGTCGCCTGCACCTTTGCAGTGTGACTTGGACCGACTGCAATCCCTCTGAGAGATTTCAAAGGTCTTTAAATAACTGCTGTCTGATTTATAAATGCAGACAGATTGCCAACATTTCGCCATCAGTCTGAATGAGTCTCTGTCATTGAGCACAACTCGAAGGGACTCGACTCAGCTGGCCTGTAGAACAGGAAGGCTGATCAATGAAAATGTAATTGTTAAATGTGAATTTCTGTCTATGCAGACAGCAACAGATATTTGTCACAGTTAAATGCTTATTAAATATCAGCCTGTGATGAGGCTGATATCTAGTAGCACAGTGCTGTATTCGAATTAAAGCCGCCCATGAAAGTAATTGAAGCTGTTTAAAAACCACATTTTGAGGCAGGATAAGGAGTCATGGTTGAAGTAAGCTCCTCATTCTTGGTAATTAGTTGTCAAGGACACGTGCTTAAACACCCTGACCCGAGGCTTACGCTGACACTCTTATCTTTCAGTGTCAGTTTGTTCCTGTAGTTCGATATCCTGCTCTTGAGTTTCTGATTTATCTCATGGGTCCGCTGGCTTACCTCAGCTGGAACTCTAGTAAACACCCCATGATCCGCAGGGTCACGTCCTGTCTACGTCTTTTCACTTCCTCATTGCACTATATTTTTCTGCCTAACCTGAGCTAATTTAGAAGCATCCTCAGACTCAGTTTGTTAATGCAGTATGTTCCAGAAGATGTGATTTAAAATCTCTTCTCTTGTCCATTTTACTTGTAGGTGGTCCTCCCCACCTTCATTCTCGAGAAGCGCTCTCTGCTGGAGATGTACGCAGACTTCATGTCCCATCCGGATCTCTTTGTGACCATCACAGACGGCAGCAGTCCGGAGGACCGCATGGTCCGGTTTGTGGAGTACTACCTCACCTCCTTCCACGAGGGCCGCAAAGGCGCCATTGCCAAAAAACCCTACAACCCCATCATTGGCGAGACCTTCCACTGCTCCTGGAAGGTGCCCAAGAGACCAGACGCCTCCAAGGAGCCTTCACAGGGAAGCCCCGACCCCACTGCTTCCAGCCAGGACTCCTACCAAGTGCGCTTTGTGGCGGAGCAGGTTTCCCATCATCCCCCTGTGTCTGGTTTCTACGCCGAATGCCAGGAGAGGCGGATGTGTGTGAACACACATGTGTGGACCAAGAGCAAGTTCATGGGCATGTCCATTGGGGTATCGATGGTGGGGGAAGGTAAGGCAGCACAATTTTTAAAAAAACTGTGTTCTGCGAGGTTGGCAGCAGGAGTGGAAACACGAGCTGTTTTTACACATAGAGCACATGTAGGAGGCCCGCTCACCAGCAGCGAGTGCAGCGGGGGGTTAGCTCCTCTACACTCTCATTCACACAGGCTTTGCTGAATAAAGAGAGAGTGTAGAGCATTTATTGTCTGATCTGACTTCTCCCCATTTTAATTCTCACCTGCACCTCGATTGGATGTCTAAAAAAGTTCAGGGGCGCGCTGCATTGGAAACATTAGATGTTTTCACACATGAACTCGAGATGGCGTCAGCAGAATCAGGTTGGCTTCTTATCTAAAGTTCTCACTTCTCACGTGTAGCAGAAAGCAAGAGATGGCCCGCCTCAGATGTGTTTTCACTGCTGGAAGTAATCTGTTTGGCTCAGGTGGAGCATGCTGAGTTCTGGCAAGTTACCTGCTCTCTTCTCACGTGCACAATATCATGATGTGTGCTGTGGAGCTGGCAAGTCGCTATCTCACCTCCTCCTCAGACCTCGAGGCCGCAGTGCCAAAAAAGCCTTTCCATACACAGCTGTAACTGACAATAGAAGTGAGGTGCCCCCAACTCCCTTACTCCTCAGTTTGGTTTTAGTTTTATCTTAAAGCCCTCTTATTACCAAAAGCAGCAGTGTAATTAATTTAGGACTAAATTCTGGTGTATCAGGTGTCATAGTTGGTGTACATTCTCATTTGACTATTAATGCATTTCTTAATAAAAGTATTTCTCTCTTGTCCTTGTTAATAAAAATGTAGGACAGGACATGTTTGTACTTTACTGTGTAGGGCCTCAACCACAGAAGCATCTCTGTCATTTCCTCTGTCACCCAGTACAGACAAATAAGGGAAGTGTCGTGGTTGTGCGTCGGTATTGTGCAGAGGCTGTGCACAGCTTTGCAGACTGTCGTCTACATGCCATTGCTGTTTACCGTCACCAGGTGGCAGCATCAAAATTAGGTGGTACAGCCGACCTGTGAGATCCAGCTGCTCTTGATGTTGTTTATCAGTCAACCATCACCATTTGACCTAAACCTGCCGTCATCCTTGTTGGGCTGCAGGCTCCTTTTGACCATTTCTGCGGTAGGGCTGTTGCAATACTAACATTTCAGACTTGGTTGAGTATTTTCCTGGATATTTCTATCATTATTAATACCACAGGGTGGAAAAAGACAAAAGAAAGATTCGACTGTATTCTTATTTATTGTTGCTGGGTAATACATTACATAGTACACCCCTCATATCTCTTTGTTACAACTGGCAGAAACCTTGTAACTCTTGTTTCTGTATTTATTCTTCCAGGTTGTCTGTATTTGCTGGAGCACGATGAGGAGTACACCTTCACGCTGCCCTGCGCCTATGCTCGCTCCATCCTCACCGTTCCCTGGGTGGAACTTGGCGGCAAAGTCACCATCAACTGCGCCAAGTCGGGTTACTCGGCAGTCATTACTTTCCAGACTAAACCCTTTTATGGAGGCAAATTACACAAGTAAGTCTTAGTTTTTATATCCACAACAAGAAGTAAAAGAAATGTATTTAATGTGGTTGCAATGATTGTCATTATATCAATATATGTGGTTTGAATCGTATCAGATTATGAGCTTGTGTTCCTTTTTGCCCATTGGGATCCATTTTCAGAAAGTTATGTTGTTATGCTGATGATGCTCAATTTTATTTACCACCAAAGTGCAACAACTTCCAAGCAGTTACTGCTTCGTTTCTTGGAAAACAAAAAAGTTTAACTTCAAACTGAAAAGCAGAAAAACCCCCAGAGGTGACCTTATTTGGTCATTGAGACGATGCTTTCATTCATTCAATGAAATGTGCTCTCTAAATGAACCGAACTTGACTATGTGACCAGGTGAACTACTAGCAATACTATGACAGTATTCAATTTAATTCAGTTTTATTTATATAGCACCAAATCACAACAACAGTTCCCTCAAGGAGCTTTATGTTGTAAGGTAAGGATCCTACGGTAATACAAAGAAAACAGATAATCCTATAACCCCATGACCAAGCGTTTTGGCAACAGTGGGAAGGAAAAACTCCCTTTTAACATTCAGAAACCTCCAGCAGAACCAGACTCTGGGAGGGTCGGCCATCTGATGCGACTAGTTGGGGATGTTGGCAGTAAGACGAGTTTTTGATTGCCAGTTCTGCAGCTCTTTAAAATAAGTGTCCAAGATGGGCGTTTATATCTAAACAAATCCTCAAAATTGCATGTTTGTATTAATTCGGTCCTCCTACCACACGTTTAGGGTAACAGCAGAGGTGAAGCACAACTCCACCAATGCAGTGGTGTGCCGCGTACAGGGCGAGTGGAACGGCGTCTTGGAGTTCAGCTTCACTAACGGAGAGACGAGGGTGGTCGACGTCACCAGGCTGCCTGTGACGAAGAAGCACGTGCGGCCAGTAGAGAAGCAAGGACCGACTGAATCCAGGTCAGATGAAATTGAAGTTGAAGGAGCGAACTTGCAGTGTATTTAATAGCGTTTGCTGAAACATTTCGATCCTTTGCAGGCGCCTGTGGCAGCACGTGACCGAGGCTTTACGGCAGAAAGACGTCGAGAAAGCCACTGAGCATAAGACGGTCCTCGAGGAGAGGCAGCGGACAGAAGAGAGGCACCGTGTCGAGACAGAAACCCCCTGGAGGACCCGATACTTTGACAGAGAGGTGAGCAGTGGTGATTTATTAGGTTTCTGCTGATACAGCAGCTGGTATTTACTGCATAGGAAGTCATATTGAATCATATAACTGCCACATTGAAGATCTTACAACTTATATACACAAAATATTTGAATTGCATGAGTTAAAAAAAAAAAAAAAAAAACTTCTCAGAGGAGTTTCCACACATTAGTTTGATGCCCATTGTTTGGCAAAAATGTTGAAATCAAATACTTTGCAGCCTCAACTTAAGAGTCTGGTGTTTTGTCTAACTTTATCAGGGTAAACAATTATGCTATCTCACTGCAGACGCTTCATTATCACTGATACGTGATGCCACACTGACTCTCGTCTCTCCTCCTGCAGGGTGAAGGTTGGGTTTATCACAAGCCACTTTGGAAAAACTCTACATTCAAATCCTAGTTTCTTCAGCCCTCTCCTATCTTGGATGTTGATATTGTAGATTCAGGAGTGTGTGTGTGTGTGTGTGTGTGTGTGTGTGTGTGTGTGTGTGTGTGTGTGTGTGTGTGTGTGTGTGTGTGTGTGTGTGTGTGTGAGTGTGCCGGAGTGTGTCTGCGTGCACACACGCATGTGGTCGTTGGTTATGAAATGACAAGCATGACCTGCACTGACGTACAGACGAATGCGACGCTGAGGGGGGAGAAGGACCGAGACGGCATGACCGAAGGTGTTCTCGAATCTCTCACATGATGTTCAGGAAGAGTACAAGTTTTTGTACTGCAGATTAGGGTTTTTTTTTTTTTTAAATAATCTAATGTCAATGAAAACATATTCTTGTACAGGTAATGGTACTCTATTTACACAGCCTTAAGATGATCTGATGAATGATACTCTGTTTGGACTCGGATGATCCGCCTGGATATGGTTTCTTCTTCTTCTCCTCTTTTTAAACTGTGGTCTCACCTGAGGATAAAGGGACTTTTGGTGAATATCTTCTTTAAATAGGAAAGAAAATCCCCAAGTAACTGGAGAATACATCTCATAAAGCTGAATCTGTGTATTTGAGCTGATAAAACAGAAGTCATTCCCTCTGTCACTGGATGTATTTACTTACTCGTGGTGTTTTGATCTGAGCAGTACAGAAACATTTAGTGGATGCCTCCCAGAGTAATTATTAAACGGGGCAATTTCCCAGAGTATATACATAAAATAGCACATTGAGCAGTGCTTACAGAAATTTACGTACTTTAAAATGACAGATTTAAAGAAAAGTACTAAAAATTAAAAAATAACGGCATCTGAATACTGAACACTGAATTCACTCACTGTTTACTGTAGACTGCACTGCGTTTAATGTGTTTACTCTCATTTTATACATTTATTTATCTTGTCACTCTGAAGGAAAGGCCCCAGTCATATAGGCCTAGAGACAGGTTGGCAACCTGATGGCAACCACCAGTTGGTAGGTGGTGCTGGCAGTTGCAAAGAAGGTGCACTAGAACTGCTTTAGTTTCTAACATGTTGCTTATAGTTTGCTTGGAAGACACCAACTTGTCTGCAAACACTTTGCAATGGCTCTCTGAGCAGTAGTGAAACTATGAAGAGTGCAAAACAAGCCTGTAATAGAGACCGCTCACCCTCAAGGTGGAAGTTGAGTCCTTTAAAACATGTTTTCAGTAATAAGGCGTACTTTTACTTTGAATTTGAACGGTGTCTATTTCCGGTTTGCATCACATTCTCAATTCGTAGTTTCACTCCTGCTCAGAGAGTAGTTGGGAGACTGTTTGGATAACACCCAACGTTTCTTTGCACCAACTACTCACGACCTTTCACCGAAGCAATAACAAAGAGGTTATTGGTGCAGCACCCTATATCGCTTTGCGATCAGTTTTACCTTGCAACTGCTGGGAACCACTCCCCAAGCAGTTTGGAAATATGCCCCCCTCCCCCAGTGACGAGAGGTTGCCTGGGGTTTCCAGGTGTGCGTAAGAAGCCTAAGATGTCCTTGGTGGCATCACTATGACTCTATTAGGGTTTTTTTTTTTGGGGGGGGGGTTTAAATCATAAAATTTAGTTCAAGCTCCCCTTTAAGCTGTAAGCAGATCTATCTTAGGGTTTGGTGATGGGTAAAATTCTCCAACAGTTCCAAATAGTTACCGTGTCCAGTAGTGGGTGCTGTGTTTTTGCAACATTTCCTCAGTAAT
The DNA here is from genome assembly GCF_041146795.1 of Maylandia zebra. NCBI lineage: Eukaryota > Metazoa > Chordata > Actinopteri > Cichliformes > Cichlidae > Maylandia > Maylandia zebra. The sequence continues at coordinate 24,249,239 of NC_135188.1, read as the reverse complement.
GCATTGTGCCACGAGGTTTCCTTAACATCAACCGTACATTTCCAGAGGGGTGTACAACAAAGCAAGTTCAACAACCTAAAAACACGTTCACAGATCATCTGTTGTACTAATCAACTTTGTTAACCTTCGAACGTTATTGGATTTCATGACTTAAATAATCTGATATATTGGTTAGTTTTTCTTGAGATTTCCCTAATGTTTATGTATGATTGTTTATTAGCCGTTACTAAGGGCATTGCAGTTCAAAAATAATCTTGTTTTATTGTCACAAGTAATGGATTACTCTGTTACAGTCTGCTTGGATCAGTTGGTTATTGTTTGTGGCTTCCAATACGTTGCCAGCGGGAAGTTGCAGAGTGCCCTCTGGTGGACACACAACATCAACCCCTGGCAAGGCTGAAGGGTGTTTCTCTCATTTCTTTCTTCCCTACTTTATCACGTTTTCATTTTAACAGTTATTAATGGCAACAGATTAGCACATCGCTGACATTAGCTAATAGCTGAGATGAGCCAATAGCTAAGATTAGCGCTGCTCTGAAAATAACCTGCTCCACACCAGGTTGTTTGGCATAAGTTGCCATGGTGATTTATCCAGTTTGAACCCCCCCGCACACACACACCTTTGTGATGCTGAAGACTTTGACTTTAGGCTAAACTTAGCTTGTTATCCTTTCATCTTGCTTCATAGTACACCCCTCAGGTCTGTACAGCAGAAGGAGGCACCACCTTGTGGCACTATTCAGCAATTGCACTTTACAAGCTAAATAATTCTCAAGAAGACAGACCACTAAAAGAACAAAACTTGCACATTGACACTCCCCATTGTAAGTGCTTAGTAGTGCATTCGTGAGCAACTATGATGCAGAGTTTTAGGTAAGTAGGTCAGACCAAAAAACAGTGTTTTAAAAGAGCTAAATGAGCACGTAACCAGCCAACACGTACACTGAATTTAACGCCAAGTTTAGTCAGTGTACGCCCTTGTTGATGATCACTATAAATTCCTTTAGAAACACAAAAAGTTTCCTTTCAAAGCTTCAGCTCTCAATTTAATGCTGAATGCTAATATTGATGTGGGTTTTGTTTTTGTTTGTTTTTTTTGACAAGTTCACGTTGCTGGAACAGCATGTTGTAGACTGAAAATTAGCAAATTTTATTAAATAATTAAATGATTCAGTCGCAGGTGAATGCTTCTTAAAAGGACAAAAAAAATGCTATGCCACTCTTCATGTCTTTTGCCTTTTTTCTTTGTGGTTTTGCAGTGTTTGGAAAAGTCCTGCAGCATGATTGCAAACTCACTTAAATTTCCTAATGTCTGTTGTGAAAGCTTTTAACCAAATTTGCTTCCTTTTGTAATGTAAATAAATATTTTCTTTAAATGTGTGTCCATCCCCGAGCTTGCCCTTCTTATTTCTGGAGTCACTTTGAGTACTTCATGTTCAATCAGTGTTTGTTTTCCTCTTTGATTCCACTCTACCGTGCTGTGATGTATACATGATATCCTGTATGTATCGCCTCCCTGCTAAAGCAACACGTTCTGAGAGCAGAAAGCCACCCTGCCATTGATAAGCTACCCCCTTCAAATCTCGGTGCCTTATGTAAACTCTTCATGTGCGTGTGCCGTCCAGCAAGGAGCACGGCACTCATCACCTACTTATCTGACCAATGCAATGATGTATGTATTGTTAACGTGTGTTTGATTTCTTTTTCTTTTTTCTTTTTTTTTTTTAAATCAATGCTTGACGTCGAGACTTCGACTGAGCACTTTTACTAACGGTTTTGACATCCTCCTAGTTTTTGGATTCTGCTGGTTGTCTTGCAGGTCTCTGAAATGCACTGAAGGAAACCTGGTATGGGGAAAAATGGATGTGTGAGATAATCTAATAAATGGTGTATCACTTGTATGCTGTGTCTGGTTCCTCTACTCATCAGCATTATTATTTATGTGAAAAAGGCTGATTTTAAGACATATTGGAAGCTACACCTGCACAACTCCAGAGTAGTTTCCCTTTTAACAAATGACCAGTACTATGCTGTGAAATCAAGTCTAGGAACTCATCAGCTTAGCCTTTGGCTTGGAGTTTCAACTCTACTCAGGACATCAACTTAAAGGGAGCTCTATTACACTCATATCCAGCTCCATTGTTGGACTCTACTAGAGTGGCTTTGCATGATTAACTGTTCAAAATAATCCATATTTATCACATTCATGGCCTTTATGCAGCCCGTCAGTTGATCCTGCCTGAAACGAGCTGTTCTTTCTCCCTTTAAGCCAACTGTTTTGTGATTGGCTGCCCCTCATAAGCAGAAGGTTTGATAGCACATGGGTGGAGCTTCTGTACCCACAGCCAGAGCTGTGAGCCTGGTATGACCATATCTTCTGTCATTAATCATATATTTTCTAAATCTGTGCCATCACAGTAGTTAAAAAATCTGAGGTTTTGATTACACTGACACTGACCTCATTATTTGAAACTCTCTGTTAAATATAACATCCACCATTATAACTGTACATATATGCACTCCTGTGAAAAGCTAACTCCACCCTCTCTGCTTCCATAGATGGTGAGTAGCTGAACAAACGCACTTGATTAACTGATTGTCAGCCAGCATGAGCACCTCTGTAAAAGCAGTCTTTCCAGTAGTGAACGTCCCAGTAAATTCACCCCAAAGTAAGACCATGTTCAGAGAAACTACAAAACTTCCAAGAGCTACAGCTGAGACTCTACAGGCCTCAGTTAGCGTGTTAAAGTTCAATGCAGCGCAATTAAAAAACGATTGATTAATTGAACAAGTATGGCTTATTTGGAAGAGTTGTCAGAAGACAGACTCTAAAAAGATAAATGTTATATTTTAGTTTGCTGATATTGCCCTGCTGCCCACGGGGTTCTAGGTCTTAACACTCGCTTGCTCAGACTTTGACTAAAGCCCATTTTGGCAGGATATTGTGTAGAATCTATGACGACGCTAGCCCTGAGTGAAAGAGAGACAGCTGACCTTGAACTCAGGCACAAGAAGTCAGGTATTTCAATAAAATACACAGTCCCCCACAAGGAAACCCACTGTGATGGAGCTCTGTGAAGAGCCGACACAGCTTCTTTACCCTGTGAGATTCAGCAAGGTGCAGCAGGATTTGCAGGTCTGTTTATTCAGATTATTCCATCATAATCATACCATTAATGCGCATTATTTGCAAATCAGTTTATTTTTTCTGTTTATTAATCATTAAAAACACGTTAATTTTAGCACATGTATGATCTGCATGACCTGCAGTGTCTTTGCTTCTTGCTGACGCAGTGTGTATCAAGTCATCAGGGTTCTTATCGAAGCATAAAGTTTTTTGTTTCTCAAATAGCAACTGTGTTGCACAAACGAGAGCCAGAGGATGGTGAAACACGCGAGTCATACATGAGGACGAGGCAACTATCTCAGCAGAAGAATGCCAAGGACACTTGAGAGATATGCCGGTAATAAAAGACTTTTACAAAAAGTTCACAGTGTGAAGTGTGTGGCAGACTAACAAAACAACTTCAGACTTTAGTTGCACATTTTTTCCCACAGTTTGCAGTAAACAAATATTATTTAAGGGGATTCTGTTATTCTTCTTTTTAATCTCTGTTGTTTTGGTCTTGAATTAACTCGAGCCGCTTTGTGTGAAAACTTGGATTTTTGACTCACTCAGAAGTAACTCGAAGTTTTGAGTTGTGTAACTAAATTGATGATAACTCAAATTGTCAACTGTCAACCCTCTGAAAGTTTTTCGTATTTATTTATTTACTGTAAGTGCTGGAAACAAGCATTCATAGCTTTAGGTATGGTTCACAGTTTAAAATAATCCTCATTTATCTTATTCTGGGCCTTCATTCTCTATAACAAGCAGTTTAATCCTCTCCCTTCAAGCTCATCTTCTTCTGACTGGCTGCCCTTCCCAAGCTTTGTTGTTCCTGCTGGCATCTTTGGCACTGGTGCTCCCCGTCAGCAGACAACAGCAAAATCTTCATGATTCCTTCCACCTTGATGAGAATCCCAGTCCCAGACACACTGAAGCATCCCCACAGCATAATACTCCCACCACCATGCTTCACTCTGGGGACAATGTTCTTTGGGTTGTACACCTCTGCCTTCATTCTCCAAACACAAGCAGTGTCTCTGTGGCCTAACAGCTCTAGCTTTGTCTCATGTGCCGATGTGCTTCCAGTATGCATCATAATCGGGTTGTCCTTAGCATATTTCAGTCTGGCCTGAATGTGTTTCTTCTGCAGAAGTGGTGTTTTTCTCAGTCTGTGCAGGGTTCTAGTGATTTTCCTACAATTCCTGACTTGGACAAGTCATTCACAAGTGTCTTGGTAATTGTTCTGAGATCTTTAGACACATCTCTCACTAGTTTTCTTTCCAGTCTTTGAAATCTTTTGCTTCTTACCTCTGTTTGTTCTCAGTGGTTCTCAACGAGTTTCTTTATAACTATGTATATCCATCTCCTGCTTTGTGAAGATCAACAATTCCTGTTCTCAAGTCTAAACTGATTTCTTTTGTTTTTAACATGATGCTTTGAGCAGTCATAGCTTAAACCCTTGCTGAAGTTTTCATACTGTGAAGATAATCTTTACAAGCTTAGAGCATTACAAAGCACATCCTTGGACAGCAGTGGTGCAGATGTGTGTACGCGGGGGGTGGGTGGGTGTGTGTGTGTGTGTGTGTGGGTGGTTGGGATGGGGGGGTCTGATACAGTCTGATACAGCTACACAGTGTGAAGAAGGTCATCAGTCTGACCCTCCCTGTAGTGAGCAGCGAGCTTCCTTTATTCTCCTCTCCCTGCGTCTCACTCAGGGCCTCCGTCACGGCTGAAGAGCAGCTTCTATTGCTTCTATAACCACCAGGAAAAGTCTCAGCAGCTCCAACTTATCATTATTATCATTTTAATTCACGATGGCTCTCCATATATCTGGTCTAATAACGATGGTCATCTTTTATTTGTTGGTGCTGGGGATTGGGATCTGGGCTTTTTTGAAATCTAAGAAGATGGAGAAAAATTCAGCTGGTGGACAGGTGGAAGTTTCTTTTTTGGCTAATCGGAGGGTCACCTTGGCAGTGGGCGTCTTCACCATGACAGGTGAGTTCACGTAGAAGTGTGTGATCAGTAATTTGGTGCTAACTTCAAACACATTTTGCTTTGTTTTTTTTTAATGAAACAATATCTGTTTGCTTTTATAAAAGTAGTAACTTGTACCATGAATGTGAGACTTGTGTGTGCTCTGTCTTGTATGATCGGCTGCAGCTACTTGGGTTGGAGGTGCCTTTATCATTGGAGTTGCAGAGACTGTTTATGACCCCACAAAGGGGTTAATCTGGGCTCTCATTCCTCTACAAATATCAGTTTCATTCATCATCGGTAAGAACCTCTTACAGAGGAGTATTTACCTCCAAAAATATGCCTAAAATGGGCTATTTTCTTCAAAATAAGATCCACTCATACAGGATATGTCCTTATCTTCTATCATTACTTAAGATTTTTTTCTTAACTGTCCCCTTCTCTTAAAGGCAAATTTTGAATACCTTGACATTCCTCAGCGATCACTAAACTCTTAACCACAAGAATCGAACATAACCTGAAATCTAATTTCGGCACTGCTTTGATTGTTGTCTCTTTTGCTAAAGGTGGTCTGTTCTTCGCAAAGCCGATGCGGGATAAAAATTACATCACCATGATGGATCCCTTTCAGAGGAAGTATGGGACAACACTGACCGGGCTTCTCGCCATCATCCCTTTCATAAGTGAAGTCATGTGGGTTCCTGTCACGCTGATTTCCTTGGGTAATATAAACACACAAACACTTCCTTTCAGAAGTGTTGCCTAAAGGTGCTTTTTGTAGTTACCCTGCAGAATTTAGCCAAACATTTTCACAACCAGGGGGCAGCATTTTACCAGTTACCTCTAAACTTCATATTTTAAATACGGTTATATCCTCATAAGGATTTGCCCACTTAAAGAGCGTATTCACCAGTAACACTGGCTCGCCTGCAACATCTAGTGGTCCAAACTGGTATTACACAAACTACAGCATTCAACTTTAGTTGCCGTCTCTTCAATACAACACACAGGTGTTCTGTTTTTTTTTTTAACTCTTATTTTGTTATTTTTTGGAAGGTTTTAAAACTTCTAATTGCCTGTATTTGCCATGAGTATCTTTAAATATTTATAATGGTCAACATGATTTTCAGAGGTATCGATTATGTGTGTTTTTCTCCCAACAGGAGTCACACTTTCCGTCTTTTCCGATCTGCCCTTAAGTCTCTGCATCTGGATCTCTGCTGCGGTGGCCATCGTCTACACAGTTCTTGGAGGTCTCTATTCAGTTGCTTTTACTGATGTCATCCAGTTATCACTGGTGTTTTGTAGCTTGGTGAGTTTAATGTGACAACACATAAACAAGACTGCTTTTCCAACACGCCAGAGGTAAAAGTTATCTCTCGCAAGAAAGAGTGCACGTTACAGTTGAAGCAGATTCGTTTCTCAAAAGCTTTACTCTGTTTTTTTTTTTCCAGTGGTTGTGTGCTCCCTTCGTTCTGGCGAGTGATGTCTACACCGACCTCCGTCAAACGGCTTTCAACCACACATTTCAGGCGCCCTGGCTCGGCCGCCTTGAGCCTGATGACGTGTGGATATGGATCGATAATTTTCTCGCAATGGTGAGATGACATAACAGTAAAATGTTTCTAATGATTTAATAAGATCTGAAGTCCTTGAAACCTTATATTAAAACAAAAACATTGTATATAAAAGATTATATCAAATAAAGTGTAAAGTTGATATGTCGCTAATAAACAAATTGAACAAAAAGGCTGAAAAAATAAGAGGTACAATAAAAAAGAAACAGCGGGAGGAACATTAGGTTAACTGGCAAGAAGTAAGTAATGTGATTGGGTATAAAAAAGTCTCGTTAGGCAGAGTTTCTCAGAAGTAAAGATGGGCAGAGGTTCACCAATTTCCAAAAACCTGTCTACAGATTTCAGAACAATTTCAGAAAAATTTTACTCACGTAAAATTATGAAAACTTTAAATCTCTCCTCATTTACAGTGCATAATATCATCAAAGGAATCAGAAAATTTGGAGGAATCTCTGTGCGCAAGGACAAAGCTGAAAATCAATACTTGCCCTCAGGCATTTTGAGACATCTACATCATGAGTGTGATTTGCTTTTAAACTCTTGGCCCTGTATATGTTTTTATTTGTTAAAAACAAACTGTGAGCAATAAGTTCTTATGCTGGTAATTACTAAAACACAAGAAAATCTCTCGGTTTTAAAAAAAGTAGCTTAAAAAAAATGAACATAGTAGATTGTGGGCTTGCTCTTTGTTTTCAGAGTGTTGGAAATTTGGCGTTTCAGGACTTCTATCAGAGGACACTCTCCTCCAGCTCCACGGCCACGGCCAGAATGATTTGTTTCATAGCGGCAGGTGTGGTCATTGTTCTGGGAATTCCACCTGTGCTGATCGGAGCTGTTGCAGCATCAACAGGTACACCTGACGTCTTCTTTCTTCTGGCTAAACCCTTTAGTTGTCCCCACAGCGGATCATCTGCCTCCATTTCACCCTTTTCCCTCTGCACATCATTTACTAAAAAAAATTCAAACACTACACATAAAACTTAACTAATATTCTTTTTACTCATCCAAATAGTTTTCATAGATTTTATTTTGAATTTATATTTTATCTGGCAAAAAGGGGCTTCCATACACGATGAGCCTTCAGCAGAATGATTCAGATGATCCAGAGATCAGAAAGGAGCAGGAGGACTCATATTTCAGTAACTTTAAACATTATAATGTTTTCTCTTATGCTTCAGACTGGAACCTGACCTCTTATGGCTCACCTTCACCCTATGAGCGAGGAGAGGCTGCCATGGCGTTGCCCATTATCCTTTTGCATCTTACCCCCACCGCTGTTTTCGTTGTCGCCATGGGAGCCATCGCCGGCGCTGCCATGTCATCCACTGACTCGTGCCTGCTGGCGGCAACCTCCATCTTCACCACCAACATCTACACCCTCGTTAGGCATCAGGTAGGAACAAAGTCGGTCAGAATGCGGAGTTCTTAAAAGTTTGTGTTGATATTTTGGGAAAAATGAGCTTTGGTGTTCTGTTTAGGTATCAGAGAAAGAGCTGCAGTGGGTGATCCGCCTCTCCATAGTGGTCGTAGGGACTGTAGGAACCTCACTCACCTACCTGGACAGCAGAACGTTGGCCTTCTGGATCCTCAGCTCTGACTTGACCTACACCGTCATGCTCCCCCAGCTGATCTGCATCCTCTTCGTCGGATCATCCAATGCCTACGGGGCTGTGGCAGGTTACGTTGTTGCCTTTGTGATGAGAGTGCTGTGTGGCGAGCCGGTGTTCAACCTTCCCCCCATCCTGCGTTTCCCTGGCTGCTCTCTGGAGGATGGTGTTTATGTGCAGCGCTGGCCTTTCAAGACCACTTGCATGCTGTCCTCTCTGGTCACCATCCTGGTATTTTCTTATGCGACATCGCTCTTGTTCAACAAGGGGATCCTCCCAGAGAGGTGGGACCTGTTCAGGGTGAAGACTCAAGAAGAAACAGCACCAGCAGATGGCGCCAGACTCGGTGAAAATGATAAACATGCATCTGAACCGATGTTGGACACAAGATGCTAAGTTTATCTTTTTTTCCTACATTTTCAAGTCTTCAGCACTTCTGCTATATTAAATGATGCACATTGGTAATGGCAATGTTGCCTGATTTCTGGATTACTTTTGTTGTTATGCAAAATAAAATGAACAAATGCCTTTTACTTCACAGCTAGTTAAACATTATGTTTACAATTACCTTGAGTCAGAAAACAATTAATCCCCACCAAGCTGCTTAGAGCACATTTTACATGTTTTTTTTTTAATCATTATTTAAGAGAAATATCTGCTCTGCTGTAACAGCAGCATATTTGTGTATATCACTATTTGTGTGGGTAACTCCGTATAACAACCACTGCTAATAATGAACTGATTGTTAGTTAAACTTGAGTAAATAGCTATTTTACTGTTGACATTTCAATAATAAATATGTCGTACTAATCAGTGGGCATGTTATACTTTAAATCTGTTTATGTCATTAAGTTGTGCAATATAAAATTCCATACTGTGAAAAAGTTTGCCCCCTCTCTGATTCCTCATTTTTTGCACATTTCTCACGCTTATGCTATAAATTTTAATATCAGAGAGGTTAACCAAGTAAATTCAAAGTGCACTTTTTAAATGATTGTATTTTTCCCTTAACAAATGCAATGACCCTGAGAGGTTAAACACACTGGAACTTAAAAAAAATGACAACAGTAAACCACAATAGAAGTAGAAAAAAACTCAGCAAAAGTCAAATAAAACACGAAGGAAGTAGAAAAATAGAAGAAAATATCACAAAACGTAATGGATGTGTTTTTGGGGACACAATAATGTGACGGACCAGCTACGGAAGTGACAGAAACCAAAAACAAGTGTAGGCTTACAGTGACACAGGCTTAGAAGAAGCAGAGGATTCATTGATGTTGTGAGGAATAAAAAGATGAACATAAAGTGTTTTAAACATATGATTAATATAATAGTGTCAGTACGTTTTCCATTAGCTGTTCATTGTTAGCTCTTCTGTCACGTTATTGTCTCCCCAAAAACACACCCATTCTGTTCTTGATTTTTTTAAAGTTTTTGCAGCATTTTTATATTATATATGCTTTTATTTTCTTATGTCGCAGTGTGTTTGACCTCTCAGAGCTACTGTAAAAAAAAAAAAAGAAAGAAACCTGACCCTATTTAAAAAAGTTGTCAGTCATCTTGCTGAGCTATTTTCAAAGCAAGAACTGAAAATGACAGAAACCTCCATTTAAAAAACCCCCAGACAAAGCTGAAAAACAGTGTAAACAATATCCATTTATTTAGATATTTAGGAAATATTCTGATATAATGAAGCTTTATTATTTAATCTTTGCACAAAGAAGACATCATTCGACACAGACATGTTACATTTAAAGGGAGTGACAAACCCAGCGACCCTCAACAATAAATATGCCGATACGTCTTTACATTAGGCTTGGCGTGATATGCATTTAGAAACATCAAATGAAGAATTTGCAGAGCTGCGTGGATTTAGACGACACAACGACAACCCCCTTTAAGAAATGCATCATTCCCTCTGCGTAACTTGAGTCTCTGCGTAACCAAAATGATTACATAATTTTTCACAAATCATGACACAGAAAAAAGAAAGACAAGCAGCCAACAATAAAACACTCACAGTGCACTGGTGTGAGTTATGGCACAAAGTTTTGTCTTCTGTGACCTGACAGCACACAGAGAGGTTTGAGTGTGGAGGCCACAGCAAGCAGCTGAGTGTCACGAACACGGCAGACAGAAAACAACCTGACGTTACTGCGGGACTGTTTCAGTGGATACTCCTGGAGGTATGAGGTTCTCAGTGGACTAAATAAACCGATGTATGCAGACGTCTCTGTTAAGGCATGAAATGAGAAACGAGGTAACGTCTATCTACTGCATCGTCACAGTTGCAATAAAGATAAGAGACATCCCGTCCCCACTGCTCTGAATAGAAGACATCACAGACACAAACAGAACAGCATGACGAACACCAGGACAAGTGTCTCTGTAAATATTATATGCCTTTTTCTTACATATATAACTGCTATGTAAAGATACAGTCTTTGGTCCCAAATAAAATATTGTGCACAACATACACTTTAGAGTTAGAGCTGAACTCAATGAGACAATGGTAGGACATTATGACTGCATGATGATGGCGATAGCACAACCGGTGTTGGTTTATTTATCTACCGGTGAAGCCGCAATCTACTGCCTTCTTCCTAAAACTAACAAACAGATAAAACACATTCAAATGTAGTGTCTCTACATTTAAAAGGGGAATTGGTTGGTTTTTTGCTGTGTTTCCACAGCCAGGCCCCAAAGATGAAGCCTGGGATGACAGAGGCTGTGGGAGGGTCTACCATACAAAGTTCCTGATTGGTCACCATGATTTTCTCTCCAGTTATGGTGCACACTGTGGTCCGTGCCATAGTCTCTCCTATTCCTGCAGCCGTTACAACCCTTGCAATCCCTCCCATCTCTGCAATCTGTTCCATTCCTCCAACTACTGCAACCCCAGTAATCTCTCACATCCATGTAACTCTGTCAATCTGTGCAACTGTGGATTTTTTCTCTCCTTTTAAACGTGAAAATACGAGGTGCATATACATGAACACAAAGGTCGCAACTACTTCATAAGCTGCTGTGAGACTGTGCTGTAATACAGGGAGCACGATTAGACGGCGCAACATCTTCTCACATGAAAAAGTCATGTGACCATGTTTACAGTTTAGCGTTAGCCTTTCAGATTGCATCCACGCTAAAACCACAAAAAGTCAAAATTGTGTTGAATTTGTTTCGGTTATCCTGTTGAGCGTCTCTGATTTATCCTAAACTTTTATTTTTTAGCAGAGTTGATGGAAAAGTTTTTATCCACATCAAGATGTTTACTTTACAAACATCATCACTTAACAAAGCACTGGACATGATGGAGTTTTAGCTGGAAACACGTGTATTCGACTTTATGAACATTTTGAAGTGCAAATGACAGAAAAAAAACATCTCTTTCTAAAATATAAAATCTCATAGACTTCTGGATTACAACATGTCATACTCCACTTCTATGTGATTAAAATACATATGCTGTGTTATATATTTATTCCCTTTACTCCATTTCAAATAAAGGTGCTAAGATAAGTCACTCACTTTATCTTTAGAATGGCTCTTTATAACGTTTATACAAATCTGCACCACATCACATGTTATATCATCTCCTTTTTCAATATAGACATATTTTCTATTTTAAATAGTCATTACTGAGTTAAATAATCCTTTCTCTTATCTTAAATAGGTATTTGATATCGTTGCTGAAAAAACATTTCTGCTCTTGGTGAGGACCAGAGATGAGACCTTATGTCGATTGCTGCTGTAACATACATTCAGCCCTCAGTCTGAGGACAGAGAAGATAAGAGAGTGACTCTGATTTGTCATATTTCAGACAGAGGAAGGAGTTTTCTTCATTTAGGAGACGTAAAGTCAAAACAGTCCTGTCCTTTCAAACTGTTTAAGACTTTCAGTAAAACCAAAAACTTTACTTTTTGTGTTTTATAGAGCATCTGGATAGAAAAAACATCCATCCGTCACCTCTCTCACACGTGGGACTCATCCAGGTCCAGGTCGACGGGTGAGAGGGGGAGGGGAGAGCGGCGGGGCGACCGGCGGGGGGGAGGAGGGGACAGCAGCGGGGTGAGAAGCGGGTTCTCGGTGCCGTCGTCCTCGCTGAGGTGCAGCAGGGTGTCGCTGCGCGGCAGCAGGGCGGTTGTGTCCTCGTCCCCGGGGCTCTCTCTGATCCTAGAAGGCCCCGGGGGTGGTGGAGGAGGAGGAGCAGCAGCAAGATGAGTTGGTGGTAATGGAGGTGGCGGCGGTGGACCCGGAGCGGGTGCTGTGCTCAGCACTGGGAGTGGCGGTGGAAGAGGAGAGGAGGTGCGGGACAAAGGGAGAGGGGAGCAGGTTCTGGAGAGGGGGAGAGGGGAGCAGGTTCGGGATGGGGGTGTTGGAGTGGAAGGCCGGGAGATGGATGGGGGAGGGGAGAGGCTGCTGCGTAGCCCCCACTGCTCTCTCTTCTCCTTGCTGCTTAATGCTTGAGGGACCTGTGTGGGAATACACCTGCTCCTGTAGTTTAGCTTTTAAAGGGCTACTTCACACATAAATGACATAAAATTATATTTTTATCTCCTTAAAATTAGAGGAATAGCTGCAGATGGTCATCATTCTGGTTTGAAGGCCGTAAAGGCGTGCCACAGGGCTCAATACTAGGTCCACTCACTGGCCACTTTGTTAGGTACAGTTGTTCAACTACTTGCTAGCACAAATATCTAATCGATCAACCCTTTATATTTAGGCATGTACACATCGTGAAGACGACTTGCTGAAGTTGAAACTGAGCATCAGAATGAGGAAGAAAGGTGATTTAAATGACTTTGAATGTGGCATGTTGTTGCTGGTCTGAGCGTTTCAGAAACTGCTAAGATTTTTCGTAAAATCTCTGGAGTTTTACAGGGGATGAGCTGAAAAACAGAAAATCATCTCAAACTGAGTTCTCTGTACTCAAACGGCCCCCATAGTCATCAGATCTCAATCCAGAGCACCACTGGGTTGAATCTATACCACAAAGAATTAAGTGGTTCTGAAGACAAAAGGCAGTCCGACCCAGTACTAGCAAAGTGTACCTAATCAAAAAGCTGGTGAATATAAATCAGTAGATACTGCTACAAAAAAAAAATAGGATTTTTTTAGTGAACCAACTATGTAAGTACTTCAATTGTATTGTTTATACCACAACATGACATGGTATAAAACATGGCGATGGTAAGAAGAAGATGAAATAAATGTAGGTAACACTTAGTACTATAGTTTTATTTATTTTATTTAATGTCCACAGCATTCTGCATTTCCTCCTTCAGCTGGTCCTACCTGTGCATTTGTAGGTCCGTGCAGGTCAGCCAAGATCATGGCTGAAGAGGTGGGGGGTACTTCCAGGGTTGGGGACTTTGATGGGGCAGGACTCGTCCCTCTGCCTTCGCCCGGTGGGTCCACAGTGCTGGGAGTTGGAGGCTTGCTTGCCCCCGTGGATGCCTGCTGGCCTTGATTCTCTGTAAAGGTGACTGACCTCTTTTGGTCTCCATGCGCTGTGGGCAGACATGCATGCGCACGTGGTCAAAACAGAGACGATAGCGCCAGCTAGCGACTCGCTAACACATTAGCACCACCAAAGAGAGTGGAGGCAGCGAGGGGATGGGAGAGGGGGAGGCAGGGGATTGGGGGGGTAATGCAAGACAGACATGCAGAGCGTCCTATTGGGTGAGGTTGCAGATAAAAGGGACGAGCCGTTGCAGGGTGGAGAGGAAGGGTTACGAGTTGTGTCTCACCTTCACAGTCCAATAAAGTTTCTTTATTTCGAAACAAAAGCATGAGACAGAACAGAGTGAGAAGAGTCAGTCTGGTGGCAGGTGGTACAGCAAACAGCATTGGAACAAACACAGAGGTCGTGAATGGGGAGGACGGGTCAGTTCAAGTCAGCACACTGACAATAAATAAAGTATTGTTACAGGTATAAGTGTTTGTAAGTCTGGATTTGGATTGTGTGCTTGATCTGAAGTGCAGGGTGAGTTTTGCTGTTACTTTTAAAGATAGTCACGCATCCTGTTTCAGAGTTTTAAAACACATGATGCGCTTTCATCATCCCTCATCTAAGAAAAGACAGATGAAAGCATGTGTGCTGTTACCCAGTGGTTTGTTCTTGGGCTGGATGCTCCTGCGCGTTGTAGAAAGCCTCGCTCCAGATCGACCGCGTGGTTCGGTTTTTGGAATGGACAGCAGGGGGCGTCGCATCTACGGGAAATTTAAGAAAATCCACAAGATGGTTAGCCTGCCCACTGTATTGTAGCGCCTATGTGTGATGTCTTCCTCGTCTTTTTAGTAAATAAAATGCTTTTTAAAAACAGGTTTATGTAACACCTGTAACGGGACACAACCCAAGAATGACTGAATTATTTAAAATAAATACATTTCCACATCTATTTAAAAAATAATAATAATGATTTATAATAATAAACATGAACATAATACAGAAGAAAGTTCTATATATTATTAAAATGACCACAACAGTGATTGTAACAATATAACAAACTTATTAGACGTCTGAAAAATATAAATATATAAAATGAAAAATATATTAAAATAATATAAATCTATATTGCTTCAAAGACTTTGTCTTTTTTATCCCCACATTGTTTAAGCATTTTTAGGGTGGCTTATTTTGATAACTTGATTGATAATCAACCCCGACCGCAGACGCCACTCCTCCCTGAGCCTGGTTCTGCTAGAAGTTTCTTCTTGTTAAAACAGAGTTTTTCCTTCCCACAGTTGAGCTCTTGCTCACAGGGGCTCGTATGATTGTTGGAGTTTTGTGTGTTTATTTGTATTATTGTATTGGTCCTTACCTTACAATATAAAGCACCTTGAGGCAACTGTTTTTGGGATTTGGCGCTATATAAATAAAACTGAACTGAAGTGAATTTCTTTTATTTTATGTGTGTGTCTAAAAATACTTTTAAATTCTATTTTCTTGTAATGTATTTGCTTAAATGTGAATTAAGATAGCACATACTCAATGCCATCAAGTTACATGGACACATGGGACACATGAAAAAAGGTGATGTCCACACCTGTCTGAGTCCTCGCTTTCTTCCTAACGGGGGCTGGATCAGGAGGTTCTGACCTGGTTCGCTCTGCACACTGGCCACCCTGATGCAGTCAGTCATAAAGAGACACACACACACACACACACACACATTCACGTGCGCACATTCACGCAAAACACACAGAAATACGTCACCATAAAGGGACTGAAAAGCAAAGATTACCCAACCGTCGATAAACGCAACTTTGATCACAATAAGATGTCGCTGCTACTCTACCCATTCACTCACTACACAATACACACAGTGTGCTACAAGACACCCAATCACAGTACGGAAAAGAATAACAGTGCTGCCATGATTCAAACACTGAAAACACAACAGGGGAGTAGTAGGGCCTGGAGTGGCAATCCTGACAAAGCAACTTGTCTTGTTTTTTGTGCTACAAATGCCCCTGAAACACCTGAAATGTCCCCATCTAACCATGAAACAGTCATACGGCATATTTAAAGTTAGCTTCTAAACAAAAAACAACAACTAAAGTGTCCATTGTTTGTATTTTTTTGTGTTGCCACCCCAGTTCCCTCGTGCCCCTCCAGATTGGTATCCACAATAGGACGCCCAATTTGATCAGCGAAAAGCCTGATAGACACGTAAACAGTATGAAACACCATGGCACCGATGAGAGGCTGACTTTAGTGATGGCACATTAACTGTAAAGAACCACAGCTAACAGAGAAAGAACAGAGGCAGAGCTCCCTGGCCCCAGGGGCTCTGAGACCCTTTTTAACATTTTTTTTTTTGTAAAAGGGGGAGGGGGCCTGGTTAGGATAGCACAGCGGATGAGCTGAGAAGATGAGGGTCAGTGTGGAGCTCAAGGGGAAGTGAGGGGGGTTAAGGGGATAGAGACAAGGCACATTAGACCCACACAGAAAGAGATAGAGACGGGTAAGTGGGAGGTGGGGGGGCGGAGGTGTGACTGGCCGAGGCGATTTGATTCGATGCGGATGAGTGATCAACAGTGAGGCGGCCGATAGAGGTGGCCGTCCTGAGGTGATGCCCCTCCCAGTGGCAGACAGATGCAAGAATGCACCAACGGGACACAGACAGAGAGAGGGCCACTGTACCTAGAGAGGTTACCCTCCTGCAGAAGACCCTGGGACTCATCTAGCACATTGGGTTCACTGTAAAAAGGGGGGCGAAGCGGGAAAATGGGAGTTTAGGGAGTGTAGTGAGATCCATCACCACCCTGAGCCCCTTCCTTAGCAGGGTTTATATAAGCCAGGGTGTTTCCTCTAACCAAAAGTAACCAAAGGCAGAGCAGACTTTTGATTTTTAACATTCTTACCATGAAACAGAGTCTTAACACTGCTTAATAAAAAACGTGATAAATCAACAGAGATATACATAGATAAATATGACTGTGGTTGTGGAATATGACTGGTTGATTTCTCGTCCATCGGTCGGCTCTACATGTTACATAATAAACAGGAAAGAGTTGAACATTTCATGAAAGCTGCTCTGAAAACAGAAATAATCTCATTAGTTTAACCAGCAGGATAGAAGCACAGTGGTTCTCAAATATAGCTGTGAAGTTTAGACACTTTAGCTTTTTGTAGTCAAGAGTCAACGTATTTGAGAGTGAAGCTATCAGCTGATTTTTTTATTGGTTAGCAACCTGCATTCATAGATCGCAAGTGTAGAAACATATTAATAAAATCCTGGAACATGACATTACAAAGGAGATGTACGTCAGGCACTCAGGAGCCTTGATTGTGAAGCATAAACTCGCTGTAAGCCTCTGACGTCTATAACTGACGACATATGTTTCAGTTAGAAATTTGCACTGTAGCTACACTATGTGGTAAGCACAAGCCCCTCTAAAACTGCACCAAAACCTATGCAGGATTAGGACTTTTTCAGGGCCCCTGAAAAAAATTACTGGGGGGACAAATGTCAGAATTAATCTCCTGATTGACTGTTTTTGTAGAATTCTTTGATTGATCTAAGAAATCAAACTTCTGAGATTAATGTCAAAATTAATCTCATGACAAAGAGTTATATAAAAATGATTACTATCTTCTCAGAATACTGAAATTATTGTCAGGATTCAGACTTTTTCCACTCAGAGTTTTGAGATAAATGTCAGAATTAATCTCGTGACTAAGATTAATGTTCAAATTCTGACTTTTTTCTCTGAATTCTGAGAACAAAGTCAGAATTAATTTTTTTCTTCTCAGAATTCTGAGGGATAAAAAATCCAAAAGACACTCCCCATTTCTTATTAGTGGCCCTAATCCTCTTCTGCATTAACCTGATGTGTACCTCCCTAATGTAACTGCATGTGGCACCGATGTGGCCTGTAACTATTGTGATCAGCACAGCTGAATCCAGCTAATGTTTTGCCAAAGCTTTGTAATTAATAAATGAAAAAGGAACAATTCTTTTCTGAATATAAGGAATACTAATCATAGCATTAATATAAGGACTCACGAATGTCAGTTAACCCCTGGAGAGAGACTGGTGAAAACACTGGATGGTACAGGGGGGAATTTTGTGACCTAGTGACAGCCTGTAACCATTTGCTGGTCAAGGAAAACAGATAGTTCAGAACAACTGGTTTCCAGGTGACTGGTGCCTTAATGCAGGTTAAACAGAGCTGGTCACTGTAGGCCTTTTTACTCCTTTGTTTCCTGTTATAAAGCTGGCTGTTTGATCATGCAGGATCTGCAGTTAGCTCTATTTTTCAGCCCTTTTGTTTTCTCCCTTTCACTCGGTCTGACATCGCCTTTTAATGGCTAGTGAGATTATTTCTGCCTTCACACCATTTCATCTTTACTTTTCAAGTACAGGAAGAACAACTTGCATATTGCAGCTAACAACTAACTACTAAACCACCATTTTTTGTTTGTTTTTTAACCGATAAAGACTAAACAGATTGAATTAAAAAAAGATTTTCACTGAACTAGGTGTGACTGTTTTACATAAGTGCTTATCTGTGGCTCCCAGGTTCAGTGGGAAATGTTACCTGTGGCTGGGCAACATGGTGGTGCGGGGGGCCTCGGGCTGAGAGGCCGCCGAGCCAGTGGCGTGGCTGGAGAAACGGCGCTGTGACATCACCCTGGGCATGAAGGCTTCGTGCTCGCTCACCACGCTGGGAATGCTCATGGAGTCAACTGCAGCGAGAGGAACGTAGAGTGGTGAGTTCACTTTAAAGGAAGTGAACAGGAATGAGTGAGAATAGCTGGTGAAAACAAGGGAACAGTGTTTCTGACTCTCTTCATCGTCCTCGTCGGTACGGCTGAGCGTGTCCTGTGAGGGCTGCCGTGACGGTTGGCTGTCCTGCTCCCAAACTGTTCCAGTGCCTGTGTTGGATCGCGACATTGTGGCCAAACTGAGGCGGTAGGCTGACGTGGAGGTGCCCACCGTGCTGATGGATGTCTTGCCCTGATATGCTGTGGGGTGGGAAACGCCATACGTGACTGCAGAGTTGATAGCTTCTATTTGAAAACACTTACAGGACAAGTTCACCCTGTTTATCCGTCTATATTACTGATTCCTTTTACGTGGACATTTTTTTAAAAACATACTCATGTTCCATTAAGAAATTAAACATACAGACATACACAGCAATCATCTCCTGTCAGATTATATCAGGGTATTTGGACTGCAGTATGTTGTACGTCAGTATGTGTGTGACGAGAAGCCAAAAAACACTAGATGGATAAAATGGGATTTTTAGATGAACTGTTCCTTTAATTTTTTAGTATGTAGCTCCTGACCCGAGCCGCTGTGCACAGCCTCTTTGAGGATCTTGAGCTCATTATTGAACTCTGCAAACAGTGAGCTCTTGCAGAGAGGTCGTGGGATGAAGCGCCGCTCCAGCTGATCAGCGATGTGGTGGCGCGCTGTGATCTCTTCCTGGGAATCGGCCGGCTGGGTCAGCAACTGGAAAAGTAAGATGGAGGAAAAGTGAGGAAGATGACAGCAAACTTTTCAGGAGTGCTGAAGGAGCAGGAGGCTCCTGAAGTCCCCTACCTTGCACTGTATAAAGGGTCTGAGCAGGACAAAAATAGGGATCCGGGTTCGGACGATAAAGTCGATGAAGTCCCAGAAGGCCAAGCCGCCCACCTTCCTCAGAGCCATCTCCTTCACCTGCAGGCTCAGCCGATACCACTGGTTCCCCAGCGAGCGCTCGAAGCAAACCAGCACCACCTTCAGAGCTGTGGAGGAAGGAGGATGAGAAGAGGAAGACAAAGCAAAGCTATAAAATGTTCTCCCCTCTTCTATTGTACCTAAATAAGCAGCCTGGCTCGTGGACTCTGCTAATCCCTCCCTACGCAGATCTTTCCCAGGGTCACCCGGCGTGGAGCAGTGAGCCGGAGAGGCGTCAAGCATAAAGTTCTTGGTGCGGGATGTGGAGATGATACGAGGGGGAAGCAGGATGTTGATGACTGTCTGTAGGAGCAGGAAGACCTCCGGCTGCTCCAGGTGGGGGCTGTCTGCATCGAGAAAACAAAACAAAAGCAGGAAATACAAAAAACCCTGAGCAAGATGCTGATTGGCGTTTTAAGTCTCCTCCTCCAATCGCACCAATAAATCACCTTTGCTCCCGGAGCCTACAGTTAACACGAAGGGAATGAGCAGGTTGAGCAGCATCCCCTCCCGCCTTTCCTGATTGGTGAAAGGTGAGATCACGTGACTGAGGGGGAAGTCTTCCTTCAAGGCCTGTGGAGAAGCGCGAGGGAATTAGCATTAGCACGCGGAGCAGCTGCTTTATGAGTGGGTGTTTGATAGGGTCATCTCGCCATACCTGAATCTGCAGAGCAACCAATCGGACCACGGCGGTGCTAAAGGGCAGAGGCGGAGACAGGTAAGGGCTGAGGTGGAGGAGTGGCAGCCCGTCCGCCACACTGGAGGGGCCAACCACACCCATCACCTGACAACAGACCAGACAAACCACCCCACCAAAAAACTTAAGAAAATGCTAAAAAAAAAAAGAAAAACAACTTTGCTTTTCAACATCTTTGCAGTCCCATACCAGGTTGACGCAGACGTTGATAAGCGAGCGCAGGTGAGGCAGGAACGAGATGATCGGCTGTCGCTGCAAGGTCAGGCAGATCCCCTCGATCAGGCTACTGGCCGCCTCCCACTCCACCTGTCTCCTGGAGAACAAACAAGTACACACCACCACCCCCCGAAACCACATACAAGCACATTGTCATGAGTTTAAAAAAAAAAAGAGCTCACAGGGAAAAACAATTCTGCCCCTGAAGGGAGTTTGTTTGTTTGTAACCAATCTAGTGTCGACAGTTTTCAAGATATCACCTTCAAAGTTGGTAAAATGGTAGATATGGTACAACCTATATTAACCCTCTCAGGCTCAAATTAAGTTTCTGTTGCTAATGCACAAAAGAATACCTGCAGTGGTACTTCTGAGTAAAAAAACTCATAAAATATGTATGTGGGGTAATCTGCAACGCCTGCCTTGAGAGGGTTAACAACTATTTTTTATGGCCCGTCTTCAAACTTCACATCAACATACTAAGCCTTGGGGGACATTAGCACCCAAGGTCAAAGTTGACCTTGAAAAGAAACTTCAAGAAACCACATCAAGGAACATTTCAGATGAAAGTGCATGGAGAGAGCTGCACAACGCACTCAATATTTTTTCATTATGATGCCCTACGATGGCACAATGTTGCCATAAAATTTCACAAAATTACACAGCATGAATACATATTCAAATCTCAAACTTTTAGAGCTCATAGAAGTCAAAGATTGCATCAAAGACAACAAATGTCGCAAAGCTCACAAACATAGCCAACTAAACACTGCAGCAACAGATCCGCCTCAGAGCAGTGTTACCTCTCAGCTAGCTGCCTCCAGTCTACAGTCAGGGAAGCTTTTCTGTACTCTTTATTACCAACATTTATGCATTTATGTATATATGCAAATGGACCTCTGTGATAGTTTTACTCCAACTTTCTACAGTTTTTTGCAGGATTGGACCACTGGAAAGGCGAGGATAATGAAAAGTTATGTGAAACGTGTGTTTGGTTTTTTTACTTTAGAGCAGTATTACCGCAATACTCAACATACTGCAAAACTTTAAAAACTACAATAGTATTGTATTGTGGGCTGTCTGGAGATTCCCACCTCTAGTAAATACCTGACCATATGAATAAGGACTTTCAGGAGACAAGTTCACTGAAGTCCCTGAAATATTTGGATGTGTGCGATCTGACGGCAGCAGATGTGAAGGCCTGATGTTTTGTCTATACCTTCTCAAGTACAAGTAACATAATATTGATGAAGAATTCGTTCTTCATTGTGAGCTAAATAAAGACTAAAAAGACAACATAACACCTATATGTTGCTTTCCATGGCCAAAGACTGGACACTCCAGGCATAGAGGAACGCTGCCACTGATCCATTGTTAGAACAAACATCGTCACACACTTTTATGCCATTACGCATTTAAACTCACAGACAGGAAAACACAGTCCACAGAAGCACTTACGGTACAGCACCCACGAAGGCAGCGCTACAGAGGACAGTGCCAAGAAGCCGTCTATTCACTGTACACACCACGGCAGCGGCACAGCACGATACACTCACAGGGAGACGGAGAAAGAAGAGGGATTGTGTTCAACAGACCTGCTGCATAAAGCCTGAGGGCGAGCGCACCTGAGCGTGGGCATCTTGTGGATCTTGTTGAACATGCGGTCCAGCCTCTTGAGGATGAGGATGAGGGCAGGCCGGACGGCCTCGGACGACCAGTCGGTGATGGGCAGCATCTCCATGATGTAACGCCGCAGCCCTCGGCTCTCCATGGTCAGGGTGTCGTAGGGCGCCAGCTTCAGCAGGGCGTGGGCGATCTCTGCCAGCCTGGGGGCAGTAACATTCATTCAGTTCAACTTACAAGTGCTTTTTAGGATACAGCTTTAATTAACTAAGGAATGTGAAGAAACAACTTTACTGACTTTATTCCCAAAATGTGTGTATTGTGTCAACGAGATATCAACCGAAGTTGAATTAGGGCCGATCTGCAATAGTGTATAACACTATGCATAAATGCATAGTACGTGTAAATATTAATTAATATCTTAAGAACAAACAATTGCCACAACAGCAAGAAGGAAAACAAGTTTGAAGTGCCTTAAGTTTCGAAATAAGAGCAAGTTAATTGTCCACTAGTCAATCGACTATAGAAACCTACAGAAGAGGATTAGGGCCACTGGAAAAAAAAAAGTGGGCATATCTTTTTTTCTTCTTTTCAGGAATTCTGAGAAAAAACTCTGAGTTCTGAGATTAAAGTTAGAATTCTGAGAAAAAAAAATCAGACTTTTTTCTCAGAATGCTGTATTTTTTTTCCTCAGGATTCTGACTTTAACCTCAGAAATCTGACTTTTTTCTCAGAATTCTGACTTTAATCTCACTTTAATTCTGACTTTAATCTCACTTTAACTCTGACTTTAACCTCGGAATTCTGACTTTAACCTCAGAATTCTGACTTTAACCTCAGAATTCTGACTTTTCTCAGAATTCTGACTTTAATCTCACTTTAATTCTGACTTTAACCTCAGAATTCTGACTTTAATCTCACTTTAATTCTCACTTTAACCTCAGAAATCTGACTTAAACCTCACTTGAATTCTGACTTTAACCTCAGAAATCTGACTTTTTTCTCAGATTTCTGACTTTTCTCAGAATTCTGACTTTAATCTCACTTTAATTCTGACTTTAACCTCGGAATTCTGACTTTAACCTCGGAATTCTGACTTTAACCTCGGAATTCTGACTTTTTTCTCAGAATTCTGACTTTTTTCTCAGAATTCTGACTTTTTTCTCAGAATTCTGACTTTAATCTCACTTTAATTCTGACTTTAACCTCGGAATTCTGACTTTAACCTCAGAATTCTGACTTTAACCTCAGAATTCTGACTTTAATCTCACTTTAATTCTGACTTTAATCTCACTTTAATTCTGACTTTAACCTCAGAATTCTGACTTTAATCTCACTTTAACTCTGACTTTAACCTCGGAATTCTGACTTTTATCAGAATTCTGACTTTAATATCACTTTAATTCTGACTTTAACCTCGGAATTCTGACTTTAACCTCAGAATTCTGACTTTAACCTCAGAATTCTGACTTTAATCTCACTTTAATTCTGACTTTAATCTCACTTTAATTCTGACTTTAACCTCAGAATTCTGACTTTAATCTCACTTTAACTCTGACTTTAACCTCGGAATTCTGACTTTTATCAGAATTCTGACTTTAATATCACTTTAATTCTGACTTTAACCTCGGAATTCTGACTTTAACCTCAGAATTCTGACTTTAACCTCAGAATTCTGACTTTAATCTCACTTTAATTCTGAATTGAACCTCAGAATTCTGACTTTAATCTCACTTTAATTCTGACTTGAACCTCAGAATTCTGACTTTAATCTCACTTTAATTCTGACTTGAACCTCAGAATTCTGACTTTAATCTCACTTTAATTCTGACTTGAACCTCGGAATTCTGACTTTAATCTCACTTTAATTCTGACTTTAACCTCAGAATTCTGACTTTAATCTCACTTTAACTCTGACTTTAACCTCGGAATTCTGACTTTAACCTCAGAATTCTGACTTTAACCTCAGAATTCTGACTTTTCTCAGAATTCTGACTTTAATCTCACTTTAATTCTGACTTTAACCTCAGAATTCTGACTTTAATCTCACTTTAACTCTGACTTTAACCTCGGAATTCTGACTTTAACCTCAGAATTCTGACTTCAATCTCACTTTAATTCTGACTTTAACCTCAGAATTCTGACTTTAATCTCACTTTAATTCTGACTTTAACCTCAGAATTCTGACTTTAATCTCACTTTAACTCTGACTTTAACCTCGGAATTCTGACTTTAACCTCAGAATTCTGACTTTAACCTCAGAATTCTGACTTTAACCTCAGAATTCTGACTTTAATATCACTTTAATTCTGACTTTAACCTCGGAATTCTGACTTTAACCTCAGAATTCTGACTTTAACCTCAGAATTCTGACTTTAACCTCAGAATTCTGACTTT
Organism: Maylandia zebra; assembly: GCF_041146795.1. Classification (NCBI taxonomy): domain Eukaryota; kingdom Metazoa; phylum Chordata; class Actinopteri; order Cichliformes; family Cichlidae; genus Maylandia; species Maylandia zebra. Next base: position 24,224,861 of record NC_135188.1, on the reverse strand, counting down.
AATCTCACTTTAATTCTGACTTTAACCTCGGAATTCTGACTTTAACCTCAGATTTCTGACTTTTCTCAGAATTCTGACTTTAATCTCACTTTAATTCTGACTTTAACCTCGGAATTCTGACTTTAACCTCAGAATTCTGACTTTAACCTCAGAATTCTGACTTTAATCTCACTTTAATTCTGACTTGAACCTCAGAATTCTGACTTTAACCTCAGAATTCTGACTTTAACCTCAGAATTCTGACTTTAATATCACTTTAATTCTGACTTTAACCTCGGAATTCTGACTTTAACCTCAGAATTCTGACTTTAACCTCAGAATTCTGACTTTAACCTCAGAATTCTGACTTTAATCTCACTTTAATTCTGACTTTAACCTCGGAATTCTGACTTTAACCTCAGATTTCTGACTTTTCTCAGAATTCTGACTTTAATCTCACTTTAATTCTGACTTTAACCTCGGAATTCTGACTTTAACCTCAGAATTCTGACTTTAACCTCAGAATTCTGACTTTAATCTCACTTTAATTCTGACTTGAACCTCAGAATTCTGACTTTAATCTCACTTTAATTCTGACTTTAATCTCACTTTAACTCTGACTTTAACCTCGGAATTCTGACTTAAACCTCACTTGAATTCTGACTTTAACCTCAGAAATCTGACTTTTTTCTCAGAATTCTGACTTTAATCTCACTTTAATTCTGACTTTAACCTCAGAATTCTGACTTTAATCTCACTTTAATTCTGACTTTAATCTCAGAATTCTGACTTTAATCTCACTTTAACTCTGACTTTAACCTCGGAATTCTGACTTTAACCTCAGAATTCTGACTTTAATCTCACTTTAATTCTGACTTTAACCTCGGAATTCTGACTTTAATCTCACTTTAATTCTGACTTTAACCTCGGAATTCTGACTTTAACCTCGGAATTCTGACTTTAACCTCGGAATTCTGACTTTTTTCTCAGAATTCTGACTTTTTTCTCAGAATTCTGACTTTTCTCAGAATTCTGACTTTAATATCACTTTAATTCTGATTTTAACCTCGGAATTCTGACTTTTTTCTCAGAATTCTGACTTTAACCTCAGAATTCTGACTTTAATCTCACTTTAATTCTGACTTTAACCTCGGAATTCTGACTTTAACCTCAGATTTCTGACTTTTATCAGAATTCTGACTTTAATATCACTTGAATTCTGACTTTAACCTCAGAATTCTGACTTTAACCTCAGAATTCTGACTTTAACCTCAGAATTCTGACTTTAATCTCACTTTAATTCTGACTTGAACCTCAGAATTCTGACTTTAATCTCACTTTAATTCTGACTTGAACCTCGGAATTCTGACTTTAATCTCACTTTAATTCTGACTTTAACCTCAGAATTCTGACTTTTTTTCTCAGAATTCTGACTTTTTTCTCAGAATTCTGACTTTTCTCAGAATTCTGACTTTAATCTCACTTTAATTCTGACTTTAACCTCGGAATTCTGACTTTAACCTCAGAATTCTGACTTTAATCTCACTTTAATTCTGACTTGAACCTCAGAATTCTGACTTTAATCTCACTTTAATTCTGACTTTAACCTCAGAATTCTGACTTTAACCTCAGAATTCTGACTTTAACCTCAGAATTCTGACTTTAATCTCACTTTAATTCTGACTTGAACCTCGGAATTCTGACTTTAATCTCACTTTAATTCTGACTTTAACCTCAGAATTCTGACTTTAACCTCAGAATTCTGACTTTAACCTCACTTTAATTCTGACTTTAACCTCGGAATTCTGACTTTAACCTCAGAATTCTGACTTTAATCTCACTTTAATTCTGACTTTAACCTCGGAATTCTGACTTTAACCTCAGATTTCTGACTTTTCTCAGAATTCTGACTTTAATCTCACTTTAATTCTGACTTTAACCTCAGAATTCTGACTTTGATCTCACTTTAATTCTGACTTTTTTCTCAGAATTCTGACTTTTTTCTCAGAATTCTGACTTTAATATCACTTTAATTCTGACTTTAACCTCGGAATTCTGACTTTAATCTCACTTTAATTCTGACTTTAACCTCGGAATTCTGACTTTAACTTCAGAATTCTGACTTTAACCTCAGAATTCTGACTTTAATCTCACTTGAATTCTGACTTTAACCTCAGAATTCTGACTTTAACCTCAGAATTCTGACTTTAATATCACTTGAATTCTGACTTTAACCTCGGAATTCTGACTTTAACCTCAGAATTCTGACTTTAACCTCAGAATTCTGACTTTAATCTCACTTTAATTCTGACTTGAACCTCAGAATTCTGACTTTAATCTCACTTTAATTCTGACTTTAACCTCGGAATTCTGACTTTAACCTCAGAATTCTGACTTTAACCTCAGAATTCTGACTTTAATCTCACTTTAATTCTGACTTGAACCTCAGAATTCTGACTTTAATCTCACTTTAATTCTGACTTGAACCTCGGAATTCTGACTTTAATCTCACTTTAATTCTGACTTTAACCTCAGAATTCTGACTTTTTTTCTCAGAATTCTGACTTTTTTCTCAGAATTCTGACTTTTCTCAGAATTCTGACTTTAATCTCACTTTAATTCTGACTTTAACCTCAGAATTCTGACTTTTTTTCTCAGAATTCTGACTTTTTTCTCAGAATTCTGACTTTTCTCAGAATTCTGACTTTAATCTCACTTTAATTCTGACTTTAACCTCGGAATTCTGACTTTAACCTCAGATTTCTGACTTTTCTCAGAATTCTGACTTTAATCTCACTTTAATTCTGACTTTAACCTCGGAATTCTGACTTTAACCTCAGAATTCTGACTTTAACCTCAGAATTCTGACTTTAATCTCACTTTAATTCTGACTTGAACCTCAGAATTCTGACTTTAATCTCACTTTAATTCTGACTTTAATCTCACTTTAACTCTGACTTTAACCTCGGAATTCTGACTTAAACCTCACTTGAATTCTGACTTTAACCTCAGAAATCTGACTTTTTTCTCAGAATTCTGACTTTAATCTCACTTTAACTCTGACTTTAACCTCGGAATTCTGACTTTAACCTCGGAATTCTGACTTTAACCTCAGAATTCTGACTTTAACCTCAGAATTCTGACTTTAATCTCACTTTAATTCTGACTTGAACCTCGGAATTCTGACTTTAATCTCACTTTAATTCTGACTTTAACCTCAGAATTCTGACTTTAACCTCAGAATTCTGACTTTAACCTCACTTTAATTCTGACTTTAACCTCGGAATTCTGACTTTAACCTCAGAATTCTGACTTTAATCTCACTTTAATTCTGACTTTAACCTCGGAATTCTGACTTTAATCTCACTTTAATTCTGACTTGAACCTCAGAAATCTGACTTTTTTCTCAGAATTCTGACTTTAATCTCACTTTAACTCTGACTTTAACCTCGGAATTCTGACTTAAACCTCACTTGAATTCTGACTTTAACCTCAGAAATCTGACTTTTTTCTCAGAATTCTGACTTTAATCTCACTTTAACTCTGACTTTAACCTCGGAATTCTGACTTTAACCTCGGAATTCTGACTTTAACCTCAGAATTCTGACTTTAACCTCAGAATTCTGACTTTAATCTCACTTTAATTCTGACTTGAACCTCGGAATTCTGACTTTAATCTCAGAATTCTGACTTTAACCTCAGAATTCTGACTTTAATCTCACTTTAATTCTGACTTGAACCTCAGAATTCTGACTTTAATCTCACTTTAATTCTGACTTGAACCTCAGAATTCTGACTTTAATCTCACTTTAATTCTGACTTTAATCTCACTTTAACTCTGACTTTAACCTCGGAATTCTGACTTAAACCTCACTTGAATTCTGACTTTAACCTCAGAAATCTGACTTTTTTCTCAGAATTCTGACTTTAATCTCACTTTAACTCTGACTTTAACCTCGGAATTCTGACTTTAACCTCGGAATTCTGACTTTAACCTCGGAATTCTGACTTTAACCTCAGAATTCTGACTTTAACCTCAGAATTCTGACTTTAATCTCACTTGAATTCTGACTTTAACCTCGGAATTCTGACTTTAACCTCAGAATTCTGACTTTAACCTCAGAATTCTGACTTTAACCTCAGAATTCTGACTTTAATCTCACTTTAATTCTGACTTGAACCTCAGAATTCTGACTTTAATCTCACTTTAATTCTGACTTGAACCTCAGAATTCTGACTTTAATCTCACTTTAATTCTGACTTTAATCTCACTTTAACTCTGACTTTAACCTCGGAATTCTGACTTAAACCTCACTTGAATTCTGACTTTAACCTCAGAATTCTGACTTTAATCTCACTTTAATTCTGACTTTAACCTCGGAATTCTGACTTTAACCTCAGATTTCTGACTTTTCTCAGAATTCTGACTTTAATCTCACTTTAATTCTGACTTTAACCTCAGAATTCTGACTTTGATCTCACTTTAATTCTGACTTTAACCTCAGAATTCTGACTTGAACCTCAGAATTCTGACTTTAATCTCACTTTAATTCTGACTTTAACCTCAGAAATCTGACTTTTTTCTCAGAATTCTGACTTTTTTCTCAGAATTCTGACTTTAATCTCACTTTAATTCTGACTTGAACCTCAGAATTCTGACTTTAATCTCACTTTAATTCTGACTTGAACCTCGGAATTCTGACTTTAATCTCACTTGAATTCTGACTTTAACCTCAGAATTCTGACTTTAACCTCAGAATTCTGACTTTAATCTCACTTTAATTCTGACTTTAACCTCGGAATTCTGACTTTAACCTCGGAATTCTGACTTTAACCTCAGAATTCTGACTTTAATCTCACTTTAATTCTGACTTTAATCTCAGATTTCTGACTTTAACCTCAGAATTCTGACTTTAATATCACTTTAATTCTGACTTTAACCTCGGAATTCTGACTTTAACCTCAGAATTCTGACTTTAACCTCAGAATTCTGACTTTAACCTCAGAATTCTGACTTTAATCTCACTTTAATTCTGACTTTAACCTCAGAAATCTGACTTTAATCTCACTTTAATTCTGACTTTAACCTCGGAATTCTGACTTTAATCTCACTTTAACTCTGACTTTAACCTCGGAATTCTGACTTTAACCTCAGAATTCTGACTTTAACCTCAGAATTCTGACTTTAACCTCAGAATTCTGACTTTAATCTCAGTTTAATCCTGACTTTAACCTCAGAAATCTGACTTTAACCTCAGAATTCTGACTTTAACCTCAGAATTCTGACTTTAATCTCACTTTAATTCTGACTTGAACCTCGGAATTCTGACTTTAATCTCAGTTTAATCCTGACTTTAACCTCAGAAATCTGACTTTAACCTCAGAATTCTGACTTTAACCTCAGAATTCTGACTTTAATCTCACTTTAATTCTGACTTGAACCTCAGAATTCTGACTTTAATCTCACTTTAATTCTGACTTGAACCTCGGAATTCTGACTTTAATCTCACTTGAATTCTGACTTTAACCTCAGAATTCTGACTTTAACCTCAGAATTCTGACTTTAATCTCACTTTAATTCTGACTTTAACCTCGGAATTCTGACTTTAACCTCGGAATTCTGACTTTAATCTCACTTTAATTCTGACTTTAACCTCAGATTTCTGACTTTAACCTCAGAATTCTGACTTTAACCTCAGAATTCTGACTTTTTTCCCTCAGAATTCTGACTTTTCTCAGAATTCTGACTTTAACCTTGGAATTCTGACTTTAACCTCAGAATTCTGACTTTAACCTCAGAAATCTGACTTTTTTCTCAGAATTCTGACTTTTTTCTCAGAATTCTGACTTTTTTCTCAGAATTCTGACTTTTCTCAGAATTCTGACTTTAATATCACTTTAATTCTGACTTTAACCTCGGAATTCTGACTTTAACCTCAGAATTCTGACTTTAATCTCACTTTAACTCTGACTTTAACCTCGGAATTCTGACTTTAACCTCAGAATTCTGACTTTAACCTCAGAATTCTGACTTTAACCTCAGAAATCTGACTTTTTTCTCAGAATTCTGACTTTTTTCTCAGAATTCTGACTTTTTTCTCAGAATTCTGACTTTTCTCAGAATTCTGACTTTAATATCACTTTAATTCTGACTTTAACCTCGGAATTCTGACTTTAACCTCAGAATTCTGACTTTAATCTCACTTTAATTCTGACTTTAACCTCGGAATTCTGACTTTAACCTCGGAATTCTGACTTTTTTCTCAGAATTCTGACTTTTTTCTCAGAATTCTGACTTTTCTCAGAATTCTGACTTTAATATCACTTTAATTCTGATTTTAACCTCGGAATTCTGACTTTTTTCTCAGAATTCTGACTTTAACCTCAGAATTCTGACTTTAATCTCACTTTAATTCTGACTTGAACCTCGGAATTCTGACTTTAACCTCAGAATTCTGACTTTAATCTCACTTTAATTCTGACTTTAACCTCGGAATTCTGACTTTAACCTCAGATTTCTGACTTTTCTCAGAATTCTGACTTTAATCTCACTTTAATTCTGATTTTAACCTCAGAATTCTGACTTTAATCTCACTTTAACTCTGACTTTAACCTCGGAATTCTGACTTTAACCTCAGAATTCTGACTTTAACCTCAGAATTCTGACTTTAACCTCAGAAATCTGACTTTTTTCTCAGAATTCTGACTTTTTTCTCAGAATTCTGACTTTAATATCACTTTAATTCTGACTTTAACCTCGGAATTCTGACTTTAACCTCAGAATTCTGACTTTAATCTCACTTTAATTCTGACTTTAACCTCGGAATTCTGACTTTAACCTCAGATTTCTGACTTTTATCAGAATTCTGACTTTAATCTCACTTGAATTCTGACTTTAACCTCAGAATTCTGACTTTAATCTCACTTTAATTCTGACTTTAACCTCAGAATTCTGACTTTAATCTCACTTTAACTCTGACTTTAACCTCGGAATTCTGACTTTAACCTCAGAATTCTGACTTTAACCTCAGAATTCTGACTTTAACCTCAGAAATCTGACTTTTTTCTCAGAATTCTGACTTTTTTCTCAGAATTCTGACTTTTTTCTCAGAATTCTGACTTTTCTCAGAATTCTGACTTTAATATCACTTTAATTCTGACTTTAACCTCGGAATTCTGACTTTAACCTCAGAATTCTGACTTTAATCTCACTTTAATTCTGACTTTAACCTCGGAATTCTGACTTTAACCTCAGATTTCTGACTTTTATCAGAATTCTGACTTTAATCTCACTTGAATTCTGACTTTAACCTCAGAATTCTGACTTTAACCTCAGAATTCTGACTTTAATCTCACTTTAATTCTGACTTTAACCTCGGAATTCTGACTTTAACCTCGGAATTCTGACTTTAACCTCGGAATTCTGACTTTTTTCTCAGAATTCTGACTTTTTTCTCAGAATTCTGACTTTTCTCAGAATTCTGACTTTAATATCACTTTAATTCTGATTTTAACCTCGGAATTCTGACTTTTTTCTCAGAATTCTGACTTTAACCTCAGAATTCTGACTTTAATCTCACTTTAATTCTGACTTGAACCTCGGAATTCTGACTTTAATCTCACTTTAATTCTGACTTTAACCTCAGAATTCTGACTTTAACCTCAGAATTCTGACTTTAACCTCACTTTAATTCTGACTTTAACCTCGGAATTCTGACTTTAACCTCAGAATTCTGACTTTAATCTCACTTTAATTCTGACTTTAACCTCGGAATTCTGACTTTAACCTCAGATTTCTGACTTTAATCTCACTTTAATTCTGACTTGAACCTCGGAATTCTGACTTTAATCTCACTTTAATTCTGACTTTAACCTCAGAATTCTGACTTTAACCTCAGAATTCTGACTTTAACCTCACTTTAATTCTGACTTTAACCTCGGAATTCTGACTTTAACCTCAGAATTCTGACTTTAATCTCACTTTAATTCTGACTTTAACCTCGGAATTCTGACTTTAACCTCAGAATTCTGACTTTAATATCACTTTAATTCTGATTTTAACCTCGGAATTCTGACTTTTTTCTCAGAATTCTGACTTTAACCTCAGAATTCTGACTTTAATCTCACTTTAATTCTGACTTGAACCTCGGAATTCTGACTTTAATCTCACTTTAATTCTGACTTTAACCTCAGAATTCTGACTTTAACCTCAGAATTCTGACTTTAACCTCACTTTAATTCTGACTTTAACCTCGGAATTCTGACTTTAACCTCAGAATTCTGACTTTAATCTCACTTTAATTCTGACTTTAACCTCGGAATTCTGACTTTAACCTCAGATTTCTGACTTTTCTCAGAATTCTGACTTTAATCTCACTTTAATTCTGACTTTAACCTCAGAATTCTGACTTTAATCTCACTTTAATTCTGACTTTAACCTCAGAATTCTGACTTTAACCTCAGAATTCTGACTTTAACCTCACTTTAATTCTGACTTTAACCTCGGAATTCTGACTTTAACCTCAGAATTCTGACTTTAATCTCACTTTAATTCTGACTTTAACCTCAGATTTCTGACTTTAACCTCAGATTTCTGACTTTTCTCAGAATTCTGACTTTAATCTCACTTTAATTCTGACTTTAACCTCAGAATTCTGACTTTAATCTCACTTTAACTCTGACTTTAACCTCGGAATTCTGACTTTAACCTCAGAATTCTGACTTTAACCTCAGAATTCTGACTTTAACCTCAGAAATCTGACTTTTTTCTCAGAATTCTGACTTTTTTCTCAGAATTCTGACTTTAATATCACTTTAATTCTGACTTTAACCTCGGAATTCTGACTTTAACCTCAGAATTCTGACTTTAATCTCACTTTAATTCTGACTTTAACCTCGGAATTCTGACTTTAACCTCAGATTTCTGACTTTTATCAGAATTCTGACTTTAATCTCACTTGAATTCTGACTTTAACCTCAGAATTCTGACTTTAACCTCAGAATTCTGACTTTAATCTCACTTTAATTCTGACTTTAACCTCGGAATTCTGACTTTAACCTCAGATTTCTGACTTTTCTCAGAATTCTGACTTTAATCTCACTTTAATTCTGACTTTAACCTCAGAATTCTGACTTTAATCTCACTTTAATTCTGACTTTAACCTCAGAATTCTGACTTTAATCTCACTTTAACTCTGACTTTAACCTCGGAATTCTGACTTTAACCTCAGAATTCTGACTTTAACCTCAGAATTCTGACTTTAACCTCAGAAATCTGACTTTTTTCTCAGAATTCTGACTTTTTTCTCAGAATTCTGACTTTAATATCACTTTAATTCTGACTTTAACCTCGGAATTCTGACTTTAACCTCAGAATTCTGACTTTAATCTCACTTTAATTCTGACTTTAACCTCGGAATTCTGACTTTAACCTCAGATTTCTGACTTTTATCAGAATTCTGACTTTAATCTCACTTGAATTCTGACTTTAACCTCAGAATTCTGACTTTAACCTCAGAATTCTGACTTTAATCTCACTTTAATTCTGACTTTAACCTCGGAATTCTGACTTTAACCTCGGAATTCTGACTTTAACCTCGGAATTCTGACTTTTTTCTCAGAATTCTGACTTTTTTCTCAGAATTCTGACTTTTCTCAGAATTCTGACTTTAATATCACTTTAATTCTGATTTTAACCTCGGAATTCTGACTTTTTTCTCAGAATTCTGACTTTAACCTCAGAATTCTGACTTTAATCTCACTTTAATTCTGACTTTAACCTCGGAATTCTGACTTTAACCTCAGATTTCTGACTTTTATCAGAATTCTGACTTTAATATCACTTTAATTCTGACTTTAACCTCGGAATTCTGACTTTAACCTCAGAATTCTGACTTTAACCTCAGAATTCTGACTTTAACCTCAGAATTCTGACTTTAATCTCACTTTAATTCTGACTTTAACCTCAGAATTCTGACTTTAATCTCACTTTAATTCTGACTTTAACCTCGGAATTCTGACTTTAATCTCACTTTAATTCTGACTTTAACCTCAGAAATCTGACTTTTTTCCCTCAGAATTCTGACTTTTCTCAGAATTCTGACTTTAACCTTGGAATTCTGACTTCAACCTCACTTTAATTCTGACTTTAACCTCAGAAATCTGACTTTTTTCTCAGAATTCTGACTTTTCTCAGAATTCTGACTTTAACCTCAGAAATCTGACTTTTCCCCCCTCAGAATTCTGACTTTTCTCAGAATTCTGGCTTTTCTCAGAATTCTGGCTTTTATCAGAATTCTGACTTTAACCTCAGAAATCTGACTTTAATCTCACTTTAATTCTGACTTTAACCTCGGAATTCTGACTTTAATCTCACTTTAATTCTGACTTTAACCTCAGAATTCTGACTTTAATCTCACTTTAATTCTGACTTTAACCTCGGAATTCTGACTTTTTTTCTCAGAATTCTGACTTTAACCTCGGAATTCTGACTTTAACCTCACTTTAATTCTGACTTTAACCTCAGAAATCTGACTTTAACCTCAGAATTCTGACTTTGATCTCACTTTAATTCTGACTTTAACCTCAGAATTCTGACTTGAACCTCAGAATTCTGACTTTAATCTCACTTTAATTCTGACTTTAACCTCAGAATTCTGACTTTAATCTCACTTTAATTCTGACTTTAACCTCAGAATTCTGACTTTAATCTCACTTTAATTCTGACTTTAACCTCGGAATTCTGACTTTAATCTCACTTTAATTCTGACTTTAACCTCAGAAATCTGACTTTTTTCCCTCAGAATTCTGACTTTTCTCAGAATTCTGACTTTAACCTTGGAATTCTGACTTCAACCTCACTTTAATTCTGACTTTAACCTCAGAAATCTGACTTTTTTCTCAGAATTCTGACTTTTCTCAGAATTCTGACTTTAACCTCAGAAATCTGACTTTTCCCCCCTCAGAATTCTGACTTTTCTCAGAATTCTGGCTTTTCTCAGAATTCTGGCTTTTATCAGAATTCTGACTTTAACCTCAGAAATCTGACTTTAATCTCACTTTAATTCTGACTTTAACCTCGGAATTCTGACTTTAATCTCACTTTAACTCTGACTTTAACCTCGGAATTCTGACTTTAACCTCAGTTTAATCCTGACTTTAACCTCAGAAATCTGACTTTTTTCTCAGAATTCTGACTTTTCTCAGAATTCTGACTTTAACCTCAGAAATCTGACTTTTCCCCCCTCAGAATTCTGACTTTTCTCAGAATTCTGGCTTTTCTCAGAATTCTGGCTTTTATCAGAATTCTGACTTTAACCTCAGAAATCTGACTTTAATCTCACTTTAATTCTGACTTTAACCTCGGAATTCTGACTTTAATCTCACTTTAACTCTGACTTTAACCTCGGAATTCTGACTTTAACCTCAGAATTCTGACTTTAACCTCAGAATTCTGACTTTAACGTCGGAATTCTGACTTTAATCTCAGTTTAATCCTGACTTTAACCTCAGAAATCTGACTTTTTTCTCAGAATTCTGACTTTTCTCAAAATTCTGACTTTAACCTCAGAATTCTGACTTTAATCTCACTTTAATTCTGACTTGAACCTCGGAATTCTGACTTGAACCTCGGAATTCTGACTTGAACCTCGGAATTCTGACTTTAATCTCACTTTAATTCTGACTTTAACCTCAGAATTCTGACTTTAATCTCACTTTAATTCTGACTTTTACCTCAGAAATCTGACTTTTTCCCCTCAGAATTCTGACTTTTCTCAGAATTCTGCCTTTAACCTCAGAATTCTGACTTTTTCATCAGAATAATTTTTCCTCAGAATTCTTACTTTAATCTCAGAATAAGACTCATAAGAAATGCTAAAAGCATTTTGTAATTTAAACACAACAAAGTAAAGCCTGTGTGTTATCCATCAAGTGCTGGATGTGTGAAAGAATGTAGGTGGTGAGAATTAATGAGTCATAACTTTCTGACTAAATCTGCTGATGCCCAGCAAATACTTCAAGTTACAGTTAGTAATTTTTATGTTTTTCACCAAAAAGCATTCTGTACTCCTAAATATATCTAGAATAGTTTGTAATTACATCTTCCAGCGAGCTGAAGCAGTCTCATATCAATAATGTAATAAAAGCATGAAGCAACGAGACAATAATGTCACAGTCATCTGAATAAAATCTCATCTTCTTTCTCCTCACCTCAAGCTGAAACCCTAACCCCTAACCCTTAGGCTGAAAATCCCATGTTCCCTCTGACAAATAGTTTGATTACATTCTCACACTGAATGAGAGTTTATCTAATACATTTCAACCAACAGTGTTAGATACACGTCAAAGAAAGTTTCACTGATAGAGGATAACAGTTTAGCATATCCTTAACAAGTCACCTCAGTACTGCTGGTCAGAAGTGAGCTTCACTGACTCATCGACTCATTTTGGACTCCCTTCACAAAGTTTTACAGCCTCCTTCAGAGTAAATGAAGCTGGATGCTTCTCAGTCTGCATTGACAGCTGAGGTAAACAGTGGAGTGACAGGGAAAAATTCCAGGGTGGATTTGAATTTGATCCAAACATTAGTGGAAACACAGATACTGAACTGTTTGTATTTCATCTCTCTTGGCTGACTGAAACATGTTTGTCCTATAGCAGCCACTGTAGTTAGGGTTATGCACTTGAATCTCAATGGGTAAGAAAACTAAATAATTTGACAAATTTACACACTAACTAAAATCAGCTGCTATTTCATCGCACACCTCATGTGGGACTTGATGTCCAGTAGCTCCAGAGCTGTGACCCGCGGCTCGCCTGCAACGTTCTGTAGGATTTTGAGCCGTGGCCCACAGTGTTTGTAAAACTCGGTGCAGATGTTCAACAGGGACTCCCGTGGACGGCGGAACTCCTCCCTGGCAATGCGCTCGTCCAGCTCCTCCCTTGGCATGCCCTGGCCCTCCTCCAGCAGGTGAAGATTGTCCCTGACAATACAAAGATCTCCTCAGTCTTGGTTTTCAAACTCCAAAACTGCACTATAGTCATCTATTCTGAGACAGGTGAGAGTTAAAGTTCTGACCTGGTGTTGACCCCTCCGGACATGGCGTGGTTAGCCGTAGTGCCGCCCTTGTGGCCCTGATCACAGCGAGATATCTGGGGAGCCGTCATGGGCCTGTGGACGATCAGATGACAACAACTAAGAGGAGCTAAAAGCAAATCTAGACTCAGTTGTGTCTGCATTGGTAAGAGACAAACCTTGTGAGGGTTTCAGAGCTGTAGAGCAGGGCCTGCAGAGACGTAGCTAGGGCAGCGATGGCCGCAATCTCATCTCTGGCAGCCGAAGCAGACTCCATCGTAACTGTGTTGCTCTTCAGTTTCTGGAGGTAGCAGGGAACCAAGGCCTCCAGCACCATCAGCATCTGGAGACTGGAGAGGGAAGCATGGATAGTATGAGGACAGAAAGCAACTGACAGAGAAAGACGCCTCGATGTTTTTATTGATACCTCCTGAAGGATTCGGGGGCATATGCAACCACAGTGACGCACAGCTTGATGGCCTCGCTGATAGAAAAGGTCAGGTCCTCATTACCATAACAGAAATCTGTGACATATACAGAGTACAGTCAAACTAGTCCAACAGTAATGTTAGACTAACAGTTGAATTTATGAGGCTTCCTTTACAGACTTATTTGATATAAGAGGTTTAATGAATTTGGGCATCAGTCTGAGTTTCTGGACTTCTTTACCAAGTCTCTACTCTCCGACTAAATCCATATGTTGATACCTACGGCAGCTTTGTCTGGAGCCAGTAAAATTGACAGTTTACCCAGAGAGCGTAGAGGCTTCTCAGCTTTGACCAGCTCCAGAGCATCCAGGGCATCCTGGGTTTCACCTTCTAGAGAGACCAGCAGGTCGAACAGACACTGGGCCGAAACTCCTTTAGAAAGACCGGTACTGGTGCTGGTCTGAGATGGATAAGAAGAGAGAAATGCATCAAAGGAGACGAAGAACTTGCAGTGGTGCTGACCGACTGCAGATTCATTTGAATGAGTCCGAAAGTCTTACTGTGAACTCGAGCAGCGGAGCAACGCTGGCAAACAGCTGCAGGATAAAGGGTTTTCGATGGAGGATGTAAAACTGCCGGCAGCAAAACTCAATGCCCTGCCTCAGAAGAGGGTTGCTCTCGTAGTCTGCATAGACCTGTCACAGCAGAACAGGGAGAGGGGATGGGAAATGTAAATTACTGCGAAACTGGAATTCAGAGCCAACTGCTCTTCCTCCACTCACTGTCTAGGCTCAGTTAAGTGTGCACAGGTAAGCATACCTGCAGCATGGTTGGCAGCATCCACTGGTACCCGCTCAGGGAGAACAGATGGTTAAAGTGAACGGCGGTGTTGATGGCGGTCGCCGTGTACTGCCTCAGCAGGGAGCTGTCCTCGGGGTGCAGCAGAAGGGCCCCGTTGAAGACGTTAAGGAACAGCATCATCTCATCGCCCCACGGGTACTCACTGGGCATGCCCAGAAACATTTCCTCCAACAGTTTGATCCACAACACCTTGTGGAGAGTGTCCAAGCCAAACAGCTCTTTTCCTGGAAGGCGGAGCAAAGCAGGATTCATTATCCTAAAATAAACAGTAGGAGCTATACTCAAGTTTATTAAGCTGTTAGTCTTTTTCTCACCTTGAGGCTCATTAAAGAGGGAGAACTCTGCATCGATGGCGGTGCGGGGGAAGGAGGGCAGGCGAAGCAGGTCCTCCTGCAGCAGGGAGACGTGGGACTGCTTGTGCACAGCTGGCATGTGTTGTGTGAGGGAGATGAGGAAGAGGACTCGACCGACTTCTTCTAGTTTACGGGAAAACACCTGAAAACAAAAATTCAGACTATGATTTTCCTGTTGCAGGACGCTGTTTAGGGGCTGATTTAATTTTCACATTTCCAGCCTTACCTGTTTCTGGATGAGCTCCTGTCCTTTCTCAGGCAACATGTGGACCAGGTTGAGCTGAGGAGAGACTGACCTTCGGAACGGGTAGATGTCTCTAACATATGTCTGAAGGATAGAGAGAAAAATAATTACACTAAATATCTCTATGTTTAAAATTAAATTCAATGCCAGAGGTACAGTGGAACAGATGTGACTCAAAAGCACTGGTCTGACCTTTCTAATCTGCACAGAGCAAGACCGACCAACACTAACATACATATGAACTATTATTGATGATTAATGAAAATAGGTCTTGACTTCAGATAATTTAGTGCTTTT
This sequence comes from Maylandia zebra, assembly GCF_041146795.1. NCBI lineage: Eukaryota > Metazoa > Chordata > Actinopteri > Cichliformes > Cichlidae > Maylandia > Maylandia zebra. The sequence goes on along the minus strand of NC_135188.1, from coordinate 24,209,624 downwards.
AAATAGTTGTTGCTTTTTTCAGTGAACAAAAAACCCCCTCAAAATAAAGTTCCCACCTTTGAATAATGGATGAGGTTCCATCGTTTATCCATGAGGAAGTAGTGTGCCGATCTGGCCTCGGGAATGTTGAAAAATTCCAGACACTCCTGGTTGGAGAAAAAGGAGATGGCTGATTAGTTTACTCACGCTGAATTACAATTTTAAATTTTATGCATTTAGCACACGCTCGCCCAGCATGATTTGAATTTAATTACAGTGATAAGCCTCCTCGGTCTTGCCTCACTGTGTGTGTGATTGACTGAGATGAGAGTTTTTACCTTTAGCAGGGCTTCAAACTGAGTGTCTTCGTGGACTGGTAGCTGGGTTGGGATGTCACATTCATTCTGCCCGTGCACCACCAGCGTTTTGGTTCCTGCAGCAACAAAATGCATGAAAATATTTACATTTTGTGACATATTGTTGATTTCTGTTATTCCATCCATCCATTCACTTCCGCTTATCCTTTTCAGGGTCGCGGGGGGAGCTGGAGCCTATCCCAGCTATCATAGGGCGAGAGGCGGGGTATACCCTGGACAGGTCGCCAGTCTGTCGCAGGGCCAACACACAGGGACAGACAACCATTCGCACTCACATTCACTCGCACATTCACACCTAGTGGCAATTTGGATTATCCAATTAACCTATCCCCACAAGTTGCATGTCTTTGGACGGTGGGAGGAAGCCGGAGTACCCGGAGAGAACCCACACAAACACGGGGAGAACATGCAAACTCCACACAGAAAGACCCCGGCCTGATGGTGGGATTGAACTCAGGACCTTCTTGCTGTGCGGCAACAGTGCTAACCACCGTGCCACCCCTTTTTTTTTTCACCCATTCACACACTGGTGATGGCAAGCTACATTGTAGCCACAACCACCCTGGGGCGCACTAACAGAGGCGAGGCTGCCAGACACTGGCGCCACCGGGCCCTCTGACCACCACCAGTAGGCAACGGGTGAAGTGTCTTGCCCAAGGACACAACGACCGAGACTGTCCAAGCCAGGGCTCGAACCGGCAACCTTCCGATTACAAGGCGAACTCCCAACTCTTGAGCCACAATCGCCCTCAATCGATTTCTGTTATTGAACATTAAAATTAAAACAACAACAAAAAGAGTGACCATAAGGGTCTTTCTCTGTCAGTATGAGACTTGTTTGAATAAAGCTAGAGACCAGAAACAGAAGTTTGCTTTTTGTCTTAGGAAACAATGCTTTTTATACTTTTACCTTTTATCTTTGTTTTGATTTAGAAATGCTGTTGGTATATAGCTGTGGAAATGCTCAAGTTGACTACCTTATCTCAGTGAATGAACCACTTCAGACTAGAAGTGAGAAAAAAGGAATCTAATGATGGATATCAGGGTTCATAATGTCCCTTTTGTTAAAAAAAACATGGTTGTGATGTGTGTTTAGTAACCTGTTGTCTTGTAAAATGGTTGGGTGTGCTTGGGAAAAGAAAGACACATCCTGATATTACCGGGGTTAAACTACACCTTGCTACATTTGGCTGTTCCCTTATCAGTGGGGGCATCACCACAGCGGGTAACTCTCCATGTTTTGTTTTTGCAGATTTTTTGCCAAATACAACCTCAAAGTGAATTGGTGTCTCCGGCTGGTGCTGAACCTGCAGCCTCTCATTTGCCAAGAACCCACTTCACTATGTGGCCACCCCAGTAAAAATGCAACTTAATATTAAATAACACGGTGCTGATCAGACATTGTGGGTATCTCAGCTGGTCTATCGGTCCTACCTTGGTCTGTTTTGCCAGATCGGTGGACGGTCTAAACAAAGATCAAATACAGAGGTGGCACCTGTGCATCAAACACCCTCTGCACCACAAAGTCATCGTTTATAAAGTGCTCCACAAACTGGAGCGTCAGAGCTAACTGGTGGATTCTGGTGGAGAATGGTTTTACAATACAAGCATTACTTATGTCTGCAGTATTTAGCACTCACCTGGCATCGATGCTGTGACCAGCAGTTTGACCTCACACTGCTCTTTCTTCATGGTCTGCTTCAGGTCTTTAAAGAAGAGCCCCTCCACGTAGCCGACCACCTCCCAGAGGAAGGTCAGCGTGGCCGAGATGGCGTCCATGCCCCATTCACAGGGAGTCCGCACAAAATACATGATCAGGCCCACCTTAAAGGAGGAGAAATGATGATGAGGAGAATAAACAGAACTGATGACAAATATAAAGGTACAGGTGAAGGTAGCTGGTGACCCACCAGGTAGTTAAAAAGGATGTGAGAGGTCTGGGCTGGCAGATCTCCAATGTTGAGCAGGAGCTTCCTAAGCATGTACATCAGCTCGTCCTGGTGCAAAAACCAAACAAATGGACAAACAATAAAAAACTCATTGTGAGTCTTTTTCCCACATCTGTCCGCAGGTGTTTGCCTACCTGTCTGTTGCTAACTGTCAGCTTTTCCAGGAAGTGGCGGAGAACGAGAGCTGGATCTTCAATGAGGCAGTTCCAGAGGATTTGCTGGGCAACAGCACTCACTGAGGAAACATTTTTGCATAAATAACCAAAAAAAAAAAATCACAAAAGTTTTGATGCAAATTCATTTTTTTGTGTAGTGACAGCTACCAGCCACGCCATCCTCTCTAACTTCGCCGTCTTCCATGAGGTGCACTATTGGTAGGACGGCAGCACAGATGCATGCTGGGAAGACAGCTTGAGGCGGCTGTAGCATGTGGTGAGTGGGTGTGTGTTCTGTTGTGTTTTCTTCATCTGGCAAAAAAAAAGAATTTGTAAAGAGCAAGTTTTATATAAAAAGTTTAAATTCATTTGTTTCTGACATTTTTCTACCTTCAGCACTGGCCAGCGAGCGGACAGACCATACAGAGCCCCGGCGGAAAGAGTAGTTCCTGTGGGAGTTGCTGGAGGCGCAGGATGGGCTGACAGACAGACGTCGTGATGCCAGGTTCACCACTTCTTCTGCTGGCGGGATCAATGCCAAACATAACCAGTAGAGGTACAGGGGGAAAAAACAACATGCTATCAGGGTAAAGAGCTATGCAGAGTCAAAACACTGTGTGCTAATGTGGCAACCTGCAGGGCTGAAATATGAATCCAGCAAGCAAGTGCCAAAGTCTGCAGTTCCTCTAATGAGCACATGAGGCTGAGTCCAAGTGTGAGTCAACCACTATAAGCACCCATGTTTAACATCTACACTTTACATACTTAAAGCATTAAAAAGCATGTTTACAGTATTGTGCAAAAAATGCTTTTGGGCTCTGAGAATAGTTTTACCCTTCGTAAAAACACAGTTTTGACTTTACGAATCATCTTTACGAATGTAGCTTAGTAACCAAGCGTGCTCATGTTAGCACTCCCCCTTTCATCTACCGTAAATATGGTCACTTCTGGCTTTCAAAACTATTACGGCTGTATAAAAGGTGGAAAACGTGGATGTGGCCATCATTACATTACCCACTGGTTTTGGAGCTTAAATGTTAGTGTGTTATAGCCATATTGTTTTTCTTGGAGTGCTAACTTATCAGCTGCATCCCTAAACTGTATGGGTGCACTATGTCAACTCAGTATTTCACTCATCAAAACTGAAGCACAAACCATCAGGATGGTCTGTAGAAAGCTGAAGTATTACTCAGATAATCCATTAAAAATGCTCTAAAAGGCACTGAAAGCACACAAATCATAAAGAGGTTTAGTCTAATGGCTTGAAGTAGTGGACGAGACCTAGCAGCTGCCATCTACCTATATTGGACACCTGTCAGTTAACCATAGACAGTACAAATCATCAACTCAGCTTCTGGGTCAGAACAATAACACCAGTGCAGAAGTGCCTTAAACCTGCATTCTGTCTGAAGGCCGCCAGTCAGTGATAGCGGTGACGTGGGTTTTGCAGACACATGATCTAGAGGTTGGTCTCCAACCAGAAAATGCTGGGAAAACAATTGCTTAACCTTGAGTCACACAGGCCTACTTACCAGAGAGCAACCCCACTGGCAACCACTGGTTGCTAGGAAAAAATACGCAGTTGCAAACCGAAATACAAAGACTTCCTTGTGATTAATATGGTCGCTAACATATTGCTGCAGAATAACAATCTTTTATAGACTGTGCTTTCTGAGCTGTAGTAAAACTGAAAAGTCCAATGAAACCTGGAATGGAGGCTGTTCGCCTTCAAAGCAAAAGTTGTGCCCTTTAAAACATGTTGGTTGTAGTACTGAGGTACAGCTTTTACTTTGAAGGCAAACTTTATTCATTCGTCATTCGTTGTACTACTGCTCAGCTAGTAGTTAACAAGTACTTGCAGAGAAACATCAAAAACTACAGGCAACTGTGGCAACCAAAGCATTCACAAGGAGGTTTTAGGTGCAGCACCTTCTTTGAATTCGATTTCACATTTCTTTGCATTTCTTGAGTAATGTGCACATGACGTCACATTGCCAACCAGTTTTTAAGATGGAGAAAAGGGATAATCAATCCAAAAGGCTAACACAGTTTTTGCACCAGTCTGCAGAAAGCTTTTTAATGCTGTTAACACAAGAGGGTCGACTCTGTTTTGAAATAACTCTCATTTGGCCACTGGAGGAACTTCTGTGCTCGCTGTTTTCCACCTCTTGAGGTTTTTCTTGTATAAAACACAAGTGCTCATACGCCTGGCGGCCCCACCTTCCTCCTCTTGCTCGGGTGGAGGGCTGCATGTGGGTTCGTAGCAGGCCTCCTGAGCCACAGGGATGGCTGTGATGATGCTGGCCTCGCGGCCCAGACGCCGCTTCTCCTCCTCCTGCTGCAGGTTCTTGAGGATGTGCTCGGCTCGCTGGTGGGAGCGCGACACCGCCCGCGCAGAGAAGGATTTCTAAAAAGGAGGGGGCGAGGATCAAATAGCACAGAGGTAGAGCAGCGGGTGTAGAAATTGTAGGAGGTTCAGAATCGGGGGCAGGGGGCGGGGGGAATGCACAAATTAGCACTTTAAATCTTTCAGGAATGTGTGTGCACAGCTACAATAGGCTTCTGAGGAGCAACTGGACAACACATTAATACAGTAACTCTCCTCCAGCACACCGATCTCATGCTCTAAAATGCCGTCCTGAGCATTATGAAGCACGCTGCAGTGTAGACGTATAGAATAGGAGCAATTTCAATCACGATAAACAATAAATGTGTTCAGACTGGAAGATGGAGAATTTACTGTATCTTGTGCACAGTAATTGCCTCACAGCATTCGCACAAACAAATCTAAAACAGCCATGATATGAAAAACAAACACAGCAAAGTCATTCTCATCCAATGACCATGCATCAACAGCACGACACACACAACATGTCTGTATGCCCGATGCATGCTGTTATTTTCTCCTTAACAATCAAAGCATGTGCCGGAAGACTCTTTTTAAATATGTGGATTGTGTGTGTCCCTGATCAAGATGCAACTATCCAAGATGACCCATGAAACCGCCCCCCAGCTTCTGGTCCGTGATGAAAAACCTAAAAGGTCGCTTCCCCTTCTGTCTTTAATGGTCTGAGGTAACAAGATGCATCAGCAGCACAAACACCCGGACAGAAATACCAACTTACTATGGCATGGACTGACTGAATTAATGTGGGGTACTAAAAACAAAGACAGTCGATTAAATTATAGAACATGTGCTCGCTCATTAAAATCTCATATTTCTATTCATGCTTTATGAAAAAAAATATTTAAAAAAGACAAGAAATTAAAAGGAGGCACCAAGAAATCTGTGTTCACACATTTTTCTTATATTTGCAGATTTCTTGGTGCAGTTTTCCACATTAAACTTGCAGCAATAACAAATGTAATATTCAAAGCAGTAAGAGTGTGCATATCGTCTTTTGTTTTTTGGTGGATTGTGGAGTTAAGTGGGATTAAAAAAATAGTTAAATTATAAACTGGCCTATTTTTACAGGGTTCACAAGCTTAGGAAAACTCTCTCACTGAACTCCAGTGGTGTTTAAAAAACCTTCTCTGTCACTTTAATTAAAAAGATAAACTCTAAAAGCTGTTTCTGATAGTAATACAAGTAGATTTGTGCCTTTTAGAATAGGGCTCAAACTTACAGACTGGTCTTCGTTGATTGGATCCTGGACGCTGCCAGTGTTCTGGGGCACCCAGGGAGGGTCAAATATGGGGACACAGGGCATGCCCAGTATTGGAGAAGGGAGAGTGAAGTTAATGCTGGGTGGAGGGATCTGAAAGAGAAGTACACCAAATTTAGTAAACACAGCGAATGCCCTTCTGCGCTCTCTCTTTTGGGGACGCTAAAAATGCAAACAATCTATTCCAATTTGTTCATGTAAATGGAGAGTCCTCGTCACATTAAGGTTAAGTATGGGGTTCCACAGGGTTCTGTGCTAGGACCACTTCTGTTTACAGTATACATGCTTCCCTTAGGGAGTATCATCAGAAGGCATAACATACATTTTCATTGCTATGCAGATGACACCAAACTTCCTATCAATGAATCCAGATAACACATCCATAGTTAGCTAAACTACGAGAATGTCTTAAAGACTTTTAATCCTCTGCTTCTAAAGTTAGCTAAAACGGAGGTTACTGTACTCAGCCCTGAAAATATTAGAAATGTGGTATCTAACCAAATGTTTACTCTGGATGGCTTTACCGTGGCTTTACCTTGGAGTTGTTTATATGGATATGTGGATATGTTCTTCAGTGCACATTTTAAATAAACACACATGACTGCTTTCTTATATTTGCACATCATCTTAACATCCTGTCTCACGGTGATGCTGAAAAACTTGGACTACTGTAATTCATTATAAACAGGATGTCCTAAAAACTCCCTGAAAAGTCTTCAGTATATCTAAAACATTGCAGCAACAGTACTGACAGGGACTAGAATGAGAGAGCACATTTCTCTTATATATACTATAATCTCTGTCTTTCTTTCACATCATGTCTTTTATCCTGTCTTTGTCCCCTCACCCCCAACCAGTCACAGAAGACGGTCCTCTCCCTGAGCCTGGCTCGGCTGGAGGTTTTTTCCTCTTTAAAGGGAGATCTTCTTGGACATTGGTTGATTGGGATATTACCTTAAAAATATAAAGGGTCTTGAGGTTTTAGTGATTTGGTGCTTTATAAATAAAACTGAACTCAACTGAACTACCTTAAAGATCTGCTGGGCTCCTTCCTCCATGCGAGGCCACACTTGGTAGCGAAAACGCCACAGAGTGTAAAACTTCAGGATGGAGTTAATGCGCTGGCAGGCCTCAGGGTGCTGGAACTCTGCCATCATCATTTCGGTCACTGCATCAGGGACCTTTACGGCGCACAGGAGAAACAAGGCAGCTGGAAGGGGGCAGATAAAAAGGGCAGGAAAGAAAAAGGTGAAACATGGTTGAGGGCAAAAAGCGTTCGTGAACCTTGAAGGGCACAGCGACCTAAGAGGGGACCACCACAGCTCAGTGATGAGCTCACCAGCAGCGGCTGCCATATGTTCATCCACACTGAGTAGGAGTTCCCAGGCTGCGGGCTGGATGTCTCCGTACATGTCGTCAGTCAAGATAGGAGCTGCTTTGATCAGCAGTGAAAGAGGAGCTGGTGACAAACTCATCACCTATGAGAAAACAAACATTTAAGATGAAAGTGCAAAGATGCAAAATGATCTATAATCTCTTTGCTAAGGTAGTAATAAGACACTTTATCTTTGACTTAACATCACCCACAGTGTATACAAACTGAAAAAGGTGCAAGCAGTCCTTTTCAGAGCTACAACACAATTAGAAAACTTTTATTTCCTTTTTTTGGACCCATTTTTTGCTTTCAGAACTGCATCAGTAGTTCATGCTGGAAGCATTTCTCACAGATTTTGACACATAACATCTGTTAAACCTCTGATAAACTGTTAAAACAACAGTTTAGCCATCATGCTGTTTTTGCCATGTTCTGATCCTACCATCTGAACGTTGCATGAAAAATCAAGACTCACTGGACCTGTCAACATTTTTTCCAGTCTTCTATTGCCCAAATCTTGGTAGCTTTTATGAATTATAGCCTCGGTTTTCCTGTTCTTATTTCACAGGAATGGCACCCGGTGTGGTCTTCTGCTGGTGCTTCTGTATAGCTCGCAGGCAATTTCTGTGCCACTTGTAGTATATTTTACAATTCTGCAAAATGTATTTTGGCAGCAGTTTCCGAAATACTCAGACCAACCACTGTGTCACATTCAAAGTCACTTAAATCACTTTTCACCTCAACTCTGATGCTTTGTTTTAACTTCAGTAGGTTGTCTTCACCACAACTACAGAACTAAATGATTTGAATTGCTGCCATATGATTGGCTGATGTGATATTTGCTTTAGAAAGCAGTTGCTTGAACAGATATTACACCTTTGTAAAATCATTAATAGAAATCTCTAGGCCAGACAGGCAGACGTTCCTCTAATGGCCAGACTCCCATGTTAAATAAACAACTTTGCATGATCAACCACACTTGCAGCCTGATCCAAAAATGATTGTCTGTATGAGTAGCTTCTTTCTGCACAACTGTTTTTTCTTTTTAAAATTCATTAATCTCAATGCTGGTTAAAGCTTAAAGCTGGGGTGCGGTCTCCTTTATTGACAGCACGGGCAGCTCTGATTCCAGTCTGAGAATGTGGTGCACATCAGGTAGGATGTAATAATTATAAAAATAACAAGAAAAACAGAAATTCACCTGATTGCGGATGTACTTGAGCATGCCTGTATCCTTCTTCCCTTCTGTGTTGGAGTCAGTGGGTCTTCTCTTCATGGACGGGGTCCTCAGACAAGACTTGTCTGAACACTGATGGGAAATAGTACTTTAGAAAGTGGCGAAGATTTAAAAAAACTAACAAAACACACATATTTAGGTTATTCATCCAGAAAAACAGCCTGTCAATTCCACCTCTTTGTTTTTCTTCACACGTCCTCCGATGTTACCAGAGGAGGCGCTGTCCTCCCTCAGGCTGTCCACCGTCTCCCCGTACACGAGCTTGATGGCACGGACCAGACGGGCGCAGGAGCGGCTGTGGTGTTGGTAGCAGCGTGGGTGGCAGAAGTCTATGTGGGTACAGATGAAACTCTGCTGGTTGCACAGTAGGATCATAATCTGTGCCGAGAGAGAGCAGAGAGGAGGTCAGTATGCGGGAAAGTACACACAGCTTTCCTCCCCGCATGTACCGACAGACTTACGTGAAGCCAGGACATGTTGCGGTGGTAGTTGTCCTCCGTCCCTCCTGAGCTCTGACCTTCTGGCTCGATGCTGGGTTCACTGGTGCTGAAGGGACTGCCTGCAATGTTAAACAAGAACAAACAACCCCATACAGGACGCTGATAATTGTCCACTTATTTCACGATGGAGAACAGTTTCTTTTCCCTGTGCAGAATACTTATAGTGTTCTTTTCACTCTCTAACAGGATCTGGCAAAAACAATACTGCAAAAGTAAACTAATGTTAACATACACTGTAAATAAGTCTTTAACTTAACACATTTTTCCCTATATATTTTACAGAATTTTCCTGTTATTTTAAAGTACATGAAATACCAATGATATGAGAAAAAATAGACTGTTAATTGGCAGGTCTGATGTAAAATAACATGAAAAACCTGTAACTGTGTTTTACAGTTTTTATTTTTTACAGTGTACTGTCATTTCCTTTGAATATTACACAATAATAAATAAAATTATGTTCTTTCCAGGAGTTTCAGTTACATCATACCGATGTCAGTAACTGTGTCCCTGCTCTGCGTTTGTGACAGCAGGCCTTCTTCGTTCTCAGACTCAGAGTCCTGCCGAGACAGCTTGGTGCTCTTCAGACTCCCCGCTCTGCGTATCGAAGACAGCGAGCCAACCTTCTTCACACGAAAACTGCGGGCTCCTTTGATCTGAAGCAGGCGCGAGCCTCCGATACGAATCTTCCGCACTGGTGCTGGAGAGCAGGGGAGTGGGGAGAGATTGTCTACAATCAACAATGAGCAGTGAGTAAATACGGAGCGGTAATCAGCTGCATTAACCAATCTGGATGACACCGAGTCTCACCCTGAGCCTCCTGGGTCTTCTTATCATCACAGGTGGTGTCAGACTTCAGAGTGTGGCTGCTGCTGTTGAGGGAATCGTGCCCGTCTTCGTCGTCGAGGATGCCCGCAAAGCTGATCTTCCTCTCGTAGCGATGGCGGCCGAGCTCTGGGTCCAGACGCAGGCGGCAGCTGTCCAGATCCTGCAGACAAAATAAGTAGAAATCAAATTCTCATCGCTATTCACATCAGATTTACCTTTTTGGATTTTGATTTCACTACTGACCACAAGCGGTTCGGTGCGCGGTCGTGGTAAGCAGGGGAAGGTCTCTCGCAGGAAAGTGGTGATCTCCAACAACAGCTGGCAAGCGGCCATCTTCAGTGCGAAGGGGCAGCCACATTTTGTAGGATTGACCGTGTCTTTGGAGTCAGAACAGATAAGATAAAATATCTAAATGTGGCTAGAACATCTTTTTTGTTCTGACAACCTAAAAGTTGTAGAAACTAAATTTTAATTTAAGATTTTTTTTTTCAAAGTACACACAATAAAACGCACAATACTGTGATCTTATTACTTTCATGCAGCATGTTTTTAAGTGTGACATCAACAGCTTGGCAAGTGCAGACTTTTTATTTTCCAATTTGAGTGGACGTTCATGCGAAATCGTCTTCTTCTGATTAATTCAACACCACACAAATGCACAATAAGGTGCACCTGATGATCTAAAGCTGCAAATGGACCATTATGAGGTAAATATTTTTAATGATGATACAAGTTATCATTAAAAAAACCTAATTTATTTAACATCCTATTGTCCAATCCCTTACATAGGGAAACGGATGAAAATGTAGAATTCAAGTCATGAGAAAACAAATGAATGAGAGTAATGGTTTGAGTTTTTATGTGCTTCTTATTTGGAGGACTGCATTGGTTTGCAGGCCTCAGCAATGTGATTTCTGCCATGCAGTAGCTGACACCACTCAGACAAGCTAAAACAGCAGCAAGGCCTTTTTGGGTCACCACGTCTCATGAGACGCTACATCTGTGTTATATCTGCACAGTACGATAGAGACGATCTGGCCGAGTGGAAACCTGTAAATAGAAGAAAAACAAGTAACAGACACTGTTTTGACTCACTGTCATCTAAATAGTCTTCTTCCTCGTCTTCTTTCCTCATCCTGCGTTTGGTCTCTTCATCGTAAATATAACCCAGGATGTTGGCGGGGCTCTCACTGTCCGAGTGGCAGAGTTCGCTGAGCCTCGTGCCAATCGCCTGAGCAGATTTAACACGTTTACAGTTAATGAAGCCTTTTTATAAACTGTAACCATAAACAATCTTCGACACATTTAACTCACGTCTCCCCACTGGCAGAAATGCTTGGCAGCGTTCCACTGGAGCTTCTGGTTTCTTTTATTGCCCACAATAGGCGATCGGCCCCTGGACAGCCCTCTCTTGGTGATGTTTACGTGGTGGCCCTTCATCCATTCGGGCCAGTTGCCACGATTACACCGGTGGACAAATCTGGCGCATTCCAAGAAAAGGGAGGCCCTGGCCACAACTGGGGCTTCCTAGAAGAACAGAGAAATAAATAGGTGATAGCCTTTGAAAGCTAACAGCGACATCTTTACTCTTTCATTATTTTCTCCAAAGTGAAACGCACGAGGTCCAGAGCAGCGGCGAGGATGGAGGCATCTGGTATGGTTCCTGGCTCGCAGCAGTTCAGGAGAAACTGGAAGCGTTTCATACCCTGTCGGATGGCGCCCAGATTCACTACATTCTTGTTCTTCATGGCCTCCTGGCTGGCTGCGAGACGCTCCTGGAAACCGTGAGGTCCTGAAGGACACCGTGAGGACCACAAGGGAAGAGGTATAACAAAAGCCGTTTGAAGAAGAGTTCTCGTTATAGACTTGCTTGTTTGCACAATAAAGGTTAGACATAGAAATTGCATGAAGCAACATCACCATCCAGGACATTTAACAAATAGCACTGAGCTGACAGATGAAGCTGAGTGAGAGATGACACACAGCCATCGGCAGGGGTTACACCTGAATTTTCAATCGTATAAGAATAGTCACAAAAAACAAGATGAATTTAAGGGCCAAAGATATTTTCAGGCACTTTTCTCCGGCATCTTTCTAAAAGGACCTACAAATCTCATTGAAATGTCAGGCGTAACCACAGCCGCACAGAGGAAAGCTGTATGTGGCCCATTGTGTTTAATCACTAACACTCCAGCACTGGAAATACCACCAGACATCACCACAGAAGAGACGGAGAGAGCACTGACAGCGTCATGCTTGACGTAGCACAGAGACACGCTCCACAGCAGAAAGATGGTTTCATAGACATGAGTTGTTGTGAGACACCGCCCGTCCTCTTTTTTCACCTTTGGGTGAAAACACAGAGGAGAGGAACCAATGCTGGACAGAACAGGACGTGCACAGTTGGAGAGAAGGGAATGTAGACCTATCGGGATAAATGAAATGCTTTAAATTTCTTATTATTATAGAGCTAAAACTGTCTTTGGAAGTAAGAAGTTTGGTTTCAGCACATATAAATGTCTGGCTTTAGGGTTTTTGTGGCAAATCACAGACACAACTTTTCACAGCTTTTGCTCAGACATTGTTTAGAAATCTACAGAAATACTCAATGTCATGAGTAGACATATATCCAAATGAATGTAATTATAATATTTATTTTAAGCTAGTTGCTAGCTATATTGTATTTTATTTTACTGAGATAACATTTTTTACAATGTGTTAGAGTATTGTGAAAAAAGTCTTGAGTCATCCCTCGTTTCTTTATGTCTTGCTAGGAAAATGGGAAATAAATGAAGTGATTTATTGGAACTTTTAAAGGAAGGACATTCAGAGCTCTTCTCTGGATGTTGGTCGGTCCGGGTTCTGGACCATGATCCAAGACGTTTCACTGTGTGTTTTTCTATTCAGGTATTAGTGTTGCTGCATTGGTAGCGTGCTTGGAATCATTGTCATGCTTAAAAATTGTCTTTTGTCAGGTTTTTAATGAATTTTTTCTTAGTTTTTAGTTATATATTTATCTGCTGTAGATTTTTCATCCATTTGTCCAGTTTCCTCAATTTTTTTAAGGACACACTGCACACCATGCTGAGATATGTAATGTTTTCAGCTAATAGCTCTTTGGGAATCACCTTGTTGGTACAAAAATACTATTTTAAGCCTGTCAAACTTTGCTCTGGCATTTTCAAAGATTCAACTTGTTTCCGTTTGTACATGGGACAAATTACATATTTTGGGACAGGCTGTTAGTAACAAAGTGACTAAAGATACAATTTAAAATTGGTTCTTTGCTAAATTGTCTATTATATGTAGACACAACACTGGTTTATCCCTTGAGCTAGGTTTCTTTTTTATACTTGAATGATTCATCACATCTGTGTGGTCAGTGTTAAGTGTCTTAACAAACAAAAACATTCCTGTGAAAATGATCAGGTATAAGGACTGGACTGAACATGAGCGAAAAGCAGCCAATGTCCAAAGAAACAATTTGAAAAACCTTCAGAGACCCTGGAGACCTATTGCTTTAATAGTCTGGCTACTTGGAAGCAAAATATAAAAGAAATAAAGGATGACTCAAGACGTTTGCATAAAGCTACATATTAGTTGTGTTTAAGGTAATTTTTCCATGCTGTAAAGGAACAAAGAAATCTCTTAGCTGTTGGATAGTCTGATGTTTTTTGTTTATAGCAATTACAAAAATGACTTTCAAAGGGCTGTTCAAGCAATCAAAAAGTGTTAATTCACTAGCATGAAAAAGTAGAGGCAGCAAAGGCATCCTGAACTGTAGTCAGTAGTATAGGGGGAAATGAGGCCAGTGATTCATATCATGTAACTCTAGAGAACTTTTGGCTGATCTTTTTGGCATATGCCTTTGACTCATCAACAGTACAAAAGAGAGACACAAGTACCTTCAGGGTGTGAAAAGCAGAGCCGGTGTGAAAACTCTATAAGCCTGCATTCTTTTAAGGGGGCGATCCTTACAGCTACAGAAAGATTAAGTGTCCTATAGAAGCAGCTGTCTGCCTCTGACCTCGGTAAACGTCGCCAAGTTTATCAGTGAGAAAATAGTGAGAAAATAAAACATCGAGTCCATTTCCCCTTCCCCTGTTGTTTTATATTAGCTTTAGTTTTGGGGAGGTTTTTTGGCAGGCCTTCCAGAAAATGATCACTTTGAATTGACACTGATGGGTTGAAAATTCACCCATCTGGATTAAAAGAGCGTAGCAGGCAGCTATCTGGCGAGGCTGACATGGAGAATGGTGGACGGCAGCACTGTCAAAAGACCACGACTTGCGAGGCCAAACAAAACACGACACCACCAGCGACAAACAGAGGCGAGGACAGAAGAAGAGAGGAACAGACAAAGAACGATGGGGGCATGGGGTGGGCGAGGGGGGCACCCCAGGGTGGGGGGGGTCTACCATCTTTCTCTTCTGTGTGGTGAAGCTTGGATGGATTCCTCCTGCCAGACCTCCATTTACCGAGCCGCTTGAAGAAATTCTCCTCCTCGTCCCTGCCGTACTCCGGCCCTACAGCGCCACCTTCAGATAGCTTCACTGCACTAGTGAACTTCACCTAAACACACATAAACACATCCGCGCATATCAGCTGGCAACGTAGACCAAATCAAACCTCTGTTTGCTCAAAAGGACGGCTGATTAGAAAAGCTGCGACACACTATGGTGGCTTTCAGTGGTGGCGAGCTGACCTTTGAACTCTGACGTATGAAGGAGAGTCGATCCACCGAGCTGATATCCAGCAAGTCCTCGACGCCGTCAGTCAGTCCAGAGAGAGAGGAGCGCTTCAACCAGTTCCCTGAAAACACACAAATAAAAAAACACTGACATGAACATCATCATGTATGGTAATAAAGAGGTAAATCTATAAATCGGGTAACTACACTGGGATTATGTATGCATGCACACCAATGGGTAGAACAGGGAACGATGCAAGGGCATTCACTCAATGTTACTGCACAGACACACACATTCAGGGTGTATAAAGATTCACAGAGATTCACAAAGATTCACAGAGTCATTCAAAGAAGTTACAGAAGAAGGACACTGAAACTAAACTGACCTTCCTGCTTGCTTTTAGCTGTGTTTGCAAATGCACTTTTATGATATGTTCAAAGAAGGAGGTGCCATGTGAATATGGTATATAGACAATTTTCATAATAAATAGAAGGGAAGTATAATTACTACGCTACCCATAACTAAATGAAAACCTACAAACACTTATAAATAGCCAATACTGCACTAGGGAGGAAATTTGCAAATAAAAGCTTAAAACTAAACCAATTTTCTCTGCTAAGCTAAAGTTAGGGTCTGGTTGTGTTTTATATTTTTATTTAATCAGCCAATCACATTTCAGCAATTTAGTGGATTTACCATTTATGTAACTTCAAATGTGGCATGGTTGTTGGTGTCAGATGGGCTCTTCTGAGGTTTTCAGAAACAGCCAATCTGCTGGGATTTACAGAGAATGGTCTGGAATGGTCTCAGCAGTGCATTGGGTGAAATCGTCTTATTGATTCAGAGGTCAGAGGTGAATGTGACCAGACTGCTTCTAGCTGATAGGAAGGCAACAGCAACTTAACTGAAAAAACTTGTTACAACTACTGTATGCAGATGAGCATCTCAACTGTAGCAGAAGACCACACCTGGTGCCACTCCTGCCAGCTGAGAACAGGAAACTGAAGCTACCATTTACTGGCTCAACAAAATTGGACAATAGAAAATTGGAAAAATGATTCTTGGTCTGGTGAGTCACAATTTCTGCTGCAACATTTGGACAGCTGGGTCAGAATTTGGTGTAAACAGCATGAAATAATGCCTTGTATGAATGGTTCAGACTGATGACAGTGGTGTAAGCATCTGGGGGGAATTTTATTTGCACACCTTGGCCTCCTTTGTACCAACTGAGCAACATTTAAACACCAAAGTGTTAGGGTTAGTGTTGAACACAGTGTACCCATCTTCTGATGGCATCTTCTAGCAGGATAACACACCATGTCCGAAAGCTCAAATTATCTCAAACATCTCAAACTATAATGATGCGTTGATTTAACCTTTTTTTCATGCTCACATATTGTTATATAAGAATGAATTTCAAATATTACAGACCTCAAACAGTATGAAAAAAATTGTTATGCTCTGTCCTATCTCTGGTAGGTGTAGCTTGAGTTGTGTTGGTATATTGTTTTGGTTAATTTAAGCTAGAAACAGCCTGCTTGATCTTAAGTAGGGGAGACCAGTGAACATCTCATTTCTACCTGTGTAAATAAGTTTAATTGCACATTTAATATATATACATATTTTTATATATTTATATCTTAAGATAAGAAAAAGAAGTGCAATTTCAATGTCTCAGTTTTTCTACGTGATAAACAAATACTGTTGTAGTAAATCAAAGAAAATTGACAGCATGACTTTGTGGGTTTAAATTGTAAGAAATAAAGTGTGTTAGGATGCCTGGGTCGTTGACCCAGGGTTTTTGAGTTTATTATATTATTTATACTTTCTAGTCTTTGGTTTCTTTGAGTTCTGTCTTATGGTTTATGTCTCTGTCTTCTTTAGTTGCTCTGTCTCCCCTATCACCTGTATCCCCTTGTCTAGTTCGCGTCTCTGTGTATCCTTAGTTCCTATATCCCCGTGTTCAGTCAGTGTTTGTGTCTGCCCTGGTCCCACGTCTCTGTTCCCTCTGTGGTGCCTGCATGTGAGTCTGTGTTATGTGTTTCCTGTTTTACTTTGAAGGTCTCTGTCTTATCTCAGTGTGTTCAGTTTACGCTTCCTTTTGTCTCGTCAGTTCTGATTTGCCCCAGCTGTGTTTCCCTCCTGTTACTCAGTCCCTGATTGCTCCCTCTTTGTATTTAAGCCCTGTGTTTCTCTGTGTCCGTGTCGTGATCTACCGTTTATTTTGCTGTGTGTTTTGTCAATCTGCCGGTTTAAGTTTATTTAGATTTTTTCCAGTTATGTTATGTTTGAGTTCAGCATTAAAGCTATTTCAATTTACGTTTGTCTCTGGAGTCTGCACCTTGGGTCCTATCCCTGTCCGCACACAGCCCACACCTAACAGTGTGAAATTACAGCTCATTGTTCAGACTGTGCTGTAATTAAACAGAATTTCTTTTTTGTTTCATTGTTAAAAATAAAAAAATAAAAAAAGAGATTTCTAAAGCAAATAGTAAAAAAAACCAGGAACTTTCCATCATTTATTTTTTTAATCTACAAGTTAGTTACTTTGGTATAGCATGAATGAAGTTATTATCAGTAAAAATAAAGCTGTAAAACTTATGACAATACAGTTAAAAGTCCAAAATCTACGCCATCCCTCACGTTTTCCAAAGCCGTCCCTACCCTACACATGATCCCTAGGTTTTAATTTTCTTCATTTAAGGGTGAAGCTTATTTGCTTCCCTAGAGCAACGCGTGCTAAATAAGCATGTACTCTCTTCATTTAAATCAGTTTTTTTTCCACAGGTCTGCAAACATGCTAGGGGGTTGGGATGATCAACACAACACAGACATGGTACGGATACAGTATGAAGATGGTTCCACATCGACATACGTAGGACAGAGAGAGTGAGCGGTAGGCGAACAGTCCTGCGGCATGCTATGGCACAAAAAGGAGCACAAAACAGACCAAAGAGATGAAGTGACTTAGCCTCGGGGCAGGCAGTGCCACAATGTTGAACACATAAAACACATTATGTTAGAGGGGATTTCAAAGTAAGAGCAAATGCAATGAGATATGGTTGTTGAAATGTATACCGCTGCTCAATAAAAGGATGATTTGTAAGTCTCCATAAGCACACATAGCCTTAGGCTGCCTAATCTTTTAGAGAAATCCTATTTTCGAGCTAGTGCATATTTTCTAGTGCATTCTCGTCACTTACTAGGAGGCAAAAGCTCACTGTAGTTTTAAGACTTTTATTTTGAACCTACCCAGGGACTTCCTTGGGTAAGAAGAGGCTGCTCTTACCGATAGGCAGCTTCAACTTCTTGCGAAGCGAAATGCGACGGGATCTGGATCGTGAGCGGCGGTCGGTGGTGGTGCCAGAGTGTGCGGTGGTGCACTCTGAGGTGTCTTGTTCCGACTGGCTGCTGGTGTCACTGGCGGCGCTCTGCGACTTGAACATCTTCCTCCAAAAATCCTTCCTGCCCAGCAGAGCACCCGGGATCTGTTCTTCACTAGAAGCAGAGAGAGGAGGAGAGGAAAGGTAAGCACAAGGATAAAACATTTCCCACAAAACACTTTTTACTTCTTTTTTATTTTACAGGATGTTTTGGTATAAACTGAATGTTTATCAGAGGGTTAAGAAGGAGCAACAGGAAGAGCTTTTTCTACTTTGAGCAGAGAAATGGCAGCTGAGCTCGACGGAGATGGTGCTTTATGGAGAGGTGAGGCGGACACTCACTGTTCGGGTGTCTGGGGGGGTCTACTGGAGATGTAGCTGCGACACTCGTCTGCAGTACTGGACACCTGACCCTTCTCCCCGGACACACCCGCCTCTGACCTGCGCGCACACACACACCCCAACACACAGACATAGCGCTCAGGCCACCTGATTCAAGGCTCCATTCTGACCTGTAATTTAGGCATCGCACTACTTTAATCTCCACTGAACTGATGTCTTTTACATATTTTATTTCATATGAACTGTTAAAAAATTAAAGGAACACATTTTATTCAGAGTATAGCATCCAGTCGGTCAAACTTGTAGGATCTGGTCAATTTAGTAGCACGGTGTCACTACTCATTTAGTGTCAAACTAAATGACCAGACCTGGAACCTATACATGTTGCACAGGTAGTCCAAATCCGTCAGGGGACCACATCAATATGTGCCATTGGCTGAAGGTTTGCTGTGTATCCAGCAGAGTTTAAGAGCATGGAGGAGATTCCAGCAGACAGGCAGTTACTCTAGGAGAGCTGAACAGGGCCATAGAAGGCCCTTAACTCAGTAACTGCTCCTGCCATAGCCCTTCAAAATGATCACCAGCAGGCCACTGATGTGAATGTTTCTGACCAAACAATCAGAAGACTTCATGAGGGTGGCCTGAAGGCCTAACATCCTCTACTGGCCCTATACTCATTGCCTGGCACAGTGGAGCCCGATTGGCATTTGCCATAGAATACTAGAATTGGCAGGTCCACCACTGTTGCCCTGTGATTTTCACAGATGAGATGATTGAACTCATGTGACAGATGTGAAAGGGTTGTTATGCTGCCTGTAACATCGTTCAGCATAACCAGTTTGTTTCTGGGTCAGTGATGGTCTGGGGAGGCATACCCATACACAGATCTCTCTAGGCCAGGGGTGTCAAACTCCAGGCCTCGAGGGCCGGTGTCTTGCAGGTTTTAGATATCACCCTTGGTCAACTAGTCAAATGATTAGTTCATTACCAGGCCTCTGGAGAACTTCAAGACATGTTGAGGAGGTAATTTAGCCATTTAAATCAGCTGTGTTGGATCAAAGACACCTAAAACCTGCAGGACACCGGCCCTCGAGGCCTGGAGTTCGACACCCCTGCTCTAGGCAGTGACACCCTGACTGCCAATAGGTGTCAGGATGAAGTAAATGGACCAACTGTCAGATCCTACGGTGGTGCAGTAGGTTCTGAGTCCCTACTAGTGCTCAACAATACCCGGCCTCATGTGGGAAGAGTATAAAGGCAGTTCCTGGAGAATGAAAGAATTGATACCATTTGTGTTTAGGCTATAAGGTTTCGGTAAAACAGATTAGCTTGCTGTATAATTTCTAGGTTTAATTTTCATTTACATCAAATGATGTAGCCTCCTTAAGTTTCTAACACATTACCCAACCAGTCCACATCAATATAAACATCCAGAATAATTTTTCCCTATTTAGATCTGATGAGTTTTCAAGGTGTTCCTTTAATTTTTTTAGCAGTGTATTTTACTTAAACTTCTTCCAACCAGTGCCTTCTAACCGTACCTTATATATAAAAGACAGACAAGCCTCAAAAATGCATTCTTTCTAATGGCCAGCAGGGGATCAAAAAGAAGTCAGATTGGACACAAGTCTATGAGAAAATAACCCTCCTTCTCTCTTGATCCAAGACCTCAGTAACTACCTTTCTGATGAGTTTATGATGAGGTCTCATTTACTAGCTTGAAGTTTATTGTGTACAGTGGGCCCTCACTATAACGTGGTTCACCTTTTGTGGCCTCGCTGTTTTGTGGATTTTTTTTTTTAACAGCGCATTGTGTTCTGCGTCCTGATTGGCTGTAGACCAATCAGAGTACAGAATGCGTTCAGCTTATCAAATTTACACAAATCTTCGATTGTTAGCAGTGTGACTCTGAAGTGCTGTACTGTATGTTTGTACGTTTTCTCCCCAACAAAGACAACAATGTCGATGAAACGTTTTGCACCTTCAAAGGCAACCGCGGGTGCCTTGGTTTCATTCCATAATACTGGACTTATTTTTCTACGAAGGTTTGAACTTCGAGAGTGTTTAAACAAGAGAGAAAAGTGTGAAAATGTTCGTGCCTGTCTGAGAAAAGCGTATAAAGTATGTAGTGAGGGGTTTTACAGCCTTGAAACATCTATAAGAATTGTAAAAAATAAAGTTGGCTATTTTGCGTATTTCACCTATCGCAGGTTATTTTTAGAATGTAACTCCCTCGATAAACGAGGGACCACTGTATCATTACGATGGTCATTTAATAAACGGGGTCACAATTAGAGTGAAATAGATGATACAAGAAGACACCATATGTGTCTGGGTTTGTAAACGAGATCCAGCCCTTGGTTTTGAGGTCCAGTTTAAAAAACAAACAAAAAACAAAGACGGCAACAGTGAAGCTTCAAAACAAAAATCAGTACGATTGTGGTGGCTGTGTCCATCTTTTATATATAGTCCATGAGTCTAAGTAGAAACGGAGTGGTACAGATACAAAGAGTCAGCTGTCTCTGCAACTGTAAGTCTATGCTTTCTATATGGGCACCGCTTCACAGCCAGCAGTCATGTGACTTTGTAGCCTCAAACGTGGAAATAAAATAAGTCAGAGGTAGTTTATTCTCTTCAGTGCCATGGCATGCGGTGGCGGCTGTCAGATAAAGCAGCAAACACAGCTGAGCTGCCTCCTGGCAGGGCTACCCAGAGCGCTAACAGCCACATTATTTTGGAAATAAGAACATCAAATCAGTCACTCAAGCAAAAAAACAAACAGATGCAGACAGGACAAAAAACAAAAAAGTCAAGCAGTGATGAGAAGCAGAGCTCTGTTACCTTTACAAGGTGATGGGCTTTAAATTTGACAGTAATGACTGCAGCAAGACATTTATTTTTCACCGTGAAGTCACATTAAGACCGTTTCTAGCCATTGAGTGTACCTCCTGGGACCGGGCTGTTTGGTCTCCTCCTTCTCATCAGGTTTCTTGGTGGCGGTGACCTTCTCCGCGCTGTCCAGGAGCGCGCTCAGTGCCACCCTGCGGAACACGTTTCCGTGGGCCTCTTTAATGAACTGGACCAGCTGGCGGATGTCACAGTACAGACCCTGGGAAAGGACAGAGTGAGACAAACAAAGTGAGAGCAAAACAATGTGTGAAAGAGAAAAGAGAGAATCAGCAGCCAGTGTGAACAGTATGTAATTTTGAGCAAATGTGCGGGAGCAGGCTTGTGTTTTTGTCAAGCCACCAGCTCCAGCTTGTGAGTGGGTGGCCTCTGATTTCGTGCCATAACAAAGCCTGCCTCGAAAAGTGTGTCATCCTCCGCCAACGTACACCACTCACGCCAGCCTAAAGGCTCTGCAAGCACCGCAGAGAGGCCGAGGTACTTCAATGCTTTCAGACGCATCCAAATACACTTATCAAGGGTGCATTGGATATTTGATAACAGATTCTGAGTATTGTGGTGATTTTTAGACCTTAATATGGATATAAAAGTGTGAAAGAAATATTGTTTTTAGTTGAATTCAGCACAAATTTAAGCAACTTACGTATATTCCTTAAGACACTTACTGTGGACCTGATTTTAACTAAGTTAAACACAATCTAAGCTGTCATAAATGTCACTTTATCTGCAATTTCACTTTTAAGACAACTGTATATTGTTTAATTAGACATTAGGTTTAAAAAGAATTGCACTCCATATGCAGTTTTACTAAAGAGCATCTGAAAATTACATGAATTATATGAAAAAAGTAGTTTATAGCTATAATTTGCACGCTAACATTACTTTAATTCAAAACATTTCAGCTCTAGCCTACAGATTAGTGTGCTGTGATCATGTTAGTCACTTCCTGCTTTATTATGTTCATCAGTTAGGAGACAAAAAGAGACACTTTCTCTTTGCCACCCTTTCTGACTGCCGGCCCTAATCAACCCCAATTAGTTTCAGCTGTGATTTGTGGTCCAGTCATTTCCCTCTACATATATAGTCTCTTGCTCTTTCAGTTTGTCAGATTGTGCTTATCATCTTTTTTTGTATTTAGATTTTTGCTTTTTTGAACCATCATACTTGTGCTATCTGATTCTTTTCCGTATACGACTCAGTTTGAAGTGCCTGTGTAGCTGATGGATGCTAAACAAATCAGCTCATCTTGACTTGACCTTGGCCTGAAAGAAGATATATAGCTATTATGAAACACTCTTAAGGGGAACAGCAGATATCGTGTCAGACATAAAAAGGGGAAAAAACTGTCACACAGAAACTCTGTGTTTTTAAACTCTGCTGATGCATAAAACCTCTGTACAAAAGACAGAAAATGGTGCGGAAAAACTAAACTGCATGTTTAATATAGTCTGGTGCGAGCTCCCTTCAAAATTTTCTAAAAAAGAAAAGTAAAACATGTGCAAACATACATGGAAATACAAAACATAAGGCAAAAACTGAGTTTTTACAATTCTAATAAGCTTGAAAGTCAATATTTGGTGTGACCATCTTTATTCTCAGCACAGTCTGAACTCTCTTTCTTGTCATTTCTTTAAGTCGTCTTCAGGAATAGTTCTCCAGGCTTCTTGAAGGACTTTCAAAGCTCTTCTTTGGATATTTCTGCCTTTTGTTCTGTTCTCTGTCAAGGTAATCTGATCAAAATCTGGTGGTACTTTTCTGTGTTCATAATTCATCAATTTTGACAAGTTCTCCAACACCACTGACTGAAATGCAGCTCAAACCTTAACAGAATCTCCATTTCTCATGAGGCTTCAGTGAACAGTAGCTGATTAGCTGAAGGTCCAGGAGCATCTCTCCGGTACTGTGTCAGGTGACCTTCAGATCCTGTTTAATTGCTGTAGATAGTTTTGTAGGCCTGATATTTCTTCTTTTGTCCTCCGTTTGTCCAGTTTCCTCAAATTTTGTAAGGAAACACTACACACCATCCTGAGAAGTTTTCAGCTGGTAGCTCTTTGTAAATCACTTTGTTGGTACACAAATACTGTTACAGGCATACAATAGTATTTTATGCCTGTTGAACTGTGATCTCTTTTGCATTTTTCATAGGTTCTACTAAAGCAATGGGAACAAATGATGCATTTTTGTGAGAGGGTGCTAGTAAAAAAGTGCCTACAGATATAATTTAATATTGGTTCTTTGCTAAGTTTTCTGTCAAGAACTGGACTGAAAATGAGTGAAAAAGACAACACGTTCTCATCCCAAAATGTAACATACGTCGCCATGTGACAAATCTTCAGTATGTTATGCGTTCGGAAACATGAGAACCGTTTGGAAGGAATCTACACATGTACATTTATTTTACTTTCTCATCATTAATTGCTTTGGAAAAAACAATCTAATATGATTAAGATTGTGGTTAAAGTTAGGGATAAGGTTATGTTTATGGTTAGGATTAAGGTTAGGGTTAGAGCTGGAATACACAGCTGGAACATGTATTACTGCTGGGAGCGTCTATTGGATTTCATCCACAATCCGGCGCGTATCATAGGGACGCGGAAGGTTACCTCTTGCGTTCCTATGGGACGCCTCAGGATGTGACAAATCGTCAGTATGTTATGCGTTGGGAAGGAGAATGGTCTGGAAAAAGAAGCCAATGTCTAAAGAAAAAGTTGGAAAGACCTTTCTTGGAAGTAAAATATAAAGAAATGAGGGGTGGCTCTTGATTTTTGCACAGACCTACATCTACAATACATGTTCTAGCAGACCAGAGAGCAGCTTAGATAGCATGTCTGATACAACGAATGAGATCAAGCGTCTTTATCTATAATAAAGCATTAATTTAACTAATGAATCTAATGCGGAGCACCAAAACAGCTGGAAGGCAACCAGGTAGACGATTTCACGCCCCACTCACCAGGTTCTCGGGGCTGTGCAGCTCATGTGTGGTTGAGGCGCAGCGGGTGATGAGGGACTTGAACATGCAGCCCACCACCACGGCCTCCATATTCTGGGCTACAGATTTGTTGTCTCCTGTGGCGAAGTTGTTTCCGAAGCCCGCCTTGTCTGGAAGCAGCAGGGAGGCAGGAGAGACCATGGATGACACAGCAGGTGGTTTAGTCATTGCTGACAGCACTGAGCATACAACAGTGAGCCCGTACAACAAGGAAGGAAGGAGAGGGGGCAAAGGAAAAGGGGGTTAATAAAGCATATGGGGGAGAAGCCAAACTGAAAAGGATTCTGAGTAGGGAGTAAGGAATACATGCAAGTGACTAAGGCCTGCTTTAAAAACATACAGTAGAGGGTTTAGTCTCTT
Organism: Maylandia zebra; assembly: GCF_041146795.1. NCBI lineage: Eukaryota > Metazoa > Chordata > Actinopteri > Cichliformes > Cichlidae > Maylandia > Maylandia zebra. The sequence continues at coordinate 24,184,884 of NC_135188.1, read as the reverse complement.
GGTCCAGTTAGATTAATATATCAGCCAGATTAAACCAGAACTTTTAGAGTTGCAGGCGAGTTTGTCACTTTTCGGACAGAGTGAGGGGTGCAGCAATGAAAGCGGTGTCTAGGGAAGGGTCTGATCAGGTCAGTGTAGTCATCTTATTGCTTATATTATCAACTGTTATTGATTATTGATCATGTGTATCTACCGATGTTTCTTTTTTTCGCCCTCCTGGACCTCTCACCTGCACTGCCGTACTCTGCAAGAGAAAAGAGGCGGGGCACAAAGTTGATTGACATCAGGCCAGCACAGACATGTAAGGCGGTGTCAGAAAGGAAGTGGCACCCCACCTCCACGAGGAGGTGAACCCCCAAGATGCAAACACACACACTTAAAAAATAACACACACCCACACACACACTGAAAACTAAACAAGGTGCCCTGTTCACTTTCAAAATTAAAAAACACTCATCGGTTCAGTAACTTGCCAATTGTCTCTTGTAGAAAAATCTTCAAATTCCAGTGCAAAACTGAATTGGCATGTAGGATGTGTCCTAATGCTCATCGATAAAAGCCACTGATTGAGCAGGAATGTAATGGGCAAAGCTCTGGATTGGCAAGTGTACAGAATGGATGAGCGTGTAAGGAAGGTAGGATTCAGCTCATTGAAGTGGATGAAGAAAAAGGAGGAGGATGGAAGCAGGAGGAGGAGGAGGACAACGAAGGAAAGCGACACGGACGAGCGGAGACAAGTGGAAGGAGGAAGGGGGAAAACACATATATAAACAGAGATAGCGCTGAAATGCAAAGTCGAAGTGCGGGGTGAGACAGTGGTAGGACAATTCAGCTTTGTCGACCACACTAGAGCTTTAAGTATTTACCTCTTTATGTGATATTATTTCATTTATATTGGCCTGTACTGTAGCGTCCACACTAGACCTTTTAATGGGACAGATCTGAGTAAAATAAACCTGACAGACTTTGCTAGAGCATAAATATCTGCGCCATTAGGTTGAAACATTTACCGAACAGTTAACTTGGAAATCGATTAATCGTTTAAGCCTTTGATTTAAAAAATAAATAAACAAATTCGCTTGTGCATATACTGTTAAGATGAATATCTTGAGTCTTGAGTACTGTAATTCCCTCACACTGTAATTTTGCTGCAGGAATGACACATTTCCATATTAGCCTGTTGACAAGAGGCCAATGGGATTCTTCCATTAACTTTTTGAATTACTTTCGAAAAAAAGCTCTGTGGGAAATATAGGTGTATGATACTTAATGATTTCATTCAAAAGGATAAAGCTCCATAAAATTTTAGTGGTTTTTGATTTTGGTTTCACTGGTTTACAACTACAGTCATCTCAGAGCACATTTAGGGTAAAAATCATATTATATTAGAGAAAACCCAAATAATCAAACAGCCCTCTGTTTGCAGGACTTGGCAACAGCGGGAAGAAAGAAATCCCTTTTAACAGGAAAAGCCCTTCAACAGAATCAGGCTTAGGAAGGGGCTGAATGACTAATAAGGGAGTGAGGATTATTGCTAATGTTGCATGACTTTACAAAATCTCCCCTATATTCTTGTTTCTTTAGCTTGTTGGCAAATACCTAGCCTATGACACACTTATTTATAGTCCTGTGGAAAACTAACTATACCCTTACTGCTACCATAGGAATTAACAGGGTAACAGCCAGGTACTGCTAATCAGATGCACTTGAATAATTGATCATCAGCATCTCTATAAGAGGAGAAGTTGTCTCAGTTTGCTGCTCTGGAGCATCCAGGTGTGTTTTAACACAATGCCCCAATCTTCCCATGAAAGGTTGTCCAAGCAAAAACTGAAGAGCTACAACTCAGATTCTACAGGCCTCAGTTAGCATGTTAAATGTCAAAGTTCATGACAGTACAATTATAAAAAGACTGAATAAGTATGGCTTGTTTGTAAGGGCTGCCTTCTTCTCCCTAAAAAGAACATGGCAGCACAGTTTAGGTTTGCAGAGTTGCACTGGAAAAAACCCTTCAAAAAAAAACAACACTTCTGAAAAAATGTCCTTGGGACAGATGAGACCAAAGTGGAGATGTTTAACCATAATGCACAAAACCAAACACAGCATATCAGCACAAACACCTTATACTGTAGCACATTAATGGAGGGGTGATGTTTGGGCTTGTTTTACAGCCACGGGACCTGGACACATTGCACTTATTGAATTGTCCATGAACTCCTCTGTATACCAAAGTATTCTAGAGTAAAATGTGGGGCCATCTGTCTGAAAGTCTGGATTAAACTAGGTCATGCAATAGGACAATGATCCCAAGCACAGCAGCAACTCTACAACATGACATGTGGTGGGACCTGAAGTGAGGTGTGCACAAATAAATGCCTGCAAACCTCAATTAACTGAAGCTACGTTGAAAAGAAGAGTCGACCAAAATTCCTCCATAGTGATAAGAAAGACTGGTGGGGTCATCCTTAAAACAATTACTTTACATTATTGTGTGTTTATTCTACAATTTATTTTAACAAGCTACTGAATGTTGGGGTGTTTTTAGTTTTCCAAAAATAATGACATACTGTAATTTGTCTTGTGTTCATCTCAGATTGTATTTACCTAATTAGAAGAACTGCTAAAGACCAGACCATTACTACTTATGTAAAGCTTCTATGTTAACCATAAACAGGTATCTTTCAGGCAGATGACGAAACCATAAGTGTAAAATGCTAACTCATTGTGTGGTGGTAAGACTCATTCCTGCAGCACTCTATTTCCATAACTTTAAGCTTATGTTCAGTTAAAATTCTTAATTTATCCAATACTTTGGTTTAATTTGGTAGTAATCACCACCCAGGATGCTAACATGCTCACACATAAGCTGCTAGCATGCTGATGTTTAGAAGGGTAATGTTAGCATGTTCAGTATCTTCCTGCTAGCATGCAAGAAATATTGTTAATTAGCACATAGCTGATGGAAATGTTGATTAGTTGCTAGCAAATTAGCATGCGGACAATGAACTCAGCGGTGAACATGCTAACAAACTTCGTTTAGGAAGTGCAAATGATATATTTTTCTGTTATTGTGAGCATGTTACCATTCAGACTTGTATTTAATTCAAAGCATTGATGTAGCTGTAAACTTGTCAACATTTGTATTTCCCTACATTTTGTGGACTTAACGATTAATCGATTAATTTAAAAAAAATAATGCTCAAATTAATTAACAATATTTTTACCCCTACCACACGATTTTTCAGCAACAATCCAATATACGCAATCAAAGCCAGTGTTGTTCATCCTGTTTCTGCATTTATTACCAGCATTTATGATATTTTTCTTTGTGACTGTCTCGTATCTGCATCCCTCTCGCGCACACACACAAACACACACCGCAGCACTTACTGTCAGTGATGGGCTCCATGCAGAAGCCCAGCAGTGCATGCAGGAAGTCGACTATGTTATTGAGGGAGTCTCTGTTGACGTACTCGCGCATAGTCAGGCGAAACTGAAGCTTGTCCAGCTTATACAGGTTGGTGAGGCAGTTCTGGGCCTGAAAGAAAGATTTTTAAAAATTAACTTCAAGAGCAAAGTTTCTGGCTGCTGGACTTTTTTTTTTTTTTTTAAATAAGTCAGCTAGCAATAAAGTGGCTTTCCTTTAAATTTAATTTACCATTGAAATTTTTATTTCCATCTTCAGTAGTTTATGCAGTTCTGAGAAAATGTATCTCCCCCCCTTCCGAGTAAGTACAAAATGCAATTTTTAAATTATGATTTAGTTCATTTAAAGGAAAAGTTCTTTAAACCTGCCTGGCCCTGTGTGAAAAACTAACTGAACAGCCTGTTTAAGCTCATGCCAAAGCATCTCATTCAAATTAAAGTCCAGACTTTCACTATGTCTCTCCAACACTTTCATTTTGTTTTTGTTTTTTTGGTTGTTTCTAACCATTCAGAGGTGGTGTGTTTTGGATCATTGTTAGTTTGATCCCAGATATGCGGGACTCAAACCTTCCACAAAGTTCAGTTTTTGTGTAAATGTAAATGTGACAAATATGCAAACAAACAAACAAAAAACAAACAAAAATACTTTTAAACAGCACTTTTTGTCTCCACTGTATGAGTGGAGGTGGGTTCCAAAGTGGCTTGCAGATCCTAAACCAAGTTAAAATACCACCCTCTCTGAAATGATTTTTAGATCACTATCAGCTGAGTCATCTGTAGATGTGCACTGGCAGTGAGATTAGTTGAAGAGCCAGTATTTGCAGCTAGGGTTTTGTGGCCTGCCTGAACTAATGCTATGTTTGTTTTTAACCCTTTAAGACCTACCATAGAACCAAGTCCGCCAGAGCTTATATTATATTTTTACATGCTGTGGAGCCATTTTTGGGAGCATTTCAAGTTGCTATACATCAATGCAACCATTATAGCCCAGATTTTAATAATATGTATTCATTAAGTGCATAGTAATTACATAAATTGCAAAAAAGTGCAATAAACTACAAAAAAATTGAAAATCGTTTTTGATTTTTTAACATATATTTGTAGTTAGAGAAATTTAAGAGTCTTATCCCTCAAAACTGTAAATACAAAAAAGTTGCACAAAATAGTTTCCCACCACAGGAAATTTATTTTGAGTGTCTTCATAGTTTTATTTTTGAAATACACCAATTTTTATACACTGCAGGAAAAATGAAAATAAATATTATACTGCAAATTTGCAAAAAAGCAGCATATGCATCAAAATAAACTATTTCCAGCAGTGCAATATGAGTCCTAAGAATCCCAGAAACGACACAGAAAGTCATAAAGTCAAAGATAACTTTTAAAAAGAGCAGTATAGGCCCTGAGGCCCTGATCGCAAAAAAGACTACATTTCCGCGAAAATGACGTCACTTCCGGATTCGGGCAGGTAATGGCGGAAATGCAAAAGTTCGCGCTGACGTCTATTCCAACGTAGGAAGTGTTTTGAACAGCTGATCAGATCGGTAAAGCGTGTTTCTGGAATATTATGTTTTTGTTCCTGCAAGCGCTTTTTATGCAGTTTTTGCAAAGCTTTATGTGGAAGGAAACCGTGACCTAGGACAAGCTGATGGCATCAGATGTAAGTACAACTCCTCCGGTTTCATATGCAAAAAAAATTTTTGCGCTAGCTTACGTGGTTGCAGTGCTACTGGGATTTAAAAATAGTTACGCATAACAGAGCGTTCCCGCTCCGATCGGCTCTAAAGGGTTTTAATGAAAAAACCAATTCATTAGAATTAAAAAGAAATTGCGGCTGTCTCTCACTCAGCCCAGTGCTCCAGCCAATGAGTTTCATTTTTATTAAACTTTTATTACACCGAAGGAGCAATTCAGTAAATAATTAATAGGTAATGAATCGATGTCACCATCTGAAACTGTGTTTATTTGCACACATTCAAAGAATTAGAGAATAGAGAGTAACCTGCATCCTCAGGCGATCTCCTGATAGTCCTCGATGGCCCTCACCACAGCCGTAAGCACAGCCCAGAGACTTGACTATCTTTATGAGCATTGTCAAAGCCAGGCGGTGGGGGCTGAGGCCACCAGCTTCTTCCTGTTCCCAGTGAAGAGAAGCAAGAAAACACACAAGTTGAGACATTCAGGCATCCTACACCTTTACAATCTCACTCTAAACAAACCTGTTCAAACACACCTTTTTATCGTCATCCTTATTATTTTTCACATCGTCCTTGCTCCCCTGCCCGCTCCCTCCACCACTTCCCCCTCCCCCTCCTCCTCCACCACCCCCTCCTCCACCTCCTCCAGCCCCTGCAATCGGCCCGCCTCCCTGGGCGACTCCTCCGAGGCCCTGAGCTGCCGCATCTTTGACACGAGCCTCTTGGTTCTCCTTGTTATCTGGCTTGGACAACTTGCCCATCCCGGGCACCACGCCCAGCTGCAGCAGGCAGTCGATGATGTTGAGAGCCACGTCGCAGATCCTGGAACTGATATCGTGGCTGAGAATGGAGTAAAGAGCTCTCAGGATAGCCTAAATTGGAAGAAGGAAGGCAAAGAAAGGGTGACAAAATCAGAGAATTATTTAGTTTGACCAAGAAGGTCCCAATAACATAAGAGAAATAATTAAGGAAACTGTAAAGTGTCTGTGATGTTATGACTTAAAAAGGAAAGCATCAGAATCGAGTCTGCTTGGAGTCCCACTGGTGACATAATTGCTTATTAGAGCAGCCAAATAGGGCCATAACTTCTAATAGCTGTATTTGCCCCCAGGGTCCAATTAAATCACTCACTGTGAGGTCCAACATGCCGTTTTTCAGCACAAAGTTATTGGTGCCCTCGATGTTCTCGCCTTCCTCCAGACAGGAGTAGTTGATACAGGAGTCAGTGAGGCTGCGCGGCAGGTTGGCGCATGCCAGCGGCTCCACTGGGATTTCAGGTACAGCCACGGGGTTGCAGAGTTTCTTCATGTGCTCAGTGAAGAAGTCGGCGTAGCCCACGTTAAAGGACGCAACTGTTGTGTTGAACGCCGCCATGGTGATGGTGGAGATCTGAGATCGAACTTTAGACAACAGAAAATCATTTTTTATTGAGTACACGGTCCTGGTTAATAGTTTTTCTAACTCACAGATCCTCGAGATCGCCCTCTTGTTCCACTTAGGTAGCTCCATAGTGCTTTAGCTCAACTGTTTTGTGGATCTGATGAATGGCTGTGGTTTTTCCAGTGATGTACAGATGGGTAGATAGAGACCTTTCTTGTATTATTAGTTCGATGTTTATCTAACTATGTTATGTTCCAGGTACAAAGGTCTGGACTTTGACTGGGTCATTGCAGAACTTTGGTTGTTTTCTTTTTCAGTCATCGCTGCTTTGTTTGAGATCATTCTCCTGTTGCATGACCCAGTTGGAACCAATAACAGCAGTCAGACAGATAATTTGGTAGACCATGAAGACTCATTGACTGGAAGCTGACCAGGTCCATAAAACAAGCCCAAATCATGACCCCACCACCACTGTGCTGCCAGTTTGTATGAGGTGGTTGTCTTGATGTGTTGAGTTCCATTTTCTCCAACTGTGGTGCTTCATACTACAAATAAACAACTCCACTTTGGTCTCGTCTGTCCAAACCACATTGTTACAGAAGTCTTGTGGTTGGTTCAGATGCAACTTTGCAAACCTAAACTGTGCTGCCGTGTTTTTTGTTTGTTTGTATGTTTTTTAACAGAGAAGAGGCTTTCTCCTGGAAACCTCTCCAAACAAGCCACACTTATCAGTCTTTTTGGAACTGTACTGTCATAAATGTTAAGATTTAACATGTTAACTGATGTCGCTCTTGGGTATTTGCTCGAACGTCTGCTCCTATAAAGTTTGCATTGCTGCATTCTGTGATCACAAACCTGAATGTTCCAGAGCAGCAAAAGGATAATGGATGTACTTAGTTTTCCACATACCTTTGCATTTTGCTCATAAAGTTATTCTTTTGGGTTTAGCTTTAATAGCTTCACATAAGGCACAACAGCCAGAAGGTTGTACAGAGATGTACTTGAGAAGAAATGTGTGTGAAACCTGTTTTTTTTTTCTTTTTTTCACTTGGCACCATTTCACTTGCTGCATTCAAATTGTAAGAGATCAACACACACACACAAAAAAAAAAAAACCCTGGCACGCTCAGTTTGAGACTTTAATGATTAATTTAAGTGTTATTGTGTCTGATGTCACAGCACTCTGGCAAGGTCTTGGAACCTTTTACACAGAAGCAATAGAAAGCATCCAAACTGTGAAGATCATTAACTGGGATCGGATGTGAACAGTTGAAAACTGGGAGGCTCGGGTGGGTGATTACACCCACCGGGTCAATGATACTGATTAGGTGAGGTGTCTCCTCAGCGCTCCGAGGACACTTAAAGACAATAACCATCCCAGACACAGCTTGTTCTCCCTGCTGCCATCTGGCAAGCGATTCAAAAGCAACAATGGAACAATGGTTAATGTTGAAGCCCATGTGTCAACGAAAAGAAACCATTTCATTCTCGTATTTGAGTTCAGTCACTTATTTATTCTTCTCATATTTACGGTTGAATCTCTACAGTCCTGCATGTGATATGTACTGAATACAAAAGTGTCCTTTCTGCAAATTTGACCCTTTTGACAGCTTCCTCACAAAATGAGCCTGATACTTTGGTACTTTTCATCCCGGCAGCACCTCATGTCAAATTCAGCTCCTTTCTCGCTAAACCCAAACAGAAAGCGTGTGGCAGAGTGTGAATCAGTTTAAAAGCCGGTGCTCTTATTTTGTGTGTAGTTTGTGTGTAAATTAGCATTGTCACAACAATATTGCTGTTATATAATCCTGCCCTATTTCTGCTTTGCTCAGCGAGCCTCAAAGGGAGCCGGCAGCATCTGTCCTCCCTTTATTGTAGCTGATGGACACTAATGTGATCAGCAGTGGATAATTTGTTTATTTCGCTTTACTTTCAAATAACATGGATGTTTGTGGTTCCTCTTGCACTCTGCCAGCATCTCTAAGAACTCATTTTGATTTGACGTATGCCGGCTTTAATTTGTCTCATTTAAAACATCTGTGATCTATCTTTTATTGTTTTTTAACCATCTACCAACAAAAGAGAGAGTTTAAACTGTGTGAGTGACATCATCTATGTTCTGTTGATTTGTTAAGCCTAGGAAAGACAAATCAATACACTGGTCTACTCATTTTGCTCATTCCTAGCACCATATTTGAGACTCTAACAGAGCAGCTTTGCATGATTCATGCTTCAAAATAATCCGTCTTCACCTCAGGCTGGGCTTTGGTGCAGTCCCTCCTCTTTTAAGCCAACTTTCTTCTGATTGGCTGCTCTGAGATGACCATATTACGCATATTCTCTCTCAATAATGTCATGCAGATCCAAGAGTATTAAAAAACTGTCTAAAAACAAGGATTTAGAGCAGCTTTTAGCTCTTTTTTTTTTTTTTTTGGAAACTGTGGCCTTCATTTCCGGTGTATATATGACAGGAAACCAGGAAAGTCATAATAGGTCCCCTTTAAGACTCCTTCAGGTTTTTTAACATCTAGAAATTTAACTTTTGGGCTTGCTTTAAATACCTGCTCAGGCCCATATTTAAACCATCTTCTTACCCTCCTTGACGGTGTTGTCACTGTGGCTGTTAGAGTGGTCGGGCATGTCTCTGAGCAGCGAGTGGTGGGAATGAGAGTGTTTGGCACTCAGGCTGTCTGCATCTGCAGCTGTGTCTGTGCTGCCCCGCCGTGTGAATTTGCCTGGAAAGAGATGCAACAAATGGACACGTTTTAGGTCGAAAGCACACAACCAAATAACACAACTAAACGTGGACATCAGATGGAGCTGAAAAGAAAAGCTTAACTTTAAGCTCAGCAAACATCAAAGCCCACAGAGACAGAGTGCATTTACGTCCTGCCTACCCCAGAGAGTCTGTCTCTGCGGCTTTGGTGTTTGTTGAGCTGAAAGTTAAACTTTTTTTTTTTACCCAGCTGTATCTGATGTCCATGGTTTCCATCCATCCTCCACAGTCACTAGATCTTGATCCAGTAGAGCCCCTCTGGCATGTCCAGCCTAGAAATCAGCAGCAATTGTGTGATGCTATCATGTCAATGTGGACTTAAAATCTCTAATGAATATTTCCAGCACCTTGTTTAGTCTGTACCATGAAAACTTAAAGCAACCTCTTTTGCAAGGTAAACAGTGTCCAATGAGTGTATTTCAATGTATAAATATTTGAGACATAAAGTGCTAAAATAATTATCAATGGCCAGCTACGGGCATTTTCATAATTTCTTTTATTTTTTAAGAGTTTCTGCTCTAATTAGCAAACTATAGGAGCAACAATTTGACCTTCCAGCAGTCATGGGTTTCAAATTATGACATGTTGTAAGAAGTATCTCATACTTATACACTATGACACAGACTTGAATCTTTCTAGCAGCAGCTCAGGTTAAGTGGGTTCATAACAGCATGGTAAAAGAGGACAGTAGGTTTTTTTTCTTAATGGAAATAAGCCTTTAAAAAGTCACTAACTCTTGAAAATAATAAAAATAATAACTGCTTTTGTGCCTTGAGCAAATGTTAATCTCCACTATTCAGTGAGAGCTCATAAGGAATACCAGTGTCAATGAAGTGACCTAATTCACCAGCTGACAGCCAGATCCAGACTAAATCCTCTGACTCATGAAAGCTCGGTGGAGTGGAAGCAAGACTTCAAACTGGTGGCATCCAATCTCATTACCCATGATGGTGGCCTGCCAGCCTCCACGTTCCAGGGCCCGCCTGTCGTCACCCAGGCCAGAGAAGCTTCCGAAGGAGAAGGTGCTGCGGGTGGGAGAGACGTCCAGGTGGTCATCGTGCAGCAGGAAAGGAACCCCCATCCGACGCTGGCGCTTCTTCCCCGTGTGATGGAAGGGGATGGAGCCCTTTCTCTCGCGGTCCTCGCGGCGGTTCTTAAACTGAAGTGGAACAACAGGTCCTCTCAATCACATGAATCTGTATTTATTGTTTTAGCTTAAAACATAAAGGCCAGTCTCTGACCTTCTTGAAGATGTTCATGCCCAGGTCGGAAGACAAGTCAGGGACAGCCTGCCGACGAAGGTTAGTCAGGGAAACCCTTGCAAAGGTCTCTGTGCTCAGAGATTTCCCCTCTTCATTGCATTTTAAGCTCATATCCTGCGAAAAATAAGAGAAGGCAAAGGTCACGAACCAGCAGGAGCAACACGGACATCCTAAAGATGGCTTAGAGGCGACTATTAAAGCTGTTTCGATGAGTGACCTGAGTCTTGTGGGTGTTGACCAGTGAGGGTGTCGCAGCCACCATGGAGCTGCTGCGTGGCCGTGGCAGAGGTGCAACCAAGGGCTCTGGGGGACGTTCAGGCCTCTCCTCCAGGATCTGCCTGAGGCGCTGCAGGTAGTACATCAAGGCCCAGTGCACGCCCTCCTCCGTCCAGTGCGGCTGCAGCAGACAGCGCAGCACAGCCACATCAAAATAAGTGGCGTAACGTGCCCGCTGGGCCAACGATGCTGGCAGGCCGGCAGGAGCTGATGTTCTGAAAGAAGAGAGAGGAAATAAAGGAAGTTTCACAGGTTCAACCTTTAAGATGGTGAAGTTTAATTTTAAAAGACAGTACAGAAATTAATCACGCACAGATTAAATCAATCTATGAAAGGAGTTCACCTAGTACGTGAAGGTATGCAGAATAAATCGGGCCCTTGCGGGGAGTTCAACAAGCAAGAGGGCACAACCAACTGTGATTGTGAAAGCTAGAAGCTAAATGAAGATATGTGTGCATCAAAGAGTTAAGCCTGTATTCGCCGTTTGTTTCAGAGCATTTTAACATTCGGGCACAACATATCCACACTTCCGCATAACTGGATGGGTGCTACATTGTCAGATAGATTTTGTGGGACTAAGAAAGAGTTGCCTTTATTACATCCGCTGTAACTGCTCTGCTCTGTGAAACCTGCAACTCTGACATAGCTAGAGAGATGTAACAGGTGACATGTAACCTGATTGCTCAATTTTTATAAAGTAAGAACAGCTTCTGCTATATCTGTGGTCTAATTTACCTAATAGCTGATGGCTTTTAGACCACAGTTAGTTTTAAGAAAAAGTTTAGCTCCTTAAACAAAAGTTACCGGGTGTAACTGGGTAGCAAGCTGTTCTGTTTCTATCTGCAGCCGTTTATGTCTGACAGTATTCCTCTGTTTTGGGATCTCTGTGTCCAAAAAGCCAGAGGTGAGGATAGTAGCAACAAGACCCACATAGAGAGCATATGCCAGTGACAATCAACATTCCCTCTAATTTTTCATGTGTCTGAGTGACACACAAACTCCCTGAGCGGCCACTTGGACCACAATGAGCAACATTAGACGTGTGTACTTTGGTCACGCCAGCATCGAATCGAGTTATGCAAACAACAAAGTTTTTTGCAGCTGTTTACTTAAAAATGCAGCCAAGGCGGTTTTTTAAATAAACATTTCAAACTATTTGCAGAACAATCAGCTGTTCTGCATCAAATTTGATGCCACACAAATTGTTTGTGCCACTCCAAAAAATTATTTCTGTCCACTATGAGATAAAGAAGAACAACAGCCTGATACCTGCAGGCCTGACAATAGGAGATGTATCACTCCTGTATCACCTGTAACATTCAGTAGTCGCCTCATTGTTCTGACACACACAACAAAACTATTGACTACACTACACACTAACGACACAAGATTTGCGCTAAACGTCGCAAATCTCTCACATCTCAAAACACCGCCGTCACTCCTAAAACTTCCCCCTTTCTAAACAACTAAATGCCATGTTGCCTTTTCATTTTTTGATTGGTCAACATGGTACATTTTTCCACCAACAGGAAAGGCTGGGAAATTTTTTGATTTTGTTTTTGCTCACATACGGAGAGCGCTTTCGAGCGTTCTCCTTATAAAACGCCATTTTTACCAAACATTACATATATGTTTGGTAAATATATATATATATTTTTTTATCATAACTCTGGTTTTACGTGGCCTATCAACACAATTTAAAAACTGGTATAAAGTCAACACTTTTCCCGTCAATTCTTCCGTCAGTCCTGCTCACATCTCCAATGGTTGTACACGTTGTCATTAACGTGGCTTCACTCCACATCAGCCACGCTGCTTCGCTAGCTAAAACACCGGTGTCGGCACATAAGGACGCTGTCGTAGCCTGTCAACGACGTTGATTAGCTGCGTATATACGAATGTGAATCGCATCATTGGCTGGACTATGGGATACGGTGGCATCGTTCTAATCCCATACTGGAGCAGCCAGTCACTTACTGACTAACACTGCAAAACAGAATTGTTAAAGTATTGATTTTAATTTCAATTCAGGTTAGATTTTTTTCCTGTGCGCAGAGACCGTGCTAGCAGTGCGCAATTGCGCACGCCCGCAGTTTAGAGCAGGGCTCTAGAGTGCGACCAATTTGGTCGCAAATGCGACCAAATTTTTCAGTGGTGCGACTAAAAAAAATATTTGGTTGCACCTGTGCGACCAACTGTTCGGGTAGCAAAAAGAAAAAAAAAAAAAAAATCTGCAACCTTCCCTGTGGTCAACAACAGACACACATTTTGCCCCTATCGTGGACTAAACCAATCAGAGATAGTCAGGGGTGGGACCTCTCTGATTGGCCGTGGTCCAGTTGAAAGTGCAGGTGGAAGTGGGAGGTGAGTAGCTTGAATAAAGCGATATCAATTCATTATATCCTGAATCGACTTTTAAATATAACTGTGTTTTGCCAGAAACGCCAGATTCTCAGATTAAAGCTCACAAAACCATTTCAACAACAACCAAACAGCAAATGAGAGCAGGTACACGGATTCCACACAAAGACGTAAACACAGAACGGACCGACGCATCAGAATCAACTTTGTCTTTCTCGGCTTTCTCACCCGACGGCCCGTAGACGGACACGCTGTCGGAGCTTAGCGGTTCTGATGCGTCCGGTCCGCGCTGTGATTACGTCTTTTTGCGCTGATTCTGAGCTGCAGGTTTTGTCTCTCTCCAACCAAAATTCACCGAGCCAGCTCTTTTCATGACCAATGTCGTCATGAATTTTGCTGTTTTGCTTCCACGACTATTAAAATCACACTCCATGCACAGCTAGCTCTCTCTCTCTCTCTCTCTCTCTGTACTTCAAGAACAGTTTCCCGTCTCCAATCTCTGTTTTCTGTATTATTCATTCGCTTATTACCCACCAGTCTACCGTTGTTTACAGCGCTGTGGCTGCTGTCTTTTTCTTTTTTTCACTTAAATGACCTCGGACAAGAAAGCCTGTTTTTTCTGTTATTCAATACTGAAGAAATGTAAACTTTATATGCAGAACATTATAGAATATTTTTAAGGTTATCTGCTATAAAAAGCCAGACCAGGAAAATCTCCTTCATGTTTTTCTGTGTTTTATTCTCAGTTACTTTCACAGAAAGGCATCTGGTATGGGCTCAAAATGTGGTCGTAAATATTTTGTACTTGTAAAAAAGATTTGTGTGTGCGTAAAAAAGATTTGTGTGTGGACTTAGAAAAAAAAACCCTGCAAGTTACAAGTACGGATTTTTGACCCTATTTTTCTTCCCTTCATCTGATTGGTCAATGTCATGTCAATCACAAATGTAACAATCCAATCAGAGAACAGATGGGTTTGGCTGTCGAGGGGCGCTTTTTTTGAACTGCAGGTCCTTGAAGGGAATAAATGCCCTTTTACATGCCAACCCAGCGTTTTCCTTCATCACCACGAAGGAAAACAGTCTGTGGTCGTCCGAGTTTGGTGATTTTTGTGTCACAGGTCTACGTGTTTAATACAGGGACTTCCACAGCCTTTTCAACAGCGCTGCGGACCGCGGGGTGGGGGCGGGCAGTGTTTTGGAAATGACAGTCTTCATTACAAAGCTTTCTTCATTATGAATTAGCATACATGTTTTTATTGAACATTTGAAGAACTAGCAAAAAAAAAAAAAACTCTTGTAGAGGACATAAAGTCAGAGATAGAAAAGACAAGGAGAAGGTGCATCTAGTACAGGTAGAGCTGCTGCAAAAACCCACAGAGCCCAGCAGCCAGCAACAAATTCTGGATCCTTTGCTTTTAGTTAGCAGTTAGCATTAGCAGCGTATCCTGCATCTGATGTGAAAGGACTTTTATGCTGCGCACTGTGACTCACAGCAATGGTCCTGGGTCAGCCCTGACTTTGTGTTAAACTAATCCTAAAGTAATAATGTTATTTCTAACCACTGATATACCACAACTTTATCCTTTCAACAGCTACTGAAAGTTAGGGGACCTAGCTGCTATCGGATATTTATATAGCGATCCTCCAGCTTCAAACGGTATCACCCTTCAAGGACCTGCAGTTCAAAACAGCGCCCCTCCGACAGCCAAACCCATCTGTTCTCTGATTGGATTGTTACATTTGTGATTGACATGACATTCACCAATCAGATGAAGGGAAGAAAAATAGGGTCAAAAATCAGTACTTGTAACTTGCAGGGGTTTTTTTTCTAAGTCCACACACAAATCTTTTTTACACATACAAATCTTTTTTACGCACACACAAATTCTTTTTACACATACAAATCTTTTTTACACACACAAATCTTTTTTACGCACACACAAATTCTTTTTACACATACAAATCTTTTTTACGCACACACAAATCTTTTTTACACATACAAATCTTTTTTACGCACACACAAATCTTTTTTACACATACAAATCTTTTTTACGCACACACAAATCTTTTTTACGCACACACAAATCTTTTTTACACACACAAATCTTTTTTACGCACACACAAATCTTTTTTACACATACAAATCTTTTTTACACATACAAATCTTTTTTACGCACACACAAATCTTTTTTACACACACAAATCTTTTTTACGCACACACAAATCTTTTTTACGCACACACAAATCTTTTTTACACATACAAATCTTTTTTACACATACAAATCTTTTTTACGCACACACAAATCTTTTTTACGCACACACAAATCTTTTTTACACATACAAATCTTTTTTACACATACAAATCTTTTTTACGCACACACAAATTCTTTTTACACATACAAATCTTTTTTACACACACACAAATCTTTTTTACGCACACACAAATCTTTTTTACACATACAAAGCTTTTTTACGCACACACAAATTCTTTTTACACATACAAATCTTTTTTACACACACACAAATCTTTTTTACGCACACACAAATCTTTTTTACACACACAAATCTTTTTTACGCACACACAAATCTTTTTTACACATACAAATCTTTTTTACGCACACACAAATTCTTTTTACACATACAAATCTTTTTTACACACACACAAATCTTTTTTACGCACACACAAATCTTTTTTACACATACAAAGCTTTTTTACGCACACACAAATTCTTTTTACACATACAAATCTTTTTTACGCACACACAAATCTTTTTTACACATACAAATCTTTTTTACAAGTACAAAATATTTATGACCACATTTTGAGCCCATACATCTGCTGTGATGTTCACAATTCTGATGAAGTCAGTACTGATAAATGATCAGAATTATAATATTTCTGAATGTCTGAGGCTAAGTTGAATTGAATCGGGACTTTGAAAACCGGAATCAAATGGATTATATAAATCAGTGATGATACCCAGCCCTAGTGAGCAGCCTAGGCACGACAGACGTGGATGTAGCTGTAATAGGAAAAGAACTATTGCTAACTTTTCTGTTAAGTTAAGGCCTGATCCTTCTGAAATTCATTCATTCATTCATTCATGCCAGTGCTCTGACACGGTGTCATCAATCTTTGAATGCTGAAAAAGCACAGTGTATCCAGAAAAACACATTATATTATATAAATTATTATAAAATTTGTGTACACCTAACTTTTGTGCCGGTACGCCTAACTTTAAAAAGTTAGGCGTACCGGTACGCCCATGGCAAAAAGTTAGTCTAGAGCCCTGGTTTAGAGGGAACATTGGTGACAATATATGGTATATGACATTGATAGAGGTAAAAAAAAAAAAAAGAAGAAGATGAAAAAGCATGTAAAGGAGGAGCAAGGCGTGGGGTTGGGTTGCAAAGCAGCTTGCAGAGGCAGCAGCAAAAAGTAAGCAGTCTGTAGCAGCTTAAATTGTGCAGCCTACATGAGATTTGCTGATTCGATACTTTGAAGGGTGTCAGTGGAGTCATAAAAGGATAAAATCAGATGATCTGTCAGGACTTTCAGCTCAATCGATATGTTGTTTCATGGACAACTGAACCAGCATGTTGGAGAAATGCATGATAAAGTTCCAGTTGTACTGGCTGACAAACCAACCAGTAGCAGACTGCTGAGGTTGTAGTTGAAGACCAGTTCATCACTTTCATGATGAACTGGTCTCTAAACACTGTGCAGCTGCTCTCAAAGCTGCAGTGAAACTGTAAACAGTGGGACACAAACTGGACACAGTAGACTGTTGCTAGCTGCAGTCCTAAGGCACAACATTTTCACATAAATGATGCTTCTGCATCAGATCTACAGCATAACCTACGCCATAACCAGAACCCAATTTTAACCGTATGTTGCAACCTTTTACATAAGCTGACCTGCACCGCCTGAGAAATGTACGCTGGGTTGACACATACCATAATGACTTGAATGGCTGGAAGGTTACAGTGTTGAAACAAACAGAGTTTCCAGTTACTGTGTGATGTAGATTTTCCCATAAAAGCCTAAATCAAGCTTTACTCTGAAGGCGAACCTTCTCTATTTCCGGTGGACTACACCTCAGCTAGTAGTCGATGAGAAAAACTGACCTCTGAACGTGAGGTCAAGGTCACTGGAATTTGAAGTCATTGAGATTTTTAGTAGATGCACCTATGGCATTAATTTGACAAAAATGTGATTTCCTTCTTGAATTATCACATTCACATCACATTACTTCAGCTTAAACTTGTTCTCAACGCAGACAAAACAAAGCTCATGTTGTTTTCTAAATCAAGAAAATGGGCCCAAACAATCCCATCAGTAACCACTCTTGAAGGTAATAAAATAGAGTTGGTTCACACCCATAAATATCTGGGAATCTTAATTGATGACTCGCTCACCTTCAAACCACATGTAGAGAATCATGTGAAAAATCTGAAGTTAAAACTGAGATTTTATTTTCAAAATAAGTTGTGTTTCTCTTTTAGTACAAAGAAGCGGCTTGTTGCTGCGACATTTTTGCCTGTGCTGGATTATGGAGATATTGTATATACAGTGGGGCAAAAAAGTATTTAGTCAGCCACCGATTGTGCAAGTTCCTCCACCTAAAATGATGACAGAGGTCAGTAATTTGCACCAGAGGTACACTTCAACTGTGAGAGACAGAATGTGAAAAAAAAATCCATGAATCCACATGATAGGATTTGTAAAGAATTTATTCCTAAATCAGGGTGGAAAATAAGTATTTGGTCAATAACAAAAATACAACTCAATACTTTGTAACATAACCTTTGTTGGCAATAACAGAGGTCAAACGTTTACTATAGGTCTTTACCAGGGGCCTGTTCTTCGTACCTCGCTTACTACATCCAAGATCAAATGACACATCCAAGACCAAACCATCGCGCTAACCGTGAGCTTGCTAATCCGGTTCCCCGAACACGCCTGCTGTTGACGATTAGTACAGCTGGACGCAGTAATGTGACATCACTGGGTGTCGTAAAAGGGGCTACGCATCGATAGTAGAAACATTGATCGGCAACCCGCTGATTGGTCGGCGAAAATGTCGAAGGGGCGTGCTCGGTATTTTCCGGCAGCAGAGCAAGAACTCATGAGTGAGGGATTTCAGGAGTTTCAGAGTTTAATTAAAACGCAAGAGAACACTGCAAAGGCTGCAGAAGCAAGGAGAGAGGGCTGGCAGAAAGTTGCTGACAAATCAAACTCGTAGGTAATTTAATAATAATACTAATAATAATGGATTGGGTTCATATAGCGCTTTCCAAGGCACCCAAAGCGCTGTACGATACCACTATTCATTCACTCCCACATTCACACACTGGTGGAGGCAGCTACGGTTGTAGCCAGGCTGCCATATCGCGCCATCGGCCCCTCTGGCCAACACCAGTAGGCGGTAGGGTAGATCTATCATATGACACTATATTGTCCAATATCATATGGCATTATATTATATTATAATATGTTATATTATATCCCCTTTCACATTAGAGCCACAACAGGACCCACAAGAACATGGGAACAAGTAAAAGTGGAATACAGGAGTATTCTACAGAATGGTAATATTTATCACTTAGATTGCTTTTCGTCTCTTGGCAAGGTAATACTGGCCTGTAATACTCTGTTAGTTTGTTCGTAACAGCAACCAAGAAAAGGGCAGAGGAAAAAAAGACAGGTGGTGGTCCTGCACCCCCTCGTCAACAAGTTGGTTAAGTAAGTAATACCCTCACGGGAATATCGATATCTCTCTATGAGCACACTGTCGCGCTGAGCTAAAGGATCCTGTCTATCCCGCAATATACGCTGAATTCTGAGGACTCTCCTTATCAATCTTGCACCTTCCGCAATGGGTGGCTCGCGTATACGGACAGGACATGGCTGCGACAGGCTTCCCAAATCCACCTTCGCTTTTATAGCCGTGGTCTCTCATCTTGATTACACGAAGTAATTTACAATTACTACTCTGAAATATGAATTACATCTGTAATAATCACATACATGTAATAGAATGTTAATAGTTCATTTCCCTTTTTTAGGAAATGACCTGTATGTATCTGTGTGACATCAATAAAAGGATCAAGTGCTGCATTATCTTTAGTTACATTGATGTTATTTATTTATGGTGAAACAGTGGTGGAATATCGCTGTTGCTTTCGTATAAATGAAGCGGACATACCTGCGTGGCCGCGATCTAATCCTGTTTACATAAAGTAAACCTGCTCCCGAGCAGGTTTACGCTTACGGCTCTGTTGCTATGACAGCAAGTCCCGGATGAGCTTCGGGGAACCGAACGATCCGGGATCACGCGAAATCGTCAACAATCTAATCCAGCTAACTTACTTAGCGCAGTACGAAGAACAGGCCCCAGGTTTGCACACACAGTAGCTGGTATTTTGGCCCATTCCTCCATGCAGATCTTCTCGAGAGCAGTGATGTTTTGGGGCTGTCGCCGAGCAACACGGACTTTCAACTCCCGCCACAGATTTTCTATGGGGTTGAGGTCTGGAGACTGGCTAGGCCACTCCAGGACTTTCAAATGCTTCTTACGGAGCCACTCCTTTGTTGCCCGGGCGGTGTGTTTTGGATCATTGTCATGTTGGAAGACCCAGCCTCGTTTCATCTTCAAAGTTCTCACTGATGGAAGGAGGTTTTGGCTCAAAATCTCACGATACATGGCCCCATTCATTCTGTCCTTAACACGGATCAGTCGTCCTGTCCCCTTGGCAGAAAAACAGCCCCATAGCATGATGTTTCCACCCCCATGCTTCACAGTAGGTATGGTGTTCTTGGGATGCAACTCAGTATTCTTCTTCCTCCAAACACGACGAGTTGAGTTTATACCAAAAAGTTCTACTTTGGTTTCATCTGACCACATGACATTCTCCCAATCCTCTGCTGTATCATCCATGTGCTCTCTGGCAAACTTCAGACGGGCCTGGACATGCACTGGCTTCAGCAGCGGAACACGTCTGGCACTGCGGGATTTGATTCCCTGCCGTTGTAGTGTGTTACTGATGGTGACCTTTGTTACTTTGGTCCCAGCTCTCTGCAGGTCATTCACCAGGTCCCCACGTGTGGTTCTGGGATCTTTGCTCACCGTTCTCATGATCATTTTGACCCCACGGGATGAGATCTTGCGTGGAGCCCCAGATCGAGGGAGATTATCAGTGGTCTTGTATGTCTTCCATTTTCTGATGATTGCTCCCACAGTTGATTTTTTCACACCAAGCTGCTTGCCTATTGTAGATTCACTCTTCCCAGTCTGGTGCAGGTCTACAATACTTTTCCTGGTGTCCTTCGAAAGCTCTTTGGTCTTGGCCATGGCGGCGTTTGGAGTCTGACTGTTTGAGGCTGTGGACAGGTGTCTTTTATACAGATGATGAGTTCAAACAGGTGCCATTCATACAGGTAACGAGTGGGGGACAGAAAAGCTTCTTACAGAAGACGTTACAGGTCTGTGAGAGCCAGAGATTTTCCTTGTTTAAGGTGACCAAATACTTATTTTCCACCCTGATTTACGAATAAATTCTTTACAAATCCTACCATGTGGATTCATGGATATTTTTTTTCACATTCTGTCTCTCACAGTTGAAGTGTACCTCTGGTGCAAATTACTGACCTCTGTCATCATTTTAAGTGGGGGAACTTGCACAATCGGTGGCTGACTAAATACTTTTTTGCCCCACTGTATGAATACTTCTGCTCAATGTCTTTGAATGGTTGATACTGTGTATCATGCTTCTCTGAGGTTCATCACTAACCGCAAATTTCAGACTCACCCTGTAAGTTATACTCTCAGGTAGGATGGCCTGCTTTGGCAAGTCGGAGGAACTTTTATCTATATAGTTTTATATATAAAGCAATACTTGGGTTGCTACCTTCTTATATATGTTCCCTGCTTACAATGAAACATGCTGGTCAGTATTCTCTTCGTCTGCATGGTTACTTGTTGCTTTCTGTTCCATTTGCCTGAACTGAATTTGGTAAAAGAGCTTTTGTCCACTTAGCATCCTCGGCTTGGAACAAACTGCAGAACGAATGGAAAATGACTGAATTCATTTTATTAAGTGCTTTTAAATCTAAACTACGAATCCTTAAGGCCAAGTCCATAACATGCAACTGTTTCAATTAGATTGATTGTCATTTCAACTGATTTTTTTATTTTTATTTGAATTTAATTTAATTTTTTCATTTATTTTTGCATGTGTGTTGTTGCTGCCTGTGTTTAATTGAGTAATTTCTGTAACTGTGGGACACTTGCTGCTGCCTATCTTGGCCAGGTCTCCCTTGAAAAAGAGGTTTTTAATCTCAACGGGATCTTCTTGTTCTCAGAAAAACATAAAGGTCACTGAAAGTAGCTGAAATTTAAGCTTGATTTTTAGTGCCTGAAGGTATCAATTTCAAGATTCTACATTGCCTCCTTCTCGAGTCACTGCATTCACAAACTTGGGTGTCCACTCTGCCCAGCTGCCTAGCAGGCTGATGACAACATAAGAAAAACTATAGGAAATCATGGCGCATTACTAGCGACCAAAGCAATCACTAGGAGGATTATGGTGCAGGAGCTTCTTTGCAGCAGTTTCACCCAGCAGGAGCAAAAACCCCTCCAAGAACAACCACCACTGACTTTGGTTGTATCACATCCAATATGGGGGACAACTCCTAGGCAATGTGTGCAAGACATCAGGTGAGAAATCTCAACACAAGTGGATAAAAGTAGCAGATATGGAATAGAACACGGACTGTAGAATGAACAGACACATGCAGTTAAAGTCACCTTTTTACATATGTGCTCATACACATCTCAGCATTTAAGTATTAGTTATTATTCATCTCTGGCTCTCTTCCACAGCATGTCGCGTCACTCCCAACCGGAAGATGGCCGCGCCCTCCTGAGCCTGGTTCTGCTGGAGGTTTCTTCCTGTTAAAAGGGAGTTTTTCCTTCCTACTGTCGCCAAAGTACTTGCTCATAGGGTCATATGACTGTTGGGGTTTTCTCTGCTTTTACCTTACAATAAAAAGCGCATTGAGGCAACTGTTGCTCTATATCAGGGGTCCCCAATCCCAGTCCACGAGGGCCGGTGTCCCTGCAGGTTTTAGATGTGTCCCTGATCCATCACAGCTGATTTAAATGGCTAAATGACCTCCTCAACATGTCTTAAAGTTCTCCAGAGGCCTGGTAATGAACTAATCATGTGATTCAGGTGTGTTGACCCAGGGTGAGATGTAAAACCTGCAGGGACACTGGCCCTTGTGGACTGGGATTGGGGACCCCTGCTCTATATGAATAAAACTGAACTGAATTAAAAGGCACTTTACAGTAAACTATCCCTAAGTAGCTAAACTGAATATCATGATAGCAATGCCAAAAGCCGTAACTACATATATAATTACACTACATCACAACCTTTTGTGTTATATTAGACTGTGATCAACTCCTGCCACATTGCTTCATTAACAATGCATCAAAGGAGGATGATAAACAAGGACAGAGCCCCCCTTCAGCATCATTGGAAGAGGAGCAGAGAGGGAGGGAGGGAGGGAGGGAGCTCCAGCCTACGTGAGTCCACTATAAATAAGCAGGAATGAAGGTCAGCAGTTGGCGAGCTGCAAAGGAGTTACCACAAACTGTGAAGAAACATATTGATACTGTAGGAGAGGCAGACGTAGCGGGCCATTTAATCCCAGCCGCTGTAATAAATGGAGCAGGAAGTGCTGGTCGATATGTACATGAATCACTTTGAGAGCGGGCGGCGAAGGCAGGCTGTATCATGTTTCACCGTCTAGTCGACACACTCACACATACACACTCACTCTCCCTACTGCTATTGTGTCAGGTTGCCACAGAGACCGCGTGACGACAGCCACCCCGGTCCTCCGACTCCATGCGGTAGGAGAGGATGCAGCAGCCAGCGGTTGCCATGGAAACTGCCTCAGCATCAGCAGTGCTGCGCGGATTGCGGTGGTTGAGTAAGCTGCATTACTCGCAGCACCCGGTGCCGGAAATTATTTTATCAGTGCGGTGCAGCGCAGAGGTGCACGAACAGCCTGGTGACTGGCAGATGTAAATGTAAACCGTCCCTCAGAGACCTGGAGTCTGGTGGGGTAGGTGGGGGAGGCGGGGGGTATTTTTGATCAGGAGAGCGTCAAAACTCTCCCTTGCTGCATGTCTGATTTACATTCAGCTCACTGTCCTCCTCAATCCCGCAGTCAGCCTGAAAATCCCACTGCACGCATGAAGAAAGCAATTAATTTGTCTTTGTTAAGCAGGGAAAGAGGAGGGATAGATCCTCCATCTCCTGCATTACCATGTAACCACTGCTCAAACCCTGTGGTGCAAGGATGTGTGAGGATATAATAGGCTCGGGGGTGTTTTTAGGAGGCGAGGGGGTTGGTTTCCGGGCTTGTTTTGATTTTCAGTCAGCTGCCGGCTGTCAGAAGGATTGCGAAAAAGCGTCGGAGTGACATGCTTGGTTGTCAGAATGAGCTAAGATGAGCAGCGGAGGGCTTAGGATGGAAATAAACCTGCCAGTGAGGAACTTCTTTGCTGGTCAGATTTGGTGTAATTGTAAACTTTTTATTTTTTATTTTTTGCCCTGCCTTTGCCAAAGAGAGCTTGAGAGAGACTGAGCCTTGGCCTGGAAGTGGGCACACCAAATCAAGCCAGGCCAGGGACTCTGCCAGCATTAGACATGTAGCACATTACTTCAGCGTAATTACCCTGGATATGTGGGCAAAATGTCACATGGGTTTGCTGATGCACAACAGGAAAAGAGCTGTGGTTGTGTGCGTGAGGGACGAGACAGTACTGCTTGAAGCAACATATTACACAGGGGGAAGTGGATCTATTCATGTACCCTAGCTCATCGCAAGCTAGCAGAGCGAGGCGTGTGGTGCAGTGGGTTTGACAGACGCTGCTGCGGGGCTCGGTGTTTAGCCATCAACAAGACGATGGCACCAGCTCCGTGTCAGTGCAGGTCATGTCTGCACTGCTTCAACCCTCAACTGGCTAAAGCGTGGAAAAATTAGTCATTTCCGAGAGGTTTTATGAAAGCAGCGCCTCCAATATTGATCGTTTATAAATCAAAAATAATGCTTGTGTGATTTCCTCTGTGGGTCTCTATTAATACAATTATCCATTTGTTTGGTAAGTTAAAATTGATGCTTCAACACGTTTCACTGCTTCTTGAGGGGAAACTGAATAACACATGCTCACTTTTTCTTGGAAGGGCCTTTGACCGGTGGGGGTTGCTGTTGGGAAGGGCCACCTTTTTCCACTGAGTTACCACGACGACAACTCTGCTCCCCGACTGACGGGGAGGAGGAATCTGATTGGGTGGCTTCGCAAACCACCTGGAAGCCCTGTGGGTAGGAAGAGAGATAGAGATGGATATCAGGAAGACAGACAGGCAGACAGTTCCTGATAATTAAAGGCTCTGAGGTTGGAGTGTGGTTTCTGTCATGACCCCGGCTCACCGTGCTAATGAATATTAACAGCCAGCCCCAGGGGGAACATTGGAAAAGGGGAGGGGAAGAAGCCTCAGACTCTTGCCCGAGCACATTCAATCAACATGGGAAGCAGAATCTGACAAGATATGGGCTGAAAACGTTAGCTCACCGTGGGACCCGGGTTGCCTGATCCACAGGGGCTGCACTGGTTGTTGACTGGGGAGTTCCTCTTTGCTGTTTAGACAGGCATAACAGTATACATGTGTTAATTCTGAGCAAATAAAAATAGATTATCTCTTAACACACTAATTCCCAACCAGGGGTACAAGTACCCCAGAGGGTTCTTCTGCAGTAGGCAGCAGACACCTGGAATGATTCGTTTCACTATTTATAGAACTGAGTGTCCTATGACTAAATATGTTAGCTAACGTTATGGATTGTGGTTCTTTCACACCAAAAATAGGAGGGTCTGGTTGGCTGGTGATTGCATTGAAGGTTTTTGCTGTTCGATTGCAATTATTGCCGCCTAATTTATAAATGCAGAAGGATTGCAAACACAATATAATCAATCTAAGTCAGTCTGCGCCAATAACCGTAACTCGTCTGTGACACTCTATTTGTTTTTTGTAAAGATTTTTTGGGGCGGCATTGTTACATTACTTTGATAGTAGAGCAGTAAATCTGTGAGGTTCCTCATGGAATTTGTTAGTGTGAATTTCTTTGTATGTAGATTGCAAAGGATTTGCAATTTTTACAGATTTATCACAGTTAATCACAAACAAAATGCATGTAACTACCAAGCTTAACCCCGTCAATCACAAACTGACAGCAGATTGACTCCATCTTATTGTGATTGAAATGCTGGATAACTAGTCAAAACTGTTAGCTAACTTGGTGTATTAGCAGTTGAAATAGCAAAAAGGTACGAATGACCAAATTGCCAAAGCTGTTAGCTAACTGTTTAGATTAACAGTTGAAATATAAAAGTATATATAACTAAAGAGATGAAATTGTTAGGTGACTGTGCAAATAACACTGTTAGCCTAATGTAACAGATAAAAAGCTGTATTACAGCAGCTAGCTAAAGCTATGAAATGAACACCAGTGATTTAGCTGCTATGTTGCCGGAAGAAAACTGTTAGCTAACTTTGTGTATTAACAGTTTTAAATAGCAAAAAACAAACAAACATTTAAATAGTTTAAATTAATTCTTTTTCTTTCTTTCTTTCTTCAATTAAGAATTAACTGTGTGTGCAACAGTTTATTTATTTATTTAATTTATTTATGTATTTATTTGTTTTCTTCACTGAGTGTGTTTTTTGTTGTTTTGGGTTATTATGTTATGGTTTTCTTAATTGTTTAAAATAATAAAAAACTTTAATTAGAAAAAAATTGTTTAAATTAGCCAACTACAAAAATATAACACCAGCAAACATAATTCTATATATTAAATTGCTGTTAAATAGAGTATTAGCTTAGGGCAGTAGATAAAAGGTTGAAATTATAAGCTTATTTATGGTTAACTAACTATAATTGGGACACGGTAAACTAAAAGTATCCCAGATTTAGGTTAAAATTAGTTCAGCTGAACATCTTAAACATGAAAGATGTTAAGGAGGAATATCTGACACAGATGCATGGGTTATATATTAGGAATACGATTAAGAACCACTTTATATACTCTATATATTATATATATAGCCCTTAAAGATAGCAGCGATTTCTCAAAGATAGTAGGAATTTCTTTAAAAAGTGGGAATTTCTTCACCTGTAACAATGTTTCTGACAGGTTTGATGAGGGCAGTAAAAGCAGGGATGTCAGGCAGGCGGTGCTCCCACATTGGCTGCCATATTACCAGACCACTAGCCAGTCTGAAGGTCAAGTCTGACTCCTGGAAAAAGGCAACATATTTACACATTTCTTTCCTCAAAACAGCCTGTAAACACCAGAAACAATTATTCTGTCTTGGTTAAATGTTTTGTGTTGTTAAGATTCTTAAACCTCCGTTACAACATGCTAACAAGACAAGACAGTAATTCCCTGCACAGCTGGGAAACAGTGCACTCCCAGGAGTAATATAAGCTGACCCTTTCATCTGTGTGCACACACAGATCAATAGGCACAGGGTGATGCTGACTGCAAGTACTAAATTAAGCAACACAGGGGTTGCTGAAATTAATCACAAAATTCTCAAAATTATAAATAGTCTAACGCCACAGATTAACACAATGCCTGTGCCATCCTGGCTCTCTGTTACAAAAATCAATTTCAAGGCCGTACACATTTGCATCCGCAGTTACAGACCTTTATCCGATGAACAAGCGGTGCAAACAGGAACACAAACAGCTCTACTGTTGCCATGCTCTTTTGGAATAGTTTGGTGCGAGTATGCTCATCCTCCTCCAGCAGGGAGCCACTGTGCTGTTGTCCTAACCCACCCAGGCCCGAGCTGGAGCAGGAGCTAGGAGCTCCCGGGGAGGAACCCTGGTTCCCCACAGGCTGGAGGAAGGCGCTACTGCTGCTGCCCCTGGACCAGCCGTGGCTCAGGCTGGGCTCATGGTTGCACTCCTGTGGGGCCTCCAGCAGCATCCAGTGCAGCGTGTGGAGCAGCTTGGTCTCCGCCACACCCAACTTGTCCTGGTGACCTGTGATGTAACCGAAAGACAAATACTAAACACACAGACACTTTTTTATCTGCTTAAACATGGCTGGCCTGCCAAAAGTCACCTGCAAGTGGACTCCAGAGAGAAACCAGAAAGCTTCCACTACCAAAAAATCTTGCATGCCTACAAACTGGTCATATTTGATGGTGACCTGTAATTTCCTGCTTCTAAATTTAAACTGAGGTTATTGTCCTCAACCCTAATAATCTAAGAAATATGATATCTAACCAGATGCTTACTCCAGATGGCACTACTTAGGCCTCCAATAACACAGCGAGGAATCTTTGAGTCCTTTTTGACCAGGATACGTCCTTAACTTCACATATTAAACAAATATGTTGGACTGCTTTCTTCTATTTGTGCAATTTCTCTACAATTAGAAATGCCCTTTCTCAGAGTGATGCTAAAAAACTAGTTCATGCATTTCATTACTTCTAGACTGGAATACAGTAATTCCTTATTATCAAGCTGTCCTAAAAACTCTCTGAAAAGCCTTCAGTTGATCCAAAATACTGCAGCGAGAGCATTGACAGGGACTTAGCCAGTGCTTTGGTCAAAGGTGGAGTGACAGGAGAACCAATCTAGCATGTTCTTGCATGAAACCTGAGCTCCCAAAGGAGAAACCCTCAAGGACAACAAGCCGCACAACAGGAGGGATCTGACCTGGATTGAATGAAGGACCCTCTTACTGTGTGGCAACAGTGATTTTCACTTGAAGGCGTATAACAGCTTAGTTCAAAGCCTGCCACCTCCTACTTAAAGAAAGTGTCAAATCCTGCTCAATAATAATGCAAACAGTGGCTCATTCATGTTTCATGTCTGACACATGGAAGTCACATGGAAGGAGTTGATGCTTTTCTCTCCTGTTGTGTGCAGGCCATTTTAATCTCATAAATATTAATTCTATCATTTGCCTTTCTGTCCTTTTAAGCGATGATCTCTGAAAGAAGCTAAAAGGAGAATCAGATTTGTGTTTTGGCGATTGGGTATGACCTGGATGAAGCTGTCAGCTCGATTGGACTAAAGCGTCCTCACCAAGCTTGTTCCTGTTAGACAGCAGGATGGAGGTGCAGTGGAGTACGTGAGGCAGCGCCGCCTGGACCAGCTCCCAGCGGGAGATGCTCTGGATGGCCTCTGACAGGGCCGGCGACAGCCCGTGGAGCTTGTTCTCCACCAGCACTCGCTCAAAGGACTGGGGACGCAGCCAAAGGAGAGAGAAAAAAGAGGAGAAGAGAGACATCAGGCGGGCAACTTAAGCCTCTTTCTTTGACTATCTAAATGTCCCACATGGCCCCGAGCGAGCAAAAGCCTGTGGGAGAGACAGTGGAAGCTCTGTTTGGATCCAAAGGGATCTGGAGAAGCGTCATTATGGATATGAGTCTAGCTCGAGGGTAATGGGAGGAAGCACGGGGGCAAAACTAATTTGCTAAATGCAAAATCAAGAGCTCACTTGATTTGCAGGTGCATTAAGGTAAAAACAGATTACTGGGAAGGGAAGCGATTATTTCCCCTCATCGTGCACATGGTATTATGAAATGACTTACCACACAGGATGCCTCATACTGTTTTCCCAACTTTGGCCGCAGAAAAGCACTGAAAGACATCAACAGAGTGCTTGTGAGAGATTAAAAAAAGGACAAATGTAGGTTATAGGCTAGTAAATCACCCCATTTTGTCTATGTGGCCCACTTTTTTTTACAGGTGTGACATCATACAATCTGTACCCACAGCCCCATCTTCCTCCATTTAACACAAATCAGTGAGCAGACACTCACTGGCGGGGTTTCTCAATCACTTCATCAAATAATGTTGACGTGTGACGCGGTGACAAACCCCCGTCAGCCCTGCCTCGTTTTCACCAACGGCAAACACCTGTTATCAATGTCACCAACCTGGTCTGCCTCCACAGGAAGGTCTGGATCGGGAACGGTATTCCTTTCCCGCACTCCGGTTCGTTTTCATCCAGGCTTTTCCTCTTCACCATTTTGGCCGGAGCCTGCGTGGCCGCCTGCCTGTGTGCGATCACCGGGACGCGCGGCTGCTGGCTCTGCCCAGGTGACCAGCGAGCTTTTCCCTCCCTCTTCACGACATGATTGGGTTAGTCCTGCGTAAAATGGCTGCAAGTGTCGATCGGTCGGTCGGCGGCAAAGGAGAGATAGAGAGAGAGAGGAGGAGGAGGAGGAGGAGGAGAGAGGAAGAAGGAGCGCTCCGAAATCAGCACCTCCCTCCCTGGACAGCGACAGCTGATCGGAGAGCTAATTTATCAGCAGCAGCAGCAGCAGCGGGGCTTTAAAGACGCAGTGTGCAGCTGGGCCAGATGTTCTCCCCCTCTGCCTTTTCCTCCTCCTCTGATTCCCCGCAATCAACACATGGAGCGACTGAAACCGCTGCATCCGCGTGGTGCATCCACCCCTTTAAATATCAACAGGTTGTTTAATAATAGCCCAAGCTGTGAGTCATAAAAACACAGCAAAATCAAATCAGGTGTCACTTCCCGAAACATTCGCACTGTTTAAAGAGGCCATGCCGCGCAATAATATCCTCATAAGGCCATGGAACAGGGATCTAACATGTTGACGAAATCCAGAACAATGCACCGTGTTTTAACATGGCAGTGCTGTTTGAATGCGGTGTTTCCTTGTAAAAGAAGAAAAAGAACGACCAGAACTGTTCTCAGCAGATGGACAGTCACAGCATCTGAACAGTGCCTCACGCTGCAAACACTAAAACCATAAACATTAAAACCCAGCAGGGTTTACAAACTTTACAAAAGACAGAAAAGGATCAATTAAAGGAACAATAACCATGTAGGGAAGAAAAACTTTAGGTTACTTGCGTAACCTCAGTTCTCAGAGTAGCGTAAGTGAGACCTCTTACTATGGGATGACCCTCCCTGCACATTCCTCAGAAGCATTTATCTAATTGGCCAAGGTGACCACCAGCCAATCCTGTTAGGTTGGTGGTCAGGAACAGCCATCCACGTTTAAATAAATTGCGCTATTTAATAGCAGTTATTCAAGATAAGCACCTCTTCTCGCTTAGCAACAGCAAGAAGGGCTGTCTGGGTCATGCTACTCTGAAAACTGGAGTTTAGTCACCATCTAGGTATTGAAGTTTATAATTTGCAGGAGAAAGACGCTGATTTGGTCCTGGTTTTGTTCAAGGGGTTTAACAAATATATATATATTTTTAACTGTTCAGGAATCACAGCCATTTTTATATTAAGTCCTCAGGTGACTGACTTGGCCACTAAAAAAAATCTCTATCTTTGCAGAAACTCTTGGGTTACTCAAACAGGATGCTTTGGGTCAATCAGTTGTGCAGCATTCGGCTAATCTGAGCAGAGGATAGCCCCACACACTTCATAATTCATCCTGCTCCTTCTGTCAGCAGAGACATCACCAGTAAACACCAGTGATCTACAGTAGTTCCACTGGCAGTCATACATACCCATAACCAGTGTTGGTCAAGTTACTTACTGATTACTTCCCCCAAAAAATAATCGTGTTACTTTAATGATTAATTATTTTCAAAAGTAATTAATTACTTAGTTACTTAATTACTTTTTAAAAACATGATTTACAACCTGAACAGGTGATAAAGCAAAAGATCTTTCAGCTCAATTCTACTTTCTCTGCATACATACATACAAAATGTAATCAAATGGAAAAGTCTCTTTAAAACTCGTTTTACTAGTTTTAATCTTTTAACTTTATGCATCAAGCAAAAATTAAATTATATGCAACATTCTCTGACTGGAAGAAATTTGTTTAACATTTAAACCTATTTTCTGCACATTCCAGCACATAAAATAAAATATTTTTTGTGTTTACACTCAGTCTTTCAAATAAATGCAAGTGAAACACAGCAGAAAAATAAAATTAAATTAAAGACTCAGCGATCCTGTTGCTCTACTTTCACCTGTATAGCAGGCGGAGGTTTGCCCTGGTGCAGGTGTGCCGCGGCGGTCAGTGGAAGAATCCGCGAGTGTCTCTGTGAATTTCCCATTATGTCATAGTGCACTCAGTGCTTGCTCAGAAGTTAAGGGTTTTTTTCGCTGTAAAAAGAAATTTTCTTCCCACGCAGTGAACAGCGGACACTAATGTTTTTGTCACTTTTTATGGAATCAAACTCAAAGTAAGGTCAGTACTTCCACGCTTTAAGTAAGAAGCTATGAAATTGGACTGGAATCAACTTCAGATATTTTATCTGCTTCATTTGTCATGGAAGAAGGGAACAGGCCTAATCTGGCCATCAAACTGCCTGTCAGTCAATTGTCTAATTGATTTAGAGCTTCTGCAAATGGGATAGTGTACAAAAATGACTGTAATTCTTAACTCATACATACATTTTTGTTAACCCTCTTGAATTAAAAGCTGCAGTGGTGTACAGAAGCAAGTCTGCAAAAATTGCATTTATCCCACTATAACTTTCATTAGAGCCCAGAAAAGAAATGCTTCTCTAGTAAGCTAAAGAAATATGTCATCGCGCTTCGTTGAGCATAAACTAAAACATATTAATGTTTAAAATTACAGAAAAAATTCATGTAATAATAAAACTGAATGTTTTTGTTAATTCACGAAAAATGTCTGTTTTTAAATCACTGTTTTGCCAAACTAACAAACTCATTAAGTTAAAAAAAAAAATGTGTGTAGTAATGAAAAAAGGGAAAGGTTGCTGTTATTTAATTGTTTATCTATCACTTAATTACTTTGTTGTTCTTTGGCACAGTATGAACAACTGTGGAGGTGTTTAAACAGAAAGAAAAGCTACAAAATCTGTGAAAATATAGTCAAAATTCCAAAGTTTATCCTCTCCTTCACATTTCCCAAAGCTGTCCACAGGGCCGATGTTTGTTGGGTCGATTCTGGCCCCCATGCCTTATGTTTTACCCGCCATTACCAACTTTATGCAGAACTATAGAAAATTATAACAGGTTTTAAAGCGTTTGTCTGTCAAATATACAAACTTCAAATGACTACAGTAAAGCCAGCAATGCCTCCTGTTTAATGAATAATAATGACATTTTTGTTTAGCCTTCAAAACACGTGCTGATGATAACCAAACAGGCACGCCACACATGCAGGTTGACGTGTTTTTCACAAAAAGACGAGTATTTTCAAAGAATTGATCCACAAGACTAGAATGAACCAGTTTTTTTATTTCTTTTATTTCTTTATTTTTGTTGTTGCCATCATCCTGTAGGAGCATTTTGTCATCAGTACGTCTCAAACACCGGAAAGTGTGCACACATCTACAATTTTTTTAAATCTTTTTTTTTTAAATACACATACACAGGCAAAGAGGGGGAGGGATATAGGAAGCACAGAAAAACACTGGAAGGGTAGGTGACATCAGGAGGGGAGGTGGGGGGGGGGGGGGGGTCTCATAATGGTGAGCAGAGAATATGCTAGAACATTTTTTTATTCTTTTTAAAAAAAAACTTCTAAAAGCTGCAGGTTTGTGGGGTATTATTCCCATTCTTTACCTTCTTTATCTCTGCAAACGTTCAAAAACTTCTTTCAAATGGAATGTTTTCATATAAAGCTTCACACTTAACACTTTTTAAAACAAAATTCTGGGCTTTTACCCACTCAAATACACTACACAACCCAGTCTTTGCAAAAGGAGCAAGGTCACAGGGGCCCGTGTGCTAGAATGCACCCGGGCCATTTTACACCCACACAGAAAAGTCGAAGATCGCTCCAAATAGATCTAATTTATTTATCATTTATTTGCCATGCCAGCATAACAGCATTGTTGTAGCCTAATAAAAACCACAGCGCTAATGTAAAACCAGAAAATAAAAAGAAGAGAGGGTGGAAGGGGCGGCGCAGCCCAACGGCTGACGAGAGAAGAAACTAAAACACAAAAATCTATTGGAAAGCTAGCCTTTTAGCGCCCGACTCGACAGAGCTGCAATGGTTATCCACATTTAAATGCTAATAAGCCAGAGCAGCCACAGGGAACGTAC
This sequence comes from Maylandia zebra, assembly GCF_041146795.1. Classification (NCBI taxonomy): domain Eukaryota; kingdom Metazoa; phylum Chordata; class Actinopteri; order Cichliformes; family Cichlidae; genus Maylandia; species Maylandia zebra. The sequence goes on along the minus strand of NC_135188.1, from coordinate 24,151,586 downwards.
AAAACTGTAAATACTTCCAACTACAGTGACATATATTTTTTATATATTTATATATAAAAAGAAAACAAGAGAACACAAGTTTGTCCAACAATTCAGCACAATTCAGGAAATCCAACAAACGCAACAAAGAAAAGTTCATGTCACACACTTTTCTTTTTTATGTTGTTTTTTTGCAGACATGCTCATCAGCCATTTTTTTGCAGGTCAGTTAAGTCTCTCGCTTATCTTTAAGACTAGCACCTACTGTCTAGTAGCTATATCTTGCATTCAGTACCGTATAAATTCTGAATGGACGTCACGGTCCAACTTGAAATTTTTAGCCCCGTGCGAGTGGGAATGTGTTGGTGTTTTTCAACGCACCAAAGAAAAAGAAGTAAAGATGAACAGAAAAAGGACCAAAGAAAAATCCTGTACAATCGTAAAACCACCTTCTTGAACCACTTGAACCTTGGCATTCAGCTTATCTAAAACAGAACAGTCCACGTTTGAGTGAATGAGAGGATAAAAAGCAGACCGACAGACGGGGAGTGTCGATGAAGATTTATGAAGAATTCAGTTTTTTTAAATCCCGCTTGGAAGGGCCGGAGGGATCGTTGATTGGATGAGACGGTCAACCAGCTACAACTGTGGGGGTTACATTAAACACTGGAAGCTTGTGATGGGAACGATGGGAAAAGGAGGGGTGATGGTGTGGATTTGTATTTTTCCTAAGCAGAGGCAGCTGGCTCATAAGCCCTGCTTGGCCAGGGCAGCGGTGACATCCTGGGCCAGCGTGGAGAGCTGGGGCGACTCCAGGAGGTTGATGCTGCCGGAGGAAGACAGGCGAGGAGAGGTGCCTCCCGTCTCGATGCCAGGGGAGTGGGTGACGATGATTTCCGCACCATGGTCCACCCGAGCTTTGGCCGAATCCCGGAAATTCAGCTTGTGGCTCTCGATCTGGTGAGCAGGGGAAGACGGTTTAGGTCAGCGCTCTTTTTCCTCTTTAACGTGAACTGACAGTGACATTTGGTATAAAAAGAGGCTTCCTTTTACCATTATGTTCCCGCCTCCAGGAGTGTGGCTGGCGTTCTCCAGAGAGTTGACCTTGGCGTGGGCCTTCTCTTTGAAGTCCAGCTTCACATTGTCGATACGCACATGTCCTCCCCCTGGGAACAGGACAGCAAGGAGGAGAAGAGAAGTGTTAAACCCACGAGGAATCGCTCGCCTGCAGGACATCACTTCTCCTAGGCAATGCTCAGGGCAAAAAAAATCTCAGTCTGCACACTGCACAGCCTGAAAAAGGCACAAGTGCCAGCTTTGACCTGATTTATACAGTTTATATAGTACCATGTAAGACTGGATGCAATATTCAATTTCCTGCTTTGACACTTTCTTGTAAATATCATTGAAATGGTGACATTATGGGGGCAAAACTGAAGCTGTAAGTGGACAGATGACAGATGAAATTAAGAAATATCAATCAGATTATTGCTAAGATTAAAGGAAATACATATGCTTTTACTAAATCAAAACTAATTTGACCAGAACAGACTTTCGCTTCAGTCAGCCCAGAAACCGGCTATTTGTGGAGGAGTATGTGTGCTGCACAAACATTTGTAGCGTTTCAGTGAAAAACTACCAAAATAGAAGAAACTCTAATCCTGGTGCTTTGTTCTACATCAGTTGGACAACAAACTCCATCGGTATTTCTCTACAACTCCCCACAGAATTGACAACAACATTTGATTCTTAAGACTTCAAATTTCCTAAATCAAGAAAATAAAAGCACAAAAGAAATTAGCATCCAGATCTGATGTACTCGACGAGTTGTCAATGTCTCATCAAATTTAGTTATGGAGTACTTTGCTGGTTGCCCTTTTTTAAAAATGTTACAGCATTGTTTGGGATTTTAGTTTGTTGCTTGGTGGTTGTTAGGCAACAAAGACATTAGTATATGCCATGCATAATCCAACTCCTGTGGATATATATGAGAGCGCACAGTCCTGAAATTAAAATGATACAATGCTTTTATAAGGAGTTTTAGTTGCATACTACAAATGGGCCATTTTAGCTTGCTGGTCGGAGGTTGCTAGGCAATGTGATGATGTGCTATAGATAAGAACAATCAGGGACCGGGTTTGTTTGCTCAGCTGGAGGTTTCATGGATTACAGTGGATATACATAAAGAGAATTGGAACATATATCAATACTGGAAGGTTTTAATGATCCAACATTTACTATAAAACACAGCATTTGTTACGCTCTAAATGGCACAAAAATCATTTATATCCATAAGGACAAATCAAAATCAGCTAATAGCAACTAGTCTTAGCATTCCTTTAAGAAGAGAGCCTTACATACTTTGTACAAGTAGGTTGCCTTCCTTTTTTCCATACATCATATATACTAGTTAAATGCATGCTGGAGTATTGTTTGGTCTGTGATTTTAGTGTGTTGTTAGATAGTTGCAAAGCAGCATTTAGACATCATAAGTTGCATGCATAATTCAACTGCTGTGGATATAAATTAGATGTTTTTGCCACCAAATTAAAATGATACGAAGCTTTTATAAGGAGTCATAGGTGCATAAATGCTGCAAATGGGCCATTTTAACTCGTTGGTAGTAGAGATGGACCGATCCGATATTAGGTATCGGTATCGGTCCGATACTGACCTAAATTACTGGATCGGATATTGGAGAGAAATAAAAAAAAATGTAATCCGATCCATTAAATATCAAAAAAGCACTTCACAAAACTTGCGACATGGCATAACTCGGCCCATAACCTTAGCACGTCGGAGCAGTGATCGCGTGATAGAGCGGCTATGGCATGCGAGACCTGTCCGTGGTCTGGTTGAATATTTGTAGCCTCGCTACCAAACCGGCATTTCATCTCTGAGGAAGTGATCCCCGAGAGAAGTAAAGCAAGTGTGTAAGTTCATCTCTGAATGTTTATAAAGCATTCCAGCATTAAGCTTAACAACTGATATATGGAGCGACTTCCTCTTCTTGCTGCTACTTCAATCGTGAAACTGCTTAATGATCAGCTGATCGGCTTTTCTGTCGTGACTCCGTCTCTCTTGTTTGTTTTTGGCCCACTTCGTGCCAGAAAGAGGAAACCAGCGGCTGAACAACAGCAGCACGTTTAAGCTTGATAAGCTGTTGTTAGAATTTATTTAATATTACTTTCTACACCAGGATCTTTTTCTATGTAGCTGTCAGCTGGTAAGTGTGTAGGGGCGGATCTAGCAAAGTTTAGCCAGGGGGGCCGATAGGGCATTAACAGGGAAAAGGGGCACAAAGACATACTTTCCTTTCTTATTCTCATTTAAAATGTCGAGCTTTTAATAAATAATTATCTGAATCTTACACCCAAAGTTTTAATCTGATGTAAAATGTATAGAAGTCCATTACTGTATAAAGTAACTGTTAAGTCTAATATACACTAGTAAGCTATAGTACTTTTTCCTTTGGGAAGGTACCATCTGTGCAGTCTGTAGTTCTGTTGAAGAAAGATGTTGAATCTATTTAATTATTCTTGAAAAATAATTTATTTCGGTGCGTTTTTTTTCACACTGCATCAAATTAAAGTTGATTACGTCGATTAAGCATCATGAGGTGGAGGGTGGGTGGTTCCCTATTTTTTTTTTTGCTGGGAGTTTGCAACCCTATTAGTTAGGTTGCTTACTCTTTAAAATACCAGAATAGGGAGGATGGAGTAGGTTTAACTTTATTAGATTGATCAGTATTGCTGAACTAGGAAATATTTTGGGTGCAGTGTATTTTTTCCATACAGGTATAACAGAATAGCTTTAGTGTTTTATTTTTTTAAACTTGAGTTTGAACTTATACAAAATGCAGCAAGATATTAAAAAACAGTTTTATTGATTAAAAACACACTATATCGGATTCATATCGGTATCGGCCAATATCCAAATTTATGATATTGGTATCGGTATCGGACATAAAAAAGTGGTATCGTGCCAACTGTAGTTGGTAGGTGGTTGCTAGGCAACATGATGATGGTCATTGTCTGAGATATAGATAAGAACCATTGGGGGCCTAAGGATTTTTTGCTCAACTGGAGATTTCGTGGATTACAGTGAGATATACATGAAGAATATATATCACCAATGTTTTTAAAAGTTTATAGTACGAGTAACTTCTTTCAACAAGGACAATTAAAGATGTGGTAATGACAACTAGTCTCAGAATTCCTTTAAGAAAAGGCCCTTAAACACATTGTACAATAATGTAATTCTCTAAGTTTTTCTAAAAGGCCAGCTGTGGCTGTACAGTACCTGGTCTGTGGTGGATGTTGGAAAAGGAGCCACATTTAGCGGTGACATGGCTCAGGTCGATCTTCTTGGTCTGGATTTGGATCTGCGAGCAGTGGCACATTGCACAAATTCACCTTTAATTGCTTTGAATGTGAATAAACCACAAATAACAGGCATGAAATGCAATGAAATGAAAGCGACAGGTTTCAAAAAGAGAGAAAATGAACGTGGTGAGATGACATGAATCTCTAGACAAAGGCGGTGTGAGTCAATCAACCGCAGTCCACAGAAAAGCCACAGAGAGGCTGATGTCAGATCCCTGGAGGGGAGGTTAACATGAACGCAAGCAGTGACGGTGCAGACATCAAACAAACACAGAACACGGGCGCTACTGTGTGACGCTACGGGGAGCAGGTGCTTCAATTAAACTTTATTGTCCATGGGTGATGTGAATTAGTGCGAGCATTGTAAACAAGAGAAACTGACAGCCTTGCAGGCTGCAGAGGGAAGTGGTTTATGTTATGAAATATATGCACTATGCAGACATGCTGTATGTTGTGGCCCAGGTGAATGCACAAAGATTATACAATTGTAAATGTTTTTGTTTCTGAGACACAAAATACAGCTAATGAAGACGAACACACTCCACGAGGACGGCTCACACACACATCTTAATGTGAAGTGTTATCAAGAACGACAGATCTTGGATGAGATGATTTTCTGCTAAGTCACTCACGTTTCCCCCGCCTGCCGCGTGCTGGATTTTGTCCAGGGAGCCACATTTAGACTTAACGTGGCTAAAGTCCAGCTTAACGCTTGGAATCATGACCTGTGGATGACAGGTTGACTTTTTTCTTTTAAAAAAAAACCCAAACAGACAGAACACACAGGGTCTCTCACACAGCCGTGGAGTCGAGGGGCTTAATAAAAAAAAACCCTTCCTACTTCCCTGCTTAAAATAATCCTGTAGAGGCGTCCCAGGTTTACATCAGTCTGTCGATGCCCACTTTAACTCGAGTGCGCTTGAATTCAGACTGCATGAAATGGGCTGAAGCCTATGCAGAAATCAAGGCCCTGTTTAGCACCAAGTCTCAAACGTGAAGCGCACGAAAGAGTTTACTTCCCAGTGTGCAACATCCACAATTTTTAAAAATTAAAGAAAAATCAAAACTACCAACAGCTAGCTCTGCAAGCTGCTTTGCAACCCACCTCCACCCCAGTTTCCAGTCTATGCTAACTTTCCTGTTATACACTAAACAGTAAACAGTGCTAACTGAAAAAAAGTAACATAGGCGTGCTACACCTTTGGAAATAAACCCCTTCTCTTTTGCTTGTCCGAAACAACGTATTGGCAGACGGACAGATGACAGACGCGTGAACACATAATAGTAGCATGACAGAGTGCCACGACAGCCCCAGCTGAGAAAAAAGAGAAAGAGAAATAAGAGAAAGAGAGAAAAAAGAGAGAGAGAAAGGCGTACATACATTGCCTCCTTTGGGCGAGTGCTTCAGATTATCCTTGGAGCCACACTTTGGCTGAATATGACTGAAGTCCAGCTTCTCGTGTAAAATGTGAACCTAAAATAAAATTGGATAATTATGATAATAATAAAAAAGAAAAAGAAAACACTGTATGTGCCTCATTTAGATAAGTGTGCAGTGAGGGGTCGGGGTCTGTTTGCGTGCATCATTAGAACTAACAATGCTTTTCTTCGTGGTGGTGTATACAGCTCTGAGAATAGCAGTGATACGAATGTTTAATTCCCACTTTAGTGTCTCTCGCTTTGTCCCTTTGTCACTATAGACTTATAATAGACAATAGTCTTCTAGGTTTCTTTACAATCTGACTTCCTTCTAATCGCCCCCTGCTGGTCATTAGAAGGAATGCAGTCTGGCTTCAGTTTCAGAGTCGGCCTTTTATATACAGTCTATAATGACCAGGATAAAAAGGTGCAAGAACCCCAAACAGTGGTGTTACAAACTGCTCGACTCTTATGTTGTAACTGAGACTGCAGTCACGCCCAAGAAATGACCTTCCAAGAATCTTTTACAGAGGACAAATTTGTGTTATTCTCAGAGCTGACCTGGAGGCAGAAATAATCTCACTGGTCAAGTTAAGCCTCACTGTGAGTAAGAAAAACTGAAAGATTGAGTTTCTTTCCTGAGAGATGCTCAGACTGATGCTCAATAAAAAGATCAAGATGTTATAAATATGATGAGGATCAAATCTGCAAATAGAAAACAAGAAAACGTATTTTTCCCCTGCATTAGTAAAAACCCAGCAAACAGTAGTTTTGCTTGTACAGCAAAAATAAAATAAAGTAATAAAAAGGGGGACTGTCTCCACTGAACTGACCTGGATTCTTCCGACAGCTCTGATGTTGATTTATTCCCACGTATAACAACATGTGCTGTGTTTAGAGGTTATCTTTCTCATTCCTTCTGTGGCTGTTTCAGCTCAGAGGTTTCAGCCTTTCTGCAAGGTCGACCAATGACAGAGCGAATGAACTGAACTCAATGACGGCCCTGTTTGGTTTATTTTAAAAACATGAACTAATTATGTAAACTCGGAAAATCACAATACTGAAAACAGAAATACCACATTTACTGTTTTCAGGTCTCTTAAAGTGTTTCTTTAGTTTTGAGTCCAGTCCTTGTACCGGACCATTTTCAGAGGAATGAGCCACTTAACACTGACCCAAGAGTCATTCTAGCTCCTGTAGACTTCAGTCTAAATAGAGTGATTTTGTGTGGAAGAAAAGCTTCTCTGTGAGCAGAAGCTAATATGAAAAGATAGAAAATGGTCCTCTAATGTTTCTGGTCTATATATCTGTCTGCGCTCCTGTGCCGCTCCGCTAAGCCGTGCGTCACCGAGCCTCATTAAAAATTTCTGTCCCTCTGTCAGTTTTCTCCCCAAAGAAGTAAGGAGAGCTGGCAGTGAATCGACTCCACCTCCATATATCACAGGGTTAATGACCTCACCAACACAGCACTGTGGGGACATTAAAATGATCAGTTACACCCCAAAGATTAACAAGGAGATGGTTTCTGTCTCCTATCTGCATGCAGTCCATGTGTTATTTTACGTGTGAGGTACGTCATTGCAAAGGAACATCTCTCAGTTATTCTAACAGCTTGGCCACCTTGAGATCCTCTAAAATTTTTATCTCGTAGGTTCCTAAAAGACATCTTTTTCTGAAAGTCAAGGGTGGATAAAAGGAAGAGAGATGATATATTTTTATGCTGTGACCTTGATGTGACTCCTCCATAGGTAATTCTGCACGCTTGAAATTATTAATACCCAGAGCTGGAAGGGAAAATCCTGCACAGTGACGAAAGCAGCTCCCTCAGGGGCAAATGCTTTTGCAGGCTGGCTGCTCCTTGGAGGCGGTGTTTTCTTAGGAGGAAGGCTTTATGTTACAAAAACAAAACAAAAAAACTTTGGGAGAGCTGAAGGTCACCGGGGAGAAAATTGTTGGGAAAGAAAGAGGAGGAAGACGGAGGAAGAGGGGAAAGGATGCAGCTGATGACGATTCATCCAGACTGATGGAGATGACGGTGGACAGGGAGAGGGCAGAGGACAGTCGGAGGGAGGCAGACACACAGACGGTGGGTTAGAGGCACACCAGACAGTGAGCGAGAGCAAACGCAGAGCATGAGGAGACTATTTGAGCATTTTATGACATCTCTAGAGAGAAAAAGGAGATAAAAACCCATCCTTTTAAAGCTGCCTATTTTTTTTTACTGGTTTGCAGGAGCTGTTTAAGATTTTTCTAAACTCTGATACTCACAGAGCATCCAGTAATACTGAGTCATGATAATAGACAAAAGGATGGATTTAAAAAATCTCTTAAAAATAGTCAAATGTTTTGACTGAGGGAAATAATACAAAGAACGGACAATAATTCAAGTTAAAAACAGCTGTGAAATCGTGATTGGTTTGCAGTTTAAAGTCTTGTGCAGCCTATTTTATTTTAAAATGTGTACTTTACTGCCCCCATGTGGCAGAATTATGTACACACATAATACTTATAAGGACAGAAATCATTAATCTATGGAAATCTGTGCTTTTTCTACCTGCAGATGTTTTCCTGTATTTCTGTGTGCTGCAAAGACAAAAGTCACTCTGTGTCTCAGGGCTGCTTGTTACCTGTCCGCCCTTCGGCTGATGCTTAATGTTGGAGGTGGAGCCGATCTTGGACTTCACATTCTTCAGGTCAGGCAGAGGCTGATTGATGACCTTCAGCTGCCGCTGGACAGAGGATGGAGATTTGGGTGGGGTTCGGATCACTGCCACCTTCTTCTCCTGGAGGACGCTGAAGGACTTGGGCGTGTGGCTGCCCGGGGTGCGCGAGCCGGGCGTGCGGCAGGAGTAGCTAGGGGGCGTGCCGGGTGTGACGGCGGAGGAGCCCGGGGTGGAGGCGCCACTGTGGACTGATCGGGAACGCGCCGAGTCTGTACCTTAAGAGAAGAGAGGGCAGTAATGAGAAGACGAAGGAGGAGGAATGAAAAGAAAACCTTCAAACTATTGGATAGAAAGGAGTGATCCTTCATCTGCTTCTTATGATGATGATGATGGAGGAGAAACACAGCACTGAAAAAGACCTGCTCAGTTTCCACCTAAGCAAACAGCCAAGATCACACACAAGTGTTTGCCCAGGAGCCTGAAAGCACAAACACAGGCAGCTGAATTCATTTAGCTACTGGTGGCTTGTTGCTGCGTTACCGGGGAAGACCCAATAAGATTTTATCCTACATGAGAACAAGGAACACACCTGTTGCTGTGATCCACACCTGCTTTTCTGATAAGATAACTGCAGGGTGGATAAAGCCTATTTAGACACGCTTTATAAATACCTGTTTCCAATGGAAACTAAAGCTTTTTCCCAATTTGTATCACCCTGACCTTTGAACTATGACCTTGAAGCACTAAAATTGGCTTCTATAAGCTGTAAAAACCTGAGATTTTTGGATACATTCATGCAGTGTGTGGTTTTGCACATCTTTATGGCACCATTGTGATGTCATCGTTTGAAAAAATAAAAAGCGTGTCTAATGTCCAAGAGCTTAGGAAAGCCTGGAGGACTATTGCTCAAGAGCACTTTAAAAGAATTACAAAAAAGTCTGGCACCTTGGAAGTAAAATATAAAGAAATGAGGGGTGGCTCAAGACTTTTGCACAGACCTGCAAAGTGTTGTGCTAACATATGAGGTCAATCGATCAGTCTCATGTTCCAGCGGTCCATTGTGGAAGGCACAAACATACTAAATTTACCTTCTTACAAGCAGTTTTTCTGGTCTTAAGGATCACCTGTATCAAACATTACTTCAGCTGCTGTTCTGTGTGATTACCCTCTTTGAATTTCTTGGGGAAATAAATAAATAAAATAAAATCTATTTACTTTTTTGGTACAGTAGAGCTACTCAAAATATGGGACACTGTCTCGATGCATATGGACGAGAAGTCAAGTCTCACATAAAGGGGGACATCTTCGACCCTTCTCGGAACAGGGCAAGATGGCTTTGTACCAGAGGAGGAGAAAGAGGAGATCCTGGTACAAAACCAGGCAATAAGACAAGTGCATCCACAGACCTGACAAGTTTTCAGCTGGTTGAGCGGTTTGATTAAATGATACCCAGAACAGCTGAATTGTGCTTGTTTATGAAAAGGGTAGTACACACTGCTGAATGAAAACCTCTTTCCGGACACCCAAAAGGCCAGATTCATCGCATTTTAACCATTTGGGTGAGAGTTTTCTGATGATCCAGCCCCATTAAACTTGCATGAGGTAAACAAGGCTGGCCACTGAGAAAGAAACAGAGATATCTGTTGCCATTTCCAACATTTCCAATCCAGTTCATGTTTGTTACACAAAAACAAATATGCTTTTCTTTCAAAATCAAGTGACCCTAAACTTTTGTGCAGATTACTGTCCCTCCCTGAGCCAAGCTCTGCCTGAGGTTTCTTCCTGTTAAAAGAGAGTTTTCCTTCCCACTGTTGCCAAAACCTTTCTCATAGGGGTTCATCTGATCGTTGGGGTTTTCTCTGTATTACTGCAGGGATGAAGGGATGATGCTCTCTTCTATGGAAAATATAAGTCCTTATCTTATAGTTATTAAAGCAAACAAGCATAAATAAACTGTATAAACTAATAAACAGATGTCGATGAAGATGGTGTGAAAGGTCTAAAAGGATCTACTAGGTGTTCTACCTGCCATACTAGGGGCTCTTCCAGACCTGGTGTCCGCTGTTCGGAACGCTTTACAGAAGAAGGGAATAAAAAGGGAAAATCAGGGGTAAAACAGCAGGTGGGAAGTGGAAGGTGTTGGGAGTTAAAGTATAATACAAATAATCTGGTGAGTAAAGAAGCAATTAATCTGGGAAGCAAACAATCTGAAGGTTTTGGACCGTGGAGATTCTTACAGGTTGGCCTGGAGGGGGTGCTGTTGTCCTCCTGTTCAGCAGCCGGGATGTGGCGTGTCAGAGACTTGGCCGGCCTGGGGAGGGATGACTTCTTCTCGGGGCTCCGGTACGCTCTCTCCTGGATTAACAGACACACAGCAGAGTTGAGATGCAGGCTGAGGCATGCACATGCTGGTCACAGCCACCCCTCAACCCTTGCTTTTATCCCCCACCCTCACTTTACCTTCTCCACCCATTTCTTAGACAGAGGTGATGGGCGTGAGCACGCGGAGGAGGGACGGGCCTCGCAGAGCTCCGCCTGTACGAGGGGGCTCCGTTTAAGGCTACAGGCAGAGCCGGGCCGGGGGGGCTCGCGATCAAACCCCCGACGCTGCACTGCCATCTTTAATACAACCGCCCTCGTGGGGCTCTTGACCGTGACCATGACAACAGGGAGGAAAGGCATGCAGGGTAGGTGGAAGATGTTCAGGATGGAAAACAGGCATGACAAGCAGATGGAGAAATGAAAAGTTGAGACAGGATGGAGTAAAAATGCAATGTGTTTATTTGTGGCTCATACACAAACAGTCTGTTTGTGTACGTGTGTGTTTTGATCTAACCGAACATATCTAAGAACATTGTTGTCTTTATAAATATGCCAAATGAACCACATGAACATTGGATTATTATTATTTCTGTTTGGTTTAATAATCTTTAGGAATGAAATGAAAGGAACAAGAAACAGAATTTGGCTGAAATCGTTTGAATGAGCTGCGTCGCTCGTTGCTGCACATCATAAGTGTGTTTTTAATGGTAAAATGTAAAATAATTTTGCACTTTTGATGTCTATACTCACAGATTTTCTCTGTCGAGACTGACACAAGGACAGAAGCAAGCATGCAAGACAAAATGATTATGGAGAGAGAGAAAAGCAGACATGCAAAAAAAGAGAAGAAAGCCCAAAAACAAAACAGAAAATATGAAGACGCCATGGCCTAAAGTCGTACAGAAAATGCACTCACCAGCCACTTTGTTAGATAGAACTTTTCAACTGTTTGTTAATGCAAAAGCAGCAAATTACATTGGAGCAACTCAGTGCATTTAGGTCTGTAGATATGATCAAGCTGCTGAAGCTCAAACTGGGCATCAGAATGGGGATGAAAAGTGATTTAAGTGACTCTAAATGAGGCATGGTTGCTGATTCGATCTAATTTTCCAAGCAACCATCAGTAGTGTTTACAGAGAATGGTCTGAAAAAAGAAAATATCCAGCAAGTGGGTAAAGATGCCTTGTTGATGTTAGAGGTCAGAGGAGAATAGCCAGCCATTTGAGCTTATAGGAAGGCAGTAACCCCAAAATAAAAAGGCACACATGGGAATCACACGGGAATCCAGGTGAGGGGTAGCCAATAAGAAGAAAGCGGTCTTTTAGGGATCAATATTACTGAGAGATGATGAAAACACTCTTGGAATAACCTTAACTTTGTGAGGATTTCAATTGAAAGACAAAAAATAATAAACGTTGACTTGTTATACTTACAGTGGTCCTCTCCCTGGACTGGTGGGCCACACTGAGGGGCTGATGGTGCTCCACACCTGTGAAGCAAACATGTTCATCAGTGTGACACACACAAATGCACATTTGCTGAATACAAGGTGAAAAAGTGGACATATGAGCACATTCATATTACAGAAGCACCTTCTGTACACGTATCACGACATTTCACGTCACCCTCACTTCGCTTGTTGACAGAACACACAACCTTCAAACATGCGGCCATTTTCAGGAGACATACACACGCACACAAGTGTTAAACCAGAGTTATTCAATACCAGTCACAATGAATAACATCATCACTGAGCAGAAAAAAATAAAAGCATGAATTTGAAGCAGAGCGGGAACAAATACTCCATGTTTGACAAAATGAGAAAAAACAAAGCATGTTTAAAGCTTTTAGAAAAATAAAACTGAAAAAGAAACCCAAAGCAGACCAGACATGACAGAACTTTAAAAAATAAATCAGCAGCACATGATGTTTGCCAGCTACACTGCACCTTGCTTGATTCCTCAATGAGCCATCAATGGAGAGAGAGCAAAGACATCAAACGCCACATATCCAAAACTGATTTACATTTGAAAAAATGCTTTAATTATTTGGGTGTTGCTCTCTCTCTATCCACGGCACTGACTCCGGGTGAAAAGTGTTCACCTGTGGCCTTGCGTCTAGCAGAGCCGTGAAGCACAGCAGGCCTAGGATGTCTGGCCGCCGCTTTGGCTACACCCTTTCGAGACGGGGAATGACTTTGGAGGGCTGACACCTTACTCTGGTCAGCCCTCCTGATGCCTACTAGCAGAGAGGAGAGACAAGGTTATACCGACATGCATACCTCGGTTAGATGACAAGGATTATAAATTTCAGGCGTAAATACAGAATTGGAACCTTTTTTCTTCTTTATCTCCTCTCTTGGTGGATGGTGGCTCAGTACTTTGCGGGATACTTTAGACTCAGTGGTGGCCCTTGATCTGCCGGGGCCCCGTTTAGCGGGTCTGTCCACCACCACAGGCTTATTGGTCGAGCTCTGGGGCTGAGGAAGGGCTTCGATTTGCTCAGTCATAATACTTTTGTCATCATCTGCAGTGGAGAAGGATCAACAGAGGGCTAATTCTCCACGCTCCTTGCTAGCTAGGAGCTAGCTTAGCACAAAAGACACATTTCCAAACAAGTTTTCTGGTGCTAGCAAGTTTTTAAACCAAAATTATTAAACTAAATAAACATTTAAAGGCTTTTAATCTTTTTTTAAACAACTGATTTATTAACAGGTTTACTCTGGGTACCTTGTGAATCCATCCAGCCACTGTCTGTATCTAGGATGGACACGTCCATGGTGGTTTCATCGTTAGGTGCTTGATCGGTCTGGCTAAGAACATCCGAGGTCTCCTCCTCCACCTTCCTCACCTTCTTTCCATCCTCTTCTTCTATCATTTTATGATCTTCCGTTCCTTCCTTTTCCTCCTTTGTTTCCTCTTTCTTCACCCCTTCGTACTCGTCTGTCTTCCCTTTCACCTTATCTGTGTCTAAGTCCTCTTCTATTTTATCTGCCTCCATGTCTTCTCTGCCTCCTTCCTCTGTTTGCTGTGTCAGCTCGTGGTCAGAGCAGGGAGACAAGTGCGAACTGTCTGTTGCAGGTTCGTCACTGTTTTGGGCGCTGTGACTCCATTCTTCTGCTCCAGACTTTGGATCTTCTTCCAACATCTGGTCATCCACCATCAGTCTCACTTGTTCTGTCTTTTGCTCTTCCTTCCCAGCTTCTTCAGTTTGACTCTTCCTTGTTTCATCCGGCTCTTGGGCTTCTTCCATTATCTCTTGAGGCTCCTCTGCAATCTCAATATCATCTTCCTCCTCTGCTTCTTCATCTATTTGTGCTTGAGGGATAATGATGATCGGAGAAGATATTTGGAGCTTCGGTGAGCCTTTCACCAGACTGCTTTTTTGCTGCTGGTTTTGGTCATTTTTCTCATCTGTGTGCTTTGTAGTAATTAAATCCTGAACAGTGTTTGAGGTCTGTTGCCCACTTTGGATTGTCTTAGCTTTGTCTGTGCTCTCTTCTAAAGACTGAGATAATCCTGAAGCCAAGTCTTTGTTTGGCATTTCTGGTTCATCACTTCTTTCTTCAGATTCTTTCTGCTCAGGCTTCAGATTTTCTTTGTCTAACTCTGACTGTTTATTATCAACGTTTTCAGATGCTTTTAGCTCTGATGGGTCATCTTTCTGTGCTTTCTCTCCTGCAGTTTGGGTTTCTGATGATGTGTCATCTGGGGACTTGGGGGTTGTTGGAGTTGGAGGAACCTTGGTTCCAGTTTCTGTAGGCGCGAAAGTGAACGAACTGTCTGGTGGGATAGGTGAAGCTTCTCTTGATGGGTCTTTTTCAACATCTACCTCAGGGATAGCTTGAATCTTTATGTTCCCTGGCAACCCAGTCTCCAAACGAAATTCACTCAGTCTGTCTTTTGAAGTAGTCATTGGGATTCTTAGCCGATCCGGTTTTATTCCACTGGTTACAGCTTTTTCAAGGATCAGGTTAGACTTTACTGGTGAGCCTTTCTTTTCTACCACTGGTATTTGAGAGATCACAGGGGTAACCTCTTTGTAATCTTGTTGTTGTATTCCTTTTGAAACATCTTTTGCTTTCAAATCCCCTAGATCCTCCTCTACTTCCCCCTCTACAGAAGGGAAACGCTGGTGTGGAGAATCCCCGGGACTGGGTACATCAGCGGGAGAAGGCATGGGCCCTGAATACTCACTGAAGACACAGTAGCCCACCTCCTCCAGCTGGTTTTCTTGTGAGAAAACACTTGGGGCTTGATCTGTCAAGGCAAGCTTGGCTAAAGAACTTCCCACAAGGGCAGATACATTGGCGGGCACTGACTTTCTTCTCATGTAGTCAACCTCCATCCTCTCCAGGGATGGACGAGGTAGGGCACCAGCCAGGTCCAACATCTCAGAGAGGCTTCCTGATTGTTTAGAACTATCTGTGTGCTTATCATAAGGTAAGGGCTCATCTGCCACGGTGGGGATATTTTCAGGTGTTTCAGTGTTAGTTGGGGTAATGGAGACAGCTGGTGGAAATGTAGGTGGATGGCTCACCACAGATGGAGTTGACGGATAAACCTCTGATTCATCATAGCTTCCACTGATTGGATACAAGCTTCCCATGAAGATCCTTGATTTCTCTTCCTTCACCGTCTGTCCGGCTGAAGACCCAACAGTAATGTTCAAGGAAAGACTTCTTTGTTCCAGTCCCAGTTTACCAGAAGATGTGTTGACATTTTGCTTTTGTTGTTTCTCCATATTCTGCACAATGTTTTCATCATCTCCACTTAATTTTATCTCTGCCGTTGTGCTGAGCTCATAATAGCTCTGGGTTTGTGGCAACTCTTCTTCTCGACCCTCCATGGATGTGTCAAAGTAGGTTTTTGATCCTGACACGTGTTCTACAAAAACATCCGATCTGTCAAGTTCTGGACTTGACGTCAGAGTTTCTTGCGAAAGGTCTGTTTTTTGAATATCAGTGAGCAGTGGTGTGTCATGCAATCTACAGTCATTTGCACCATGCTGGTCCTCCTTATTAACCGCCTCAAAAACATCAGTTTTTTCTTTGCTTTCATTCATATTTGACCCTGACTCACTTGGTAAGATAATTCCTGCTTCTTCTTTTTCTTCTGCCATAAGTTCTGATGAGGCCTCTGTCACAACAACTTCTTTTGCTTCTTTTTCTTTAGACTCTGAAAGTAATTTTCTGTCAGTGACCTCTTCCTTCCCACCCTCTCTGTCTTGATTACCCTGCTCTGTTGAGGAAGTGCAGGGGAGAGGTTTCTCTCTATCAGAAAGAAGGGGAGGGCCAGTCGAGGCAGGTTCTTCTCCTTCTGCCTTTGCTCTTTGTTTCTCAGGTGGCAATGGTTCATCTTCCTTCATAGTGGACTCACAAGATGGTTTACTGACTCTCTCTTCTGGCTGGGCTGCGAGTTTGAAGGATACTGTACAACTTTGTGTCGGGTCATGTTAGCTAAAAGCTTTGCTTGCAGCATCCACAAAAGCTAGCCAATACAGTCAAGCCGGCGCCGTCTGCACATAGATACAGTAGCTCTCCATCAAGCAATACACACAGCACAGTGTATTTTGTGGCAGGCCACAACAGCACAGAGGGGGGATCACAGCACCTAATATAGCGTGCAGAACTGGAATGAAGGAATGAGTTGCATGATGTTAGATGACAAGAAGAAAATGATACCCGAACACACTGAATTCCTATTGCAATACAGGAGGATTTATAAAATATGGTCATCAACATGGTGATCAAAATAAGTTACTTTTATTTGATGTATAAATGGTGTTACTGCAATTTCTACTGCAAACATTGGCATACTGTGGATATGAATGAATTGTTACAGTGCACAAATTATAAAACTAATATTTGCAATATAATCTTTATTAAGTTTCACAATAGTGATGAGCAATGAGGGTGAATCTTATTATCCTAAGTGTGTTTTTAGCAACAATAGGAAATTAACTTTTGCTCTGGGATGAAATGAAAACAACAGTGAAACTGAAAGCAGTGATACAACAGACTCAAAATACATTCAGGACTGATTTGTGAGGCACCCATACATGTGGGTACTCTCAGAAACAGCTGCTTCACACACAATTATTCCAGCAAAACCCACATAAAAAATATAAAGAGCGATAATTCTAGCAACAATTACATCTACAAGGCTTTACAGTTTAGACAATGATATTTGCATTTGCAATGTAGCTGGCAATACAAAGGTGCAGAAATGGATTGACTGTAATGTGGTTGATCGGGCGTTCTGATGTCGCTCCGATGGAAAGCAAATGGTAATGTTTTGGATGAAAAAGCACAAACTCAAAATGCTGCCACGTCATTTTGCAACTTCAGGTATTGAAGCGGAAGCTTAAGGATTTCAGAGCAACAAAGCTGCAGGAAGGCTGGCAGCAAAGCCTCAGTTGCATTACAGTTCATTAAGAGTTTTTGAACCCGCTACAGAACACAAGAGGAGCATGCAAAATAGGTTACGGGCAGACGTACACTCACGCTGTACCCTCACACAAACTGTATGCACACACAGAAAACCACACACACCTTTTTGTGATGGGTTGTGATCACCTTGATGACTTCCTCCATTGAGGGCCTCAGGGGTTTGGGCTTGCTGGAAGCCCAAAGCCTGGGGCTCTGTTAAATAATTTGTTTGTTCTAAGAGCAAATCTCTTGGCTGCTCATATGTCACATCCTCTTGGTGACTGTTGAGCTCCTCTGGAGCCTCCTCCTTCTCATCCTGCTGTTGACTGACAACCTCTACTTTATCCTCTTTGGGCGGGGAAGGAAGACGCATAGATGAGACATGGAGGATGACAAAACTGGGATTACATGGTTTACAAGATACTTTCAGCTCTGATGGAGATGCATGGGATGCAATCGACAAGACTTCTAGCTTGGTCTTTATAATTAAATACATAATATTTAACGGTTTGCATACTAGATGTAGAAGCGGTTACAGCATCTTACTACAATAGTATATAACAGTATATAACAGGGGTCCCCAATCCCAGTCCACGAGGGCCGGTGTCCCTGCAGGTTTTAGATGTGTCCTTGATCCAGCACAGCTGATTTAAATGGATAAATGACCTCCTCAACATGTCTTGAAGTTCTCCAGAGGCCTGGTAATGAACTAATCGTGTGATTCAGGTGTGTTGACCCAGGGTGAGATCTAAAACCTGCAGGGACACCGGCCCTCGTGGACTGGGACCCCTGCTCTAAGCCATCTGTCTTTTTATTCATAGACTGTACGTAAAAGATGGGCATAGCCTCTGTGTCGGAAAAGTGCCTTAAAGTTCAGTCGGTATTTGTATTTTGAGGTTATTTAATATAAAAAAAGGGATATTGTACTTATAAATATGCATAGATAAGTTATTATTAAGCTATTAAAAGTACATATGAGTGGGTGCTGGTTTGTGGAAGCTGCCATGTCACCCTGCCATCTTGAATGCAGTTGCTAGGAAGAACGGTTTATATATTTGCCCATAACTGACAATGAGCTGGCTAAAAATAACAACAGCTGGTTATAGGCTAATAAAACTCACACTTTACTTCTGATTAACAGTTTGATTAGGTTCTTACATGGTATGAGAGTTTATTCACTAAATGTCTGAGTCCAACAATGTTACATTCACTTCGAAGAAAGTTTCACTAACAGCAGGTAACAGAGGCTAATAGCAGCTAAGTGAGGCTAACAGCAGCACTCACTAACATAAAATTTCAGGATAGCCTCAATAACTGACCTCAGTATCACTGTCATTGGAGAGAAATGAGCTTCCTTGATTCACTGACCTGTATTGACCTCCTTTCACAAAGTTTTACAGCCTCCTTCTAAGTAAATAAAGCACGATGCCTCTCACCCAGCATTGACAGCTGAGGTAAACAGTGGCCTAACTGCCTACACCATCGGGCGATCTGGTCCGGAGTTGCTTTTGCCGTGTGAGAGCACTTACTACAGGTGAATAGTGCCCAAAGCTTTTGAGGTGACTACAAAATATTAAACTGATTGTTAATTGACTGTATTAGATTTCCTTCTTTTTCCTTATTTATTGCTAAGTGTTGATATTATTCAAGTATCTTAAAATATAGTGTGTACAACATTGCACTTCTTACACACACAGAAGCAGAAACATATCGACCAGCCTCGTCGGTTATGGGGTACAGTCTAATTTTAATATTTTTTATCTGTCTTTGATGACTAAAACATGTTTGTCCTATATCAATCCTTGATTGCAATCTACAATTTACTGAGATCTAGCGGTACAAAGTTTAGATAGTATAACTTTAAACCTGTTGGCCAGAACGGGGCGACTCGTCTAGCAGATGGAACAATAACAACCTTATTTGTCACGTCTTTTACAACCCCAACAGACATTTTCCTGAAGAGTGTGGCGTCTCATGTACTAGCTCCAATTCTTATTGAGTAGAAAAGCCATTTAAAGTCAACATTACACGAAATCAGTGTATGATTAAGCGCGCGACCTCAGAGTCAGATTCATTCTCTCCCACCTCAGGTTTCAAAAAGCTAAGATGGCAATGACTGAAAAAAAAGCATTACTTCACAAACCAGCTGTCAAAGTAGCTATTTCAATCTTTTTAATACGGTCTATGAGCATATCTCATTATCCCACAGATCTAAATTTCAGACACTGAGTAAAGAAACTAACCCTAAACCATGCAGTGAGACTATACAACGCTACACTTTTGTAATTGCATGCCACATGTCAAGAAGAAACACGCAGATATGTTAAATAGCTGAAAGTCAGACTTGGAAAAAATCAATACACAGAGTGAGATAGGGAACAACAGAGGAGATGCTGAGGGGTGGAAAGCAGACTAATGAAATGAAGGACTCCAGTGGCTGGTAATGTACCATTGCCTGAATGGAGGAAGAGTGTTTGTGTTGCCTAGTCCTTGTGTGCAGGGTTCACGACTCAACTAACTGTTATGTGTTTTAAACCAATGCAGGAGTGTGGACAGGACAGGGCGGCATGCTATGCATGCTCCAAACTCCTTAAAGGTGATATGACGATCAGCTGGCATGCAGACAGAGCACCGTGAAATTAAACGGTAGGGGGAAAAGGAAAGAGAGAGAGGAGGAAGAGGGTGCCCCATCTTTAAATCCTAGGGACAAGTGTGCTTGGGTGTCTTTTAGAGACTTTTGTGCCACTCTCACAGCCATTCACACCGTCAACCTGGATAGCCTGGATTGGCTTTAAGTGTGTATAGGTGTACCTTGTGCCACGGGCCCAATCTGCTCAGCGGATGGAGAGGGGGGAGGGGAGGGAGGCAAATTGGCTGAGTCATCCACTGCGAAGGAGAGAGAGAGAAAGACACACACACACACACACCGGGAAGACAAGACATGGATGGGAGGAAGGAAATGAAGACGATTCACTCTGCTGACCTTATCTCTTTGTGAGGTCTCCCTTTGAATTCAGAGCTTGGCAGGTTGTGTGTGCTTCATGAATGGTAAGTGCTCAGCACAAGACTGGACGCTTTCTCTGAGATTTAATAAGTTGGGCCTTTTGTTTGCTGCCCGTTGAGGATAAATGCAAACAGACTCACTAACTTACCCAAATGATGCAGAGAAACTCTTTTTTTTAAAAAACATTTTATTAAGCTTTATAAGGCAGAATACACCCAAGATCAACACATCATAAACTTTCCAAATGTACTTGTTAGACGGTGGCACAAATATCATTGGTTCTCATTTAAATTCTAACATGGTGTTGTAGCACTGCATTATCTAAATTACAAGCTTATTTCTTGCCTAGTTTTTCTCTGTCTGTTTTAAGGGTTTATTCATTCAGTTTTCTTGGTATTTATTTATTCAGCTCAACTTTTTATGAATGCTTTTAGTAAACAATTTAATTGTTTATTGGCAGCAAACATTGCTGGAACCCTTATATCATGCAGGCGCTGGACCGCAGAGAAGTGGATCTTGATGCTGTTTCCATGTAGATGTAATGCTGTCTGTTTAATGTTGTCTTTTTTTTTTTTTGCAGGCAACTAATTTGGTTGAGAATAGACTTTAAACAATGTATAGTGCTTTGCAAAAGTCTTAAAGCCACCCCTTGTTTCTTTATATTTTGCTCGAATGGAGCCAGACTTAATTTTTATTTTTAAAGGGCTCTTGAACAATAGTTCTCCAGGTTTTCTGAAGGACTTTCAAGTGATTAGTTGGACATTGGCATTTTCAGTCCAGCCGTTGTACCTGACCATTTTAAGAGGAATGTTTTTGTTTGCTAGCCACTTACACTGACCTGTGAATCATTCAAGTATAAAACACTCAAGGAATGAACCAGTTGTATTGTGTCTACATATAACAGACAACTTGGCAAAGAGCCAATTTTAAATTGTATCTTTAGACACTTTGTTACTAGCAGCCTGTCATAAAAACACATAATTTGTTCTCATTTCTTTAGTTGAAACTCTGAAAAATACCAAAGATAACACAGTTTCACATAAAATAGTATTTTTGCACCAACAATGTGATTTCCAAAGAGATTTTGAAAAATTTGCATATCTCATCATGGTGTGCAGTGTGTCCTTAAAAATAATTGAAGAAACTGGGCAAAACAAGAAGTATCAGGCTTAAAAAAACCCAAACCCTAAAATATTGACTATGTTTGGAGGAGGTCAGTAGAGAGAAACGAGAGTGACAGCCGTCTACAGCCATCTGTGAAACACGGTGGAGGCTCTGTCACGGTTTGAGCTGCATGTCAGCCAGTGGTGTTGGAAGTCTTGTCAAAATGTAGACACAGAAAAGTAGCATCAGATTTTGACTGTGCAATACAATCTGGAAACGATCTGATTGGCAGCAGCTTCATCGTTTGATTGACTGGCCTCTCCACAGCCTGGAACTTAACATCATTGAAGCAGTCGATTGGCAAGAGCTTCATTTTCAGCATGACAATGATCTTAAACTCACTGCCAAAATCATAAATGTTAGAAAAGAATAAAGCTGAAGAATAAAGCTGGTCACACCAATATCGACTTTCAAGCTCATTAGAAACTTTACTGCATTTCCATGGATGTTTGGACATTTCAATAATCACTGCACCTATTTCCCATTCTCCTAGTAAAATATAAAGAAAAGAGGCTGGCTCAAGACTTTTTCACAGTATAATAATATACTGCAATTATATAATAATTTAACCTTCCAGTTTTGTGCATTTGCTGATTGCTGATGATGATTATAACTGTTCGAGACAGTTTATCTATAGCCTAGTAGGTTTATAATCATAACTTTTTTGATAACTTTTTTCCCCTTTTTGGCTACTTTCATTTTTTGCTAGTTGTTAACTTTTGTGCTCAATTTCAATCCGGTCCACTGCGCTCTTAAATCTTATTGTAATTCTACTTTGTCAGACGAGTTGAGCTGATCCTTCCACTTAACACCGTTTGGGAATCACCAATTTTACACCCACCAAAGAGCCATCACTGTACCTTCCCCAATGTCCTTCTGCCTTTGTTAACACAGCTACAGCAGACTGTCCATGTTCAGCACTCATTCAATCAAAACACTTTCATTTGTTCAAGTGCCTTCATGGGATTGACTGCTCTTGCCCAGCATGATGGAGCCAATCACAATCCTCACAGCTGTAGACCCATCTGGTGGTGTGTGCAGGCACTCCAATCAATGCCATTGATACAACTTTGCATGCACATGCTTTTGCACACACTCGCAAACACACCGCACGCCTACCTGACGTCCCAGGATGCGCAGCCGCCCCGCCCCCGTGGTATCCATTCTCTCTATAGGCTGAGCTGTAGGCGGAGTAGCCATTCTCGCCATTCTCCTGGCCGTTGGAGGCCCAGTGCCCCTCTGGCTGCTGACCGTCTGCCATACCTGCCTGCTGGGAATCCGGGGAGGGGAAGGGTCACCTGTTGTGTCTAAGGGTGGGGGGCGGGAGAAAAGACAACGTATTATATAACAATAATAATAATAAACAGATGAGTCTTGGCAGAGATGAGTCTTTGCTGCAACAATAAGAGGGAGAAAACCCCCTGCGTGGTGAAGGTTACAGAATTGGCCACTAGGGGGAGCACTGTGCTACGCTGATGCTTTACCGGCCGGCCTTTGTCTCAGCATCCACGTGCTGAGACAGGAGGGAGAATATGTGCATCTCATTTGTCATGATTCATTAGTTTCTTTGTTTGGTCTTGCTTTTATCATAAAGGTGTATATGGCAACACCGCCTGATAAAATACATGCCTTCATTGTACGATTATTTGGATTAACCCCCCCCTGCCTCCCCCACAGAGTGCAGGGATGGAAAAAAAGCAGGTGATTAGTAAAAAACAAACAAATTCTTTCAATTTTTAATCCAAAATATGTGACACTCTGCTGTAGAGAGGCTATGACACCGTGGTTGAACACACCCTTGATATCCCATAAGGAGGCTGTTACCATGGCAACCACAACGGGCCTTAAGGGTAGTGGGGAGGGGGGGGGGGGGGGGGGGGGGTCCGGCAGATGGGTTTGACAGGCTCACCCTTTCAGTAGCAAACAAGTGCTCAATATGCACACAAATCTCGGAATATAACACAGCGACCACATTTCCACCAATTACAATAACAAAACGCTTTGTTGCATTCAAGTACGTGCTGCTGAAGTATCTACGTTTTAATCAAGCCTCACTTAAAGCTATGTTTTACCCTCCAGAGCAAACACATAATGTTGCCTCCCGTGTCTGCCATTCTCCCTAAACAGGATCATTATAAACAAGCAGCTGCAAATTATTTCATCATAACAAACCATCAAGAAGACTCCTTTCTTCTTCCTCTCCCTTCTGAGGCACAACCTTCATGCAGGCAGGGGCCGGTCAGTCAGACTTTCAGCAGAATGTTAATACATCTATTATACCCCCAAACTATGGAATAAAAATAACCATCACGCCAGCGATTGTGTCGCCTCATCCTTACACTCCTTTCCTGTCTCCTTTCCCACCCTGCAGCGTCGCATGATGACAGGCCCGCAGTGATCGGGGCTAATGTCTGCTGCAGTGTGAGGCTCAGACAGAGAGGGAGAGAGAGAGATGAAGAAGGAGTAGAAGGAAGACCTACTGACACTCAAAGATACTAGGCCAAACTGTCTGAGACTAAAAATCTCAGCCCAGGGCTCAGTCTAGTCCCAGCTGTTGCTAAGGAAGAAAACTGGTGCGCTGACAGCCACATGGTGCTCATGGTGGTTCAGAACCGCTCTGACCTGCTTTTAGCTTCTTTTTCAGCAATATTGTGCCACACTTGGCATTCACACATTGTCCCTGCAAAGGATGTCATAAACCCTGGCTGTTTAAATAAAGACGTTGAGTAAAAAAACAGGTTAATTTACAGAGTTTTGGGCCAATTAAAATCTTCAATTAAAGAGTACTGCCTGTTTACAGTACTATTAAATTACACATTGACCTTAGGAGCAGAACATGTATTTTTTCCATACTTCTTAAGGATACTGATAAATAAAATTAAAGCAAAGACATTCAAGAAACGCGTGTGGATTGGTGTGCTTCTAAACAGCATCCAGACATGATCAGGACGACCTGCTGAAGTTTAAACTGAACATCAAAATGAGGAAGAAAGGTGATTTGTTCTCCATTCTGCATCCTCCATTCAACAGTGATCAGTATACAGAGAATGATATGAAAGAGCAAATATCCTGAGGAGAATAGCCAGACTCCTTTCAACGGATAGGATGGTAACAGTAACTCAAGTAATCTCAAGAAGACCACACTGAGTGCCACTCCTGTCAGCTAAGCAGGAAACTGAGGCTACAGTTCACACAGATTTGCCAAAACTACACAACAGAAAATTGGAAAATTGTTGCCTGGTCTGGTGAGTCTCAATTTTTGTGACATTCAGATGTAACTTGATTTAAACAACATAAAAGCATGGATCCATCTTGCCTTATCACGATTCAGGCTGGTGGTGTAATGATGTGGTGGATATTTTCTTGGCACCTTTTGGCCTCCTTATGGCCTCCTTAGTACCAACTGAGCATCCTTTAATTACCACACCCTACCTGAGTATTGTTGCTGACTATGTCCATCCATTTATGTCCACAGTGTACCCATAACACACCCATCAGGTGTCAGAAAGTTCACCGAGTTCACTGTACTCAAATGGCCTCTGCAGTCAGCAGATCTCAGTCTGGTAGAGCACCTTTGGGATGTGGTGGAGATGGAGATTCTCATCATGGATGAGTAGTTGGAAATAACAACTCTGTGATGCTATTACTTTAATATGGTCTTAATATGGTGTTTGGTGAGTGTATAAACAAGCAAATTCTGATTTTTTTAAATCCCCAGATTAGAATTATACTTAATTTATTCTGTGACCTTTGGACTTAAGTAACACTTTATACTGAAGTCACGCCAAATTGTCTATTTTTTTCTGTTGTTTGGCTTTGCCAACTCTCCAGACCTTGCTCTCCAGGCACACCCTGTCATCCTCGCACACTTAACATGATTCGACATTGCCCTCTCGCACCGGTTCCCCTTGGTTGTTTACCAGTCTTAGTGTGTTAGAAAGGGATAAAGTCTGCAGTGGCTATTTTCCAACCACAACACCAAAAAATTAGAAGATTAAATGAGGCGTATTCTGCAGTGATGAAAAGCCCTATAACAGTTTTCCTCTCATGTTTCCCACAGCAATCCCTCTCTTTTAAGACACAAGATACTTTAAGAAATACACTCTGCAGGGTTGAACAGACAAAGTGCAACAAAATGAAGTTTGATCTTTATATTTTTAGGCATTTTTTAGATACAATCCTAACAGCAATAGCACAGCTTGAGGACCATCACATTTTTCTAATGCTTAGAGGGTTAGCTCAACAGCACTAGGAGTCAAAAGTGATCCGTCAAATTCCATCACATCTCGAGTTTGATGCCTTAAATGAAACGTTCCAGCGTGATCGCTCGCAGAGAAGAAGAAGAGAAGGTGTGGCAGCAAGCCTGAGGCTAATCGGACATGAGTGGGTTTCTCTTCTTCGTCTTTCTTTCCTCTTTTACTGTCATCGTCTCGCGCTCTCATGACCCCCTGCTGCGCTCCTCTCTACCTTCCACCCCCAGCATCTCATCGCACCACCCAAGCTCTAATCCCACCACATTTCCCTCCCTGTCTGCACCTCATCCCCCCTTCCAACCCCACCCCAATCTGGGTCACCCATCATGCCTCCGTAGAGCGCCACTCACATCGGAATGTCACCATCCATTTAGGATGGAGGATGGAATCTCTGGCAGCCTGTCTCAGTAGGCCAACCTGGCCTTAATCCTCTGTGGGAGAGGCCGAGTGTGTGTTTGAATGTGTGTGTGTGTTGGAGAACCTTTGTGTTTGCAGCTAGGATCAGCACGGTCACTAGGTAAGATTTTCTACACCACACTACAGATTAACAGTATCATTTAATCTCTTCTATTTGCTTTTGAGCAGACTAATCTCACGATAGTATCTACTGAATATCTGTATGAAATGAACGTGTTATAGAGATATAGATATTTTATTTATTGTTCGTGTCTTTTTTCAAGCAAATCAGCTTGTTACACGCGCATTGGTGCACTGAATGATGGCTGACTGTCACACTGAACAGAAGAACTGTGAAGTACTAAAGGACAAAAAAGTTTCCCGTGACCTGTAATCAACCCAGAATCCAGTGGCTTCCTCCTCTGGCAGCAGATGGACAGATTATGTTTTGCTGACTCAGCAGAACATGTGGCGGGGGGCTGGGGGGGTATGAAGCGTAATGAGTGCCTTCAGCGAAGTGTGAATGAACTGTGTAAATGCTGGAGAGCAGCACGATGAGCGAGGCACGCGCACACACAAACTCACAGCCGTGAACACGAGGCAGGGGTGATATCCACTCCTTACAGATTAAGTGCCGTAATAACTGGGGTAGAGGTGCCCTGAGATTATATTAGCACCTCTTTCAAAAGCACTGTTTTCTAGATAATGTTGATATTACTCAGTAAAAATACATTAAATATTTTAAATCATGTGATAATAAAACTGTAAAAAAGCTCAAGGTTGTTTGTGTCCTACTTTTTATTTATTAATACTTTAAACAATAACCTGAGTATCAAAAACTAATGTCACCAGCCTTTCTTTTTGCTGTGTTTACATCACTATGTATCTGCATTCCTATCAAATAACTGCTTCAAGAGATCTAAGTGACTGTATCCGGGTCTCCTTCCCTTTCTTTGGTCACAGTCCAGATCTGTCCATGTATCTCCTGCCAAGAAGATGAGCTAGACTCATACATGGTAAAATAAGATTTTTATCGACTCATAAAACTTGACGATTGATGATTACTTAGTTTTTTAAAATGTCTTTTATGTTGCTGCCTCGTGTCTCGGTGCTCTATTTTTTCTCTTCTCTTCTCCATCACACTCTTCCAGTCATGGTGGATGGCTGCCTCTCCCCGAGCTCTTGGGTCTCATGAAGGACTCTTACCTGTTAAAAGGGAGTTCTTCCTCCCCACCGCTGATAAGTTGTTCCTCAAAAGGGATCGTAAAATTGTGGGACTGTGGAATATAACCTCCTTAAACCTCTTTAATTTGTCAGTAATGATTGGGGTTCATATATACAGTTTTACTAATAAACTTTTCAACATGTCCACATACATGTCCCTAAAGAGGACAATATAACAACACTGGATGACTGATTTGACTGATAAGTCCTGTAAGTTTTGAGGTGGAGGCTCCATGGATCAGACTTTTGTCCAGCACGTCATAGATGCTGGATTAGATTGCGATCTGGGGAATTTTGAGGCCATTCCTGAACCATTTTTACTTTGTGGCAGGGTGCATTATCCTGCAGAAAGAGTCCACAGCCAGCAGGGAGTACTTTTTCCATGAACTGGTGCACATGGTCTTCAGTGCTTAGATACATAGTTTGTTTTCAAACCATGACACTTGCCGGTCATGTGAGCAATGCACATGAACCCAACTATCCACATGATGTAAAAGAAAACCTGATTCATCAGACGAGGCCATCTTCTTCCATCGTTCATGGTCCGGTTCTGCTGCTCATGTACCCATTGTGGGAACTTGTGGATAGAGGTTAGCATGGGCACTCTGACTGATCTGTGGCTATGCACGTTCTTCTGCAACAAGCTGTGATGAACAATTTGATATGCAGTAGCTTGTGTGCTGGATCAGACCATACGGGCCAGCCTTAGCTGCCCATGTGCATCATTGGCCTGTGGCCACCCATGACCCTGTCTCTGGTTCAGTGCTGTTCCTTCCTTGTATCACTTTCAACAGAAACTGATCACTGCAGACTGGGAACACCCAGAGGAGCTGCAGGTTCGGAGATGCTCGGAACGATTCATCTAGCTATCACAATCTGGCCAGTTTGTCAAACTTGCTCAAATCCTTATGCTTGTCGTAATGGTCATAATGTGATGTCTAACTGGTGTATGTAAGTTATACTTGGTAGGTTTTAACTTAACTTTAACTTATTATTACTGTTAGTAATTTCTGAGCTAATTTCCTTGACCCTTCCAAAATTTCTCCAAGCTTGAAAAAAATCCTTTAAATTTGTACATATGTGCATTAGTTAAACACATTGCCTGCTGCAGCTGTCACCAAAACACGATGTAGGCTGAACTGATATGTGTTCATCACACAAACAAACCCATACAGGTGCTTAGTCATCATCATAGTAACCATGACAATATATTCACTTTATGTAATCTAAATGCTCCTCACTCGAAAACAATGACAACAGTAAGTTCATTAATGTGTGCTGTGCAGTTCATTTTAAGTAACCCACACCTGCAAACTGATGTTCCCCCTTTTAAGGCAATTCAGGGTTGAGTTTAACTGAAAGCAACTGCTGGCTTTCTGCACCCTTTATTTTCAGCCCCCAGCAGTAGATGTTCCCTGGCATGCATCAGCCCCATCCTGCAGTGATGTCATTGTTTCCATGGTGATATAACAGCCAGTGCAACCAGTAGAGGAGTGTGACTTTGACCACGTTATGGATCCACAAAGAGGTCAGCAGAGCCTGCAGGATCCGGGGGGGGGGGGGGGGGGGGGGTCACAAATGGGAGCGGAGCCGTTTAACTCATCAATATCCTGATAGCTGGTTACAGGTTGGGCTCTAGATGTCATTTTAGGCTTTTATGCTGCTGGTGGTGCTAATGGGGGCGGTATTAATTATATATTTTTGCATGTAGACTCTTTAGTTGCTATGACAGTAAGAAAAATACCACACAGAGAAATAAAGAGAAATAAATCAAGAATGTATGCCTTTCATGCTTTGATTACAAAAATAATCAATAAAAGAAAAAGAAAACTTGAGAAAACTCCTAATTTTGTTAATCATCTTGCAACCCTTCCAGTTTAGTCTTGGCTCCTATTGTCGTTTCCCACACCTTTTGCTTTTCAAAAAAGGTTACAGCCAGATTGTTTAGATACATAAGGAACACACATCGAAAGAAAAACAACACAGTCAAGCATAATAAACTGCATGATCAAAAACTGTTTGCTTCTGCAGTATCTTCCCCGGCACATCTGTGTCAGGTGAACCTGTGCATTCAATGGTGTCAGCGTAATTGGCAGAATCACTGCTCCCCCTGGTGGAGCCCCTGTTCCAAAATCGACACCTATACTGTATGTTCAACTAAAATTTGCAGCTGCCCAAATGGACAAGCCAGATGCCTTCTGGAGAAAGGTTTTATGGAGAGATGAGACAAAGACTGAGATGCTTGGTCACAATGACCAGAGGTATGTTTGGAGGAGTAAAGGTGAGGCTTTCAAACCCAAGAGATGACTCAGTTCATCTCGGCTGGAGATGGTTTGCTCTGCGCCGAGTCAAACTGGGATATCAGAGAGGAATCGCTGACCTGACGTCAACTGAAATGAAGTTACTGCTCAGAGACATGTAGACGGGGTCTACAGTAAAGATGGTGTAAAAGAAATGAATTCAGCGTCTGAACACCATACAGGTGTTTTTTTTTTCTTGTTTTTATGCCACTTCATTTTTTAGTTCTTTTACTTGTTTTTTTACACTACTTTTTGACTGTTTATATGTGAAAAGTATTTAATAAATAAATAAACTTACTTAATTACTTACAACACTTGGAGGCTGAGGTACAGCTTTGCCAGGATCCTCAGATACGCACATATCGACAGACAGTTAAAGAAAAGAAAACTATGTGAATTAAAGACAGCGTAACGAAGCCCTATAGCTGTGAAATACATCAAAGCTCGTTTTGGATGTATCTCCTGAAGGCTCAGTGCTAATAATTTCGGGTTTTTTTAGCTTATTATTTCGTTTTTATTATGGTATTAAAGAGTGGAGGCAAATCTCTACCAGCCTACCGTGCCCACCAAGTAGACAGTGGACCATTCATGATCATGAAGAGCTGGAATTACACTTGTGAACTGAATAACTTTCTATTATTGACACATCAAACAAACGGCTGCCAGGACAAACAGGACAACTGTGACATGTTTACACAGCACGAGCTCGCCGCCGTGTTTCTCAAAACTTCCTGTCTGTCAGCCCAAGCCCTCTCTTTATTACCCAAACTGAAGTGAATTTTGATGCCAATTACTGCACTACCGCACTTGTATACACCTACACCTACGCACACAATCTGCTAGAAATCAACTGACACGTACACAAACACCCACCGGCTCACGCAAACAAACACAGCTCAAATGCATCCAGAAGTCGTTGCTTAGGAGCGAGCGCGTTGTTAACACAAGCTAGATATAGAAACAGATGGTTGTGAAATCTCCGTCCTGCCGCTCGCTCTGTCATTTCTCTCTCTGTGACGCCACTCAAACACATATCAGCGGGAAAACACAAGATTAGACTTTCAGCTTAATGACTCCTTTTTGGCATACAAAAATATCCGTCATGACACCAACGCAAACAATCATTTCTCTTCTTTGTGAGCATAATTCCCCCTCTATTATATTTAAATATATATATATATATATATTTGACAATAGTCAAGCTGATCCTCTGGCTGAGTGCAGTCACTTAGAGCTGGCTCCCTGGGCCCCATGAGTCATGGGAAAACTGAGTGTGAAATGTCATGGGGGCATTTGAGCAGAAGTAGTGAATCTGGCAGCAGGTTTCCTGCTTTTGCTTTTTCTTTTCTTTATGTCACTTTAAAAGCTCTCATTAAGCCAGAGTTTATCAGCGATGTCTCTAGTAGGTTTATATGTATATAAGGTGGCTCTGCAGATGGCAGCGATGGTGCGTCATTTTATCTCATGGAGGTAAAATCGGATGGAGCACATTTATTAAGTTGTTCAAGACCAGAGTAGAAAACAACTCATCGCTCTCCGCTGACTTTGTTTTGCATGAAACTGCATCCTTGTCAAACTGAAACATGCTTAGCTGCAGCGTGACATGCAAAAATGAGTTTCATATAAGTTGCTGAACATTATTTCTGTAATATTGTAGGGTCTACACCTACTTCTAAATTGCATTGAGATGCCACTTATAAATGTAAATATCCACTTTTTAAATAAGTGGATAAAGTTCTTTTTAAGTAAAGTTTTTTTTGTTGTTGCTGTAGTTCAGGTTGTATTAGCATGGTATTTATATCATTGAGCCAGCTGTGGGTAACATTATTATGTTCACAAGGGCCCTAGCTGTGTCCTGTATGGAAAAATGTTATGTTTGTAGCCGACTGTTCCCCTATGCCATGCTTTTCAGAGCATGAGTCACTGTGTCTATGTTCTTTGTTCTGGAGTGAAATAACTCATCAGCCATTCATGAATTTATTCAATGTTGTTACTGTAACACCTTTGAAGCTGTGTTTTTAACTAAAATACTGAGAAGAATTCATGTTAAAACTGTGTTGGCTTACCGAAGTTGAAAAGCTGTCGTCGGTGATCAATGAGATAGGAAAGCGACGAGCTGAGGCGTCTTCTCTGTGAGGGAAAAAAAGAATACATGTTAGGACATCATTAAACTGTGGAAAAAAATGTTTAACTTGTAACATCCTTCTCTCTAAAAGAGGAGCTGTGTGTCACTGGGTCAGAAACAAGCCTAAGCTGCTTTAATTCACCAACATCTTTACATTTAAACCTCTGAATCATGTCTAGCTAGTCCTGAATCAAATGAGGGGCGTTTTCTACATGACAGCTTTCATTTTGGACTGTGCTTGAAGCAGCCGGGCGGGAGACATGCGTGCGCGCAGCAGCTTAGCTCTGTCACCTGGAGTCTGCCGGCAGCGTTAATCCGATCGTCAGCGTGACCTTTCCTCTCTTTTAAGCTGCCGCTGATGCACAACAACAAAGCCAGAGATGATCTAATCTATTCACAGTGTCAGCACGTGTGAATATTTTTTGCCTGTCTGGGTGTTTTATTTTCTCATTATGGGCTTGAGTGTCATTGCAAGCATTGTTTTATTGTTGTTGTTATTGCACATGCTTTCTTTTGCAAAACCATATGAAACAAATGGTTTTGTTCTCTAACAAGATCGTACTGTTTGGTTTTCCTTCAAAAAAGCAAGATTTCCTTTTAATCTGTAACTGGCTTTGTAGGGTAAGTGGGTTAAGGTGTAGGTTAGCATACGTTAAAAGTGATAATGGGGAAATTTTAGCTAGCTTGGCTCTGGTAAAAGTTGACAAAAACCAACTATCAGCACTTCTAAAGCACAACTCTCATTTCTTGAGAGAAGCAGATGTGGATCAAAAGCACCAAAACTGCAGTTCCTCTAATGGCCACTTGAGGGTGCCCCCAAAGGCGATCAATATCCATTGACGCCCATGTTAAAACTTTACAGCAGAAACAAACATGTTTGGAGACTGACATGAAAAACT
This sequence comes from Maylandia zebra, assembly GCF_041146795.1. Taxonomy (NCBI): domain Eukaryota; kingdom Metazoa; phylum Chordata; class Actinopteri; order Cichliformes; family Cichlidae; genus Maylandia; species Maylandia zebra. Next base: position 24,119,023 of record NC_135188.1, on the reverse strand, counting down.
CTTTTGGTATCTACTACGAATTTCCCCAAGTACTTTGATACATTTTCACTATGTAAAGTTCTACAACGTGGTCGCAGTTTTTATGTGGCCAAAAAAATAAAAAATAGAAACAGAAGTCATTAGGATAGCTTCCAATTCAATTGTAGGGATGATAATATTCTAAAGAATAAATCAAAAATAATTATCTTCCACAAACAAGTGATTACAAGAGTGTGCATGCCAAACAGACGCACTCCATGGCGAGCTGCTTTTAAGATTTATCAAATTCTTGGATCGGACCGCTGGGGCTGAGCCAGGGGATGAGTTAAAGCTTAAGTCGGCCATGAAGAAACACAGATTTGCACGTTTGCTCTGCTTTGGGACTGTAAGGAGGCAGAACACAGAGCATCCTGTTAACATTAAAACAGTGTGAAAGGACCGTGGGGGAGTTCTGGAGCCAAAAACAGGCATTCGGAGAGAGACACCGAATGCAACAGAGGGCTGAATGAAGGAGAGAGAGGAGGGGAGAAGAGATTTTCCAAACAGGAAAGGGGGGGGGGGGGGGGGGGGTGAGTTATTAGAGTAGAAAGAATAAGAGGGGAAAAAGTGGGGAAAAGATAACTCACAGAGGAGGAAAGTCAAATATTTCCTTCTTTTTTTTTTTTTTTTTTTTTTAAAAGAATGAACATCTCTGCAAGTGACAGAACAATGCCACTGTTATTAATGTTGTCTTGCTCGACAGTAATTTTTTGTGCTTATGCTATTAACCCATGTGGTCATGCTTAACTTATCAGCTTTAGCCTTTAGCTATTAAATTAAACCACAAGGTCTCTTGTAATTTAAGACATTTTCATTCGTCTACTCAGTTGATGCACAGAGTAGGAAATGTATTTACTAATGCCGCTAATGCTTGCTGAAAACTATACTACTATTTTAGCAGTTTAAGGTTATAACCACATGTAAATTGTACAGAAAGCAGATTTTTATTATGAATGTTTAAAGTTTCTGAGTTACAGGTGAACTTTCAGTATTTCCCACGCAAAGACTTTATACTTTCAATTATATGGAAACTCATTTCTGTATGTTTGTTTATATGTCTTTAATGGTTCATCACCATATGCAATCAGATTACTAGTGGATAATCTCCTGGCCCTTATTTTGAAAACCCAGCCCTTGTGATATCCCACCAGTCTGCTTGCTGGACAGGTTCCTGTTGTGGCTGTCCTCTTTATTATTCAGCTGCTTTCCAAGAACCTGGAACTAGCAGAAAACAGTTTTCACACGACTCTTTGTCCTTCCTCTATAGCAGGGGTGGGCAACTCCAGGCCTCAAGGGCCGGTGTCCTGCAGGTTTTAGATGTGTCCTTGATCCAACACAGCTGATTCAAATGGCTAAATTACCTCCTCAACATGTCTTTCATTCTCCACAGGCCTGGTCTGTTGACCCAGGGTGATATCTAAAACCTGCAGGACACCGGCCCTCGAGGCCTGAAGTTGCCCACCCCTGCTCTATAGGAACCTCCTGGATACACCCTTACTAACATCAGAGGTTAAGAATTAAGAGGTTAAGCGTACTGATGATTGATAAGTCTGAGCATCTCTATAAAAGCATTAGTTTTGGCAGTTTGCAGGTCAGTAGCATTCAGGTGTGTGCTAACACAATGCCACAATATTCCCAGGAGTGGACATTTCAGTAAATTCACCATAACATCATAAATTCATAAATTCACCCTCAGCTTTCAATTCTGCTCCAGTCAGACCCAGAGATGCTTAAACTCCTCCACTTTGGGCAGCAACTCAGCTATAAATCAGGCGGAAATCCTTGGGCTACAATCCCCGGCTTCCAAAACTACCCTCTGGTACAATGAACATTAAAATTTTAAATATTTTCGCTTATTTTGCTTCAGTTCTATTTTTCTTTAATTAGTTATCCATCTGCATACAGACAGAACCAGATAAAAGGCAGGCAGGCTCTCTGAAGAAAGGCAGAGAAAGAAAAAAAAAAACTAAGATCATACAGGAAGTAATGTCTCTTACAGAGGAGAGCTGCCCAGCCAGGGAGGCTTAGCCAGAAAGAGAAAGGGATGAAGGGAAAGAAAGAAACTGAGAGACGTATAGTTACAGCTCCGTCCAAAAATATCGGGAGCGTGACAGGAATAGAACCGCTGGACTGAGCACCACATGTTTTTAATGGTTACAGTAAATGATCCTGTCTCTCACACAGCAGCTGCCCTGTTTATGAAACCCAAATGTTCCTCAGCACAGTTCGTCATTCTTTTATTTTCAAAAGTGCATCCATCTTCATTACTCATGAGTAATTCATTATTAAGTGCAACTTTTCCTCACTGTAGGATGAAACCAATTAACAGGAGTTGCTTAACTGAGTAAAAAAGTATGTTTTTGGCCTTCTCATGACTGTCTCTTTGTCTCTGCAAAGCACCAGAATCAGCAAACACCCACTGATTTCCCCAGACTGCTTTTTAACAAAAACGATATATCTAAAGAGTTTCTTATCTTATCACCAAACTCATTAATTCAAGCTTTTACAGGATGATAATTTGACATCTTCACAATCTTATCAGTCATCCAAAGCGACTGTCAACCCACCAGCGCATCATCTTCATCGGTTTAAAAACAAACAAAAGAACAAAGTGCAAGGTGGAACAAACACGTCATTACTCATCAGCCCTTGGAAAGGTCGAACACAGATGACTAGATACTTTTTGTGCATCCTGACATCCAACTTGACCCGCATACGCCTCCCTGGAGGAGGGATTCCAAGTGGGTCAAACAGGGGGCAAACTGAGAGAAGACGGAGGAAGGATGGAGGAAGGCGGAGATGGAGGTCAGAGGGCGACATAATCCACAGATTTGCCTTCTTCATCAGAAATGAGGCAAACAGGAAATTAATACTTATTTTAGTGTCGTGTGAAAGGCCCCGACAAAACCTCGCTCAACTTCTCTGAAATGAGAAGAGGCAAAAAAAATGGCAGAAAGACACTTCCAGAATTATCTGGTTGTGTTTTAATTGAGCAGCCTCTCTGCATTATTGGCAGTTTCTAACTCTGGCAAATGACCTGCAGAGTCTTGGAGATCCAAATCCGAATTTCACACTGAAGCCTTTACAAACATACATTAACTAAAAATCAGTGGAGAAGACACTTGATCTGTCTCACTTGATCAGGTCAATTTCGACATTTCTTCAAAGGCAATTAACTGATCTTAATGCTGAAACCCTGAGAGAAAGCTCACAATGAGCCGTACTCTTATCCTATCCTTTGGATGCCAAGAAAACTCATAAATAAGCAGTTTTCCCCATCACAGCGTTCCCCCCTGAGCACAACATTAGCTCCAACCCCTCAACACGAAACCATGGCTCAGCCTGTACACTTCGTCATTTGCAAATCTCAGATAGGCTGCTTAAATTGCATCACTGTGCAAACAGTTGCTGCTGACTCTGCAAGCTTCTTTGCAACCCACTGTCACTTCAGTTCTTTTACTTTTGAAGATGTCTATTGTATTTGCTGATGTAGCTTGTCAGTAATGCTTTACCCACCACCAGGTGGTCCAAGAACAGCATTTCTGCCACATATAAATTACTGCAGCTGGCACGACCATCCAAAACTAAAGTGGCCTTCATAGAACTCATACATTTTTTGCTTTCTCAACAATGTCACAGATTATGATTAAGTTTAAAGGTTTGGCTGTGGCTCAGAAGGTAAAGCAGGCTATCCACCAATCAGAAGGTTGGAGGGTCGATCCTTGGCCCCTCTAAGTTATGTATCTTTGGGCACCCTGAGTTGCCCCTGATGCATTCGTATGTGAACATTAGATTAAAAGTGCATTAGAGGTGGGAATCACCATACATCCCATGATACGATATTATCACAATACTTAACGCACGATACGATATTATTGCAATTTTTTTAAATATTTTGCGATATTCAGATTCTGTACATAAAGGTAAACTTTATCAATATTCATTTTATCTAATATCAAAGTCTCACACTCAGTCTTTCTCTCATTTCAGTCAGTTTTATTGTTGACAAACTGAACGGCTTGTATTATAGTCTAGTCCAACTTAACTGAATGCAACCATCTGGTACAATTATAGCTATTCTGAACTATGCAACTTATGAAAACTATGCAGCCCATTCAGCAACTGAATAATTTGAAAGTAAATTAAAACAAAATATAATTTTACATTAAATAAAAAAGTTTTAAACTTAATTAAAATAAAACATGTCTTAAATTAAAATAAGTAAACTGTCATGTTTATTGCTGCCAAAAAAAGTTAAACACATTTGGACAGTGAAGGAATGTCAGGATTCTTGCTCAGAAAAAGGATCAACATGCTCTGAAGTCAGAGTTCTAGTCCCCAAAAACCTTGTTTGCAACAAAATATCGATTTCTGCTGTCCCTGTATCGATACATTATTAGCAAACAAAATATCACGATACTACACAGTATCGATTTCCCCCCCCCACCCCTATTATGTATAGAAAAAAGCACTTGTATAATGACTGGGTAGCAAACTCTTTATTTTTGAAGCAGGGTTGTTTTAGAGGCAGGTTTTTATTTCTAATCCCTTGTGTTTGAAAAGTACCATCCACTGCAGCAAGATGTTTACTATAATTTCTGCTTCAGAGTTGGACATTTTCACACTGACGTCCATGGGGATTGACTCACTTTCGGAGCTGGCCCCTAGTGGCCATTGGCGGAACTGAAGTTCTTGGAACTTCAGCACTGGCAGATGTGAACACATCACTTAGTAGGTGAAAGGGCAGAATTGTCAGTCCTGTGATGAGTAGATGATCTCACAACATCCACAGAGGTGTCTTTAGAAGAAACACTGACAAGGATTACTTCTATTTTGAAACCACCTCTAATCATTTTCACTCTAGTTTTAAGAACAATCTCAGACAGTTTTTTTATGCAAAGCATCCATAAAGCACCTACAGGCCTGTATTTAGTGCCAAGGTTACTGAGGATAATGAGTATGGCTGCCACCTGATGACTTAGTAGCTTCTGCTAAACAGACTCCTACCTCCTCGAGCAAGTGCTAAAGGCTAAATAAAGACTGCACGTTCGTGTTGCTTAGCAATGCTGCTGTACTTTAAATCACTAAAGTGCCACTCGATTCTCTGGTTTTATTTTCAAAACCCACACAAAGATTTTCCTGAAATAATAATGAAAACATGCTGCAGGAAACGTGTTGCTCTATGGTAACAACGTGAGCGCTGAAGCTGCGGTCTGTGTTTGTGGCGTGTTTTGGTTCAAGCTGGTGATCCAGACAGATAATTTGACAGAGACTCTCCTCCAAGGTTTTTGCTTCCTCCCTTTTAACTTGGCCATCACCCCCGCTTCCTCATCTATAATTCACACAGGCAACCTACCTCCCTCCCCCCCACACACACAAACCTGTTCATACACAATCCCTCAGGCCACACGCAAACACGGGTATGTTTAATGCATCAAAGTCGCTATAGGAGTTCAAGGTGAAATCCATTCTGTAATATGCGCGGATACTGCACAAAGAAATAATTCAAGACAACTTTACAGGGAGTCTTTAATCCCCAATAAGTACTGCAAACTATGAGATTAGGCTTTGCACTTCTTTAACGTTCCTCTACATCATGTTGGTGTCGATAACCATTTCACATTTGGCATTAAACGCTTACGACTTCTCATTATCTTTCCATCGCCGCTGTGTAATTATCTCAGTGATTCATTTCGCCGTTTTCCAATCACGACTCTCCATCTAGTCCTGAACTCTTTTATTCTGCAGGAGACTTGTAATCAGTGCAATCACACAGTGGTAAAGAGAGAGAAGGAAGGTGGCAGTTTTCGAAACTACAGAAGAGGTGAGCATCAGTGATCCCTGTGAAAACTATTAATGACTGTAGCACCAGTTTGGAGATGAAAAGGTGTACCTGAATGTTTTTTCTTTGTTAAGCCACTTAACACTGACCTGTGAATCGTCCAAGCATAAAAAGCCCCTTTTGTTAAAGAAACCATTTCTTTTGTTGAATTTATGAAAAAAAAATGTCAAAGATTACACAGTTTGACAGGTAAAATAGTATTTTTGCACCAACAAGATGATTCCCAAAGAGCTATTAGTTGAAAACCTGACATATCTCAGCATGGTGTGCAGTGTGTCCTTAAAAATATTTGAGTAAACTGGATGAAATAAGTATTGGACCTAATAAACTATCTATAGCAGATGATCAGTAGCTAAAAGTTATACCCTGGTGAAACAGGAAAAAAAATCCAACAATGACCTGACACAGGACCTGAGAGATGCATCTGGACTTCCAGGTCTGATGGAGTGATGAATCCACATTTTTTGGTTCAAATCATTGGCAGTATGTACAGAGGAGGACAGGAGAGCGGTACAACAGTGAGCGTCTACAGCCATCTGTAAAACATGTTGGAGGGGCTGTCATGGTTTGATGTGCATTTCAGCCAGCGGTGTTGGAGATCTTGTCAAAATTGGTGGAATTATGAACACAGAAAAGTACCATCACTTTTTGATCCACTGTTAAATACAATCTGAAAATCATCTGATTGTCAGCAGCTCAACTTTTCAGCATGACAATGATTGCAAACACACAAATACAGTAAAAGCATGGAACACTATAATGGATCGGCCTCCCCAGAGCCCAAATCTCAACATTATTGAAGCAGTGTGGGATCTTGTTGACAGAGAACAGAACAAAAGGCAGAAACATCCAAAGAAGAGCTTTGAATGTCCTTCAAGAAGCCTGGAGAACTATTCCTGAAGACGACTTAAAGAAATGACAAGAAAGCTGCCTAAGAGAGTTCAGACTGTGCTGAAGAATAAAGGTGGTCCCACCAAATATTGACTTTCAGGCACATTAGAGTTGTACAAACTCTGTTTTTTGCCTTATATATTGTATTTGCATGTATGTTTGCACATGTTCACAAAATATGAAGAGCACATTACTGCTGTCTTAACTTTATTAATATCAGAGAGAAAAGAAACATAGGAGATGACAGGGAATAAACCAAACAACTGTAGATGGTATCTGTCTTCTACATAAGTCTGCAAACTTGTTTTAGCTTATGACGGTTGGACCAAAGCTTCATTACAAGTTTCACATGACTGTGAATTATGAGGTGTGAAAATACAGCATTAGTTTGGCTCTAATTTTAGCATAGGGGGGTGTCACAGATAAATTTGTGGGTCATACTATAATTTAGAAAGGCCTTTCTTTTTCTAGTTCACAATTTCATCAGAAATTAATTATTTATCCTGAGACTCTGAATTCCCATTATTCCCAGTAGTGTTTTTTTTACTCTAAATGAGTACTTAAAGTTATTTTTATTAAGAGCCACATACATTAACAAAGTAGTTTATTACGTGCTTTTTAGTGCTTTCAAATGGTCATAAACACAGTCACACAGTCATGTCTAAAGGTGCAATAAGGTGTATTTTTATCCACACTTTTAACTTTGGGTAGATTTTTGTGGGAAATGGTAAAAAGTAAACAGTGAGTGAGAACGAAACTTAAAGGGAGGTCTTAGATGAGTATCCCAGTCAAATTTGTGTATTGTTTGGTTGTTTTCCTGGAATGAATTGCATAATGTGACGTTAGTTATCATCTGACAGCAAAACTTACAGTTATTTGATCTCAGTTAGCTGCTAATGTAACCCAGTGAAACCTGAAATCCACAGCAGGTAGGCTGAAATGTAAAATTTGCTTTAGCTCACACTTAATTAACTTATCAATTTCCTTTGACTTCCCCTACAGTTGTGGTATATCTGCAAACCACTCTGCAACCCACCTTCACCCCAGTTCCTCCTTTTACGCTGCATGACTCAGTGTTCTGTCTTACGTCACTGATGCCTGTTTTGTGTTGTACCCGGGATGTTTGTGTTGCTTCCTGCACAGAGCCAAGCTGCTAAATAAAAATTGCAGAAGGAAATACCAATCTACTTTTGACAGTTCCTGACTGAAACATTTATCTTAAGACGGCAACACAGCCAAAACTCTGTTCTCTCCACTTTCCCTGTGGCTAAACAACAGACTTGTTTTACAGGAAACCAGTAGGAAAGTGTAGACCTGTAAAATCCATGCAAATCTCTCTTTGTCATAATTTGAAATGTTAAAAAGTCACACAGGGAGGTATCACTGTACAGTGTGTGCAGGAGTCAGCCAGAAGAGGACTCAGTGGACCCAAGAGAAGATGCTTCGGAGCAAATTTCACTGGAAAAATAGGGCATCGTGGAATCCAGCTCTTTAAATGCATCCATTAAGTCTGATCCTTGAGTCAGGAGCCCCAGAGAAAAGTAATATCCTGTTTATGACAAGAAACAACAGGAAATGTGGTTTTGATTATTGGATTTAGTTGCTGCAATAGCATGCTATTAGCATGAAAAAGAAGCAAGAAAATTTCCCATGTTTAGACTGACTACAACAAGTAACCGCACAGTAACATGAGCTTTATAATGGATTGGCTCTTTTACTCACTGTTGAAGTACAGCAGAGAAGAGCATAAACACACATGCTTCCTACGTGTAATGCTCTCTGCCCTTCACATGACCTAAAAGCTTAAACATGTGCTCGTAGCACTTTCTCCTCTGTAAAGCAGGAAGGACCAGGTGCGGGTCTTCGTGTCTCCAAGACGACAGCTGCAGTTAACAGCGAGGACAGGTGGCTGAACTGATCTATATGCATTCACAGTATGTATATATGGAGGTTTTTAGTGGCCTTGGAGCATTACAAGCACATTCATCAATCAACACGTTAGCACAGCGCCACCCGAAATGGTGCCCGGAGGCTGCGATTTCATTACTTTCACCCTGAGGAATGCAAAGAGAGTGAAAAACATTTAGGAAGAAGACTGCAGTTGTTACGCAGACATTTCTGGTTAATCCTTGAAGCTTTTTAAAGTTTCCTTGATGGAAATATGCAGCTGAGACATAAGCTAGCCGCCAATGTGAACCTCTGCGATGATAATATACAGGAACTATTTAGTTCTTAGTTTGTGTTATAAAAGCTACTCTGAACATCTTAAATGTCTTAAATGTCGCCCATGACAAATATATATCTACATTACTGTGCAAAAGTCTTGAGCGACACCTAATGTCTTTATATTTTCTTGCACTTGTTTGGGTAAATCACACTTTTATAGCAAAATATAAAGAATATAAAGTGAATTTATAAGTATAAACTAAAACTAAAATAACAAATAAAAAGTGAAATGAGCAAACACAATCTAAAAGTTAACAGAAACTGAATAAAACTGAAAATGATCATGTAAAGAGTTACATTACAAAACTATTAAACTTTAAACTAATGACTTACGCTGCTTTCTAAATCTGAGCGCATCTGAGGTTAAAAGGAAACTTTAATCTAAGTAAGATTCTGCTCAAGTCACTGAAATGGCCAGAAATTACAAAGCACACGCACACCTGACACCGTTTGAAGCTCAATGCTGTACACATTTAGTCTCTGGGTTTTATTACCTGTTGTTACTAAGCAGCTACCTCACCTTGCTCCTTTTTATCTGCACCCAGACACGTGTCAGAAAAACCTATATGTCCTGTGCTGTCTCGACTGTCTCAAGCTTTCAAATGAGACGTCCTTTTCTCCTGTAATCATCTCATGGGGAGAAGATGAAACTGTCGGAGGTGGTTATTGTTGGGAATAACACTTCTGGTCAATCTGATTGCCCTAAAACTTCAACTAAAGCTGATTAAAAACTGCACCTCTTGAAGCTTCTGTTATTTTTAGCCTTTAACCTCATGCGAACTGAGATGAATTTTGCAAATACATCAAGTTCTGTTTTCTTTAAATCGTCCACCCAACACCCAAACTGACGGGATGCTACCTCATGTCATTGGCCTCCTCTGGGTGTTTTCCACTATGCAGCATCATCCCGCATTCCTCAAATACACTACCAGTCAGTTCACCGGCTCTGCTGCAGTCTTCCCCCCTCCCGCCCCTGAAATGACAAACTGTCTCCTGTGGCTCACCTCCTCTTACAGCTTTGGCATCTAGCGTCATGCACATCAAGTATCACTTGTCAACACTCACTTCAGGGCTTCCTGTCAAAGTCAAGGGACTCCCGTGTTCCTGTCTCCAACACTTTGCCTCTTCAAATTATCCACAGCACGCATTAATCTCTGACAGGGAGGTATAAAAACACTGCAGCCTGAGAGGCAGATGTTGAGAAACGCTGGGCGACTACAGCAGCTCCTGTGCCAGCTGGATAATCAGCCTAGAATTTATCTCCCCCCCTAATGATTAAGAACCTGATTAAGAAGTTCGGAAAAAGTTGCATTTTGTATTGTTAAATACCCGGGCTCAATATCCCTGCAATTTCGGATTAAATCTACAGTTTAGGCATATTTTTTTTGCAGTTGAAGATGTCATGAAGAGAAAACAGTGCCTTTCTTTTCTGCGCTTGACTTCGCTGTGGCACCTACATTTATCTCCGCTGACTAACAGCAGCGAGAAGCAGGGTGGTGTTGACTCTTTCTCTCTCCCACTCATTTTGCCCTTCAAGCATGGCAACAGTTGGTTAACTGCCTGCTGTGCCCTATTCCGAAGGCACGGGCTTGGCAGAACCGGAAGAGGGATGCAGGAGGAGGGAGGAGGGGAAAAAAAGGGAAAGAGAGGAGAGGAGGTGCTGGGTGATTGGGGGACAAGCTGTGACCCCAACAACAAGGACAGAAAGAGGGCGCATCCCCCCCCCTCGTCCTGCCCGCCTCAGCCCTGGCTTGTCATCCCAAGTTGGTCCCAGAAAGCAGACAGCTCGCCTGAGAGCTGCCCAGCAACCGTGCGAGCAGACGGAGACAGAGATAGGCGGAGAGAAAAGGGGATTCAGGGAGGGGAGCGAGGGGGCGTCATGCCACTATAGATATGACAGACATTGCGGTGACTTCTAGCACGCAGTTATACATGCGTAACGTTGGCGAGACGGCAGAAACAAAAGTAGGAGGGTGGCACAGCGGTGTGGTGGTTAGCAGCGTTGCCTCACAGCGAGAAGGTTCTGAGTTGCTGTGTGTTTGCCCTGTGATGGACTGGAGACCTGTCCAAGGACTATATACATATAAATATATATACATAAATATGTGAGTCACAGGCCTACGTCCATCTTTCATTTACAGTGAATACTGCAACCTGCCCGAGGCCAACTGTCCACTATAAAAAGTAAGGGAGGAAAAGGCTTCTTACATATAAACACCGGTGCATGCCGTTACACGCCCATGTTACAGTACTGTCTGCCCTGTTGGTGCTGCTGGCAAGAAATGCATAGTAGATGTTGTTTAGTTTTAAAAAATACCAGTTCATTTTTGTCAGTTGCTTTGAAGGCGTCATAATTTCTCATGCATAATGCAGTTTTTGTGGGTATAATTCAAATGTTATTGTTGTGAATTTAAAAGGATAGGATGCTTTAATATGTTTTCACAGGTGCATAAATGCTAAAAACAACAGACTGTTGCTCAACGACAGGATGGCTTCATTTTATCTGATATAGATAAGAACCTTCTTGGTCTTAAGATGAACCTGTGTGCCAAGATCGGTTGCTCAACTCTTAATGATATGGGAGGAGTTTGTGGACAAAGAAACAAACCAACACACAGAGAAACAGAGATTTGGTGCATTACGGTGAGATTAAGACTATTAGAAGTTTGTTTAACTACTAAGTGAATATGGAGTGGTTTATTGTCCCCTCGGATGGTGCCACAACACGAAAGAACAAAACAGATAAAAGCAGGAGGCGGAGGAATAAATAGTAGAAAGGACAAAAAGAAAGGAAAAAGAAACAGAAAAGATAGAGTGGGAGAAAAAAAAGGGCGCTACATCGCCACCTGCTCCAAAAGTCGATTGAGCTGTCAGCAAACTTGTGACAGCCAGCTCAGCCGGCGCTGACAGGCAGCGTAATGCATCCCGCGGTCTCGCTCGGCTTGGTGTCGCTCCCACTGAGAAACCACCAACAATCTGTTGGCTATGAGTCGCTAACCGCCAACGGCCGCATGCCATCACAGCTACAGCCTCTAAATAGAACCCAATCAGCATTGTTTCCAAGTGAAATAAAGTATAAAAAAATCAGAAGATCAGGCTTTTATCTCGGTTTCGCACACACAGGCACACAGCAGCAGCAGCAGCTCACCCTGAGTGAACCGTGGTGGCTGAATAATCAGGGGTGTCTAGACGGAGCACGTCACAAAGACTAAAGGTCATCAAACCAGAGGAACAACAGCCCCTGGCTTATCACAGCATCACTTTTTTCATATTCGCCGTCCTTCGAATATGTCAGCAGCAAATATTCTCAATCTGTGCCAAACAAAAGAGAATGATACCCAGGGAGATGCTGATTAGAGATCATACATACAATCAGACAAGGAAGAGGAGAAGAAGAAAGAAAGAAAGCCGGCACTTTTTCTCTTGAGAATTTTCCTTTTTTCCCCCAGCCTGTATAATACTGAGCATGCACATCATATTTGTAGCTGTAAAAGCAGCTAGAAAGGGACTATATAATATAATACACAGCATCTTACCTGGTGGGGCAGTTATTCCAGCTTTTTGTCTGCAAAGAGGACACAAGGGGGAGGGGGCAAGGCAGCGGCTTCTGCAGAGAAAGAGAGAGGAAAAAGAAAAGAGATGAAGAGGTGAGAAGAGGAGAGAGCAGGAGTCAGAGGGGCAGCGCCACGCAGACGAAGAGATGCCTTTTTGTCAGCAAGCGGAGCTGGCGAGCACGCCGCTGCAGATTACGCACTCCCTCTCATCCACACACACAGAGGACCGGCACACTGCCTCACAAAGATCTCCCCTTCACCAGCACGCACACACACACACATACAGATAGTGCTGCAGACAAGCCAGTGTCTGCATTACATTGGGGTTGGGTGGAGAAAAGGGGAGGGTGGAGATGTACACAAGAAATGTGTGTGTGTCAGGGCTACATTAATTCATCTTTGAAAGGGATATGAAGCTCATCAAACCCCCAGAGGGAATTAAGTTCCAACATAAAAGACCATCTCCATCCAAGAAATTTCCAGAAGTGCGTTTCATTCTCTTCCCTGTTTATCTCAGCCCTACACATTACAAATGCATGAAACATTTTAACATGACAGTATCTCTGTGTGTGTGTGTGTGTGTGTGTGTGTGTGTGTGTGTGTGTGTGTGTATCGTATGTACAAAGGAGGGGTGCAGGGTTTGCCCCTGTGGTGAATAATTGCTCTGTCCTGGTGCTCATTTGCAGGCATGGCCAAGTGCAGCAGCAGCAGCACCGAAACAAAGACAGCGAAGGGGAACCGGAGGGTGAGGGGGGGGATGTCTGTAGACTGCAGAGGCCGGACCAGCAGAGCAGAAGCACACACAGCCCGGTTTCACCAGGCCTCCGACCTCAAACCACATGAAATGAAATATATTTAGAGTGCAGAGGCTAACAATGGTCTCGGGCCAGTAATCCATCACGTGAGCTACTAGAGATGTCAAAGATGTTAATAAATACAGGGATTATGAGCCGAGCGCTGGAGTGGCTAAAAGACTGAGTGAGTGCAAATTTGAATAATTGGAAGGGTGAGTGGATTTAATGAAACAAACGACAGGTTCAGATTTTTTTCTTGGTCAGAATTTGTCTCACTCAGGTCACCGCAAAAAGAACCAATGACTTCCCATTTATAACGTGACTCATCATCATGTACCATCGTCTTCCTTCCTTCCTTCCTTCCTTCCTTCCTTCCTTCCTTCCTTCCTTCCTTTATGTTCAGGTTCGTGTTCTTGTTCTTGCTCTGTAGTTTAGTTGTCCCAGTATAGTTTAGTTCTCCATTTTGCCGTTTGCCTCTCCATATTTTTGTGTTCAATAAATCACCTTAACGACTGCCTGCACTTGGATCCTCTTTTTCCTTTTCCACATGGCTCTTCTCACTCGCTGTGACAGACAAATAGTTACAGACTTGCTGCAGTGCAGCAGTTTAAGTACAAAATGACAGCCTTGCTATTCAGCCTTTAATAAAGGAACATAACCCAAATACAACCAGTTGCCAACCAGTTGAATTGAGTGTCAAAGACGAGTAACGCTCACCTGCGTAGACAAACTCAGACTGACTGCAACAACGTGACAGCCTGTGTTCATAAATTACGTGGCAATTATGTGTGAACCTTCATCAGTGTGAGAGCGACTGCAGTCACTTTGAATCAGACTGTGATTGTTGCCTTCCTCAAGGTAATCTGTGCAATCACCATCCATCCAAAGTGGTTGCCCAGAGGCCAAGAGTGGTTTAACTTTGGGCAGCCAGGCGGTTGCTGGTTTCTGATAGCAAAATATTCAGTTTAATAACGAGGTAGCCACCAGTTGCAAGGAGGTTGCTGCCCCATTTTTACTATAGCGTGACCGAGTCTTTAGCTAGTAATCATGGGAGCGCATTCAAAGACTAAAGACTTGTTCTCATAATATCCAACCGCACATCCATTGCTTCTAATCGCAGACGATAACGTTAGCAACTTGCTAGCAAATATAGGAGCATTTACTGTCTAATGATCTGGAGTTTGTGGAGACCAAGCCTGAGCTAAGCTTACAGTAAACAGTCAATCTTTGATACAGGGTCTTGACTTTGCAATATAAAATCTAAAATGTACAAGTTTACAGTTTCTATAAGATGACCAAAAAAAAAATGCTATAAAAAGTTGATGGTCTTTATTCTGAACATAAGCATTTTTAAAGGACCTGCCCTTTAAGGAGCCAATAAATTAAGCCATTAAAGTAAAACCAGTACAACCACATTGATGTCAAGAGACACTCCCTGACATGATCGCCAAACCTCGGAGGCCAGTGAGGTTGATGTGAAGCTGAATCACAAAGGACAGAGTCATTACGGTTTCCAAAACCACTTTAGAAGTTAGAGGCTGTGCTCCTTCCACATCCTCTCTTAGTCTCCAATGTGAAAAATTATGATATCAGCAATACATACTGGCCACCCTGCTCTCTGAAGATTTTCTATTGGTAATTGAAAAACCAATATCGGTCGACCACAAGCAGAAAGAGCCATCAGCATGAGGCTATAATCAACCTGTCAGCATCGAGGTCTGGATCAAGTTTAAAGAAAACAAATGAGACATTTAAAATGACAGCTGAAAAATAATCTCAGTGTCAAATTAAAATATGAGCTCATATTCAGATTTCACCTCTTCGGGAGGGTTCGGTGCTCATCATGAGCCGAGCAACAAAGCAGATCCGTCAGAGTCTGAAGTCCAGAGAGACGGAAGAGATAAGGAGAAAACTGGATGGATGGAGAGACGAACAGAAGGAATGAAAGATTGGGGGAGGGAGGCTCAGACGTCCCTGTCAACGCCTCCAGCCTTTAAGGAGGTCGTGCCAGCACCGATTAGAGACCAAGCCTGGACCGAAGCTGCAGAGCCAGCTAGCACAGTCCGGTAACATCTAATCTCCCAGAAAGCAGATGTCGGTTGCGCTAACGCCAATATGCCACAGCCGAACTGTCAACAAGACACAGCGACAGGCAGATCACTCGTCATGTTGTTCACCCTGTGTTTAAGCCGCACACGTGGTTGGTAAAACAAATCAGTGCAAACAGACCTCAAATCTGCAGACTGATCCAACATTATGTCGATCTCACTGCACTGTTGGAAGCACAGGTTGGTCAATGAAGGTTGTGTTTGGCTTCTGTAAGGGCAGGGATAGCTCAGTAGGTAGAGTGGTGGCCCCATGATCGGAAGGTTGGGGGTTCGATTCCCCTGAACGGCTACCCTGAGGTACCCCTGAGCAAGGTACCGTCCCTACACACTGCTCCCCGGGTGCCCAGTGGCTGCCCACTGCTTCACTGAGTGAATGGGTTAAATGCAGAGAGGGATTTTCCCCACGGGGACCAATAAAGTACACCTTCTTCTTCTTCTTCTGTAAGACTGGGACAGAGCCAAGTCATCATGATCTGGCTTGGCCGAACTGATCACCGTGACTTCTGTGCAATCACCCCGGGCTCCTTCAGCTAGACGTGGATGATTTGGTCCTGTATGAAGAGCTGCTGGATATCCCTGGACAACACCCAAATCATCACAAGAATAAGGCTGGAAGAAAAGTCTTTTAAATAATGTAATTTCAAGATGTACCTCCTCTGATCGAGTCTCTAACTCTTGCCTTTAAAGCAAACACCTGCCAGATTGGAAGCTGAACGCACACATACACAGACAGGGATGGATTAGCACTTGAGGGAGGTTCTAAAGCAAATCACTGCAGTGTGAACTAATTCAGCATCATCTGCTTCTCCAGGATAGCAACCAGCTGCTGACTATTACTGGAACTGATATATATACAGACTTGCCTGAGTACCATCATAAGATACCCAAAAGATGACAACTCATCTTCTGAAAGCATGAGGAAAAACAAAATGCAGCACTAGCACAAATTACGTTTGGCTGAGCGAGCAAATTTACTGCAGGTGCTTCGAGGACAAAACAGCAGCGATGGCAGCCTCGGTGCTTCAGTGTCATTAGGGCTGTGATTGCGGCTCCATTTTATTTTGTATAACTCGGACTGCTGTAGCTTATGAGAGTGCTGAGAGGAGTTAATATGAATGCAGATATCGATTAAAGATTACAGCGAGTGCTTTGGGAAAATAAGGTCAAACAAGTGTGAGATAAAGGGAATGTGGAAAGCTAATCTTAGGTTTAGATGTTCCATCGATGTTTTCTGACATTTTAAAGGTTATGAGATGAATCAGGATAACAAATGGCAGCTTAAAGAGGCAGAGAAATTTTTTATTACGGCACATCTATAAAGCTGTGTAATGCAACAGCTAAGATGTCTGATGCAACTTGGTCAGACAGATTACATCCATCAAGGCGAGGCTATAATCTCCTGTGATTGGTTGTTTCACTGTCCGGAAACGTTGGAAAGAGGTGGCATAGCAGCTACATGGGTCAGTTTGGAAAATGTTATTTTATTAATCAGGAGTCCTGAAACTGCGATTTTACACCCATGAAATTGCAAGTGGTTCCAACAAGCATCTACTGTAAGGACTGGTTTGTAAAAAAAAAAAAAATCATACAACAGTCTCAAAGCTCTTTGTCCAAGCAAGAGCTCAAACCTCAAAGTCATCAACATTACTTACAAAAAAATGTAACAAACCCACACACTCCAAGGTATTTGTAAAGGCTTTTCAGCTTTGCTTCAACACAAACCTGCACGTTCACTGACTAATGACTGACGCTTTATTAGCAAGTGAGCATATGGTTTGATACTACAGTTAATCCTCTATTTTGAAACGTATAAACTAGTACGATAAAGATGTAAATTACTGAATATGATCCAAAATGAGGGAGTGCACCTATAAACTCAGCAGGATAGTGTTTAGAGAGGTCAAGACAAAAAGTCGTTTGACCATTTTTATTAATTTATCTTTTTTACAGCCACAGCTATCGCCATCTGGTGGCCTTGAGATAAAATGAATCTACATCTACAATATGTTTTATAAGGTCTATGGAGGCAGTTGACACTTGTTCTGTTATTTGTTCTTACAAAATTTATACAAACAGCATTATTTATTCATTGATAAAAATTTCCTCTAGAATGAATGGGAATAGAAGAGTTAAAAATGAAATAGTGGAAATACTTAAGTAAAATCCCAGTAGAGACGAACTCTTATCACAAAGAGAGTCACACTGGGTAAAAGAGTGCAAATTCCTCAATCAGGAGGGGAACTTCACAGTGAAAGAATTTATTTCAATAAGAGAGCAGTGATAATGATTTAGAGACTCTTTTATAGCCTGCCTGGCTCTGGAAGATGATCAGGTAAGTCTTCAGTCAATAACTAATCATAGCAGACACAACAATGCTAAAACCCTCAAGCCCAATCTAAGAGTCCAAGTCTTTTTAGTATTTTGGCCTGCTTTATAAAAAAACATAAAGGTTGCATTCATATGTTTCCTTGTTTCCTCTTACCATGTTAACTCCACGCTAATACTTTCACCCAGACGTGGACCTAATAATCACCTGTGCTGGCACAGTAATGGCTGAGGATTGGATCACCGCTAGCATCAGCAGGACGGCGGGAGCAATCTCTTTCCAGCATGAGGCTGACGTCCAATTCAAACAACAACAACTGCTCCATTTAGCTCGAAATAGAGGGAAACACAGCGGCATCTGCTTGTTTTGTTGTTTGCTTTAAACAAGTAGTAAATTTGATTTAAGACCGTGGAAATCTAATTACTCAAATCCCTGCTGATTTAACTGTCTGTTTAATGGTTAGCAGGAAGTCATCCGTCCCAGAGATCACCAGTAACTTCGTCCACTGAGGATAATTATGATTATTACATTAAAGTCTCTCCTTTTAGTACAATATCAATTTGATTAACTTGCTCAAAGGTTTCTCTGGTTTTGAGTCTCACTCTGCTTCAAATTTGCCTATTGGACAAAAATTTTCTCTCCTATGTTTCTGCCAAGGCATTCACTTATTGATGTTTGCTCTAGGACGCTTTGATGTTAAGAGGTCAAAGGTGACTCTGTTCAGACCAAACATATGAGCTGATCCGCTCCATCCCTTAAGAGCCTTCTGCATATAGACACAACAGCGTGACTCACACAAACACCACTGCGTGACATCTTATCCGAGCCGTGTGCGCTGCAGACAGCATAAGAAGTCATTAGACATCCACTGATTTACCACAAAGACAATTATTCTGCACAATCCTATAGCTCACAAATGTTCCTTGCTTTATATTCATGTCTGGTAACATCCTAATTTCAGATTCCAACTATCTGCACTTCAGTTAAGATTTTTAGGTTACTCTGTTGCTGGTTCACACCATCCATCCATGTTCTGCCATTTCTCTGGGCCTGATATGGAGGGGCATCAGTGTTAGTACAAATGCTAAGACTTCCCTCTTCCCAGCAATAGTTTTCCACCAAGCTCCCTAGCCAGTCGAGAGACATAATCATAGCATGTCCTTGGTCTTCCCCATTCTCTTAGTGTTTGGACATACATTGAAAAAAATCACTCGGAAAGTGTTGAGGACCCAGCCTAGTCAGATACCAAACTACCTTTCCTGGGTGGCCTTCTTTTGCTGTATCTAAGGGTAAGCCTGGAGTCCCTTGAGACGCAGATCATTTCCATCACAACTCTTACCAGTTAGTGAGAGTAGGAAAGTACAGTATGAGTAAAAAATTAAACTTAAAAAAGGGGTTTTCTAAAATTCAGCACAAATTCAGGTCTCTATCAGCATGCTTTGTGGACTTTCCAGTCAGCCTAGGAAACATAATAACATGGTTAAGCTTACAATGACAGCTTCAGTCATCAGCAAAGGTAACTCTACACTTAAAAGCCACAGATTCTGTCAGCAAAATGTTCAATTCAGCTGTTTAAACCTTTAAAACTTCAATCTCAAATTCCAATGCCCTGTTCAGGTCTCCTTGAGGAGCTTGACGTTTGCTCCCCACCTTATTCGCTTAGTCTAAACTCTGCAGTGAAGTACACCAGACACCAGTCAACACTTTAAGGGAAAAAAAGAAAAAAAATCTTGTCCTTCTGTGGAATTTAAGCCTTGACTGCCTAAAAGCTACTTCTGTCACCATCTATGCTTCTATGTAGTCATATATTGCTTTCTGACCTGCAGGAACATTTTCGTAGTTTCAGTGATTTTAATAGCTCTAGTACGGTCTCAACTCGCTGTAGGAGCAGAAAGTCTCAGAAAACTGTTCTTTTGTGGTGTTTTTTTATGCTGCTACTATAAAGTAGATACTTTATTATCATGAGAAGAGTCAAGCACATAAATACAAGAAACTATCACAGTCAAACAAATGTTTGCTTTTCCTTATATACTGCAGATAGCGGATACTCATATTAAATACCCAAATAACCACATGAGTTTTTAAGACAATGAATTAATTAATAAAACAAATTAATCTCTGTGAGTCAAAAGCTCAGGATGCAGACAGTGTTTTCTACTTTGAATCTGTGACACAAAGGGAAACCAGTGTCTTCATGCATTATTGTATGGAGACGGTGATAAATAGGATGGACACAGTCTGCTAATCGGTTTGTGATTGGATGTAGTCACAGTGGCAGTTACATGCAATCTGTTTGTGATATTACAGTGATGAACTGTGATGAAACAGTGAAAAACAAAAGTCTGTTGTTGTTTATATGCAAAGATATTCACATTAACTTCTTACATTCAGAGTCCAGCCACAAACTCATAGATTTTAACCAGAAATACTAAAAATAGTGACTATAAATAGTGACATAGTTGCTGCAGGATGCCAATTTATCTGCAAATTCAAAAAGGGGCTTGGGAGTCTTGTTTCTTTATTCCAAAGAGATGGGTCACAGACAAGCTGTACTCATCTGAACTGACTGACTCAGATTAATTGCAGCATGCTGGCAATTTGTCTGCATTTATAAATTAGACCAGTCCAATTCAGACCACAGCTGTCTGGACACTGGTTGCCTCTCGCCAGGTGATCTATGCATTCGCCCTGTGAAAGTGATACCCCAGAGGTTGAGGGTGTTGAATGTTCACTCTCTGACCAACCAGTTGGTGGCTGCAACTACTTGCAGTTGGCTGCCAAATGCAAAAAAGTCACATCCAATCACCCAGCCATCACTGATTTTTTTCCAAGTCGTGAGGAGGTTGGCGTCCTATTTTTACTCTGTTGTGACCGAATTGTTTAAGGAAGGTGGCAGGGAGTTAAAATGTGACCCGAAGCATCAAGGAATAAGATAAATAAGGATTCTTTTGAATTGCGACTCTATTAGGGTCCAAAAATAGAAAGAGCTGGTGATAAGCAAAATCAATCCCCTTTCACATCTGCCTTAAATAATAAAATAAAACATAAAAAATGACCAACAGTGAAGACCAGGCCTTATTGAGCCAATATGAGGGTGAAAATAAAACATATTGACTTGTCAGAGCCAATTATAAAAATCATTATGAACCAAAGACTGACTATCGTCCCAGAGTTGCTAATATAATGTGAAAGCTAGGAGGAACAAAACATGAATAAACGAAGGCATGTCGTTCCCAGAGGACCTGTCTAATGGATGGTTACTTCCTGAATGCCTGTTTCATGCTCTGCAACATCAGTTATTCAGTCTAACAAGCTAAATGCTTTAATGGTTGGCATGAAAGCAGATTATTTTTCCCCTTGACAAACAGTAGAACATATCTTCCTCCACAAAGAGGGTGCCATACTCCTTTTACATCCACACACCAGATGAACTGTGATCCATTAATGTCTTAGGAAACTGTTTATTATATTGACACAGTCACCCTATCATTATTCAAAAGGCACAATTGCAAGAAGGTTGGTGAAAAGCTCTTGAGAGCATAAAAGCCTGAGTGGCTTGTCAAAGTGCAGCCGTACTTGTTTGCCGCTGCCAAGAGTAAATAGCAGGCGGTCCATTTGCCAAAAGAGAGCGTCAGACCATCTCAATGACTGGCTTGCCATTCATAACAAAAACCTCAAAATGTGTCCTGTAACTTACAGTGAGTGCGTGGGAATGTCCAGTCCTGTGCAACAGTTGGACCACCACAGGATAACATATCGAGTGTGATGGATTTTTCCCTTTACCACCCAGCAGGAAGGCCTCAGGGGGGTATATATTGTTCCATCATTCACATAATACATGCACACACACACACACTGGCAGGCTAAAGATGGCCTGAGTGCGCTACTCTCGGACTGTCATTCCTCTCAGATATGAGCAGAGCACAGGAAATGCCTCAAATGTGAAATATGCCTCAGAGAGGCCAGTTTAAAACAGAGACGTGATTTGAGGAGAAAGAAAAGAGAGGAAGTGGAGGGGTGGGTGAAGGAGGCTGATGCTAAGACTGTGGGGGGAATTTAGGGGTTACACGCAGTCAAGTGTTTTTATGGACTTAAATAAATTTGTGCCTGTCTGAGGGCGTGTGCCTGCCTTACAATAAATGCTGTATATATTAACTGTCTGCAAGGTTTGTGCGAACACTCTAGCTTGCATGTGCCTGGCTTTACACTAACCACAGGGTGTAGCCGAAGGCTTTGAAGTAGTTCCTACACCCTGGGCTGAACTCTAACACAGGCTACTGTACAAGATCCTGTATTACCCCATGGAAAAATCACAACATGCTCTCTATATTCCCCTTGTAAAACTTCACTAGGCAGAAAAGGCTGAAAAAAGGGCAAAAAATAAAGTATAGGAAAACTGTGCATTTTTAAAAGAAGAGCCAATCACATTTATTTCCAAGCTTGAGATGGTAAATGGACTGTTATGGACTGTAGCTCCTTTCTACTCAGCTGAAAACTTAAAGCACTTTATACTACAAGTCTCATTCACCTTAATTGTATAGTGCTTTGATCTATGCCTAAGCTCTCAGCCTAAGTCACACACTCTCTCACACTCTGATGGAGGCATCAGGGGCAAGTCCGGATTCAATATCTTGCCCAAGGATGCTTCAGCGTGAGGACTGAAGGAGGCAGGGTTTGACTTTACCAATTAATTTTTTGTCTGACCAGAACAGCCGAACCCAAAGATATTTAATTGACTTTATATAAATCATACACTGTTATAAAGAGAGTAAACCTTGTGCATGCTAACAATAGCCAGAATGGCTTCAGGAGGTAAATCTGGATTTCTTCAAATTCAAATTCAAATTTTATTTGTCACACACACACACAACCATACACAGTATGACATGGGGGTGAAATGCTTGTAGCTGTACAATGCCCGACCATTAAATGACAGAAGAAAAGTTTTACAATATTTACAAGTTAGTTTACTACAAAATTTACAAATTAATTTAGGAATTTACAGTAAAGAATGTGCAAATAGCAGAAGAGATTATAAAGATTAGAAATTATAGGAATTCTTCTTCTTCTGGTGAGTATTAGGTATGGAGCCTGGCCAGCGACACCCAGCAACCTTTGTGCGTATTACCCGACTGGCTGGCAAGTGATTTCTTGAGGTTACAGTTAGTAGCTACCGTGAAACTTGTCACAAAGAGGTATTCAGTGTTACACCGAGAACATTCTCAGAATATCTTTGATTGCACATTGTCGCAGTTTCCTGTATTGTATAAAGGCAACTTCTTTGATGCTATTCATCATCCAAGCTGAAGTGAAACTTGAAAACATGTGCTGTAGCCCGAAAACGATGAAGGTTCAAGGTTCAAGGTTCTTTATTTGTCACATGCATAGTTATACAAGTATAACACACAGTGAAATGTAGCCTGACACACTCCTCGACATGTGCAAAAAAATGGGGGTGGGGGGGTGTAGAGGAAGAACATTATATATATATATATAGTATATACATTGGGTGAATGTGCAGTAGTAGCATGAATGTTCATCTTTAAATTAAAAGCTGTGCCTTGATGTTGCAACAGATTGATTTGAAAGAGAATGTTCTTTGTTTCTAGTTTGCGTTGCACTTTTCATGGTTTCAATATCATTAGTTTGTAATTATTTAGAGACAAACTGGCATCTTCCATGAAACTACTGGTGACTGTTCGACCTGGAAAGCAATCCCAAAATTTTTAGTGCAGAATCGTATGCTGCTTTGTGACCACTTGTAGCGGAAGGCCACAACCTCCAGTGACTACTCGCCATCTGTTTGGTCTCCTTGCAAACGGTGGTTGCCAGATGGTCACCAACAGTTTTCTATGTCTGTTTGACTGAGCCCATAGCTTATCTGGAAACACAGGCAAATAAGTGACTATGGAATGTAGAAGCAGCTGGCTAACCTTGGCTGGCTTTCTAGCCAATCCTGTCAGAAACCAGATCAGTTTTCGTTTTTCGTCTTTCTGTGATGTGGTAGGAGCTGGTTGTTTGCTAACATTAGCATTAGCCAATGTGGAAGTGCCTTAAACCTGCATTTTAAGCTAATGACGGGGAAGCTTCACTGCTTTCCCAACCCTTTGCTGATGACTTTGGGGGATCAGTCGCTAGTTTGAGGTCAGTTTCAGGAGTTAATTTGATAAATGATGGCCCTTCTTTTGATTAGAAAAAAGTGAATCCACTGCTACTCATATTGGACAGATGACTGTTGAGCACTCAAAAGGCTTTCTTACTGCAAGTTTCATTCTTCCAGTCACACACACACACATTCATACAACATTGTTTATCTATGCTTTGGTTTGCCGTCCTGTTTCTAAACCCTGAGATAACTGACTTCAGGACTCGACTGACAAATAATTGATATCACACTGGCTAGAGCCATCTTGTATCGAGCCAATACTGCTGCATGCTGTTATTAGCAATGCTGTAGGGGAAGAATGGCATTTAGGCAAAATGCTTACGAGCAAGCATAAATGTCACATCTTTTTGATTTTGCAACAAATTCCACTTGAGTGACATGCCTCACAGAAATCAGTCGATCCGTGAAAGTCTAATCTTTTTTGGGTTTGGCACATTGGCAATTAAAAAGCGCTAGGAGAAATGCTACAAACTGCACCTTAAAGAACTAAACTGCCTGTCACAGCAACCGTGCTACCTCAAAGCTCCAAACGTCTCTTGGAGAACATCGGCCTCAGGTGCTCATTTTCCAACTGAAGCCGTCTCTCTCTTCTGCTTTACCTGCAGGGTGTCTGAATGCAGCAAAGCAAGCAAATAATCAAGCAAACAGAACAAAGGTCAGAGATTTTGCACAAGACTTAAAGCGCGCACAGCAAAGGCAAACTAAATGGAAATGAGGGTGGCACAATGAATCAAACGTGCCAAAAGAGGGAAAAGTAACTTCCACTGTTGCTTCCCTTTGTTGCTCTGCATATGCCTTGAGTCTTTTACTAATAATGCAAACTCTCTGTGGATCATTTCAGGGGCAGATTACTAGCAAAGAAAAGTAGACAGAGGTAATTTGTAGCAGGGATGTCCCCATTTCAGAGCCTTTTACTGCTCAGGGGAGATCTAAACCTTGGCTTCCACATGCCATCTGTTCTAAATTAGCACCTACGCAGGGAGCGCTCAGATCTGGGCACCAGTGGTCAGACGCTGAGGTTTAGAGTCCTGAAGCTCCAACAGCACAGGACAGCACTAAGCTACTGGCAGAGAAAGAGTGAGCTCTTCTTTTTTCATGGTTTATATGCAAATAAGCAAGAGCAAATGAGCAGCAGAGGTCGCACAGTTGTTTGGACAACGTACCAAATGACTTCCTGAACAAGTTGCAGTTGAGTGCTGAGCAAGAATAATAAGGCAGATTAAGCACAAACACATAAAATTAAGTACACCAATAATCGATTCAGGAATGACTATTAGCAAGGCTTTTGGTGGACTGAATTATATTTAAGTCCAGATGTTGGCTTGTTTCTTCAGAGAGAAGTATGAGGGAGAGACGATAAGCCCTGCAGAGCTGCTGTGGCGTCCAGGCTTGGAGGAGAGAGGACACATGTGTCACTGAGACTGAGTGAAGAGCGGAAGTTTCTGGAAGTCATCAGGCAGAGCGGAGGGGGCCAGCTGCACAGGGCTTTTACTGCAGTGGAGGAGGATGTCACAGCACAAAAACATCCACACACTTAGCATGGACGCAAGGTCCAATGATATACCGTGTGCATTCAAATATAGCAAATGAACACTCACACGTGCAAAATACTACTTGCTGAAAAACATAAAAATACGTTCTGGGCGAGAGAAAAAACACAGCCCATATCCTGGGCTGGCAGGTCAGCCGCCTGACATGCAAACACGCAGCCATGGTTAACACCAATAAATGACAAACACGTGGAAACACATCTCGGAGTTGGTGTCAACAGCTGTCACGTCTTATGGGGCAACTCTGTCATTCAGGCCGTGCGCAGGGAAACCGCCCTGTCAGTAAAGCGTCCAAGCCTCCCTCCTCCCATCCCCCGCAACAAGAATGAGTCATGGTAGGCGACTCAGGAATTGAGATGATGTTGATTTTTTGGCTGTACTGTATGGGGGGAAATGCAAGCAACACCCTCATGATAAATGAATAACAATGTGTTATGTTTCGACATCTATTTTTATTGAGAGTAAATCCTGGCGTCTGCCGTGGGGCCATACATGTGGTTTTGCATGTTTTAACCCATTTACTATAAAACAGACCATTTTGAAAACCACTCTGTTCCATTTTAGTGTTGCGGATGCAGCTTTCCCATTGTTCCCAGCAGCTGGTTGTTTTTATGTATATCTGTATGGTATGAAAACTGGTTACTATTTCAAGTGAATGTAATTCTGAATTTATTTTTGCATCAAAAAAACCCTAAAACTCATATTTTACTACAAATTAGCATCCACATTACTGATGGTTCTTTTGTGCTTCTTTTGCTTAAAAAGCACTATGCTTATTTACAGCTCCATATTTTTATTCTGGTACTCTAATAGAGTGGTTTTGTATGATTTACGGTTCAAAATAATCATTTATTGGACTTTGGTGCAACCACTCAGTGCACCCTGAGTTGAACAAGCTGGTTGGAAACATGTTGGAACCAGTGCGGAAACCTGGAAGCTGATATATATTTTGGTCATGTTCCAAAATAAAGTTATTCTGGGAAAGAATTTGTCTGAAACTGAGTAAAATATCAAGATCCAAAATTCCAAGTCCCACTGAAGCTTTTTATTTCTGCTTTTATAAAGAAGACGTGGTTAAAAACAGAGGACTGGTATTAGTATTAAATACTGTTAATAGCCAAAAGAGTAATAATATTAGCAAAAATACAGTTACAAAAAACAAAAAATAACAGATGGACAGTGTTCATGTCATCTATGAAATGGAAAAGTTGGCCTTTAGTCTGAGATCCAGAAGAAACCCGTATACACTAAATAACATTAATGATATATGATGTACCCGATAGGTTTGTTTGGCAGTTTTTTTCTTTTTGCGCATTAAAAATAATAAATAAAAAGAAAAAAATCCAACTTAGCTTCTGCCCCTTTAGGAACACTGTCTTGTGATTGTCTGCTCCTCCTAAACAGCAGCTGGTTGGGGCTTATGTGCCTGGGATGACCACATAAAGGCTGTCTGGTCTCTATGACATCACAAAGAGCTAAGAGTAGGAAAAAAAAGGCCCAAAACTGAGCGTTTCTAGTAGTCTGAAGCCTGAACCTTTGGCTCTCTGGGCTGTGGCAATTCTAGTCTGCTAGGACGCTGAGCAAAACCTCTGCAACCAGCATATATCACCATTAAATCATAAATAATGTGACATCAACAACACGCCCACTTATGTAATACTGTCCAAAGTGTTAACTGCTAGCTTCTATGCTCTTTGAAGCCTGCTAGCTCTGCTAAGAAATTGTCCCCTCATATCCCAATTTACTAACTCCACACTCGACTGTCATGTCACAGCCTGCAGACAGAAAACTTGTGGAAGCTATTCAAATATCTCTTCCCCTATATTTAAGCCGGTATGCGCAGCATTTAATTATTGAGCATTTTATTTAATCATTTTTATCTACTCCACTCACCACAAACTTTCCTTTTTTTTATAACACTCCTCTTTCTCTTTTTTCCTTTTTTTTGTCACTCCCAAAAGGATAACACGTCTTTGTTTTCATGAGACGAGTCCTTATTGTTGTCATTTAAACAGAGTCACGCATGCCACTTGCAGTGGGAGTACATGGAGTCGGGCAGGGAGGTCACGTCTCTCCAACTGACTTTGCAAACTTTGCACAATGTCGCTGCTGTAGTTTAAAGATGATCAGCCCTTAGAGTCCCCCACCAATGTAAGCACCAATGCCAGTGTATTCATATGAGAAAGTCTGGAAAAGCGTGTGCTATTAAATGAGAAGATATGCAAGGGTTTAGTTGGGGTGTGATTCGAAAAGAGGTTCCAGAATCGTATGCCTGCAGGATTATCGAATCATTTCATCAATGTTGGCACGTTTTATCGACAGCAACAAAGTGCATAACATTGATGTCTAACTCATAGCAGTGAGCTTTCCTATGCTTCACTTCCACTCTGTGCTCAGGACTCGGCGACAGTCACAGTTGCGGTGAAACTGAAAACACGAGCAAGCCTTCACCTGGTTTTAATATTGTGATTGATTGATGTAGTACACCTGAAACTGTGCAGCATGTAAAGTAAAAGCAGCCAGGGAGCTTAACCTTACACTGCAGGCACTTCCACTCTGTCAACATCAACGGCATCGATGTTGACATGGACTGGATGACAACCAACTCAAACGGGTTCTCTTTAAAACTGCATTTTAATAGCAAACATGAGTAGTCAAATTTGTGCTCCCCGTGCGCATTTCCTGTCATCGGGAAGCATCGCAGCAAAGCCTTTCACCTTGAGGTCCTCTAAGTGCACACTATTAGTGTAAGTGATACAAGCAATATTGTGGTTAGAGTGAGAGGAGAAGCAGGGGGAGGTGGTAACATGTTCAGCCCCTTGAGGCTGGAGAAGCAGCCAGATGAGTTGGGGGGTGGGGATGTTGTTGAATGGGAATCAGTTATGAGTTTCCATTAACAAAATAGGATGGAGTGAATACTGAAGATAGAGTTATTAAGATAAAAGAGCACAGGTATAATACACCAGCAGGGTGGGAAGCCAATAATGACTTCCTGCACTTAAGGGGCTCAAGGCTGAGGTCATTCACCATTAACTTTACTTGACATTTGCATGCTTGGAGCCGGCCGTGGCTCAGGATATGTCTCTCTGATTACTTCTGCGGTCTCTGTAGACTCTGATTTGCGAAAGTGTCGAATAACAGAACGTGAAAAGTGGTCTAGTTCATGCCCAGTGAGGGTGTATCTGTCAGGGTTACATCTGAAGTCAAATCCAAGACTCAATCAAGAGTTCTGAATGACCCTTCAAAAATACTGAAAATTGAGTTGACCGGTCTCTTACATTGATCAGACAATAGGTTATGGTACTAAATTTGATTCAAGCAAAGGCTCCACAGTTTAATCTAGACATTATTCTAGTGCACAGCTGGGGACGCTGTGTGGGCTCCGTGTTTGTGTGGGGTTCAGGAGGCTGCCGTTATTACTGCAAAGATAGTACTTTGTTTCCATGACACTGAGATGAGTCACTATGGCTACGGCTCCATTGGGGAACAAAGTCAAATGAATAAGGAAGACCCAAGGACGGCGGTGGTGCTCTTATTGACAGAGAGGTGATGTGTTGGGAAATAAAAGCTTGGTACTCTATGAACTTACAGATGGTGTTAAAATGATGGTGCTTTATCTTTTTGAAGGAAGCTGATCCTATTAACCCAGTACTTTTGAATTCTCGCTTATAGCCAAGGTCATAATGAAAAGGCCTGAGTCATTCCCAAGAAATCCGATAACAAAAAAGAAATGAAAATATCATGAAAACAACTGCGAGGTAAAGATTTACCAGTTGTCAACGATGCTTCTGTTTTAAACACAACTGAACACAAACTACAGTAACAATACAATTTATTTACCACACCTATTGTTCGTTTACTTCGGTTGAAGTCAGTTGACAAGTTTGCAAACTTGTAGACTTTCCTGCTGTTTTGTTTCTTTTCACACAGTAAAATCCAAGCGAACTCCAATCGAAACAGTATGTTCTGTCTGTTTACTGACCAGATGTTTGAGGAAGGAGCACAATTAAATACTTTTATATAAATATTTTGAGAACATGGAGAATTTAGATTTCTCAGATAGTTGCTAACCCATGCTTACCCTTGAACATCTATGGTGCCTTGTTGGATCCCAGAATGCAAAGGATACGTTAGCTCAAACTTGCAACTTACACCAGGTGTTGGGTTGGACTTGAACCGCACACAATTTAAACTGACTAAATGTCACAGGTGTGAACCCCCCCTAAATATGCATATAGGTGATATCTGTACATGCATATAGGTCTCCCAACTGAAGACTAGAATTATTAAGCCAATAGTCTATAGTTATATTTAAAATATTTCATCATCAAATATTTTCATTCAAAATGGTGATTTCCTATTTTTTGTTTAAAAATGATCTAAATGAGTTTCAATTTAAGTGTATGTACCAAATAAAGAATAAGAACAACAAGAAACAGTAACACCATGACAGAAATCACACGCTAAGCTTGAACTCCTGAGTCGCACACAATGCTGTGCAACAGCTGAGTTAATTTATTATTTATTTGCAACAAAAGTGATGATACAATCTTCTGCAGGTGAGTCCATCTGTCAGAAAGAGACACTGAGCACTCGTGTCAGTGCATCATCAGCATTCAGAGCGCCGCAATCACCGGCTCTGCAGCAGAGTGACATCGTCTCCAATGCAGCTGACTGAGTGTCACTTTGGCTTTGCACAGCTAGACACACACATATGCATACCCACACCCACAGTGGCTGGAATTCACACACACACAATCAGCACTGCCACGTGCAGACAGAATGATGCAGGGCAGCATTAGCCAGACCGGGTGTTGTGTTTTCATTACACAGATGTGGATGCAGATTAAAGCGTCTTGTATCTCCAGCTTTGTGGTTCCCAGCACAACTGGTTCACATGTCTTTTGATGGGATGCCACCCAGCACAGGAAATAGCTGGGCCTGAGAACATACGAGCTAAAATAAAGTAAAAATGCACTCCGCGTCTCCCCCAGTTTGAAAAGCACAGAGCTGTGCTGAATTTGTGGTGGGAATACGACAGATAAAGGCTGGTGGAACCAGGACGTTGTGCGTCAACGATCTGAAGGGTTTACTTTCCTGTTTGTATTGGCTAGTTCAGTTTTCATCTGATCTCAGGCTGGGGGAGGCATGAGAGGGGCAGGGTACTCTGTGTGTACTTTCAGAGGCGTTTATCACAGCAGTTATCAGGGCAGCAATGCTTTCAATCATCGCTTATTTACATTTTTTATTTTTATCTGGGGTTCAACGGCTTTTATTGAACTGCACCACCCATTGTTAGTGTGCATTACAGTGGGACAACATGGCTAAGTCGTTTCACTATCTGCCTTCTGAGCAAATGCGTTTTGGCTTAGTTCCGGATGGGGAGTTGGTTCATGCAAAAATAGATGGCCATATAATGTTGAACACAGAATTGCCTTCTAAACACAGGCTACAATCACAAGGAGGAACTTCCAGCTGCGAGTGCCAAAATACACTCTATTATGTCATCCTGGAGATGCAAAATCCAAGCACAGTCCCACACACAGCACCAAGCCGGAGAACTGTTCCCACTCAAACAAGTGGGAGCTAAACTTGAGGCGCTCTAAACTTACGTGTAAATCACATCTGCTTCATTTGATCGGCTAAAAGACCAGCAGCTCTAAGCGGGCCGCGATGGCGCACCGGTGGTGATTAACTCATCAGGCTGGAAGGCTCTTTGATTGAACTTACCAGGGGTAACGCAGAAAATGAGGTCTTTTATCCTAGGGTCCAATGGCCCTGCACAGAATCTGCACACAGGGATCTCTATAGATGATCCCCATGTGGGGAGAAACGGGGTGGGGGGTGGGGGGTTTATAATGCTGCGCCTAGATTAGGGTGAAAGGGAGGCAATCAGCCTGGCAGCCCCTGAGGACACATCAAGCTTGTGGTTTTTCTCTTGGACAGTAAGGCATCATCATGGTAGAAAGCAGATGGCGGAGGATTAGCATCTGAATGTGGGCATGAAGATCCACAGGGGTCCCCCCCCCACACCGCTACTCCTCCTCCTCCTGCATCCCCGCAGGGGATAGGTGAGCTGAGAAAAAGACGAGCTCTGGAAGGACAAAATCAATAATTGGAGACCCGTGGTGCGCAGACAAAGGAACCGATGGAAAGCTGGTGGATTTACACAGAGAAGCAGCTAATTACGTTGTCTTCCTCAAAATATTTTTACTGCGGGCTTCCTATAACAATTTCTGGGTGCAGAATCAGAAGGATGCGCAATACAAAAACAAAGCCAGAGATGGCGATCGAGCTCAAAGCTGCCGTAGACATGGTAAAAAAAGAGATAACATCAGGACACATCCCACGTAAAGCTGCTTTTGAAGTTCACGCCTGTGCTGTTTGGACTTGGTCTGAGGGAAAACATGCTGGTATCATCAATGAGCTCTATTTGTAATAAAGCGTTTAAGCTTCACGGCAAGGTAAGCCTACTGAAAGTCATTTTGGCACAACAGAAACAAAAAGAAATGGTAGAAGAAAAGCAGATATGTCTAAAAACATTGTGCAATCTATACCGACTCCATGCACAGCGGGATTTCCCCCCTAAGCTTCAGTAACATAGTAAAATACTACCTCTCAGGCCTCTGCCTGAAAAAATGGCAGGCAGTTTAGATGCAGAGGTAAAACACAGAAGACAGGTTTGCTGCTCCCAATAGACCCAGAACCTGAATGGATTTGCTATAAAACCTTAAAAAAACACAGTGAATGTAAGTTTTACAAGAAAACAGGGGCTATATATGATGTAGAAGGCAAACTATATAAGTATGACTCAAATAATAAATAAAAGGATTGGAAATATGGAAAACCTTTGCAGCCAGTTGCATCATGTACAAATGCTGAATTTCCCCAAAACCTTCTGCCTTCTTCTTTTTCTATGTTCTTAGCTACAAGTTTCAAGCACTGCAGACGTGCCATGTGAAAGCATGCGGCTCCGATTCTCCAGTTTATTGCCCGTTTATCACCAGATACTGTCAGCAGGCACACTGAGTCAATGGCACCCAGGAATACAAATCTCTCCTTAAGAAAAAAAAAAGTCACCCAGCTCATTGTGGTGGAAAACAACAGTCTCCTTCCCGCGAGGGGGGGGCATTCGCAAACATCTGTTGACGCTCCTAAATAAAGCTTAAGTCTCCTTTTTCTGTAGAGATTTATGTTGTTTGATTTAATGAGGTGACCCGAAGTAGTGAAGTCTCCCCATCCCACCTTCAGTAGACGGCACCTTGGGGACAACTCAATGCAGCTGGGCCATTCAAAGTTCAAGATTAGCTGGAATTATGAGGAATTACAATACAAAAAAACAAACAAACAAGCAGATATTCTTAATTTTATTGATGGTACTGCTTGTAGACCAATCAGCGGATTCCCAGATCCAGTTGAAGGTGTGTGGAGGAAAAGAAAGGAACAGCGAGGAAAGGGAACATTATGCTGTGATAAAAAGGACAGAAAGGCTTTTTTCTAGGCTTCTGTCTGTATCTTTTTTTTTTACAAGTCGAGGCAGAGACGCACAGAGGGGCTACACACTCAAAGAGGGTCATTCCTTTGAGGGGCTGGTTTCCATGGCAGGGGTTGCCCTGGTGAGTGGGAAGGGCCTTGATGGTCCCAGTGGAGCAATAGGCCCCTGTCAACAATTCAAATCAATAGAGAGAGTCCAGGTTGGAGGATACATGTGAATAAGGCTACGTTCACACTGCAGGTCTTAATGCTCAATTCCGATTTTTTGATCAAATCTGATTTTTTCGTCTGCTTGTTCACACTACAACTAAAATGCGACAGCAAACACGCTCTAGTGTGAACGCTCAAAGCGGCCCGCATGCGCAAAAGAAGACTTCACACACAACGCGCTCTGTTTAGACCCAGAGCAAACAATATTGTTTGACTGATGGCCCTTAATATAAAGACTTCAAACTTTACGTTTCCCAATTTTTTCTTTAAGTTATTTTGTTATTTACATAATAATGTAGATAACCTAATAATGATCCTTATTGCTGTTTTAGAGAGGAGCGGTGCTTCAAAGGATAGTTACAGATTTCTGTCAGAATCTGCAGATTATGCAGTACAAATAAAATGTTAACGTTTCTCCAACGTTGTCTTCCCAGCAGTTTCACCGATGGCCAGGAAGCGTTCGCGATGTCGTATCGGGCGCTTCTCCGGAGCTGATAATTGGCTTCTGTCTTGTGTCAGTGACGTAAAAGACAGATTTAATGCGACATGACCGTTCAAACAGCAGTCGCTTTCTAAAACATCGGATATGTATCGGATTCAGTACCACATACGAAAGTGACCCAGATCGGATTTGAAAATATCGGATTTGTGCCGTTCACACTGTCATACCATGATCGGATATGGGTCGCATAGGGTCAAAAAAGTCAGATTTGATGCGCTTTCGCCTGGGGTGTGAACGTAGCCTAAGTGTTGCACTAGAGCCTACAGCTTCACTATTAATTGATCTGTCATGTCATATATAGTCAATTTCTTGCCTACAAACATCAGAAAATTTTTACTTTATTTAGTCATTGTGGCTCTAATGCTTTCATTATCTGTTACTGATTTTGACTTTGTCTACAATTGGAAAAACAATATATGTAAATGACTGCTATTGGAGACATTTCCTAAGTGATCCCCTACATGACCTCCTAATAGGTTATTCCTGTCTTTGGTGGGGAGAACAAATAAACACAACTAAGGCTGCATTAACTCTATACCCCTTTAAAGCCTTCCAGGAGTCATGTAACCTTGAACAACTTTTCTGATCTGACCAATATCTGTCATATTTCAGGGCTGCTTATAGGACAAAATGACTAGGAAGTTATTGAGGCCGGTCTCTCCCTATGGAGTTACCTTGGAAACGAATCTAATGGTTGTCAAACCCCGTCTTTTAATTTTTACTGAGGTCTCAAAACTTGCCATTAAGGGTACAGGAGAGATTGTCAAATGCCATTATGGGGGAAAGACTTAAGGTAGTACAAGACTTCCAGGACAACAATGAACTGTACATCAGCGGTCCCCAACCGTTATTGCGCCACGGACTGGTTTATGCCCGACAATATTTTCACGGACCGGCCTGTAAGGTATCGCGGATAAATACAACAAAATAAAACTAGTACCGGTACCGAAAACAAAGAAGATTTATTCATAACACACGTGAAAAGACCCAGGAAAACCGAGTTAACGATAAAAACGATAACAAAATAACGCTGAAAACTGATAAAAACCCTGAAAACCATACATTTCACACCTGAGCCTCAACTCTCGCAGCCCGGTACCAAACGACTCACGGACCGGCACCGGTCCGAGGCCCGGGGGTTGGGGACCGCTGCTGTACATAACACTTTTTAGCCTTTATTATGATAGGACACTAAGGAGTGGTTAAGAAAGCTTGGAGAGAGAGCAGGTTAGGGAGAGACAGAACAAAAAGCCTTGGGCAGATCCAAACCTGGACTTCTGAAATGGTCTTACAGCATATGGTTCACCTGCTCAACCAAATAAGCTATAGTGAAAGACCCCCCCAAAATATTTCTGACCTGAGGAAACCAATCACATGTTTACTAACTAAAAATGCTACAGCTGCGATTACAGCTGCAACTCTAAACTGCGACTCAAGACCCCTCACTTTTCTGAAACGTTAAAAAATGTGCACAATATTCCTGTTATGAATTCTGTCTCTGTGTTGGGAATTATAACAATAACAGTTATGATTCATTGATGATGTTGTGCTAAATGTGTAAAATAACAAAACTCTTGGTTTCTGCTGCTACCTGATATTCCAAGAATGCAATAAACTGAGATTAGAGACACCTACAAACAGCTGCAAGCGACAAACAAAACGTCAGTTCCAGTAAACGTTTTGTCAAATTATATTTGGTTGACTTGAGTGTCTTATTATTCTGAATCATTAGAGTTGAGCTGTCATTTCACAGACATTTAAATGTATGAAAGATGTGAAAACATAGGAAATCTAACAAAGCCAATGACCATAATGGTGCAATTTCTTTGGCATTATCAGCTTTTCAGGTATTATTGTAATGCATTAATTGACACACAGAGAAGGAAAATGTGATTAGAATTACAAAGTAGCTACCAGGCATCCTGAGGCGGACATGTAAGGCATTATTCATTAAATTATGTACTCCAAAATGTCAAAACAGTGAAAGAAGACGTTAAAATGAGACATAAAAAAGACAAAACCAGTTGTTTTGTCTTGCCAATGGCATAAATTATGTAGTAAAGTAACAAATCTTCATATTCAAGAACAAGAACCAGAGGGTCCTTTTGATTTGGCGTGAAAGCAATTAACAAATTATTAAAATTGCTGATTAATTAATTAATTCAAATACCTGCTTCTAGGGTAAAACTGAGTTATGTGAAGCCAAAGTGGGTTTGCAGAGTCTGATGATTTCATCCTGCATATTTTTCCATCGTCTCTCTGTGGCATGTGTGAGAGAGAGGATGTTAGATATGCTTTTAAGCCTCTCTTCAGACACATTCGGCAGCGGTCACAGTAAAACCCCTTCCTGGATGCTGGCCAGGACGTCCACTACACGCAGTCAGCTGCCCCTTGTTCCAGCAGACTAGTTAAAAACAAGACTCACAAGGAACGAAATGTGCTATCGCCGTAATCATGTCTTCCATCTGTTTTTATGTTTCACACTGGCTTCACAGAGCTCCTCTGTGTGATGCTTCTATGAACTAGGGGGTTTCCATTCATCCAAAATACGACCCTGACAAGCAGACGCACTCAAGCGTGTGCACGCTAACACAGTGAAGAGATGTTCTGGTTTACTTAAGAAGCTTCAAACCCAGAGAAGCAATTTACCCCGAATCCTTGGGGACTTTATTTCCACTACATTACCATCCAATCTTTTCCCTTAATGGATGAACTAAAAAAGAAGAAAAAAAAACACAAAAGAGAAAACATGTTCAAAAAACCTCGAGAAACCCAATAGAGTTGGTATGTTCTAACAATACTCTAACAATGAGCTTCATTCAGTCCTCTAGCACACTTCACTCAGTGTATTAGCCTCCAACTGCAGTCAGTTGGCTGTTTGCAAAAGGATGAGGAGAAAACAATTGAGCTGTTTAGCTTGCACATCTGGAAATCATAAAGGCTCAGCACTAAGTAGCTTAGCTACTACGCTAGGCTAACAAGAGGTCCCCAGCCTATTCGGTAAAAAGCTAAGGCTCATTAGTGGTTTGTTCCCAGTCCGAAAAATCAGACCAGCCTCACATGTAAGCACTGCTGCTCCAGCTGCATCGTTCAGACTACCATTAAGTCCTAAAATAAGTTCTGGTTTTGAAGTGACATAAAATAACCTCACATTGAAAGGCAAAATCCCGCCAATGCTTTTTCAAGACCTTCAAACATGTAAGAAACCAGCAAAGACTCGAGCAGCTTTTCGATCTCTCCAGCAATACTGTAGTCCACTACAATCTGAAGGCTAATATTTGCGTGTAGAATTCTCCAGGTTTAATCTAAAGGGTTGTACAATGTAGCTTCATTAATGTTTTGCATCACTTTCCTCATTTGCTCTTTGTTGTGCTTCAATAAAAAATGTAATTCATTACAGTAGTACATTATATTGTTTTTAAACTGCAAAACCCATAAAAATCCAGCCAAATATTAGCACTTTACTAAAATACAGTGGCAGGACTCAGCTGGTTACATATAGCTGACCTAACATCATCCAGAATATGTCAGCAGGCCAGTTGTGTGCAATTTTGTTTGCCAATTAAGGGTGTAAAACCACAAACAGCAGGTTAAATGTCATAACCCTGTTAACACAGAAACACATAAACGTCCCTTGACGGCTTTTTGGGAACATGCAACAAGTTTTTGCCTGGAATGTATTGTTGTCTACAGAAACTGCTCAAAAAAAGACATTTTTACAGTGGATGACCAAGGATCAGGCCTGGTAGGCAGGTTGTATACTTCGTCTTTCAAAAATTCTGAAGAATGTTTTTTTCTGTTTTCTTTACCCAGTCCTTATGTCCTCCTCACAGATTAGCTAACACAAGATCAGAGGGTAGAGCGGCAGCAAATATTAGAGATGCCAATATCTGGGGGAGCAGCCCCTGACTGTAAGAATGCCCTGCATGAGTGTCCTCTCTGTTGAGGGGCAACGTCCGTGAGGAATGAAATATGACACTGGCTGTCAGGGCTCGTTTGGGAAACTAGCGGTGAGCCAGCCATGGTTGGAGCTCCGGGTAGAAGGGCGAACAGGGTGGATGAGTGATTAGAGAGACTATCTTGTAACAAGGAGGTCACAAGATGAAGAATCTGTGTGGTTAAGCTCAATTAACACACACTAGTTTAGACTTTACCAGCTCTTCCTACTACAACTAGACAGCAGATTCTGCATTATTGTTGAATCCAAAAAGCTGTAGGCCTTTTTCTAGGACTGATCACCTCTGCTCCTATCCCACAGCCTAGGTACCCGCTACATCCATCTGTCCTCTGTTGTTACAGCATGCTTCCTGTGCATACAAAGTGTCTCTGACAGCTGTATCTTCTTTTAAAGAGCGGGATACTAGAAACGGCCTTGGTGGACAAGTGCCTACGTCAATGATAAGTTCATTCATTACTGAAAAAAGAATGACGTTCACAATGCTCTTCATCCATGCCTAACAAAAGACTTGTAGGTCCTAATTAACATGGCACACTGCTGAGTGGCAGCCTGTTGAAGCTTTCGTGTGTTTTTCTTGCTTTTTTCAGCATTTCCTTAATCACTTACTCAATTATTCTTAATTACTAATTACTTTACTACTTTACAAATCTTTTTTTCTTGCTTTTGGATTTTTAAACAATTTATATTTGCCAGCTGTGCCAGTTGACAGCACTGAGTACATGCGTGATGCTAATGCTAGAGAAGAAGCAACAGGGCTGCAGAGCTGAAGCTATCATCATGTGGAGTTTAAGGCTACAAGTTGCAAAGTCAATTGACTCCCAGCCTATTCAAAGTATCGTTGGACAGGAAGACTTTGTATAGTGAAAAAAGATGGAGTTCACAGTGATGATGAATAGTAATACCGGAAACGTTCTCTTCATCTCCGAGCATGAAGTAAGGAGAGCCTTCAAAAGAGTGAACACCAGGAAAGCAGCAGGACCAGACGGCATCCCAGGTCGTATCCTCAGAGACTGCGCATACCAGCTAGCTCCTGTGTTCACTGAGATATTCAACATCTCTTTATCTCAGTCGGTGATCCCCACATGCTTCAAAGAGTCCATCATTGTTCCTGTCCCGAAGAAACCCCACCCTGCTTCTCTCAATGACTATCGCCCTGTAGCCCTCACCTCAGTAGTGATGAAGTGCTTTGAACGCCTGGTCAGAGACTTCATCATTTCTTCACTACCAGACACACTGGACCCACTACAGTTCGCTTACCGTCCAAATCGTTCCACAGACGATGCCATCTCTCATCTCCTCCACACATAACTCACTCACTTGGACACTAGAAGGGGGAATTATGTTAAAATGCTCTTCATAGACTACAGCTCTGCATTTAACACCATAATTCCCTCCACACTCACCACCAAGCTGGAGCATCTGGGACTCAGCTCATCTATGTGTCAGTGGATCTCCAACTTCCTAACTGGCAGACCACAGGCAGTAAGGATGGGCGGACATGTCTCAGCCTCCACCACTCTCAGCACTGGAGCCCCCCAGGGGTGTGTTCTGAGCCCCCTGCTGTACTCTTTGTACACATATGACTGTGTGGCCACTACCAGCTCCACCACCATCATCAAGTTTGCTGACGACACCGTCGTGGTGGGCCTGATCTCTGATAACAACGAGACGGCCTACCTGAAGGAGATTAGGAATCTGGAGAACTGGTGCCAGAGGAACAACCTCCTTCTAAACGTCAGTAAGACAAAGGAGCTGATAGTGGACTTCAGCACTAAGCAGGAGAGGAACTACCAGACCCCCGTCATCAACGAGTGCCCAGTGGAGAGAGTGGACAGCTTTAAATACCTCGGAGTTCACATCACGCAGGACCTGTCATGGTCCTGTCACATCAACACCGTGGTGAAAAAGGCCCGTCAGCGTCTCTACCACCTCAGACGCTTGAGAGACTTCCAACTGCCCTCCAAGGTGCTCAGGAACTTTTACTCGTGCACCATAGAGAGCATCCTGACGGGAAAAATCTTAACCTGGTTCGGGAACAGCACCATGCAGGACAGACAAGCTCTACAGAGGGTTGTGCGGTCAGCTGAGCGCACCATCCGCTCCGAGCTCCCTCCCTACAGCAGGCGGTGCTGGACCAAGGCCAGGAAGATCATGAAGGACCTCAGCCATCCCAACAACAGACTGTTCTCTCTGTTGAGGTCGGGAAAGCGATTCCGCTCCCTGAAGACCAACACAGAGAGACTGAGGAGGAGCTTCTTCCCGCAGGCGATACGGTCTCTCAATCACACCACCACACAGTACTGACCCACACATATGGTTCTTACACACACACTGGACTTTCTGGACATTGTTTTCACTTCATCACTTAAATCACTTTAAGCATATTTGCACTGCAGAAGACATAATGTGGATTGCACATCACTGGACATTATATTCTTCATTTCCAGTTAATACTTGTACAGCTGCTGGTATTGTGTATTGTGTTTTAAATGGCACTGCACCTTCTTACCTGTCAGAACTCCTTAGTACTTATCGCCCCAGGAGATCTTTGAGGTCAGCCGATCTGATGCTTTTAGATGTTCCCAGGTATAAATTAAAGACAAAGGGAGAGAGGGCGTTTGCTGTGGCTGCACCCAGACTGTGGAACAGTTTACCTCCTCACGTCAGATTCTCCAAAAGCCTAGAAACTTTTAAAACTGCTCTTAAAACTCACCTCTTTTCATTGGCTTTTAGAAAGGTTTAATTTATTTGTTTATTTATTTTTTATTTGATCAGCGAGGTGTTTTACGAAATTGTGTTCTATTGTATTTTTATCTGTATTTACTGTACAGCACTTTGGTCAGCCTTGGTTGTTTTTAAATGTGCTCTATAAATAAACTTGACTTGACTATATATTTATTTATATTTCTTCATACATTCTTATATAGTTCTATATTGTGTATTTTGTTGTACAGTTATTTTATTTTCAACTTTAATTTATATATTTTATCTTATTCTTCCCAGTTAAATTTACCCTTCATTCTAATTTGTGTTGTACAGTTATTTCATTTTTAACCTTAATTTATATTTTATTCCTTCCTAGTTAAATTTAACCTTTTTAATTTTTCATATTTATTTCCTATCTTATTCATAGCCTTTTCCTTTTTTGTTTTCTTTAGGTCACGAGCAGTTGTCCAAGCATTTCACTACATATCGTACTGTGTATGACTGTGTACGTGACAAATAAAATTTGAATTTGAATTTGATTTGATTTAATAATACTATAAACTTCATGGAAATGTGGCTGAACTTACACTTTACTATAATCATTTACATTATATTAAAGTATACAATACTATTATTATTATTACCATTTTTCCACTTGCTGTAAAAAATAAATTCCCA
Organism: Maylandia zebra; assembly: GCF_041146795.1. Lineage (NCBI taxonomy): Eukaryota > Metazoa > Chordata > Actinopteri > Cichliformes > Cichlidae > Maylandia > Maylandia zebra. Next base: position 24,078,000 of record NC_135188.1, on the reverse strand, counting down.
GATATGGGGAATAAATTAAATATTTTTGTCTCATTTCTATGATCTTTTCTATCACTTGAGTATGTCAAGAAGCTGCATATCAAGTGTGTGTGCACTTGATATGCAGGTCAGTGGGCCGTTTGGTTCTTCTGACGTAGGCGAATTAGATTAGGTCCCTCTCACAGTTGAGACTTAATCACGTACTAAAGCACAGCTCAGCCATCTCCCATTAGACACCTGTGGAACAAAAGGAGCCTCAGACGGGAGCAACAGATATGTCCTGAGACCTTAAACACCTGTGTCTGAGGCACTGAGGTGTACTGCAGTAATCTACTTCACCAACAAGCTAGAATGCACATAAATTCTTGAATAATGAGCAATATCAGAGACTGATCGTGATTCCAGACACAACTCTAATGCAATCGCTTGTCATCAGGAAGGGCCAACGAAGACGATGTGTCTAAATTCCAGTGGAGTGGATGACAGGTCTGTGGTTCCAGGACCTAACCAGAATCAACGATGGGAGATTTACTTAAGGTCACCCAAAGTGGTGCAGGGAGGCGGCTCAGGTTTCCTGGTGGTTATATGAGCAAGAAATGGCTAGATATGGCTTACACACACACACACACACACACACACACACACACACACACTACAACTGAAATTTAAAGACGTTAAGAGTGAGCACACACACAAAACCCCAACCTGTCGTGCCCTGATTAAGGTCATTTCTGTCAGTGATTAGACTCAGCCCAATCTGGTCTGACAGAGGCTTGTCCTTACAGGAGAAGCAGGCGAAACTTGATTCACATCTCACCTGCTGTGCTAATGCACTTTGTCAACCTTCATTCGGCCTGAGCCAAGAAACACCTATTCTGTGTCAAACAGGCAAATATGTTTTGCATGTTTATCTGAATCTGCCATTAATGTGAACCTGAATTACACGGGGCTTTAGGAAAAACTCTCGTGAAAACAATCAGTCCATTTCTACTACGTTCCTCTGGCTCATTACTGCTGGTAAAACAAATTCCACTTTTCGTGATCAAATCGAATCTGACTGAACAAGCAACCACAATGCATTAAGCTGAACTTTGGGGGGATCTCAGGTTACCAAGCTTGGACATCCCCAACATGCCAAGGCACTGATTTCCCTCTACATCTCGTCTACAGCCAGGATCTTCTGAGGCAGGAACTGGAATGTCCAAACACACAAACTCTTGAATTCCTTTCCATAAAAGACTGTTTTCACACTTAAAATTCTACAGAGTTCCTGCTTCTCCTCACTGCACTGAGGCTCGGGAGATGCTGAAAGGATGCAGAACTGAAACAGACCCTTTTAGCCTGCAGATTTTCAGATCACTATCTGTGACTGAGCACATATATTTAAGGCTGTAAAACGATATTAGAGTCCGTCAGGGAAGATCCCAGAATATGGTTTTGGCTTTCAGCTGTCATAACAAGGACATTGTTATTAATTTGAGTCACATAAAAGGCTTCCTTCAAACTACATTTTGCTGGTGAGAGGTGGTGGTGGTGCCTATAATGCCAAGTAGACGCTGGGCTACTCCCATCATAACGCATTGACAAATCGGTAATAGCCCGAAAAGGGGGGGGGGGGGGGGGAGATGGGGATAACTATAATAATCCACAATTATATTGCACTTATATTTACAGTTTTCCTTTTAAATATCCACTGCAGAAATAGGGGGATCCTTTCCTGCAGTGGATGGCTGCGAGCGGCGCCGGTTTCAGCACCATGCAGGCGTGGACCAGAACAAAAGGCGCAGGATGCAGCAGCGCAGAGAGCCTCGCAGGGACGCAGCGAGACGGTGACAAATGCCGCAAATTAATACCCAGGTTAACACATCTGCCTAACAGCATTTTAAATACAAGTCTCCACTGAAAAGCGACTTTAAAAGGCACGCATTTCAATCCGCCACACTCGCAGATATCCCCCATTCTCTCTAAGAATCACGCACATAACCATAATTAACACCATAACCACACACAGCAGCAGAGGATTAGTGGACAGCGACATTGATGTGCAGACTCTGACTTTTTGTCAAACTTTCCCAGCAGCCGGTGTCGCAATCCTACATCTTAAATTTGCGCATCCGCGCTGCTTTGCGCCATCGTAAAGTCTAATTTCCCCGCACATGACGAAGCAAAGCGATTTGGGTCTTACCTGGAGGTTCAGGCTGCTGAGCGGCACTAATGCCCTTGGATAGGAAGAGAGCTGTGGTGACAATGAGAGCGGTATGGGGCCCTGTGGCCCCTCCCCGTTGCAAATGAAGCTACCGTAAATGCAGAAGTCTGCGCGCAAGGAGGATTATGTGGCTTCAGTATGCGATGATGTAGAATCTGTGCAACATCTTTGTAGTGTAAAAACACAAAAATAAAGAAAACACAACGCAGCTCCTGTAAATACTGACACACGCACATATAGGTATAAAGGTTTGATGTCAGGTCATTGCTAAAGGGCTTTGAGTGATTTGATGCAAAGGGGTCAGCTCTCTGTCTGCAGTGGATGTGAGCGCGGAGCTGAAGCACCGGGGTGTGGCTGTTGCTGAGGGAAGATGGAGAAGAAAAAGGAGAGGCGGGGGTTAGACGAGTGGGGCTATGGGGGGAAATGGGAAGGAGGCAGAGGAGATGGACCAGTGAACACGAGAGCTGTGCAGTAGTATTGCTATACTAATACAGATACCAATAGGCTCAACTTACAAAGGCAGCTTATGTTGATCTCATAAAGCCCACGATTTATCTGACGAATAATCAGCGTTTAACGTAATCGAAACATCTATTTTAGACCTGGAACCTAAATGTGCCTGGCTATAAAGAACTTTGGGTCAACCTCTACTGTTTAAATGCGTTACAGGCTTTAAACGAAACAGTAAAAAAAACAGACTGACTGACAGTTAACACAAAAAGGTGGGGACATCTTTCATAATGAATGTTTGAGGTCTATTTTTTAGTTTTCAAAAACAATAACTTATTTAGAACAATTAAGCAGGATACATATTGAACTTGGAGGACAGAAACAAAGTATCCAGCGATACCAATTATTGGTACAGCATTACCCATATATTTGGATCAATTTGAGCCACCTCTAGTCAACAGCAGATACTCTCACAGTGCCCTCGAGGTGAGGCGTAATGGTCACAGACAATGACATGACTCCATATTTACAAATATACACAAGCTCTGAAACACTGATGCTCCAAAATTCTGAATAAATGTGCAGAAAACGTGGTCACCAGCAAGCCTAAGGTGCAAAAACACCGAGCTTCAAACTTTGAAGGGATGCTTTGAATCATCAGGTCTAATTCAACAGCCTGCTTTTTTCCACTGCACTGTCATGGGCTCCTCCAGGTTTGAGCAGTCCTTTACTGCCACCTACTGATGGAAGTAAGTCAATGCACTGAAGATGCTGACGCTGCCATATTATTAAGCATAGTATATGCAGCATAAATCAGTGTGGCACTTAAAGCAGACATCTTTATTTTGATGTTTAACTAAAACAACCCATAACTGATGAATTAAGAATGCAAGTATGCACAAATCTGAGTTAATTATAATTAACACTTGCCAGTAATTCATAATTCATGTTTATGTAATGATGCAGACAGTTCCACCCCATTGATCTTAAACCTGCTACAGTCTGTGCTGTATGTAGAGAGACTTGCAGAGTGACATAACTTTCAATAAGCTGTCACTAGATGTTCCCTGAAGCTAACACATCAGGGAACCATATCCGAAAGATGTTTCTGAAACTTCAGAGGATCTTCGAGAGGTAAAACACCTCCCTGCTTACCTGACTATGGAACGCCAGGACTGCCATAATGAATTAATTAAATACACCATTAAATAATTAATTAAATGTGTCAATAATTAATTAAAATTGGAATTAATTAATTAAATAAATAGTTATGACACATGTAATTAATTAATTATTGACACATTTAATTAATTATTTATGTATTTCACATTTTAATTAATTATTGACACATTTAATTAATTAATTATTGACACATTTAATTAATTATTTATGTATTTCACATTTTAATTAATTATTGACACATTTAATTAATTATTGACACATTTAATTAATTATTTAATGATATATTTATTTATTTCATTTTGGCAGTCCTGGCGCCTGGCTCTCGTCATGAAATAATTTTATCTGTCAGCCTCACCCATCAAACTCAGGGGGCGGGGTTAACGCTGCCCATGCAGCTTCTCTAACATTTGATTGGTTGCCGTGCAAAGTAAGTCAAAACAGGTCGATCCTAGATAATCGATTGCTTGTGTAGACTTGGGGCAGCCAGGTATCCCAGAATGCAGATCAAATCACAGGCAGCAATGGTGGTGGTGTAGTTTTAAAATACCCCGTTTTTCTGTCACCAGCTACACTTTTAACAGTGTTTTAGCCGCGAATGTCGCGCCGTATGTCTGGTCAGGTTGTCAACATAGAACATGTTTGCAAAAGTGCTCAGATGTTTTCAGAGATTTCACTAGCTCTGCTAACAGTTAGCATGCAGAGCGCACCGAGGGGGTACATTAACCGGTTTGTTTACATATTCCACTCTCCGTGTTCCACATGTTGCATTCGCAGATTCTCATTTTCACCGAACGATCGTCTCTTTCCGCCTGGTCTTGTGTCTCTGTGCTTCTGTAACATAAAGAACGAGCTGACATTTTTCTCACGAAACCAGCGATCAGCTCAACAGACCCTCAGTTTACCTGCATGCATCCTCCTCCTCATCTGTCAGCTGTTTAACACCTGCTGCTAATTCAAGAAACACGCCTACGTTACCTGGTGATAGTCACAGTTTAACTGGGCAGCCGGTGCTCGATATAACGCAATGTCAGCGCATTTTTCTGCACAAGATAAGTAAATATAGTGTTTTCCCCGAGCGCAGAGCTGCTGGAGCTTGTTTCCTTACAGAGCACTTTATAGGCGAGCCAGCTTTATCAGCGGCTGATGTCCAATCACCAGCACACAGCTTTGAAACCTCAGCTGAGTTTTAGCTCTCAGTGGTTAAACGCTGGACTTCATTCACTCAGGTTCTGTCTGTCGGGTCACGTTTACTTCGCTGTTTTATTTACAACTGAGCAAATCGGTTTGGCTGAGGTTAAAGTTACGTTTCATAACTGCATAGTTTCACAGACGTTTAATGGTTCACTGGCACATGTGTTAGACTGAACTATCATCTAAATATCATCTGTTTTTTAATAGTTATTCAACTGTATTCTAAGCACCAGCTGTCTGTTAGAATGTGATTTTTTCTCTCTCTCTGTTGGCAGAGGTATAAAAATGCGCAGGAAAATCTGACGTGCATGGCGAACTTCACCGACGATATTTAGGGAGGAATAAACACACATCAAACATAAATGAACCATTTGCCTGTCTCCATAATTGAGAGCATTTTCTCTTCTTATCTCAACACTCTCTCTCTCTCTCTTTTTTTTTTTTTTGCTTTTTCGGTCATGTTATGTTTACCTGTCAAAGGCTTGTTACAAACTATGAAACACATCGTGCAGACTTCTGGATGTTAGAAGAAAACGAATACTGCTCATGAATGAGACTAAAGGCAGGAAGGTGTCCTTTAAAACTAAACATGTTAATAGGACCTCCCTGTTTATATCATAGTTTATGATATAGCATGTGTATTTCAGTAATAGCCTGCTGAGGCCACTATACGTGCTGGCCTCATATCAAATGTGAAGGCAGACTGAGTCTATGTTTGACGTTTGTTTATATCTAATCTTCCTTTTCAAACATTTAAACAGCAGCGAGTCTGCAGCTGAGGGAATACAAATTCAAATTGTCGGAACAGGTTTGCTCGTTTCTTGGATTCATTTGGTGATTTATTAAATGTATAACTGTTATTCTAATCTGCTGCTGAGTCTCTTACACTTTTCTTTATGCTGTATATTTTCACGTCTCTGGAATAGTTGGCAGTTAGATAGTCAGCTGGGAAACTTTGTGTTAACTCATGGAGCTGAGGATATCGTGGATATGCTGACCTCGCTGCGTGGTGTACAGAGCGAGGTCAGCATGATTAATATTCACAATAAAAATATTAGCCGAACATCATGAAGTCTGTATGTGTTTCATAGTGTCGAACAACCTTTGTACAGTTAAAGCCAGCAGTTACTACATGACGGAAACACCAACGTTATCTCTTTTATGTGTTTATACACAGGTCACGCTGATTACTGAACAAAAACCCAAAGATCAGATGTTAAACAGATTTATTTGCTCTCTCTCCTCCTTAAACATGTTTTTAATGTTAGTTATAATTCAGAATTGGCGACTGAAACACGTAGGACACATAAGAACATCAGGAAATAAAACACCGATAAATATAACCTCAGTAAAAGAAGTCAGCGGGGGTTACTACAGCTGTGTACCGGGGCCTGCGCTTTGTCGGTGGGATTGCTTGCGAGGCGAGCGGGTCTATCCCACGCTTTGCCGTGAGACTGGGACGACATCTCCGAAATCATCGAAGCACTTTTGCAAAGAGGCTGTATCTTGACAAACCGACCAGACACATGAAGATTAAACCACTACATTCTCGGCTAAAAAAATATTAAAACGGTATTTGGTAACACACAAACAGGGTTTTTCAAAGCTCAGTTCTGTTAGCTTCCACATGCCGGTTGTTGTGTGCTAGAAACAATGGCCACCAGGCCAAAGCAATGGTTTTGACTCGATCAGCGTTAACCCCGCCCCCTGAGTTTGATGGGTGAGGCTGACAGATAAAATTATTTCATGATGAGAGCCAGGCGTCAGGACTGCCAAAATGAAATAAATAAATATATCATTAAATAATTAATTAAATGTGTCAATAATTAATGAAATGTGTCAATAATTAATTAAAATGTGAAATACATAAATAATTAATTAAATGTGTCAATAATTAATTAATTAAATGTGTCAATAATTAATTAAAACGTGAAATACATAATTAATTAAATGTGTCAATAATTAATTAATTACATATATCATAACTATTTATTTAATTAATTAATTCCAATTTTAATTAATTATTGCCACATTTAATTAATTATTTAATGGTGTATTTAATTAATTCATTATGGCAGTCCTGGCGTTCCATACCTGACCTGCCAGTCTTGAATTCTTAAACTTGGAACGTGAAAATTTTGTCTTGATTGTAGCTTTTAAGACCTGAAATATATTTTCAGGCCTGAAAATTTCAAAAAGATATATCCTATTTTTAAGAAGTTACGAGGGCTCAAAAATGTTAAAAAAGCTAGGACTTTTTCCAAAAATCTGGGGGATTTTCCATGTACAGAATCTAAAATTGGCATTTAGAGGAGTCTCCCTTCTCAGTCACACTCCATGTCATTTATTTAATTACATTCATGACACTCACAAACAAGAGCTGAGAACCACTGGCACAAAGTTAGTGCTTCATGCACTTTGAATGGCAAATAAATCAATTTACAACAAGTGTCTAGTGTTAAACATTGTTCATGCCGCTTGTAAATTAACTAAGAGTGGCAGATTATGAAAGCAGGCATTTAAGTGCATATTAAAAAACACTGATTTTGAAAAAGAAAACCTCCTATAAGGGAAATTATGTCAGATATCTTTAATCTGATGCAGACTGGCCACATTATCAATGCTAAAACAAGGCATTGCTGACAAACTTAAAGAAAATTCTCTGTATTTCCTGTCATATGTGTACTGTAGCAATGCTGAATGCTAAAATTATTATTATTATGTCCAAAGATTCAACTCATGAGGTCAGTGTATGTCCATCCTTAATATTACATATACAGTCGTGTGAGTGCAGAAGCTCCGCCCACCTGCTGCTCAAAACTTCTCTTTAAAAGGGGCATAAAGGGGAATACAGTGGTTGAACATTTACAGAATTAGAGCAAAGAGCAAACAGTGTTCTTTTATTCCCTTTATCGATCTGAAAATTTCAAGTATAATTAAACCAGTGGACGTACTGGTGTTCACATTCACACTTCCACTGCACGGCTATCACAGCCGAAATAATTCACATAACGATATGAGTGTAATACCTACAGAAAAAAAAACTAAACTGGAGATCTTTATTGACAGTTTTGTGGGTTTTGTTTTTAAAAAAAAAAAAAAAAAAAAAAAAGGTTACAAAAAACGACAACCCAGTTTCACTTCTGGCTGACGATGGTACGGGCGATGAGCTCCTTCATGATCTCGTTGGTTCCTCCGTAGATAGGCTGAACTCGTGAGTCCACAAATGCCCTGAAAACGCAAACATGTTGATGAGCTGGAAAAAAAACCAAAACAATCAAAGCTCTCTGTTGCAATGTTTACGTGATACTAACTTGGCGATGGGGTATTCCCACATGTACCCCCAGCCTCCGTGGAGCTGCAGGCACTGAGTGGCCACTCTGTTCTGGAGGTCAGACGCCCTTCAGATAAGATGAAGTACATCAGCGCGTGACAACAACACAGCTTAGCCTTTAGATCATGAGGTGGTAAACTCCAAAAACTCACCAATACTTGGCCATGGAGGCCGTGGCAGGATCCAGGCTTTTCTCAGCATGGAGCTGAAGGCAGCTATCCAGGAAGGCTCGAACCACACAGATCTCGGTCTTTAGCTCTGCTAGCTTGTGCTGCACAGTCTGTGGAGCGCAAAGACAAAAAACAGATAGTATGATGACTGGGAGGATGATTTGATAAACTGGTCCTCTTTTAATAGGAACTCATCAGGACAGACTATATCCTTACATGAAATATCCTAAAAATATTCACCAAAAGAATTACTATAAAGACCTGAAGGTGAGCGACTGTTTTGCTGAAAGCCTTCCGCTGCATTACATAATTTCTGGTTTCCTCAAACATGAACTCACAGCTCGCTATGGCCATGTCAGCAATCAGCAGACGCTCCTAGAGAAGGGAAAAGGTTGTTTGACGTCAAATGAACCCATGTGAGACGTTATATGCAGATGATGTGTACAAGCACGTGATAAAACATATTTAGGAGTGCCAAAGTACAAAGACGATGAGGCTAAAAATCCAAAGATACATGTCTGTAGGTTCAAGTTATGAATATAAAGATGTTTTAGGCATTTCATTTTGTAAAAATATGGGTGCAGCCAGACTGGATCTCCACCCAGGTTCAAGGTACGGAGAGTTACTCCTTCAGTGGAGGCATTAAATGTTTCTGATATGAACATGCCATAAATGTTGTGTTCACCTGAGGGAGTTCATTCATCAGGTAATAGAAACCTTTGTTGAGTTCTCCTAAGAGGGCATCAGCTGGGAGGCGCACATCCTCGAAGAATAACTCAGCTGTGTCCTTTGAAAGAAGCAGAAACACAAGTGAGAGGATGTAATGAAGTATAAATCCTTAGTAGCACAAATGACAAAGTTCTGTTGTCACTTTTTAGCCTCATGCATTTGTATAAACTGTAATTTACAGTAAAGGTTTGAAATTTAAAGTGCTAAGAGAGTTATATGTGCAATCAAAATTGCCTTTGTTTCTTCAGCTGAACAATCAGAGCAGTCTGATCGTCCCACAGACACAAAAGCTGTTTCAGACAGATACTTCTTTTTGATTTTGAAACACTGAACCAGTTAAACCTACACTTGTAGACCACAAAAAATGATGTAGGGGCACTTCATATATTTCCATGACCCTGGTACCTGAGCTTTCAGGCCAATCTTCTCCAGCTTCCGCCCTTTGTGAAAGCCCTTCATGCCCTCCTCCACCAGGAACAGACTGATCCCGTGTGCTGCCGTCTTCGCCTCTCGGTTGGTGACGGTCACTACCACCACCAGATCTGCCATCCAACCATTTGTAATAAATACCTGAAGAGGTCAGATGGAGTAATATCTATACTGGACTTTAAATGTAATTGAGTGGATACTTTTGAAGTCTTGACTCAGTACCTTGTTGCCGTTGAGGATCCAGTCACTGCCATCCTTCTTGGCATACGTCCTCACACCCTGAAGGTCACTGGAAAAAAATAGAGGAGCTGAGTCGCTGAAGCTACCTGACATTATGTGTGCTGATTTCTTGATGTTACAATCTGTGATTGAGTCCTGACCTGCCTGCTCCTGGCTCAGTCATGGCGATGGCAGCGATACATTTCCCAGCGGTCATCTTTGGGATGAAGTGTTTGATCTGTTCCTTGCTGCCGTAGTTGACGATGTAGGGCATGACGATGTCAGAGTGCAGCGCAAAACCTGGGCCTGTGCAGTTGCAATACATTCTGTAGTGGTGCAGACAGCAGAGATGAGATGAAGGATGAAGAGATAGCTGACTATAAGATCTGGCAAATACACTGGTCATCATCACTAAAGCTACTTTCTTGTGATTGTTTTTTTAAAATGGTATTGAGCAACAGTTCTCCAAGCTTTCTGAAGTGGTAAAATCATACCTGGATAAAAAAAAAACAACTGCAGCAATGGATCGATCACATGTCCTCACTTGGAAAAAGCTTAATTCTCTTTCTTGTGTTTTTAAAATCACATCTCAGCTGGAACTCATTGCTAAAATATTTCAGTCTCTCTGAATGTCGGTGAATAGCTTCAGATATAGAACGGTGGTTTGAAGGACAACTCACTGCTCCTCCCATGTGACAGCTGCAGAAAACAGGTCTCCTCCTATGCCACCATGCTCTTCTGCTGTCATTACTCCCAGCAGACCTTGCTCACCAGCCTTTTCCCACACCTCCCTGCTCACCTGACCTGCCTTCTCCCACCTGCAACAAAAAACAGTTGAAGTAAAGCTATTAAAGGCTTATTTTAATAATTCTTGGTAGGTCATCAAACTTCCACCTACTCTTTGTGGTAAGGCACTACTTCCTCTTGGAAGAAGCGCCGCACATTTTGTCTGAAGAGGTCATGGTCCTCATTGAAGATCCGACGGGTCCCGATGTCCATCAGGGATTTGGCGCTAGAGGTCTCAGGTCGGCCTGAGGATGCGGGCTGCCTGAACTCCTCAGACTTATTGTGCTGAAATCTGTGGGGACAGAAATTCAACCATCCGTCACTATACAGCCAGCAAGTGCCTGACCTGGGAGCGCCATGACAAATTAACTTACTCAGCGGTCAGTTTTTGAGGTGACTCGTGGGTAAAAAATGTGAAATCCTGCAAAATAATTAATTGATGCAAATCAATTGCTAAGTGTTAACATTATTCAAATATTTAAAAATATAGAGTGCACAAAAATGAGCGCTTAGCTTACTACAATATGGTTTTCTTATAGAGGTGGGAATCACCATACATCCCACGATATGATATTATCACAATATTTAACTCACGATACGATATTATTGCAATTTTTTAAAATATTTTGCGATATTCAGATTCTGTACATAAAGGTAAACGTTATCAATATTCATTTTATCTAATATCAAAGTCTCGCACTCAGTCTTTCTCTCATTTCAGTCAGTTTTATTGTTGACAAACTGAACGGTTTGTATTACAGTCTAGTCCAACTGAACTGAATGCAACCATCTGGTACAAGTATAGCTATTTATAAAAACTATGCAGCCCATTCAACAACTGAAGAATTTGAAAGTAAATTAAAACAAAATATAATTTTACATTAAATAAAAAAGTTTTAAACTTAATTAAAATAAAACATGTCTTAAATTAAAATAAGTAAACTGTCATGTTTATTGCTGCCAAAAAAAAAGTTAAACACATTTGGACAGTGTCAGGATTCTTGCTCAGAAAAAGGATCAACATGCTCTGAAGTCAGAGTTCCAGTCCACAAAAACCTTTTTTGTAACAAAATATCGATTTCTGCTGTCCCTGTATTGATACATTATTAGCAAACAAAATATCACGATACTACACAGTATCGATTCCCCCCCCCCACCCACCCCTATTGTCTTATAGTGACTTGAATTGGAAGAGGTAAGAAAACAAACTCCGTTGACTACAATCTACAACCCACTTTAACTACCTCTGCTTTGCTTTTCTTCCCTCGTTGCCACTGTAAATAAGAATGATTTCTTAATGGCGCCTTAAATAAAGGTTACACCAACTTTACATGGAATTACATGGATGTACAGCCTTGTCAGATCAGCTTCAGTTGACATCTCTTCAGCACACAGACAGTTTATTTAATATGGGAAGCTTTCAAACTACCTTTAGGCACACTTCAATGTGTGGAGACTTCAATACGATTTAAACAACAACAACTCTCAACCATAACATGTTTTATTTAGATAAAAATGGCCAAACTCGTGTATCTTCATTTTTAGACTGCTGTAATTTTAAAACGTTCACTAAATTTTGAGATTCTGGTTTCGATTTTCACATTAAAGGTCTCCATGTAAACAATAGGTCACAATAAAGTGTGTCAAAGGTAACCGCACACACACATCATACAGTCCGACCTTCTTCTGTACTATAAAAATGCTCCGCGACTTCTACAGTGAAATATAAAAAATATTACTAATATCATGCAAAGTAAAACTATTTCCTAAAAAAGCGTAAATGTTCCGCTCACAGCTTTGAATGCATTTCTTTGCGCTGATATCGACAGATGCGGCTCCAGCTCACCAGAAACAGCTTTAACTGCGCATTTTTACCTCGCAGAAACTGCAGCGAGCGGCCGTCCTCTTCCAGACACATTTCTCAGTCCGAAAACACAAGTTCCGATTATTCTGTTCGCCAACATATTCGAATCAAAGTACAACTTCACAGGAAAAAGACGAAAAGAGAAAAGATCGTTTGAGCGACACTAGATGCGTCACCGCGTCGTCTTCTTCTTCTACATTTTTATTGGCGGTTGGCAAACAACTGAAAGGTGCATTACCGCCACCAACTGGTATGGAGTGTGGGCTGGAACGTCGCTCAAAACAAACAACCCCCCAAATCCTTTCAAACAATTTCCCCTCTTTTAAAAACTGAAACAAGGTCTGATAACTTTTACTTCCAGATTCCTTTTGCAATAAATCAATAAGATCCAGCATCACTCGGTTCGTTTCACGGGTGCCTTTAAATGTGAACGCCTGAGAAGTATGGTTGTTATGTGAGGTGGGTCTCGCTTATGATTGAGTCCAAATAAAGCGGGAATTTGCTTTAAACTAGGTTAATATCACAAATACAAACGATTTGTTTAGTCCATAAAATAGGGCTTACCAACTGTCCTCTTCTTTTTGCACTTGTTGACTTGTAAAAGCCTGTATGACATTTTTTATTTCACCATTCATTAACCGCACCGAGAAGACATCATTTAAATATGTTCACGTTTTCTTTAAGCAAACGGTATTATTAAAATTATTCATGACTGGGCCAAGTGTCCTCTTTTTTGGAAATCAAAATATGGTCACCCTACCATAAAAACACCAGCAGAATGAGACCGCTAACTTTTGTCTTCTAGTGATGGGTCGGTCGCGAACGAAATGGCTCTTAGAGCCGACTCTTTGACATGAACGACGCGAGCCGGCTCCTTATCGCCAGTAGTGATGTGTGGATCGATCCTGAAATATCAATTCCTCCGATACCAGTCATTTATGTTCTAGAATTGATCCTCACATTAAAATATCGATATTTTTAGTAATTTAGGGTTAATTTGTAGTTTATCATTAACAGCAACACAGTGGAAAGACCCAGAAAGAGAAATAAGAGTAATATTAAAACTAAGTAGCTGCCGCCATTGTTGGAAACTGGAATTGGCTCGGCTATGAATTCTGAGATATGGTTTTTCAATTTTGTTGTCCAGGTGGAAATTCGGGAGAATGGTGGCTCCGGGATTCTCCCGGAAAAATCAGCAGGGTTGGCATGTATGGTTGTGGCAACATCACTAACCTTGTCAAACACCTCAGAGTAAATCATATCACAGAATATGAGGCGCGTATGTTGAGATGAACTGAAGAGGAGGAGAGGGACAGGTGCTGCTAGGGCGAGACAGACGTTTGTCATGGAGTCCTTTAGTGCTGCAGGCAGGCAAGGTGTTCAAATAGACTTGAGGTTTTTTATTTCTATATGATGAACTCTGCATTATTAAGTGATAAGAACAAGTAATCTGATGTCCTGTAATCATTATGATGCTATAATTTGAGATACAATAAATAAAATACGTTTTTGTACAAAGTATCGTATTGGATCAGTATCGTCGATACCACCCTGAATATTACTTGGTATCGGATCGGAAAGGAAATCAGTGGCATCGCACATCACTAATCGCCAGCTGTGTTTTTTTGTTTTTGTTTTTCTCTCACCCTCTCTCTCGCACTTTTTTCCGCTTCATTCAGCATGTGAGCCTTGTGCTTTATGCTGGGAAGAGGGGGGGAGGGACGGTAGTTACACTCAGTAGCACAGGAACAGAGCAGGAGGGAGAGAAAGAGAGCCAGGGACAACAAGGTCACATTAGAAAGGTATAGTAATCATCCACAACTATTTTCAGTTGTGGATGATAAAGGATTCAGAAAGTTTATTCATGCAGGTCCATATGACAGAGAATATGCATGTTCTTTTAGTTTTCATATTTTAATTTATATTTAATTGTGTTGTGGTTTGCAGTGTTTTGTGTTGTTTCACTTTAAATTTGTAAAAGGAAAAAGCTGAAAATTTAAATAGTTAAAAGTTGAAATGTGAATAGTTGATTTTTGTATTATATGATTTATTTATTACATTTTATGTGGAGTGAATAAATAAAAGTATATTTACGGTGGCCTCTACAGACAAAGCACATACAAACTTCAAATCACGTACGAACCCTGAAGCACGTACAAACTCCAAAACACGTAAACACGTACAAACTCCGAAGCACATAAAAACTCAAAACACGTACAAAAGACAACAGAAGTGCTCCAGGATGGGCAGTGTTGAGCTTTTGTTACGTAGTGGCTACACAAGCCAGCAAGTACCAACGACCGGATTTGGTGTGTGGTAGTAACAGGTAAATGAACTTTTTTTTTTTTTAATTATTTGACTATATATGAATGCTTGTGTATAAATACACAAACAATACACATATGCTTTCATGCTTTCAATTGTGTAATTTAAGTGATCTAGGTAGCTCTGTTTTGGAAGTTCAGTACTTGCTAGAAATGTGTTTTGGAGTATGTATGTGCCTTTTGGAGTTTATACGTGTTTTCTCTCTAGGGGCCACCGCATATATTTATATATAAACATATATAAATAAAACCACTTTTTTTTTACATTAGTAATTCCTTTTGTGCATAATTTTATATTGTTGTTAATAATAAATTAATTAAAGCAACAAAACAACCTGAAGAGCCGGTTCTTTTTAGTGAGCCGAACTGAAAGAGCCGGTTCTCTAAAAAGAGCCGGAAATCCCATCACTATTGTCTTCTGTTGATTTGTTGCTCAGCATTTCCACCTATTGCTGGGGGTTATCCTATTGCGAACACACTCATTGCAGTAATTTAGAGTTTAAGGCAATTTTCTGACATTTATGGGCCAAAAAAAGCACGCCAACAGCAGATGGGTTTTAATTAAATAATTGCACGATTTTTTGTGTTATTTCAGAGTAACAAGGCGATTCACACTTTGTGCCCAACAAAAATGTTCCAGGCAAGCGCATCAGCTGCTTTAAGAAACCAAAGACAAACCAAATGATGGAAATCTGGTGGTTTATTTGTCTTTATTTGTTTATTGCATTCTTCCTGTCACATGGTGAAATATAATAAAGAGATAAAATAGCATCTCTAACACCAGCTTCTCATTTAAACACTGTGAAAGATATGGAGTGATCTGTAAAGCACACAGGCAAAAATAGATCAGTTTAAGTTTAATATATCAAAATTTGGTTGACCTAGTTCAAACAGTCCCACAGTAACTGATAATAAAATGCATATAGTTTTCCAATGATAGAGCTTTAACATAATTTGGCTAGCTATATAGCTAGCTACATTTAATTGTTCAATCAGTCTTTTTTCACTGGACCCTAATCATCTGTTTTGAAACATTATTCCATAATTTTAACAAATATTATTTGAGCAGAATAATATTTTTTTTTTTTAAATTTCTTAATTTTATGTTTATAGCTGCTTAAAGCTATTTTTCTCTCCTTTTTCATCTTTCAGACACACAAAACATAAACCAGATTACTTTAACATTTCTTGTGTGGTTACTTATTTTCTCATTTATTCTCTAACCAGTTCAGCTGGTTGATCTTTGTGACAAACATACCAAACAATGCTGTCAGGTAAACAAACTATGCAGAGCCAGCACTCGTCATTTTTATTTATCTTGGTCTTGGTCGTATTGTTGGACTAGTTAATGGGTATGCCCTCATTGTCATCTGTTGGGATTTTATTTTGAAAGGACATGTCGTGTCATTTTGCAGCGCATCTGTGAGAGTTTAATAAAGTCATGTTGGTGTGTGTATTCCTGTGAAAGCTGATGCCCCACATGTGTTTATTCCTCCGTTTACATCAATAACTAACTCTTATTATCAGGGACTAAAAGTAGTCCTGTTTTTGCCAGAATATAATTGGCGAGCCAGCCAGGGGAGCAGACAGCAATCCAGAAGCTGAGGACCTGGGGGGACTGGGAAGTTGCATATATGAGTGATAAGACACCAAAGAAAAATAAAAGTAAGGAAGAGCTGTTTCTGCTAATTTTTGTTGCATCTGGGTGAAATCAGGCTGGATCTCTACACACGTCAAAGGTACAGAGAGCTGGTCCTTCTGCAGAGGAGGCATTAAGTGTTACTGATATGAACATGCCATAGATATTGTGTTCACCTAAGGGAGTTCATTCATCAGGTAATAGAAATCTTTGTTGAGTTCTCCAAAGAGGGCATCAGCTGGGAGGCGCACATCCTCGAAGAATAACTCAGCTGTGTCCTTTGAAAGAACCAGAAACACAAGTGAGAGGATGTAATGAAACGAGCACAAAACGAACACTATTAAGCAGTAAACTAGTCAAAACGTAGTAAACTAGTAAACCTAGTAAACTAGTCATTACCACGACCTTATTCTATCCCTGATAAATAAAAAAAGATGCCAAGAAAACCATTCAGAGATGCAGATGAGGACCTGGGCTTTCAGGCCAATCTTCTCCAGCTTCCGCCCTTTGTGAAAGCCCTTTGGAGGAGGCCATGAAATAGAGGAGCTCAGTTGCTGAAGCTACCTGACATTATGTGTGCTGATTTCTTGATGTTATATTTGTGCTTTAGTCCTGACCTGCCTGCTCCTGGCTCAGTCATGGCGATGGCAGCGATACATTTCCCAGCGGTCATCTTTGGGATGAAGTGTTTGATCTGTTCCTTGCTGCCGTAGTTGACGATGTAGGGAATGACGATGTCAGAGTGCATCGCAAAACCTGGGCAGAGATGGACAGGAGGACGCTGCTAATAAAGTTACACAATTACACAGTGAATTCGCGTTATTCGCGTGTATTATTATATTTACAAAATACCACAGTTTTTGTCTTGGACGTATCATTTTATTTTTGTTGTATTTATCCGCGACACCTTAAATATATAGATAGATATAGATATAATCATACAAAGTAAAACTATTTCCCAAAACTGCGTAAATGTTCCACTCACAGCTCTGAAGGCATTTCTTCACACTGATATGGACAGATGCGTCTCCAGCTGACTAGAAACAACTTTAACAGCGCATTTTTACCTCGCAGTAACCGCAGAGACATGCAAACATATTTCTTAGTCCGAAAACAGAAGATCAGATTATTCTGTTTGCCAACATCTTCGAATCAATTAGTCAGTGAATTACTAACAAATACAAATCAACAGTTTCGTCCATTAAAACAGTAGCAGAGTGAGACCTCCAACTCATCATTTATGGGTAGTTTTCTTCTTCTATTGAAGTGTAAGCAAGTGTGTTTGCACAGCATTTCCACCTATTGGTTGGAGTTACAAAACACTACCTGCAGAATTTATCATCTTAAAGGCAATTTTAAGCATAAAGTTTAGTAAAAAATTATAGGCCAAAAAAGTGTTGATGTATGTCTTTTGTCTGAGAAAACATAAAGCATAAAAAAGGCTCCTGCCAGTCATAACACAGTATGGAAGCTTTTTTTTTTTTTTTTTTTTTTTTTTAATGTTTTTTAATTAAACCCAAATGCAAAAAACCAAAAACACTATCAGCAGCTTCATGTATGCACCTTTACTACTACATCACACCACACGGGGGCAGGACTTACACAGGTTAAAACTTGTCTTACTGCACTGAAACACAAGCACCAGAGGCACTGTACATCCTGAGGGATTGTTAACATTAGGAAACATCTAATGCACAGTCCAGAATGGAGATGTTTCATTCAATAATCACACACTTTTTTATGTTATTTCAGTTTAACTAGATGATTCACACTTTTTTGCCCAACAGAAAATGGTCCAGACAAGTGGGCTGGTTTAAGAAACCAAAAACAAACAAGTGAAATCTGGTGGTTTATTGAGCTTTATTGATCTTCTGCAGTACCAGTATGTTCTCAGTATGCTCTTTGACATTAAAAAGGAAAATTGTTGCTGGATGACTGAGAACCTTCACAGACAAAATTGTTACTGTTTCAAAACGACTCAGGTATACCTTCCTCTTAAAAAGTGGAGAAAATCTCATTCAGCTCTCATGAAGTTTCATTTTACAGTCACTGGAAAGATCTTTCAGTGAATGTACAACAACTACATATTAGGACAAGTTTACAATGTAAATTGTTCCATTTTTCCTGTCACATGGTGCAATATAGAGAGATAGAAAAGAACATTTACTCTTTGACTCAAATTAGGCTGATGTCATAGGCACATACAAACAAATATTAATGATCATTCTGTTATAGCATGAATATTGAAAAATAAATCAACAATAATTTTTACTCTAATAAAGAAAAAAATATTTTTAGTGGGGCAAAAGTCAACAATGGCTGAATGGCTTCTTATTTAAATACTGCAAATTATATGTAGCGATCTTTAAAATGCATCGGCAAAAACAGAGCACTTTAACTTTAATATATCAAAATTTGGTTGATCTCTTTTGGGGGAGCATTTGGTGTTTCTGTTCTTTTGTGAGTAATTTATTCAGTTTTACACACACACACACACACACACACACACACACACACACACACACACACACAATGTTATGGTTCATTTTTTTCCCCCCACTTTGTTTTTTTCTCTCCCTTTGTATGATTTTTAATGTTTTATGTCCACTTTTAGTGTTGGATCTACATGGACTCTCTATGGTTTTTCGTGCTGGCTGGATCCTTTGAACGTAAAAACAAATGAAGGAACCACTTTGGA
This sequence comes from Maylandia zebra, assembly GCF_041146795.1. Lineage (NCBI taxonomy): Eukaryota > Metazoa > Chordata > Actinopteri > Cichliformes > Cichlidae > Maylandia > Maylandia zebra. The sequence goes on along the minus strand of NC_135188.1, from coordinate 24,058,800 downwards.
TCAAATCCAGCTGAAGTCTCAGTTTTAACTGTTACAGTCCATAACCGTTACTTTCTGTGTAACATTCATTTGAATATTAAATAAATTGTATGAATATCTTTCAATATGTAGATATCTAGGAATATCTTATTTTTAGAGAGAACCAATATGACAGAAATATATTTTTGTAAAATTTCAATTTAAAATCTCATATATTGTATGTGTGTTTGGTAAGTAATCTACAGTTAGATTAACCAAATTAACCTTAAATGAGTGCCAATAAAATTAGAATTTTTGTTTTTTTTTAAATAGCTGATAGACACTATCAGAGGTGTGGACTCGAGTCACATGACTTGGACTCGAGTCAGACTCGAGTCATTAATTTTATGACTTTAGACTTGACTTGAAAAAATGTTCTAAGACTTGTGACTTGACTTGGACTTTTACACCAATGACTTGGGACTTGAATTGGACTTGAACCGGTTTACTTGAAAAGACTTGATATTTTACCCCAAATATAAAATTTAACATGCATATTATATAGAGATTGAAAATGTGACGTCATTCACGGGTAGAACCGCAAAGGATTCTGGGAACTCGTGGCAAGCGGTACTAGCGCACGCAGGCTTTCAATTGAAATCAGTTATACAGCGATAAAAAGAAACACAAAAATGTCAAGAAGCTGTTGTATTATTAACTGCAATAGCCGGTCGCATGACAGCCACGAGAAGCCGACGGGTAAAGAGATCGGTTGTTATCGGATTACGTCGTTGAAGAGAAATTGTTCAAGCCATGTTTCCGAAGTAACAAAGACGCGACGGATGGCCTGGATCACAGCCATTCAAAGATCAAATATAACGTCCCAGAACCCTCCAGCTCACAGGTTAGTCTGCTCCAAGCATTTACACGAAGGTCAGTGTTTTTTAGTAGTTAATACGTCATTTTCATAACATAATTAGTGATATAGGTTACAAGCAAGTCTGGCGCTGAACAGAAATTGTTGCGCTATGCTCCTTTATTTATTGTGCATAAATAGTGAATTGTCCTGACACAATATTGCGTTTCGCTTCTGTTATTATGGTACATTGACAAAAACATATACTTTTATTCACAGGATAAAACAGTTGTTTTGTATAAATGGTAAATGGTAAATGGCCTGTATTTATATAGCGCTTTACTAGTCCCTAAGGACCCCAAAGCGCTTTACATATCCAGTCATCCACCCATTCACACACACATTCACACACTGGTGATGGCAAGCTACATTGTAGCCACAGCCACCCTGGGGCGCACTGACAGAGGCGAGGCTGCCGGACACTGGCGCCACCGGGCCCTCTGACCACCACCAGTAAGCAACGGGTGAAGTGTCTTGCCCAAGGACACAACGACCGAGACTGTCCAAGCCGGGGCTCGAACCGGCAACCTTCCGATTACAAGGCGAACTCCCAACTCTTGAGCCACGATCGCCCCATCACTAATTGCCCAGTGCGATTACAGCATACAATATTATTGTCACTGCTACATTTCTGTGATGCTACCAGAAATTATTTCCACTACTAATTAATTACCGTTGAGCTCAAAGGTCCTATTAATAAACAGTTAACGAATGTGTATTTATGACGACAATTTGTGAGACTGGTAAACTTATGATACGTACGATGGTCTTTCGTTCTACACGGTGCATTTCAAGGTCCTGCACCCATCCGTCGGTAAACTGTACCTGGGCTTGTTGCAGTGACCTGAAGTTACTAAACTTCATGAGTGTATGCACTCACTCCAAGAACCGTATGATTATAAATATGCATATAAATATGCTAAGATGAGATAGCTGACTTCATCTAACTAGCAAATGTTGTCCAGGCTACGTTGGTGATGCAGTTCTTTTTAATGTGTATGATATTTTTGTCATGCGATTTTAAAGCTGGTCCTACAACCGCATCCAAGAATGACATGCAGCGTATCTCAGAACTGTCGGTGAAAATTATTCTTGGAGCTAGGTTTAATTGAGCTGCATTTTAAAGAGGTGCAATTTCACAATTTGTGTATATTTTCTAAGTTCACTATTTTGTCATGTGTTGAGAAAAACACAGATTTAAAAATTACATGGTCTAATATTTACATTTAGCATAACTGCAACATACTTTTTTCTTTTTTTTTTTTTAAAGACTCGAAAGGACTTGAAATTCAAAATTTCAGACTTGTGACTTGACTCGGACTTTTACACCAGTGACTTGAGACTCGACTCTGACTTGCCTGACATTACTTGAGACTTGACTTGAGACTTGAGGATAAAGACTTGAGACTTACTTGAGACTTGCAAAACAATGACTTGGTCCCACCTCTGGACACTATTTTATTATTCTTCATTCTGTCTTATTGACTTTATTGTTTTAATGGACTAAAATTATGTTTTATTATATATTGCTAACAATTTTGCTTGTACTGTTAGCTAATAATGTAAATTCTAGTTTTTGTTTCCAATTCAGTAGCTAGCTGCTATAGTATAACTACTATTGAAATCCAATTTATTTAGCTAAATTTTTTTTTAACTGTGTCCAAACTGTTATGTGTTTCCACTATAATGTTAGCTAACAATAGAACTGCTAGCTACATGGAAGTATCCCATAGCTTTTTCATAATTTTAGCTAGCTACCATATTACAGCGATCACCCCAGTATATCTAGGATAGATTTTTAGCTGTTTAATCATTCTTTGCTCACTGTACCCTAATTGTTAAAAAATTGAACAGTTGAACAATTAGACTGTTGTATTTTTATTCCATAATTTTAGCTAATATACATTTTTGCAGAATTATTTACAAACTGATTATTTTAGCTACACATCGGTGTCCATTATTGTTTCATTATGTATATTTAACAATTTTATTGTTTATAGTTACTTGGCTATACTTAAAGCTAATTCTTCAGTTCTTAATTCACTTTCTGACCCTTTTCCTTTTTAAATGTATTTAATAATCTATGCTTTCTTTTTTGGCTCTATCTTATTCATAGCCTTTTGTTAAGCATCAACTTTTTTACATAAATTTCTTCAATCTGAGACCTGCAGTCTACAAAAGCATGTGGGCAATGAAAGATCAAGAATCAACCCAGATGGGATGTACGTTGGAAAAGTTTATTCTCAAATGAAGAGAGTGAAAATAAATACAACTTTTCAGGGAAGGAGGGAGCTCTGGCGCTCTGACCACAACCATTCTCCAGCACCTTTGGCATTGCTGGGCCAGTGATGGCGTGACTGAATGAGGTGGCGGTGGGAATGGAGGGATCTACCCTCACTTGATGAGTGGTCACCCCTTTTCCCCCGTTCCTCACCCCATGTGGTGAGTGGAGACGCGCCCCAGTGGGGGGAAGTAGAGGCCGGGTGATGGAGGTCTACAATGGAGAGGTGATGGCGATGTCCCAAGAGAGGAGGGTGAGAGACGAAATGGAAAAGAAAACAAAATAAACAAAATGAAAAAATGGGCGTGCTTCAACATCCCTTGTACATAGTCCTTGTCTTTCCGTGGTTGGTCTTTGAAACAGTGTAGATGTCACGAACACTGTGGGGCTGTCTGTAGGCGAGCTACAGTTTCTTCAGCACTCTCGCTGCTGGCCTCTTACACAGACATGATGTGCTTGACGAAAGCTGCAGGAAGAAGTTCAAATATTTAGCTTCCTGGAAATTCAAAAAAAAAAAAAAAAAGGAAGTGGAATGGTTTGAAGTCCGGTCTTACCCTCATAGTGCACACTGCCGTTCTCGTCCTCCTGGCCGGCCATAAGGGCATCAATCTCTGGCTCGCTCATCTTCTCTCCTGTGGATGCACAACGATCCATGTCAGGGATATGTTTCCCATTTCACTCACTATTGCATGCTAAGCAAACTATATGTGTGTGCTTCTAAATTTAGGAGGCTCACCCAGAGTGGACAGCACAATACGCAGCTCAGCACCCATAACTGTGCCATTGCCCTCCTTGTCGAAGACGCGCAGACCCTCAACGTAGTCATCATAGGTTCCCTTGGGTTGAGCGTCGACCTCCTTCAGCATAGGCAAGAAAGCGTCGAAGTTGAGCCTCTTGTTGGCCAAGTCTGTTGATAGCACACCAAATTATTACACATACCATGACACAGACTGCTCTTTTGTGTTAGAAAAAACAGTTTATGTCTCACCGTCAGCAGTTGGGTTGCCCAGAATCTTATTAACGGCCCCGTTGGTGGGATTCTGGCCCAGAGCACGCATGATGTCAGCCACCTGGTTGTAGGCCACCTGGCTGTCACCAACTCTGTCAAAGAGACCAAAAGCCTCCTTGAAGTCTGGCCAGGAGGAGAGAAACAAAGTTGAGTACAAGTTCTTCAGGACTTATAGTTAAGACTTCAACAATAAGGAAGAATTAAAACAAAAAAGTCTGCCAGAGTCTTTTTTCTTGTTCCATCCAAATGGTATAATTGATATTATTTTTATGGCATGACATCCATGTTTTCTTTGCTGTGTTAGATCCATCCCCTTTGGATTTCCTACTCTATCTATTACAGTGTTACTACTAGTCATCTATGTCAGTTGCACAGTGCCACAACGTAGAGGAAGATTAAAGACAGTAAAAGCCACATAATTCTGTCATTGTTCTCAGCTAATTGAGAGGGACAGCTGTGAAGAGGAAGGCACCAACTGGGGGCCCAGACAATGGTTGGCTATGTCTGTGAATCCCACCAGGAACTCAAAGTGACCTTTTTGACAGATTAATGTGTTCGTGTGGCTTCTGAACAGCAGTTGTACCCTTCCACCACACTCGACCCACCCCGTCCTTCTACATTCCTGCCTCCACTTGCATTTACAGCAACATTGCTTGCAAAGTGATACACCCTGACAGAGAAACGCAGGCCATTTAGAGACATAGCGACATGGCCCCCCGTGCAGTCAAAGCCAAGAATGCTGACTGGGCCGTAATTAACACCGTAACTTGGAAAGGAACTTAATGTTAGACATATAGTATAGCTGTACCAGAATGTGCAGAAGCAGCACTAAACAAATAAGCCTGATTGAAAACGTGTTAAAGGTTTGCCTGCAAGTCTAGGATACACAACTGGAAGAGTTTTAACTACACAAAAGTATCCATGTCCAAATGGGGACCCCAATATATCCCATAGGGCATGTTTATAGAGGACATGTCTTTCGGCAGTTAAACAAAAAAGGTATGGGGTGATTCAGATTCTTGTGTAAGCTGATGCCACCAGCACTGCATCTTAAACCCTGACCTAAGGATTAACGCCCCTCCTGAATAAGGACAATGGTGACTTGCAAGACAAGGCTGAGAATAGACATGTCTGAAATCTTTCCCGACAGCTGGAGAAGTTGGTAGAATGGCATGGCGCTCTTCATCCTCTGCTTCCACTTTTCTAGCACTTTAATCAGATTAAAAGTTCATCTAAGTAAGCCTGGAGCTACTCTGAGAGTTTGGTTCGTGTGACAATTGCAAAAGCTAGACGTAAATACCTACCAGCACATTGATTGAGAGGTTGGTGCCTTCATATATGAGGCAAAATTTCTCTTTTTCTTTTTCTTCACTTACCCTCAATCTGGTCCGGTGTGAACTCAGTCTGTCACATTTGAAAAGGCACATTAACAAATACACAAACACACAGAATACAGAGAAATAAAGAAAAACAAAATGAGTATATCCAGCTTATGTAACTGTCCAAAGGATTCTGAACACATGATGGATGCTGAAACTCTAAAACGGCCTCTTTGCATTAGAATATTAGCCTTTTTAGACATTAAACATAGACATGTGAATGCATTCCAAGACTCTAGTCCTGGGTGCCAGTCTTCATTTTGCCTCACTAGCAAAAGTCTCAGTTTTGGGGTCATTATCGAGCTCATATCCAAACCAATTAAAAGGAAAAAAAGGTAACTCCATCAGCAATGCCCCACCCAAAAGGTCCAAAACAGAAGTTCGTACACACCATTTTGGAGAGCAGGAGCTGGAGGAGATGAGAAGCTGAAGTCCCAAGACAGTGTGGTCCTTAGCCATGGTCAAAGCACCCCTCTTATTTATTCCGGGCATGTGATGTCACATATGCTAATGGGCAGATCAGATGACACATTGGAACATCTTTAACTTTCTTAGGGCAAACGGAAAGGAGAGCTGTACGCCCTCGGAGCAGTGGGATTAGGCCTTTAGAAGGGGACAGGGCTATTTTTAGAAGGCTGAAAGAACGGTTGCAAGATTTCAAAGAGTCTGTGAATGCATTACAATTTCAACCGAAATGCTTTTGGCAGCATTGACACTTAAGACTTCTCTCCTCTGGAAAGAGATGTACAGCTGGTGAGTGAAAATGCAGAAAACTCAGCTTCCTTGAGGCTCACTTGAGGAGGGCTCCAGGTGTGAGGAGCTCATTTACAGGGTGGTATTTTTAAACAGCCCCACTGCTCCTCCTCTTATGGTTAAATAACAGAACCGGGCAAAAAATCGTTTGAAAAGTTCACTCCATTCAGGCATGTGTTAAAAACATTGACACTGAGTGGCAGATAACCTGAAAACAACAGGTTTTATAACAATTCTAAAGACCTTAAAAAGATCTGCTCTCACAGCGCTACCCTCAGAATAGGACAAGTAACAAATAAATTCATAATGTGCAGATTTGCTGGCTTCAACTAACTAAAAATTGATCAGTTTGTCCATTAATAAATAGGCAAATACACTGGAGCAAAGTTAAGCTTACATAATGTAGGTTATGTTATTAAGAACTACATTCATAGCACAATAAATGACGTTTTTAAAAGTCAATTTCATTTCCATCTTCAGCAGAGCTCTCCAAGGTGCTGACAGCGGAACAGAAAGAACCAATAAGATTAATCTTAATAAATGAATTTCTTGATGCATTTTTTGATGTAACAAACTTAATTTAAAAAACTGGAAAAAAATCTAAAATCATTACCTGCGATTCTGCGAAGTGCAGTTTCATTTTTCAAGTTATTTATAGCCCACCTATTACAAATCACAATTTCAAAGCATCAAGGTTATCCTTACTTTATGTAAGTAATAGTAACTAATCCTCATATACAATTATTACCCAACAGTTTAGATTCATAGATGCATAGAGATTCTTTTTAATCGTTTATCTGTAGAAAGCATTTTAAAATTTTCTTTTATTGTCTGGTGTTTCCACTCTCTGTAGGCTTTGTAAACATGGGCAGTAAGAGGTCAGCAACAGCATAGTATGTGCCAACTTTGGGAGTCATGAGTGATGGGACGGGGCGAGACATTCACAGAGACGTAACACACAGTCATCATAGTCAAGACAGCAGTACACCAGCTTTGTGAGGACCTCGCGCCCCGAGGTCGTTTATACCTTGTACAACTCTGCTGAACACATCCAGGTGATATTTGTTATGATGTGGGATGACATAGATGTCTTTAATGTCTGTAACTGTGATATTGTTGTTGTGGTTATTTGTCTGACAGTCGCCCCGAAGCACAAATTTCTGAAAGGATAAATAATAAATCTAATTGAATCAATCCATCCATCCTCCCAACTCTAAGTTGTGCTGACATCTGTCCGTCCATCCGTCCGTCCGTCCGTCCGTCCGTCCGTCCATCCATCCAATCCAATCAGTTCAGTTTGGGTAGAATTTGACTCTTGGTTCGAATTAGATAATTAGTTTGGTATCACAGGGCAGAACCACAAATGAAGGTACGAGATAGTGACCAGACCCTAAAAGTAAACAGTTGGATAGTAGGTAATATAGCATCATAGCAGCTACATGAAACAGGCACAAAGAAGGCAACAAAAAAAAAAACCAATTGAGAAAAGGAGGCAGAAATAGAGACAAGACAGGGAAAATAGAGATAACAGGAGTCTTTGATTGGTTAGAGGCTGTCAGATTCATACGAATCTTTCATTTTTTAAAATAATTTGTTCATTGCTGTCTGTTTAGAGGGACGCCAGTATTGACAGAGTCCTGATATGCTTTGATTTCAGCTGCTCTGCCTTTCTCTTTAAAAAGGCGATTATTGGATTCAAGTCTGACAACATACTAGGACAGGTTGTAGTGTGATTCTGGCAGTTTCCTCATTGTTCTGTTAGGCATCTGCAGACTGGGAGCCATCCTGTCAACCAGCATTTTGGTATATACACAATCTACCAGTCTTCCCAAAACCTTTCACATGGTAATCGTCTGTGGACCGCGTGCGCCCAACTTTCAGAAGTCTTCTTTTGGAATTCTTTAGCAAAATTCAATCTTGTAGTTTTCCTTTAAAGAGCCAGCAGTGTTTTTTCGCTTAGGGTGCCGTCCATAGAGGATGGCATTATGCTATGTGTTGTGAGCCATTTCCATTTATAAACCCTGTGCCAAATCTGAAGCGCTAGCTTTCTTAGAGCTAGACTGTGCAAGTAATGCACTGCCCATGGTGTCATTTTAGGAGGTCAGTTGCTGGTTAGCACGATTATTGCTGCAGCTGTGCTTTGACTGACTTTCTGTCGGTGCCCAGTCTTCTTGTATCCTTTTTCCATCCTTAATTTAGATTGTTCAGTTCCTCTGGCAGTTCTTTTTCTATTTGGAACAACACATAGGTCCAAACAACAAGGAGGCTCTGGTGTTCACAGGTCATTTTATAGTCATGTTCATTGGTTCAAATTATGTCAGTGATAACTGGTGTGCTTATTGCTGGTTTGGTTTCTGCCTCAGGGCCTGTATTGTCAGTACAGTCTTTCTGGTATAGTATTGTTCTTATGAAAGTCTACTTGTCAACTTGACAGTACCATTGATACAAACTATTATTTCAAATATAAAATGTTCTGAAAATTTAGAAAGCTGTGAATTTCATAGAAGAAATCTGTTTGTTTGTTTTTTTAGGTTAAATTTATGCTCATCTCTGCTGTCACATACATGTGACTCCACGTGGGTAACAGCCTAGAAGCAGTGATCCCTGTGTGTTAACACTGAGTGTTGTAGAAGGCTCAGGGCAGATTGGTTTAGGTGAGGGAGACTATATATGCCTGCGTGTTTCATTAATATAAACTTATTAATGAAAAATATGCCAATTATGTATAAATACCAGCTACAGTACTGTGCAAAAGTCATTTATAATACTTTGCTTCCAAGGAGCGAGACTTTCTTGCTGTCAGTTGGTGTTGAGCAATAGGTCTCCAGTGCATATGGTGTGCAGGATATCCTTAAAAGATTTGAGGAAACTGGAGTCGAGGACCAAAGCAGAAGTGTCAGGCCTGAAAAATCAACTACAGATGGACAAGATTTAAAAGTCATGTCCTTAAACATCCAAAGAAGAGCTTTGAATGTCCTTCAAGAAGCCTGGAGAACTACTCCTGAAGACGACTTAAAGAAATAACAAGAAAGCCTGCCTAAAATAGTTCAGACTGTACTGAAGAATAAAGGTGGTCACACCAAATATTGACTTTCAAGCTCGATAGAATTGTACAAACTCTGTTTTTGCCTTAAACACCGGGAATTGAGGGATGGAACAAGACTTTTGCACATTACTACATGCTTATGATCTTCCTTAAGTACAACCAGTTGTAAGAATACAGCAGATTTCCATAAACATTTTTTGGCCTTTTGGACAAGTGTATATATATATATATATATATATATATATATATATATATATATATATATATATATATACATACACACACGATTGTTAAAATAGAATAAATGTTTTCTCTAAAGTAGGTCCAAAAGGAAGGAAAGACACTTATAGTGCTGCTAGGCTGCCTAAGTTGTCATCGTCTATGTAACACAAAGCAATCAGCTGCTGAGCATCAGAACGGACACGTTGGAAGATACTTGTAGGAGCGCGTGAACCACAGTGAAGCACATGCCTTTGGAGACCACTCCCCTCCTGGACAGATGAGCTCTATTTTTACTCTCATTCCCACTGGTGGTATTGAGTTTCTCCTACGCTGCGTTTGCTCTGCGAAGACTGAGGTCTCAAGACTCCCTGGTACAGTAGCCACCTCCCCCTTCACCACCTCCTCCTACCAAGCTGGCCGTGGGTCATAAAGAAGCTCTGGCAGGGAGCTTAAAAAAGAGAGATGGCATTGTGTTGCTGCTTGGTACATGAGCCTTATATGGAAAAGACTGGATTAGATGAGCTAATGGTCCCACAGAGGAAGAAAAAGAGAAAATTCAACTCATTGCAATACAATATTTATCACTTAAAGCCAGTTTAAACCCAAACTTTGCTTGCATACACCAAATGATAATGAAAAAAAAAAAAACATCTGATGAGATATAAATACACTGCTAATGAAGTCACCACTGAGTGAACTTTGTGGCTCTCTGCTGCCCCTCTGTGCTTTTTCTTCACCGCTGCACAACATCGACAAACTAGGCAGCTGCGTTACGTCTGGTGCAACGCAACGGAGCATTGCACCAGACATTTCTACACCCAAAAAAGACAATAGAAAACAAAAGCATTTAAACTTACAGAGAGCAGACAGATATATACAGCTAAGTGCTAAAAAAAAATTACAGTCAGCTTTCCCATGTTTTCATTTTAAAATTAGTTCCCTTCCTTTTAGTTCACAGAGCAGGAGTTGCTGGGGCATGCTAGGGAAGCTCACAACCTTGACACGTTTCCAAAACATTACAGGAAATGTATTGTTAATAACACATGACGTTTCCAGGTGGGAAAAGCAGGAAAAACATGGCACAATGTCTGAATGTTGAATTAAAAGCCAGCCGTCATGACTGCGGTGCCCATGTGTGACAAAGAGCAGAGCGGTGTGGGTCTTCTTATTCAATGATTTCCAGTGTGGGTCTGGGATCATTACCCGCAGACACTTTCTACACCTCAAAGGCCGGGAAGCGGGCGCTCATTGGATGCAGAAGGTCAGCCAGGAAGTAGATGGTTCCTGCCATGCCTGATAAGAAGAAGGGACACTGTTTAGTTAGTTTAGTTTCCGTAGATACACGACCAATAATATGGCCTCCCCAGTCAGCTAGCTGTGGTCTCATGCATGTATCACTTATTCCTATCAGATGAATTATATACTTTACTTATGAGTCATTATGGGTTTTTTTATACAGTTATATTTGAATGATTACCAAAGCAGGACTTTGAATCGTCTCTAAAACAGACTACCCAGACAGCTGGAGCTGACTGCTGTTGCTAGAGACTGAACTGAACCTCTCCACCATGTTTCTGCTGTTGGGGCAGAAATCCAAAGACTGAAGATTCTGGTATTTTATTTATATGTTTCTCTAATAAAAACACATTCGTCTGTGTGTTGTACACAAATATAACTATAGCATTATCTCATAATTTAATATTGCAGTGGATACATCCACTACCACTGAAAACTGACCTTGGTAAGGCAGCTTATCAGTTTTCTACATTCACTTAGTAACAGAGAATCAGTTTGGTTGATGTAATTATTAGAAAGCTGATATTTGTACCCTTTTTGTTAAACCTGCAACCCTGGCTGCTTTAACACTGCACTGCAGAAAGTATTCACTCACCCATTCAAAATCAGGTGTTCCAAAAGTTTCCATGGCAACAGGTGTATAAAATCAAACACCTAGGCCTGCAGACTGCTTCTAGCAGCTCAGTGACTTCCAGAGTGGTACTGTGATAAGATGGCATGTGTGCAACAAGTCCAGTCGTGAAAGTTCCTCACTACTAAATATTCCACAGTCAGCTGTTAGTGGGATTATAGCAAAATGGAAGCAATTGGGAATGCTAACAACTCAGACATCGAGTGGTAGATGGTAGAGTGCGTTGAAGTGGATGGTGCGCAGAGGTCACCAACGTTTTGCACAGTCAATCGCTACAGACCTCCAAACTTCATGTGGCTTCTGATTAGTTCAAGAACAGTATGGAGAGAGCTTTATGGAATTGGTTTCCACGCTGAGACGTGTTCCCTGGAGTGACGAATCACACTTCTCCATCCACTCTTGGTTGGGCGGTTGCCAGGGGAATGGTACTCCATGAACTTCACTGTGCCAAGTGTAAAGTTTGGTGGAGGGGGAGCCAAGGTGTGGGCTTGTCTTTCAGAAGTTGAGCTTGGCCCCTTGGTTCCCATAAAAAGAAATCTTAATGCTTCAGACTACAAAGACATTTTGACCATGTCATGCTCCTAACTTTGTGGGAACAATTTGGGGATGGACCCTTCCTGTTCCAACGTGACTGCACACCAGTGAACAAAGCAAGGTCCATAAAGACATGGATGTGCACGTTTGGTGTGGAAGAAGTTGACTGGCCTTCACAGAGTGCTGACCTTAACCCGACAGAACAGCTTTGGGATGAATTAGAGCGGAGACTGTGAGCCAGGCCTTCTAGTCCAACATCAGTGTCTGACCTCACAAATGTGCTTCTGGAAGAACGGTCAGTAATTCCCATAAACACTCCTAAACCTGTGGAAAGACTTCCAGGAAGAGTTGAAACTGTTATAGCTGCGAAAGCATGATCTGACATCATATTAAACCCGATGGGTTAAGAATGGGATGTCGCTCAAGTTCATGTGTTTGTGAAGGCAGACGAGTGAATACTTCTGGCAGTACATTGTGCATTTATGTGTGAGGGACAGATGAACATGTGTGAAGCAGCTGGCTGTGATTACAAGTTCATATTTCTTACCACAGAAGCCAATTTAGCTCCTTTCAAAATAATCTTATTCAATTTCCACTGCACTACTCCTGTAATCTCACAGCATGACTCATTTATTTGCACTTGTAATTCTTACTACAATGTAAGCCATGCCTGCAACCTGGCAACAGCAAGTCTTAAATATCTAACAATGTACCAAACCCAGAAAAATGGCATCACTAAAAATGTAGTGCTTAGTTTACCTTGTAATCTGTGACACATGTAACAAAAACTTAAAAAATGCCCTTTTGTGCATAACATGATATTTTTGGAAGGTTGGATCTGCCATTATGCATTACCTTCAAAGAGAGAGAAGGGAGTGTCTGGTGTCCGACATCCATGTTTGCCGTAGTTCATACACCAGTCTGCAAACTGCAGCGAAAGAGAAAGTAATGTTACAACAGTAATGACACTGGACCGCTTATCCGTCTCCGGAGAACAGCGAGCAAATGTCAACAAGTCCTAAAAATCGGGCCCTTCTCTGTGAAATCCGAGCATCTGTCGATGTATCGGATTACGACCACAATGTTGTGCTTGGAGGCAGGCAACACATCTGAAGAGTCTATTTCCATCTATGAATAGATTCATATTAATGAAAGCACATGTGGAACTCTTGCCATCTGGAGTGCATCCAAGACCAGCTCGCTAGCGGCTAGCGAGCCACGCTTTGACGCCAACTCGCACAGACAGCGACCGACCTGCTGTCAATAAACATAAAAGGCCCTGCCTCTCACATGCCCATCGTTTCTGGAATAATTTTCAATTTTAGGGCTGGCGAGTGACCAACTACGTTCTGATTGGTTAAGCTTTGAACTGAAGTTCAATATGACTTTTGCGTCTCACATCAAAGTCGTTGAGTGTCGAGGGAGGACGCGACGGAGACTCAAAAATGGAATTATAAAAGGACTTCTCGTGGCTTTCTACAAACACATTAAAATTTCAGGGATAAAAAACGTCCTGCTCTTATGAGGAACCCCTAGTCATAACTCTACAGCGTCAGACAGTGGAGGCATTAATCAAGCCTTTGGACACTAATTATGATGGATGCACTGCTGGTGCGACGCAATTAATATTTGCGGTTATTTGATCAGACGACTGGCCGCTGCAGCCCAGGAGTGATTACATTATTAAAGAGCTTTTATGTCCTCTCACCATGCAGGCTCTGTACAGGTGCTTCGGATCCTGCGTATGCCGGTACAACGCCAAGAAAGTGTAGGCGTTACCAGCCGCGCCGTGGCACAGGCCGTAGCCCTTTTTCAGCAGGCCGTACCACCACACCACCTCCCCGCACTGCAGAGCGTCGCCCAGGTACTGAGGAACTCTGAAAGCCTGGAATGAGGGACATGTCATCATCTTAACTGTGATAAGCATAAAGCAGATCTTGATTTCTGTGAGATCTGAATTAAAAAAAACCTCCAAGTTAAAAAGAGAACCTCAGCGGTACTGTATAAACGATACCCTCTGTCTCATGTAGCACGATAAGTTAAGAAATACTACAAATAAACTGTTCTGTGGATATGTTCTGTGAGGACTGTTTGTCCTTTAAATGTCATTCATTGGCAATATTATTCAATTTAGACAGAAAAGGGAGAATTTTATGAGATTAAAACATGACTCTACTTCACCACAAGATGGCACTATGAGTCTTTCGATGACCCCTGTGTTTCTCAGACAGTGGTTTTTAACAAAGTACCCCACAGAACCCCTTTAATTTGTCAGTTAGGCTTAGCTAACTGTTTATAACCATCCATAAGTAACAACTTATTTCAACCCTTTACCCGCAGCTTTTAGTGACTATTCCAGTTAACAGCTGCCCACAATGTTTAGTGACTGGTTTGAATAGAATAGAATAGAATAGAATAGAATAGAATAGAATAGCCTTTATTGTCATTGTACAGAGTACAACGAAATTGGAGTGCCACTCCCTTGGTGCAAGTTTCAATAATAAATATAAATGTAAAATATAAAAAGTACAAAAAAACAATCGTAAGTACTCAAACAATAGTATGTACAATATATACAGGATAGCAGCATTAATATAATGACAGTATGACAGGTGAACTGCTTATCCACCAGTTCACCTAGCTAAAGTACTGTGCAAAAGTCTTGAGCCACCCCTCATTTCATTATATGTTGCTAGGAAATCTGGAAATAGGTGCCGACAAGGAGCAAAATATAATGAGCTGAAAGATGGCTCAAAACTTTTGCACAGTTATGCATTTTAACTATTTAACTTTATGGACAGTTAACAAAAATATTAATGCAGTTTAATCTTTAAATTCATACTTACAGCTAACACATTGTGGGGATTAGAGAAATATTTTGCTGCTATTGTTAATAATCATCATCATTACCATTGCATTAATAATTAATATTGATATTGTATTCAGATGTTTAAACATATTGGTACCCAATTAGCCTTTATTACAGGTGCAGCTATAACCACTTTAAACTGTTGAGTTAAATCAATAATCTTAAATGCTTTTGAATGCTTGTTATAATCTTAAATGTGTATGTGCTGATTCTGTTGGGTTATAAAAGAAAGGCCTAACTCTGAGTACACTCTGTGCCAAAGTAGACAGGAAGCGCAGGCTTTTGCAGAGTGTGCTTGTGAAAGTGGAACTAAAGCAGAGTCTAAGTGTAAGTTACTTTGAGGAGCTGTTGGGAGGATGCTATTTGAATAACCAGGTTATTCATTATTGTCTTTTATACATTTATATCTTTTGATTAAGCTTTTAGTAGAAGTTCTTGATTAAAACATTTATTCAACATATTACAAATATAGTTTCAGTTAGGTTATTATGCACATGAGAATTGGCCTCTCTTCTCATAAGACAAAGTTCGTGTGAGGTCGAGCCACACACGCACACACACGCACACACACACACGTACACATACACACACTTACACAGCAGTTAGACTCAGGGGTAGGTGAAGGTTCAAATAATATTTTGTAAAAGCTTGCAACTGCAAAATTGTGCCTGCAAAAGAACAGTTTGTTGCATGTGTGCCTGATGTTCCAGACGATAAGCGAGCGTCCGGCAGCGACAGGAAGACACCTGGGATGGAGACAAGGCGATGTTGTTTTGCAAACTGTGTTAAAAGTCATTGTGGTTTTGATTTGACGTATGCATATATTGTATCTGCTTAACGCATGAGGGGGCGTTATAAATTTCCCTGATAAAAACAACTGATTGTGTATTGTTCGAGAGAGATCGATGCTGATTGTGTAACAGTGTTCATGTCTCCACGCGTGTTCAGTAAAATCATCGTTTGACTCCACCCGGCTGGATCAGTGTTGTTATTTTGGAATTCCTCCTGTATCCCTCCTCAATATTTGAACCCTAACAACATCCATACAACTGCACTTTTATGCATTACTTTTAGCCAACTGCTGACTTTTCTGCTTAACACTGTTCCGGTGAACAGACTAACTAAATGCAGTTTCATGTAGGACCTGGTACACAAACAGACTGAACAGACTCACTGTTTCTTTCTGCAAATGAGTAATCAAATTTTCAAGCTCTCAGTCTTTACCTTGTAGGCCTGCAGGAGCATGTACACGACCCCCGGAGATCCGTGGCACCAGTGCACCAGCAGGTCTCGATCGTCCCCCATGCAGGGAGGGTAGTTTCCCGAGGGGAACTTAAGACGGCAGACGTGGTCGACGCTGGGTTTCACCAGCCTGTGCACGAGCTCCTCCGAGAACACAAAGCCAGGCTGTGAAGGAGGGGTAAGATCAAGTTCAGCGGAGGGAAAAAAAGGTGACAGGTGGCAACTTTGGTAGAGCGCGAGGTACCCTGGAAACAGACAGATTAGCTTCTGCACAAGAGCACTTATTAGAAAGTTAACTTTGGAGCTAGCATAATTAACTTTTTAGATGGCATAACAAATATTTGCAGGCTTGGCTTCTTAAACGAGGAGAGGGATTTGTATGTTTTCTTTGATTCTTAGAACTGAAAATTTAATAACTTCAGCTTTCAGAGTTCTTGGTGCAGCCATAGATCCCTTCGAATGAAAGTGCATACACCGAATTACTGCAAAACCACAGAAAATTATTTCCCATACGGCCTGCACAAGCACAAGACTACTCCACTTGCATCTAAAACCAGGATCCTGTTCCACCTGCATGAGGAAGTAGTAGATGCCAGCCAGGCCGTGGGCGGCCCCCACATACTGCTCCTGGTACCACTCGTACATCAGGGGGCTCTGGTTCTGGACCCGGAACTTCCTACTGAGGTGCTCACCCGATTCCAGCACAGCCTGGGTGATCTGCGGAAAGAAGCAAAAATATAAATTAGTGGAGATAAATGAGAGAAAATGGTTTAAACCTAGAGGTTTCTATGGCAACTGTCGCTCTCACAAAGAAAATACAACAAAATAAAAAACTTTGGACTGAGCGCACTGTTTCTGAATCACCTGTTGGATGTATCCATCTGGAATCCTGTCTTTTCCAAGCTGCTGGTTGATGAAGACCAGTGAGTAGAGGTAGCCCACCCGCCCATACAGCAGCTCGTCTGGCAGCCCGCCCGAACCCTTCACCACCGTCTGGTGGTACTGCATCAGCCTGGTGGAGAGGCACAGGAAGTTTGTGACAGATTTTTTGCACCACTGAACCACATCTTAAAATAGACCTTCTATTTATGACGACCTATAAGCGCGTACAATTAATTATATCATAAATGCGATTCCTGCTCCGGCAGTTAAATGAACTAGATCCGGACCATTAAGCTGGAAATTAAACTGGTCCAATCGGCTCCATTCGAGTGCATTTGATTCATACTGCAGATACTTAATAAAGCTGTAATAGCCTCAATAATACTAAGTGCAGTTGTATTGAAGAAAACATGCTGGCACGCAACACAATGATGTAGGCTATACAAACTGCATATTTTAATGGCTACGGAGGGGGGGTGGGGGGGGTCTAAATTATTAACAGGGACAAAATGTTTCTTTTTGCAGCTCACAGGCTCAGACTGGTGCTCTATGTGTTTCACAACATCATGGAGGAGATCCCCACAGAGGCAGACGTGCCTCTAACCTGTAACAGAAGACTCTCAAGGAGAAGTCTTTCACAGGAGGTGAGGTTTTGCAGGGAAACAATGCTGCAAATGTGAGTGCTAAAGAGCGTTTCAGTAACAGTGGAGTGACGTTACACAGCAAATCCATAAAATAAAAAGCCTTTTTCAGTATTTTCTTTAGTGCATTTGACATTTTTTGGGCCAGGAAAACTATCGCCTGTCAAACAGGAGAAGAAATCTGGCATCAAAACACATTTTCCTAAAGAGAAACCTCCCAAGAAAGGAGAAAACTGCTGCAGACACAGTGGTGGTTACGTAGTACACTTTAATGTACACCTAAATTCATTACTTATACCGACTTATATGAGGCTGACCTGTTGATGCACTCGTCGCTCTCTTGCACTCTCTGAAGGCGATAGAAGACGACAGCAGCCACGGCCAGCGGCCCTGCATCCCCACACAGGAAGGTGACGTCATGGCGCCGGGTCAGGCACTTGAGGCTCTGGGTGACATGCTCGAGAGCTTTGTGAAGGAACGAGGGCTCCCTGAACACATCATGGAGGTGCAGATAGAGCAGGGCGATGCCTTTTAAGACACAATATTGAAAGTTTGGAAAGCGCCCCAAAATTTTTTCTTAATTTAAAGGTATACTGTATCTTGCAATTAGATGCTAGTAGATTTCAGTCAACTGAGTTTTGTTTTCTTAGCCCTCCCATTTCAATTGCATAATCCTAGCTACCATCGCTGCTTTAGGACAAACAACTCTGGCTGCCATTTATTTGTACTGAATGTATTTGTACTGTTTACCTCAGCTGTCAATGCTATTCAAGACGAAGAACAAGTGTCCACCTTTATTTACTCTGAGAGGCTGTAAAAGTCTAATATGAGTCCATGAGTCCATTAAGCCCCCTTCTGTCTAATGACAGTGATACTGAGGTGAGTTGTTGAGGATATCCTGAACTTTTCCAAGCACTGCTGTTTTTGCTGCTGTTAGCCTCTGCTAGCTGCTGTTAGCAAGCCTTACCAAAATGTTCTTTGAAGCAGCTCTAACATTGTTGTACCTGGACACTTAAACAACTCTTATAAAACTACTGTTGATTGGAGACAAAGTATGATTTTTAGGACACTCAAGCCTAACATTAGCTGGCTTAATGTTGGCTTAGCAAGAAGGTCCAGGGTTTGAATCCACCATCTGGCCGGAGACTTTCTGTGTGGAGTTTGGATGTTCTCTCTGTGTATGCGTGGTCAAAAGACAAGACTGCCCACAGTCCAAAGACATGCAGTTAGTGGAGTTAAGTTAGTGGAGGTTAAAGGTTATGCTAAATGGCACCACGGCACTCGCTCATATGTATTATTAATTAATTAATTAATTACGTTTAGAAGAAGGTATCAGTCTGTTGGAAGACATAATTACACAATAATTCATGTTCATTAGTAGTCCACATAAAAAAAAGAAGGTCTCACTGAAGTAAAGCTGCATACAGGTAAACGGCAGAACAGTCTCACAGCATGTGCACAGTTACGTGCATTTCCCTGCTACTTGACTTATTTATCCCAGCTGTGTAATGCTATCATCACCTGCCCAGCCAGTGTAAGCAGTGCAGTCTCTGGGATCAGCAGACCTAAGCCCATTCTCCATGACACCTAACAGCTCGCTGATCTTGCTGCTCAGCCGCTGGGCAAACTCTGGTGTGAGCTAAGGGTTTAAAAAAATACAAAACAAAAACTGTAAATATCATGGTGGACATGAAAGACATGCTCGCACACTTCTTTTTAATGCATTACCTTTCCCTGAAAGTCAAAAAACGCCTGTGTGGATGCGAGGCTCCCATCATAGTCGGGGTAGGGATTCTTCAAGGCTCTTGTGTCCATTTTCAGAGCCTTGTTACTGCTGCTGCGCTGTTTTTTATTTTATTTGGGTCAGAAAATAATCTGCAGGGAAAAGAGGCAATGTAAAAGCCGCAAGAAGCACAGACGAAGATCGTGTAATAGAAGCAAGACTAAAAATAGCAAATTATCGATCCTGTAACATAGAATATAAAACAACACGGAGCATCGAGCCTGCTAGGCAGAGCTCCACACCCCCACACACCAACTCATGACAGCTAAGCTCAACTACGCTGCTTCTGATTACGCAGCTGAAGCTAGCTGCTAACATTAGCCGCTAGCTGCAAGGTTATGTTGTTATAAAGTAATGAACGACTTTATACCTTCAAATTATGACAGGGTGAGAAAATAAAATAGAAATTTGCACCTTGGTACCTTTGCAAGCGCTGCACTGTTGGTGTTTACTCTTCTTTGTCTTCACTTTTAGCTGACGGTACATCCGCACTGCTTTGCTCACTACTGACACCTCCTGCGGCAGGAGTGGTACTGCAGCTCAGAAACTCAGGGACGTCAAACTCATTTTGTATCGTGGCGTGAGCCACCTACACAGCGCAGTTTGATCTGAAGTGTGCCAGAAACTCCCCTTTCTGTCAGTGTACATGAGGTTAAGTACACATATAATCCCGGAGATATCTTAATATACGAAAAAGAAGTGCAGTTTCAACTCAGTTTCTCAGTTTTTCAACTGATAAAGCTGATCTACTCTATCAGCATGACTCTTTGGGCTTAAATTGTATGAAAGAAATTTGTAAAATTACAAAAAGAAGAAGAAGAAAGCCTCTGGTTGCTCATTGCCTAGACTGTCCTGTAAATATAAAAATATTTTTGTTGATTCATTGAAAATGTCCTACTTTTTAAACAGTCTAAAACAGGACTACCAACACTAACAAGGACACTAGCAATAAGCAGAACTAGAAAAAGATGAATCAGGAGGAATAAGGAGGGAGAAATGGTCTCTTCCTGTAACACCATTACCCTTCTGGGGGTTGTGTTGTTGCCTGTCCAGTGCACCAGCTGTCAGATTCATTTTCACCAAAGCTGCTGAAATTGGTTCACAACACTGTGCACTTCCTAACTGGACACACTGAGATCCCTGGAGTTCTTGTGCAGTTTAAATGTACCATAATCCTAGGAGGATCTAACATGCCATGGTGCGTTTATTAAAGGAAAATGATACAGTGAGTTGTGCAGCCTACTTCCACTCCTCGCTTTTAGTTTTAATTACCTCTGCTAAGCTGTGTCCCAGTGCCATTAGATACAGTTTAACTTCACCATGAATTAAGTGGTGATTTATGGCCTGATAAACATCAGTGTTTCCGCAGTCAGAAAACTGCACCAACAACCTTATTTAGGAGTTTAGAGTGACTGTCACACAGGTGTCTAATCCCAGGCATTTCAGCCCATCATCAGATCTTTATGGTAATTGCTCAGTCACAGTCGCCTACGACAGTGAACCCGCCTCAGCTAATCTTGTCACCTTTTTTGTAATTTTATGATTAAAGACTCCACACTGGTGAGTCTAATGACTTCCAATATAAATAGAAAGGCCTAAATGCCTGGGCACGAGGTGTAGCGCAGGTCACACAAACTGCTACCATGGAAACATCATGTGCCACCAATCTGCTCTTGACCTTCTGCAGAGCTCAAACCACATGGTATTATTCCTGTGGATGGTGATGATAATTACTGTAGTCACAGGGAAGTGATATTGATTGGCATTCTGCTGAGCTTCCTAGCATATTCTGACTTATTGCAGAGATAGAAGTTGCCCCCAGATCTGCAGTCTTCTTTTTGTGAGAAGAGGACATTGTTATGGCACGGCGATATTAGAGATTGCAATGGGATGCATCCTCTGAAGGGCTTTGATCGTTCTCGGGTTTAAGACTTTAAAATACATCAAAACTGAATCCTAATTAAACTATAAACCAGCTATGCTAGTCTTACTTCAATAGGTTCCCGCAAGAGTACAGGCGAATGTTCGTACCAACAGTCCTTTGTGACTAAATTTTCAGCCTATTTGATGTTTTTTGATTATGATGCAAATGCTTTTAAGATAACATCAAAGTTTTGCAAGCCTTGAATTGCAGAGTTTTTAGCACTCATCTTAACTTGATGTAACATTTTTTTTTCCCGAATCGCTTATCAGCAGGATTGTTTGTTGTCCTTCCCCACCCCCCATCTTGATGACTCATGTGACCTTGTCTTTGAAAAGTGCAAATGAAGCTGACGATTAGATTAGCGCCCGATTTGCTTCAGTCATCACTGTCATTCTTTTGTTTTTCTGTTTACCGCTCTGCTTTTTATGTCTGTGTATGCTCCATTATTTCCTTTCAGTTAGAGAAACTTGGCTCTCCCAGTCATTTCCATATCAATTGACCGGGCTGCAGGTGAAGGCTACTCATGCAGTACAAAGTACAGAGCCTTTGCCCATATACCTCGGGACTGTTTTACCTTGCCTTCGGGGACAAGGAATGGAAATGAGGTTCCGAAATGCGACAAGATTCAGAAGGAGACCTTGGGGCTTGATTAGAGCTTCGCGATGAAAGACACATTATTGAACCGAGTCTCCCTCCCACTGTGCTGCCAGGAGAAATGACTTCATGGAGGAAAACATTAAATAGATGTGAGATTGATCATTTGTTTGTGTTTCTAGGCCAGAATAACATTCGAGCTGACACCAAATCAGGCACTTAAACCTAATTTTACTGTATCATAATGCTAACATTATTGCTGTGAGCAAGATTTTTCATGGATAAAGATGATGGAACTGTATATTAGTTCTCATTGGCGGAAAATGTCATTTAAAAAAGAACAAAACCAGCAATATGTTGATTATTGTGTATTTGTATGTGTAGTCAAAGCTGTTATCTCCTTGCCAAAGACTTCAGTGTTCAGCAAGCAACTCGTCAACACTGTCATTGCCAACATCAGCTTTGTAGGATGCTCACTGTGATTTTGATCCCTGTAAACAGATAGCTGTATATGAGTAATGCAGCATCTTTAGCTAAGGGACAGGATTTTAGTAGCAGAAGCTGTTTTTTTCTGCTTGTAGGCTGAGGCTTGTTTGAGCAGGATTTAGCTTCATGCAGGTAAACAGACTATACTTTTTATACAGGAAGTTTGGGCATTCTTCTTAGATTCCTATATTGGCTAGTTGGTGCATTAAGTACTTATTTACCAAATAAGTTTAGTGAATTAGCATGCTAACATTAGCTAAATTAGCATAAAGTAGAGAGGAGCTAAATGAGGAGCAAATAACAAACTGCTGTTTTATATAAAAAACCTATTTTTAACAAATAACAGTTTTCATAAATAGAGAATACTGTAAATGTTGGTAAAAAACTTTAACAGCAAATTAAAAGGTAAAATTTAGGCCTTTTTTTTTAGGTCAATGCTGCAGGGCAACAATTTTACTGCAAAATGACACTGACACTCAGGAACCTTGCTTTAGTACAGGAATATAGCCAGAATACAACAACTTGAGTCAAGTTCCCTATTGCAAGGAGACACATCGCTCATGAGGGCTCATCCCAAACATGAATGTTACAGTTTTTCTCAAATGTTAAAACACAAAAGCCAATCCTGTAACCCAAATGACCAGTAGTCTAAACACATTTACTAAATGTAGCCACCATATTCCAGTGCCATAAACACATGTCACATGAAGACACAATTCACAAAACACAACCCTCTGTACTCATAAATCTAAACACATCTTTCCTTGCTAAAACACATGTTGCAAAACAACTCTGCTCATATTCTCAAATGAAAGCCCATGTGATGCAAAATGCTTGCCACAGTCACCAATCTTTGAACACAGGGAACACACCTGGCGTCATTCACTACACACAATGACTCAAAATTGAAGACACTTGTTGCTAATGCTGTACCCACATGTAAAAGCAAGTTCAGAGTGCACAGTATGCTGAAGATTCCAAACAAACACAATGGATGAAGGCAGAGTCAGGGGAAGAGGAATTTGATGCAGAGGAGGGAGAAGAGCTGGCCCTGGAAGAAGAGGAGCAGGCCAGCGAGGAAGAGGAGTTCAAAGGAGAGGAGGAAGAGGAGCGACCAACGAGGAAGAGGAGAAGGCCAACATGGGAGAGGAGAAGGTCCAGGAGGGAGAGCAAGACAACCTCGCACCATCATTACTGACGAGATGCGAGCAACAGCTCAGCAACATGATGCCGCACAGTGATTGTGGTGTGTGTGTGTGTGAATAACGTAAATAAAAAAACTTCACACCCTGTTCATGTTTTCAAGATTACTGTTGTGTGCAATAGATTCTGTTTTTGCATTGAGTTGTGTTACAGTAGTGTACGTACATGCAGGATTTTCTATAGATTTATACTACTCATATGAAACTCACAAATCTAAATGCCTAATCCTCTGCAGAGATCTACGACGATCCGTTACTGTATAGTTTCTAAAAATATGCATTGGCAGTTATGAAACAAAGAACCTTCTCACAAATTGAGCATTGTGTTTTCAATTGTTTTGCTGTAGTGTGTAATGATGTGTATAGTGTTTACATTTTTGAAAGCTTCGAGCTGCTCTTTTGGTGTGAAAGTTTGAGTTTTGCAGTGGGAAGGTGTGGTTGTGTTTATGTAGCTTTAGAAAAGGGTGTTGTGTTTAGACATTGGAGAACATGGTGGAAACGTTTGTGAAATGTGTTTTAGCATTTGAGAAAAACTGAAATGAGAAAGCCTGGCAGTCTGCACTCTAATTCATACCAAAGGTTTTCTCTTGGGTTGAGTTTGGGATTCTGTGCAGGCCTGTCAAGTTCTCCCACCCAAACCTCACTCATCCATGTCTTTATGGACTGTGTTTTGTGCACAGGTTTGCATTCATGTTGGAACTGGACTTGTTGCACAGGTGGCATCCTTTCATGGACCATGCTGGAATTCACTGAGATCTTGAGAGCGACCCATTTTTCATAAATGTTTGTAGAAGCAGTCTACATGCCGAGGTGCTTTTATACACCCATGGCCATGGAAGTGATTGGAACACCTGAAATAAATGACTTGGATGACTGACTGAATACTTTTGGTAGTGTAGTGCATTTAATGTTTATGCTTTACATATACTTGACAAGACAAGCAGTATACACTTATTGCTATTTGTCTAGGACTTGGAGGCAAAACACTTTTAAATAGTGTGTTTTTTTTATCTAGTATGTCTATTTTACTGAGACACACTAGAAGTAATACCTTAGCTCTTTGTTCACAGCTGCTGAATACAATCCAAGTGACCTCGACACAACGTGACAGCCCGACAAACTGAACTTTGGATAATTTCTGATTGATTTACCCAGTCACCCATCACCTCCCTCTCTCACTGCCTCTCTCGGTTTCCCGCCACTCCTTTATATTCACGTGGACGGCCGGCCTGCTGCTACAGTGAGTGAACGCTGCCAGAGGAGAGTCTCTGCAGACTCCAAACTGTGATGCACAAAGTCAACCACTTGACCCCCGGCTGTAGCCTGCAGCGTATTCCTCTACTCGCTCTCCAAAAGAGAGGAAAAAACAAAGATCTTCAGAGACACAAAGAGGCGCTTTCTGTTCTCTGTTGTCCAGCACTGCGGCTAGAGGTTGTGGGTGAATTAAATTCTACTATTCACAATCACTGCTATGCCAGGGGGTGTATTGTGTTACAGTTTTTTCTGAATGCTTAAACCCTAACTGTGATTCCTGTAGCACAATCTCTAAAACTATTCAGACTTATAGCAAAACCACTCACTGAGTTTGCAAAACTAAAAGCACAAAAACTGCTTTGCACTCAGTTTGCAATTTTGTAACACACACTTTGCAAAACTGTAGGCACAATTCACTGCACAACACTCAATTACCAAATTTCCAACACACTCCTAGCAAAAGTATACACATGTATGGCTATCATTAACACTAATTTGCCAACTGTCTGGCACACTTTCACATGTGAAAACTTTTTTAGATAATTAGTTCACTTTGCAATCAGCCCAAGCACTATAATACAGGTAAGCTGTGTGTGCGGAGTACAATGGAGGGAGCAGAAAGAGTGAGAAGTAGAGGAGGCCGAAGAAGAGGACGTGGAGGTGAAGAAGTAGGATGAAGAGGACGACAAGGACAAGGAGGAGCAAGAGGAAGACGAGGAGGGGGAAGAGGAAGATGAGGAGGGGGGAGAGGAAGGGTAGGAAGAGTAAGAAATAGAATTGCTGATGACATCAGAGCTACAATAGTGGACCATGTAATCAACCGTGGAATGACCCTGAGGGAAGCTGGCCAACGGGTCCAGCCTAACTCGAGCCGCTACACTGTAGCAAGCACCATAAGGACATCTTGAAATGAGAATCGGTTAGTACAGTCACTTCGCACAAAGATTTGTAGCACTGCCATATGCCAGTGAGAAACACACCAATACCATTGATGTGAAAATACTGAAATTGTTACTTTACAGAATTGCTAGATGACCAGATGCTGGGGCAGAGGAAGCATGTTCACTGCAGACCAAGTAACCCATAGAGTCATTATGGCGATTGCAAATAATCCTATACTTGGAAATAAACACTTGTGTTTGTTTTGATGTGTTTGAATAAACACCAGTACTTGAAGTTTGGATCCCTCTATGCTTATGGATCTATGACAGAAGTATGAGCTCAAACTGACATAGCCTACCTTGTGCACAGAGAAAGCAAAAGCCAGATGTGTTTTGTATTCATACCATCAGTGTGCAGTTGGCGCATTGTGTGCTAAGTAGATGATGGCTTGTGTGTACTGTTTGATACGGAAACACCATTTTTACGAAGGTGTGAAGAGTTAATCTAGCTGTGTTTGCTTTTGCAAGAGAACTACAATGTTTTGATGATTGGGTGACAGGTTTTCTTATTTGTGTGAAGAGTTTTGCAAAATTAGCCAATAGTTACAAAAAAAGCTGCTTAAGCAATCAGAAAAAACTGTAATGCAGAGATGCACAAAGCTTGCTTTAGACATTTATTTTGCCTTTTAAGAGCAGGTTTGGTCACAGTAACAAACACAGCTGTGTGATTATAGGACACTAGCAAAGCTGGATCTTCTTTCCACTCAGTCTGTTGGAAAACATCTTTTTATCACAAAGCCTGGCGGCGATATCTGCTGCACTCGGTCCTTTCAGTGAGCCCGCCTTTGTGATAAATCTTTTTTTGACCCGCAATTTCACCTCCTCTCGATCATAGGTTTAGATACAGCTCCCACAAAGGGGCTGACACAGCACCTGAGAGTATTTCCTTTCACCACCTTCCATTCGCACCTTCCTCATGCAGCAGAAGTTATTTAACCATAGCAAAAGACATGACTAAAACCCTCAATTTGAGGAGTGGTACAAACAGAGGAGGGAAAGCTAGTAGTCCTCCTTTCTCCCTTTTTCCCTCTCTAAGTGGTCGGGATCCATTTCGATCCCGGAGAACGGCCTGACAGCTGAGATAAAGAACATTCTGGTCTCTGACATGCTGCCATGGCCCCATCTGTGGCGGCGCTAAAAATACACGCAGTCTGGTGTCGCCATACCAGTCAACTGTCTAGGAGAGGGAAGGAGGTAAAGGGGGGAGGAAAGAACTGAGAGAAAGAGAGGTGCAGACAGATACAAGTCGAATCATTTGAGATGGAGCAGAGGGAAAAGAGGAACGACTGAAACGAGCGAGAGAAAGATAGAGAGGATGAATGAAAGCAATAGAGAAGAAATAGATAAGGGAGCACAAAGGAGAGCGAGGAGGGTGCTGTGTGCTCACTGTAATATTGCTATCTCAGGAAAGAGACATGAGCAGTGTACACGAGTTATACCACAGTGCTAAACCTCCTGGGCTCATCCAGTACATGACAAGCAAACACAGAGCGGCGAACAGGCAGATATGAAACTCTGTGGATTTGATCCCATTTGAAGAAATATGTAATATAGAACGACTGTGCAGGTCGCAGAGCACCGAGGCACAAGACATAATTAGATAAATTGTGAATGTGTGTGCAGAAATATATGGTCAAGATATGTCTATGACCAAAATTTATCATCATAAACTTGATTTAAATGATAGATGTAGTAATGTGATGTCACTCACTGGTTTCTGGATTACTCATTTTGAAGCTTCGGTGTCTTTTTGTCTTTTGGTGTCACAAGTCACTACATCTGGGCAACTGGCATTCTCGGTTAGGCCCCACACAAGTCTAGAGACCAATTGGAGACTGATTGGCAACCAAAGGTCAAATCGACCAGTTGATGAGTGGTTGCTTGCAGTCGCTAGGAGAATTTGGTAAAAACTATGCTATCAACGAAAGGAAACACGAGGAGAGTTTTTGTGCAGCATGTTCTTAAAAAAAAGTATCTGTATTTTATTTATACAAGGACGACACATATTACCATTGCTACATTCAAGCAAAAGGCAGCTGATGTAATGTACACAGGTTTTTCAGATTTGCAGACTCTTTGCGACTGATTTCACTCAGCAACAGCCTCCAGCAGCCACTCGCCAGTTGGTTAGGGAATGAAGATTTTTCCCGGTGGACAGGGTGATGATTGCAGAACTGAATTTGAAAGCACTGCAAAGTGGAATTGATGTAAAGGAAAAGGAGTGACTGCAGATCTTTCTTATTGGATGTACCCGTTAACAGTTACACAAACCAACAAACCAACAAGACCTACCTGGCAAACTCTGGTTGCTAGGTAGTGTGTGGTCCTCAACCGCTTGATGAGTGGTTCCTGGAGGTTGCTGTAAGCTGTTGCTGGGTGAAATCGGTCGCAAAGAGTCTGCAAATCTTTGACATTGAAGAATTTGCAAACATGACACAAACTGGAAACCAAGAACAATCACCTTCAGAGTAAAAGTTGTGCCTTACCTTTGCAACCAACATGATTTACAAGACTTCTACTTTGAAGACAAAATTCCTCTAGTTCTGGCTTTTGCTGCACTTGGTACGTTTTTGCAGACAAGTCTTCCTCTTTTACTCCAAATACTTCAAGGTCCAAATGAGAGCGACCAAAGGATTTCAGTGTAGCACTGTCGACATCTTTGTGACCAATTTCTTCTTGTAACAGCAAGCAACCACTTGCCTACTGGTCAGGGAATCCCTAAAGACCAGCGAGTTACCAAATGGTCTCTAGTCCTGTTTGACTGGGGCCTAACTTACTTATTATTTACATAGCCAGCCAGGGTTGTTGGGCTAAAATCTAGCCCAGCCACCATGCACCACGGACATGGAAAACCCACACAGAGACACATATCCACAGAGAAAAGCCCCAGCAGATTGGCATGAACCCAGAAGGCAAGAGTTGAAGAGTTGAAGTCTGACCATTGCATCACCAATAGCCTATGATGTAGAAACAGAAATTCAGAAATGGTACTATCACACAGTTTGTTGAGTATAGTGCCTCCAACTGAAGCAGCTTCAATGTTTACTTCCACTTAAACGTAAGAGGAGAATAAAACTTTATGAAGTTTGCTTGCTAACTGAAAAGGTTTTGCAAATTAAAAAGCAGCAACTTTAATGCAACAACCAAGCGAAACTATCAGCTTCAGCTCTTTTCAACTAATACAAACATTATCATCAGTGACACAGTTTTAATCAAAATGAAATGAATGCAGACAAAGAAAGCTGATTACAGTCCACGCACACAGTTTTACATCCACCCCTCCCTGCCCCCTCTGAAAGTGAGTTATGAAAATTTGATCAGGGTCTTAATCTAAACAGCGCTTGTCTCTGCTTGCACTTTAACGGCAGCCTGCGTGACGAGGGAACAGGCTAATCAGAGAGGCATTTAATGTGTGGATGAAAAGGAGCTGTGGCAGAATGCTGCTGTTTTCCCTGTCAACATCCTCATCGTGGCTCTGCCAGTGTTGCACGTGGAAAGCATGTTTCCCACCTCAGCTTGCTCTTTTACACGCTCATAAAAGGTGCAGCTGTCTTTGGTTGATAGTTGGGGACACGGACAGCTTGTGGTCAGTGTCCACAGTGACACAAACAAACAAACAAACAAACAAACAAACAAACAAACAAACAAACAAACAAACAAACAAACAAACAAACAAACAAACAAACAAACAAACAGTGTTTCATCAACAATTTACACCACTAGGTGGAGTCCTTGCAGCGATTTGGCCTTCTTTGATGTATTTACCCTCATATACTGTAGTCCCTGCTGGTGCTTAGTGTGTGATTGCTTACTTCATCATTGCTATGACCATGGATATCAATTTCCTTCCTTTAAAGAAAATTTGAGCCTATTGTCTGCAGTGACATTAACTCTGTATTTGATTGTTTCTTTTGCCCTCCTCCTTCTTCAGTATTTGGCTGTGCAGGCTAAACCCCATGTACAGCCATGCCGAGTGCCCTCCCTCCCCCCTGATGGTTGATCCTCAGCAACTGGGACTGTTTAGCTTTCCTAATTAGAGAGCAAATGCTAAGCACTTGCACAGCCTCCCTGAGTGGACTTAATAAACAGGATCCTCATTAAAAGGCACCACACTGATGCACAAAAAGACGAGGGCATCCTGAACAACATCCATCGCACCATTGCCATACCACCCACATCCACCCGTGCTCTCTATACTTCTTTTTCTTTGGTTACATACAGGACAAGTAATGGGTGGGGGGAGGGTAAAGAAGGGTTTCGATTCTTGATTTGTGGACAACCTGTTGGTAGCTCAGAGCTGGAGTGATAAAAGCCGTTACACAATAGCTGTAGAAAAAGTACAAGTGAGTGAAACAGGTTGAAGAGGAAAGCAACAGCAGATTCTGACAAAAGCAGCTGATGAGTCACCAGATTTAAAATGAGTGTTTGATGTGTTTTTGTTATACAGGTGAATGCATCATTGTACTTGCAAAAGAGACAAACAGTATGCACTTGAAACCACTGAAGGCTTGGATGTAATTTCAGCGTATTTACAGGTGACATTAAATGTGAACTTATGATAAAATTAACAATATTCATCTACCTCTTGCTGCTCTGTGAGCAGTTAGGCACAGCGCTGCTTTTGAGTTATCCACACTGATGTTCAGCACGTAGCATGTTTATCTATTGTATGCACCACCACCATGCACCTGCCGTTAGCTCTGCAGGTATAATTATCAGATTCTGGTTTGATGACAGTGCTAGAAGTCACATGAAATTTATTATGGCTTCATAATAGGCAGCAAAATCTGGGACTAAACAATGAAGTCAAAATCGGAAAATTGCAATGCCGCAAGTGGCCACTGTAAGCTGAAATAACTTGACTGTGAATGACTTAATCAGTGTAACACACTGTTGTGGAAATGTTTTAGACCACTCTTTTATACAGTGTTTCTTCAGTTTATTGAGATTTGCAGGCATTCGTTCATGCAAAGCTCTCTTAAGGTCCCACTGCATCTGTCAGGTTGAGGAGTTTGACTGGGCCATTGCACTTCTTTTCTTTTCCAGCTATTTGTTTAGAGTTTTGCTGCTGTGCTTGGGATCATTGTCCTGCTGGATGACTAAGTTTGGTCCACGCTTTATCTGTTAAACAGATGGCCTCACACTTGATTCTAGTATACAGAGGAGATTATGGTCAATTCAAGGATTTCCACCCAGGTCCTGTGGCTTGTAAACAAACTCTAATCATCACTCTTCCACTACCGTGCTGGTATGAGGTGTTTGTGCTAATATGTTGTGTTTGGTTTTGGTGCATTATGGCCACACAGCTCCACTTTGGCCTCGTCTATCCAAAATACATTGTTCCTGAAGTCTTGTGGTTTGTTGAGATGTAACTTTGCAAACCTTAGTTGTGCTTCAATTCAGGTTTTTTATTTTGTATGTTAATAAAATGCAACTGTACAACTAATGAAAGCACCATGCTAATAAAGCCAGAGGTACTTGATAACGGCATTCAGCCCTTTGACCAAATATGGTCAGTTAAGGCTCCAAAAGACCTGAGACTAATAGGTGATTCCGGTGGCCACTTTCATGTTCAATACAAACTCTATTACTTCATGACACTAGTTTAAATAATGACGAATGCCTATAAGCTTGTTCCACCTATGACCCACTGACTTCAAGTCACTACAAAGATCAGAGAGATACCTGAGAATACAATCAAAACTCCACCTTTAGCAGAAAATGTTGCAGTTTCTTTGGATAAAATATCCAAAGAAACTGATGAAGGTTTTAATTTCAGTTGTGTTCATTTCAGGCATGCAGATACTGTAGTTTTGCCGACTTTTGCAGAGAGTCACCCACTTACAAAACTTATGAGAGCAATGACATGATTGGGAAGCGGCACACGATTCTCATCGTTCTCCACCTCCCTTCTCTTTCGTCCCCCTGCAGAGAAGTTCTTGCTTCTCTGCAGGGTGGCAGGCTCAGACGCTCAGGCTAACCGTCGGTTAACAGGTAGAACTACCCGGAACCCCCTCAGAGAGTTAGAAGACACGCTGAGCTCGTCTCATCACTCAAAATCACATTAGTCCACTGTGCCTGAAAGCATCACAGCAAAAGAAGGGGGGGAGAAAACATCAAAGGCTGTTTACCTTTCTTATTCTCTGAGTTAATTTAGATGCACAACCTATGGGGAAACAGTTTTTATGTTAAATGAGGAACTTTAACATACAGTAGGTTGTGCACAAGCTAGAAACATTGTTTAACAGACAGACTAGAGACAGGATAACTGTATCACTGTAAGGCAAATGTGCATATTTATTGGCCAGTCTCATGGGATGTACAAGGAGGAAAATACCAGCCATCCCTTTAACCACCCAATATACCAGCTACTATATCAGGTTAAACCACTTGTTAACACAAATATCAACCAATCACATGGCAGCAACTTAATGCATTTTGGTATATGGAAACGTTCAAACTGAGCATCAGAATGGGGAAGCATGGTGACTTAAGTGACTTTGAATGTTACATAGCTGACGTCAGAAACTGCTGATCTCCTGGGGTTTTGGACTTCCAACACTATGCCAGATGCCTAATTCTTTGAGTATTCGCAGCTTTTCATTTCAGCCAACACCTCATAATATTTAACTGTAAAAGCATTATTTTTGAGCAATGTGAGTACTGCATGCCACAGATTGACAATAAAAATGTAGAATAGAGTAAAAACAGCTGATTGGAGACTTTGGCAGAAACCTCTGAAGGAACCTTCTACTTCCTTGACTTTGAAAAATGTTTGTGGGACTAAATACTCCAGGTGCTGTGAATGTGACTAGTAACAGGTCATCTTCACAGTTGGTGAATGCAGAAGGTTTGAGAATGTGACACATCAAAGAAAAAAAAGAAAAAAAATCCGGATTAACTGTGGAGAAGACAGCAAAATCTTTGATGTGGAAAACAGATAACCAGCTTGTGGGGAACAAGCCGCAACTGAACATCACTACAGATGATCCGGCACCCAAAGAAAAGAGATAAAAACAAAACAAACCAATTCAGCAGACAGTATTGTGAAAGCTGTCTGTCTTAAGGCTTCAGCTGGACCAGGGATGTTAACAGCTTTCAGCGCGATTGAGTCACTGGTGGGGAAAAGTTGTCAAATGCATCAATCATTTGAAGGACTAACATCCTGTGTTTTTCTCAACTTCCTGTAAGCATGAACAGAAGCTACAGCTTGCTTATACGTTCTTATGTGATAGTGTTGATGTGCTCATGTGTGAACTCTTTTTTCTTTTGCACATTTCTTGTATTGTGGCCTATATCCAATCCAACCGGGACGGCCGATTTCTCGACTAGAAACAGATGTGAAGACTAGGAAAAATGATTTGAAAGTGGACATAGAGCTCTGTGCCTCGAATCCCTATTTTGATATTTGTCAGCAAACCAGCGGCAAGGCCATAGTAACCGAAGCGTGTTTTCTGAAAAAGCCTGTGTCTTGTCGTAGCTGCATGACTCATGCTGAGCTGCCATGCAGACTGCCCTTTGCCTCCCCCCCTCTCTTCTGTGCCTCCTCTCATCTCTGGTCCATCTCTCTCTGCATCCCCACCACCCTCTCCCGCCTCCCCTCTCCTCCCAACCGTGCTTAAATCTTTTGAAGCGCAGATGTGGGCTGACAGTGGTTATTTCTTATCACGCCACGACAGTTTTATGTGTCACAAGCGCTCAATACACATTGGATAGAAGCAGTACAGGGTCATTATGAATCCCAACACCTTGGCGGGGCGTTCGAGACCTGGCCATCCCGGGACCTGCCAATACTGTCATGTTTTATACTCATCCCTCCCACAACCCCACACACTTGGGGTTTGTGTGCTCACGAAGCCTT
Source organism: Maylandia zebra (assembly GCF_041146795.1). NCBI lineage: Eukaryota > Metazoa > Chordata > Actinopteri > Cichliformes > Cichlidae > Maylandia > Maylandia zebra. Next base: position 24,025,096 of record NC_135188.1, on the reverse strand, counting down.
GTCTGTCCAGGGGAGGTTTCACGGGGTTACAGCCACCAGCTATAGCCATTCCCAGCACATTGCCCTCTCCAAAGCTGGAGGGTCAGCATCAGAGCCCTTGGCGTAAACAACACAAAAGGGGCAAAGTAGTAATGCATAGAGAGCACAGCCTTCTGTGCTACCCAATGATCTTTTGGCTGACTGAACATTCAAAATCACAGAGAATCTTAATAGTAAACACTTTCTGGAAGTGCTGATAAAGCAAGGGAAGGGCCATTATACAAGAAAGTTAACAGCACAGCTTACCGGCTGAATGCTTTAATTTTGTTTAAAACACACTACAAAATTAAAGGCTTGGAGGTCTAATGCTGTTTAAGCAGGCCTGTTGAGGCTCTGCAAATCCCAGCTGGCCACAACAGGCTGCAACTCACAAATGAGCATTTCCTCGACTCGTAGACAGAAATACAACTGTGTATGAAATACTTTCTAAGCTGATCTGTTCAGCAAAGCATTTAGCATTACAAACAGTGTTTACTTTCTGCTCTGTGCTTAAACATGGACACCATTAAAATGTTTACATGTGCTGCAAAAGCTAAAAAATGAGGATTTTGGAAGGGAACTTTGGAGTGGAAAACCAAATTGAGCGAGTAATTAGATCAATTAAGACCTCAGTCAAGTGGAACTAAAGCAGCAAAAAGAAGTGGATACACAATGGTTTGGAAAAATCGATGAATATTTCTTGTCTATATTCTATGCAATGACTCGCTGTGCTCTTCTTTTTTCTCTTTTCTTTAATTTCACTCTCTGACATGGTTCCCCCCTGTCTGAACATCATTCTCCTGGAGATCTTTTCCTTCTTAAAGGGCGTTCTTCCACCCCACCATCACCAGGTGCTGGCTCACATAGAATTGTCTAATTTCTGGTATTTTCTCTTTAATACTTCAAGGTCTTTACCTGACAATATTATGTGAAGGACTAAAATATCATGCTTTTCTCAACTTCAAATAGGCATAAATGGAAGCTGGAGCTTGTTTATTTGGTATTATGTTATGTTGTTTTCTTGTTAAAGTGTATCATTTTGAGAAAAATACTAACTCATTTAGAATTAAAAGACAGCAACATGTCTTAAAAACTTAGAACAGTGGCAGCAAAAAGGCTGGAAAAGTGGTACCTAAAAGGAAAGAGCTGGAGGAACATCTGGCAGCTAATGAGGAACTGGCTGCAGATCACTAACATGATTTGGTATAAAAAGAGCATCTTAGACAGGCAGCATTTAACAAAGCTGACAATGGGCAGACGTTCTACAGAAAACTACACATAGTCTACACACTGTAGAACAATTTCATAAAAGTATTTCTCAGCTTTTTTTTTCATCATCTACAGTAAACAAAAATTAAAACATCCTAAAATTGTGTAGAAACCTCTGTGCGAAAAACGAAAAGGGCAAAAATCAGTGTTGGGTGCGAGCTCATTCAAAACGGACTGAAGCAAGGTGGAAAACTGTTATGTGCTCTGAAAAATGTAAATTTGAAACATGGACACCATGACTCTATTCAACACTCCCCATGACTCTATTCAGAGGTGTGAATAGAGTCATGGACACCATGACTCTATTCACACCTCTGATGCTTTGGGGTGCATTTGTGACTATGGAATTTGCAGCTTTTTCACTGAAGGCCTTGCATGTTTCAGCAAGACAATGCTAAAGTGCATCCTGCATCTATTAGCAGCTTGGCTTCAGAGTAGAAAAGTCCGGATGCTGAACTGTCTTGCTTGTCGTTCAGACCTTCCACCACCTGAAAACGTTCGGAGCATCGTGAAATGAAAACTGCAACAAAGAAGACCCAGGACCGTTGTGCAGCTGGAATCTTATATCAGATGTGTTTTCCATAAAATGAAGTACGTAAATCATTGCCTTCTGCTTTTCTTTACACTCTACGCAGCATCCTGATGCTTGTGGAATCTTTTTCCACATCTGTCCACATGAAAATGCAGTCTGATGTAGGCACTCACTTTTGACACTGCAAGAGAAAATTTTTACTTTTCAATGGTGAAAATATTCACAAACACACACACATGTACACACTTCCTGCTCCATATTAAGCAGACAATTCCTTCCCAGTAAAAGAAACGATCCATCCACTGAGCCCCAAACCCAGCCAGGGCACATAAGTGCACTCAATGTCCCTGATTCCAATTTGGAGCCGCTTCGGCACACAAAGAGACACTACTTATGATACATGTCGGCCTCTCCGACTGTGGAGATCTAATATCCACTGCGAGTCATCATCTGTGGAGGGAAAAACAGCAACCGTTTTCTTTCTATTTGGCTGCAGGTACATTGAAGTGCATTAAATTCCAATTAGGGGACCTTAGCTCTGTGTTTTCACCCGTGGTGGCTGACTAATGGGAGAACGAGGCCGGGATGAATCCGTCATGGTTTAGCTGCACCAATGGTGGCGATAGCTTGGCCCCGGTGAGCGCATCCACAATAGGGCCTCTGCTTTGCTCAAAGACTGCTATTGATCTGCTAGTGGCTGGGAATCAGAGCGACGTGGAGGGAATCATAAGGCTGGCGGTTCGCTCTTTGCCTAGGCTCCACACAACCTCCCACCTGCAGAGAGAGGGATCCCCGCTAGCAGTCCAGCCCCCAGCCAGAGGTGCTTCATCTACACATTGTCCTGAAGTCTGCCCGTTTTTCTCACATAATTTACTCCTGCTGTTGCTTTTCTCCCAGATTAGGTCGAAAGGAACAGTAGAGGAAGAAGTGTGATCGGTATAGGTTGTTAAATCAAAATAATGCTGTTGTGTTGTTGTGTTTTTTTTCCACATTAAATGCAATCAAGTTTGCTAAAAATGTGACCTTTTTTACACAGACTGCGTATAAAAGATGGATGTCGCCAGCAGCATAAGGAACCATATTTAGATGGGACTGTGGTGTGCTAGGTAATCTATAGACTTTATAGGTCACAGACACACATGGTGGGTAATTACTGTGCACAAACTCACAGTTGCACTAATTTCCCAAATTATTTGTTGACTAATTAAAAAGTGCTACAAAAAGGTAGCAAGACAACAAATGTCCAGTCTAGTGACTCAAAGCAGTCATGGTCAGGATTTGGCTATAGTCACCTGTGTCTTTAAGCCCTGGCAATCAAAATAGTTCTGAAAAAGATTCACCCCAGTTGTTCTAAAAAATGAAATTATCATGCTACCAACACTTTTCTTTGTAGCACATAGCATGCTGTAAATGTGGTTATTTCTTCTGCAAAGCTCCGTACTTTAACAGGGAATCCTATGGGGGTTGAGTCACTTTTGAACCCAGTTTTTAAGGTACTGCAGTTTATGGCAAATGTGTACTGGCCTACATTTTCAGGTGGGAAGATAGTACCTCTTTCATTTTTTGTGGATCTTCAATATGTTTAAAAGTGTTTTTATACTTTTTCGCAGAGAACACAACAAACTTGAATTATTAAATCAACAGTAAAAAAAAGCTCAATCACTTCTGGACTTTGACTGGAGACGAAGAAGGGGTGGAGATTAAAAGATCGGAGAGGTTTGAAGGACCTCGGAGAAATGGCTTTAAAATCAATGCTGCGTTTGACCGTTAACCTCTGGAGAGACCTGCAGGCACACACACAGAGAGAGAGAGAGAGATGTAGCAATGAAAATGTGTGGGAGAAGATACTGCTAATGACAGAATTTATTGTACAGAACGGTGCAAAAGTCTTGAGCCACCCTCGTTTCTTTTCATTTTGCTTACAAGGAGCCAGACTTTCTTATAATGTTTTAAAGTCCTCAATACAATGCGTTCAAGGTGCAGATGTCAATAGCGTTTTGTTCTTGATAGTCAAAATCTGGCTTGTACTACAAGAAAAAAGCCAGTGTTCCTGGAGGTTTTTTTTAAGTGGCAGGTAATTTCAAATGCAACTTTTGAATCGTTGTTTAGCGTTTCAGATCAGATTATATATATCAGGTGTCAGATCTAGTTGAATTATGTTTTCCTGATGTTTTGCAAGAGAAGCTGAAGGATACTAATTCTTGGCTGTGTTGTTCCTGGCCAGTGTTTGATTACATAAAGGGCAGCAGACATCAGTTTATATTTAAGTGATACTGATTCACTTCATACTGTTAAGGGGTCACACGGATTGTGCAACATCTTCCTGTAAGTTGTTGGATTCATTTGGCTAAATCCACAAAGAGCCATGAATATCAGAGCAGCAGTAGCTTATCACAGCATGTACGCAAAGGAAAATCTATTGTGGCTCATGGAACCAGCTCCCAGTTTGGATTCAGGAGAAAGATACCGTCTCTACTTTTAAGCTTCGGCTCAAAACGTTCCTTTTTGATAAAGAATATAGTTAGGGCTGGTTCAGGTGACCGGGAATCCTCCCTTAGTCACGCTTTCTTCACCTAACCCCAGCCGGTCACAGCAGATGGCCGCCCCTCCCTGAGTCTGGTTCTGCTGGAAGTTTTTTCTTTTCAAAAGGGAGTTTTTCTTTCCCACTTTCGCCAACTGCTTGCTCACAGGATATCGTTTGATTGTTAAGGTTTCACTCTGTTATTGTTGAGTCTTTACCTTACAATAAAACCAACAGTTTTGGTGCTATATAAATAAAAGTAAACTGAATCTAATTTTCCCTGTGCTATGCTGTAACACCTGATCTTGGGCCTCCAATTCCTTTAACCCTCCTTTAACCCTTGACTGTGTGTCAGGGCTTAAAACCAGCAATAACACCAGAGACCCCCAAGACTTTTTTTGCCTAGTGTCAGTGGGAGGCACTGACATGAGATGGTGATATTCTCGATGACCAGCAGAAGCATTCATCACTTTTCATATTTGGAAATTATGTCCTAAAATATTCTGTACTATGCTGTAGTTAACACTAATACATTGAAAAACATATATAAAGTGAGTCAGTGGTGAAAAAGGGAAACGTTGTCTACTCCTATGCAACAAATAAAGGATATATAAAATGAAGATTACTGTTTTCCTTGCTGCTACTACCAATTTACTCCCAGTAGCACCTTTAGGAAAAAGGTACACGTAAATATCTGCTTTCCAGGAGAGCATGAACACATATATCACGTACCACAGACGCTTTGAATGCCAACAATGATTTAACACAGATTTTCGAGATGTATTAATAGGAATAAGTGGCTTGGGGTTTTGCGCTGTACTCATCATGTCGGTTAATTTGGCAGAAGAGGGTGAGCTATGTGACAGGTAAACTCTCATTCATTTTCCTGAGTAAATAGCAACCTGCCAGAACTGAGATGTTTTCCCACAGAGCGCAGACAAACTGCAAAAGGCTTCTAAATTTATCTCAAGTCTCCCAATGCGGCTTGTTATAAAGAAAGAATTTAACAAGCATGTTTATAGTTGTGTTTATGTGGAGTCTGAACCCGCAGCGATCCCCCTTCACAAATAAATATTAAAACACAGGTGTCGCATTAGGTAATAACTTGCATTTACCTGCTGAATAACATCCTCAGTTGCTGAGGAGTAGCAGCTCTCACAGCTCGGCTCTGTGGGAGCTCCTTTCGTCACAAGCACCAGCTCACCCAATTATGCCTTTTTCATGCAAGCTGACCAAACGCACATCACAGCATGGGAAACGGTGATGTTACAGCAACACAGATCTACTCATTAGTCATTGTGTCTCAGCGCAGCCTGCTTTGTCCACTCTGTTTTCTTTCTTTCTTTCATTTTTTTTTAAATCACCTCATGTTTCCAGCTTAGTGCTGAGTCCAACCTGACCCCTTCATTAATAATGAGCAAGAATGGGGTGCGGTCCTGCCAAGCGTTCCTGGCTGTCGGCATGTATGTGTGTGCGTGCTGCCGACTGCTCGCTTGAAATGCAGAAATGGGTCCTGAGGATGTCTACGGACTCGAGCAGAGAGTGAGGGTCCAGCATCATTAGAGGAAGGGATTAGCAAACAGGAGAAGAAATATTTCAAAGAGGCAGAAAGAGCCTTGCATTTCACAAAGCCTTTTGAAGAGCCTCGCAATTGTGTAAAAGAACATAATCCAGGGTAACAGGTGGAAAAAGAGAGGGGCTTTGTTTTTTTGCTAAGAGTTAAATGAAATACCCCCTCATTTGTGTGTGCTACATGTTACCCATGTCATAATAATTTTAACAAGGTTGCTATAATTCGGACTTTGAATCTCATGTAGATAATTATAACGTAAAGAATGAATGTTTAGAAAGTAGCATGGCGGTGGATTTTATTATAATTAGCTGCACAACGGTATAATATAGATCAGTGGCTCTATGTTATATTGCTATATTATAATGTATTGGCTTCTTGCTGTTTGAATGACTGCCATCTTGTGGTCACAGTTGGTCGGACGCAGGTTTAAGTCTGAGTGTGATTAATATTATTGTGTCTGTGGATTAACCGCTCGTCTCTGGTGGAAACTGATGGGAGATAAGCAGTTTATAGTTCTGCTTTCACTGGTCTTAGATCAGTTAGGATCTGAGTTTTGTGTGGAAACAGCAAGTAAACGAACACTCTTTGATTTATCATCCTAACAGACGTTCTCAACTATGTTGGCCAACATGTAGGATGAAGGACACCTGTCATAACTCCTTTAGGATGCTAGCAAAGTGAACATTCAGAACCACCACCTTCAGAGTAGCATCTATGAGAAATCATGAGGTTCAACCAGCAGTTTTGCTGGCAAACCACACTTTTAATATCCCTGTAGATACTGAAAGGGAACCACATCACAAATTAAAGCCTTTTTATTTAACTGTGTTTTCCTCTATTAATACATTTTAATATACAATTCAATCCAATATACTTTATGTAACACCAAATCACAACAGTCACCTCAAGGCACTTAATATTGTGAGGTAAAGACACTACAGTAATACAGAGAAAACCCCAACAATCATACAAACATGAGTAAGCACTTTGGTGACAGTGGGAAGAAAAACCTCCCTTTTAAGAGGAAGAAACCTGCATCAGAACCAGGCTCAGGGAAATGGAAACATGTTCTATTTTTGTTGTTCTATTTTTCTGAGCTCATTGAAGACTTTGTTTATGTTTCTTTTACAAATATATGTTCCCTGAAGATGATTGAAGATGACAATTAAATAATAATTAAGATTATTAATATTAATCTAATAATTGAAAATCGATTACTAAATAAATGTGTGTTTCTTATTGTCTTATAGTGTTTCTTATTATTATGAGTATCTACCTGAAACCCACCCTAAAAACAGTGACAGGGCACTGAAAGAATAATTTTTCTCCAGTTGGTTTAACTTGTTTTTCTGATAAAACCTGATACTATATTTACCTTTTAAAATATAAAGACTTTACTGTCGGAAAAACGTGACTAAATATACAGAAAGAATACAAGAGCTGAGGAGACTGTAGCTCATGCTCTTGTCCCTCCTCGACTCTTTTGTCAAAGCACGGCAGCTGACATCCCGTCTCCCACGTGGGGACACAGACAACGAAGTGCCAATGAAAGCGAGGCATGTTGATACAAAAGCCTCTCGACCTCGAGAAGCCTCGTTCCTTCTCTCAGAGGGAGCCATTGTCCACAGATGTGCGTGTCCATCACAAGCCTCTGCAAGCTATTCTTTTCCTCCCATAATGATAATCATATTGCAAGAAAAGTTGCACCGAACCACAGCTTGCTTTTGGATAGAAGCTTCTGAAATGGGATTGGGATAGATCTTGGATTATTCATAGACCACTTCTTTCTTAATCGTACTTATCGGTTTTTAAAAATGTATTTTTCAGGAATAAGCAATAAGAAAATCCATGGATGGTGCTAAAAAAAAAAGTTAAAATGTATACACAGAGGCACTAAATAAAGCCATGAATTAGTATTTAAATTTGGACCTGTTTAAAGTCCTCGCATCCATAAACTGATGGGAGGGGGAAAAGCCTTTGCAGACACTTCATGAATTCTGATGATCTGTTTTTCATTTCAGACGTATTGATGCTGCCAGACAGGATAATAATCCAGTTCTGTGTTAAGTTAAAACTGATTTGCCAGAAAAGAATGGGACAAAAACCTTGTTGCTGCAGAGAAAGCAAGTTTATAGATAGATAGATAATAGTGTTTAACCCTAACCCTGATTCTGAATATAATCTCTTCTAAGGTGTAAACCTCAATGGGAAATCACAAAAGTGTGCACACAAACAGAAAACTCAAAATAACAAATGTCTAAAGAATAACAGCCCCCCACAAACTATCTCACTCAAGCTATAATCTGCCTTTGGAGAGCCGTGGTCCAGTGTACTCTGACTCCGTCAGCTGTGATTGTCCCTGCTTATCTAATTGAGGACACTCTAAAATATTTTTCACCCCTCTCAAAGACTTTACCTCTCCTCCCAGTAATTCTGTCAGTTGGGCTGCACAGACGCTTCACTGACTTAAACCCGCAATGCTTTTAGAGCTCAACAATAAAATCCATCACAATAGAAATACCCTTCTGTATATTTTCGCTCAGACCTGATGCTCAATTAAATTTCGGCTCACATCGCTGCACCGTGAGTCCTACAGGTGTTTTCAGATATCTTTCAATTTAATCAGGAACATCAGCAGCTGCAGCCGAAAATTATATTTTCAAGGTAATTCATTTCAAAACAAATTTAGATGTGTGATGGTGACTAACAAATATAGAGCACCGGAGAATTTATAAGTACGAGGTGCTTGCAGGGTATTCCAGATTAAGAATGGCCATGTAGCCCCAAAGTGCAGTATTCCTGAAAAATAAAAAACATTTAAAATGTTGTAAGTTTTTTATTTTTGTCATTAAGACAGGATGTCTCAGGATGACCGAGGGGTCTACTTGTGTGTGTTCAAGGACAGGCAGCATTACCTCAATGTTTTGTAAAATGATGCTTCTGTCGTCCCCCCCCATGACTTGAATACGTAATAAAAACAAAAACAGTTTTAACAATATACACATTCACTAATTCTCTGGCTGTCTTTACGTTTGTTTGTCCGCATACTCCCCCTACACGATCAGGAACTGAGCAGCAAAATTTAGCCCACAGAGACATCTTAGCTTTTTGTCTAGATCAGAAATTGTGATGTCACTGGGTTACTTAGCAACCACCTACCAATGGACTAAAATGACCCACCTTTATAACCCTGTAAAAGAACTGTGTCATTTTCAGTTCACGACAATAACATCTAATTTATTTCCACTAAATGTGAATTTTATTGTGCTTATTTTTATCACTTATGACTAACTTTGCTCCTCCCCTTTGTAAGTGTGGACGCTTCATCTCTTTGCTCTTGAATGCTTTGCTTCTTATATTGATTTTTATTGATTTTTATGCTGATTTTTTCCCTTTTTTCCGTGTGAGCTTACCTGCGATAACTTCTGGACACTTGTAGATCATTAGGACTAGAGTGTTCTTAACAGAAACAGCAACATTTTATGGTTACCTTGTCCTCAGCGCTCCGTGTGTCTGTGGCCTAGACACAGCTGAAGCCTGATTACAGCGTCTGGGCACCGAGCAGCCTCAATAGCCTGGAAAGGTGCTAACCGCTAGGCTAACTAGCAACAAGATGCCTTCCCTCTCCACAGATGACTACCACAGCCTCCTGCAGAAGATTGCAGTACTGGAGACAAAAATTCATCGCTTAGAAGTAAACGTGGAGGTAAATGGACTGTGTGGAAATGAAACAACCTTGCCTTTGATTCAAAACAATGGCGATGAGCAAGCTAGTACACAGCTAAGGAGCACAGATAACATGACCAAGAAAGTAGACTCTGTGCATTATTATAAATCCTCAAGTGATAATCCCCCCTTAGACTGTCTTGGTGCAAAACCAAGACATAAATCATGTCTCCTGGAAGGGGGAGGACGTATCACAGGCAGGGCACAGCGAGCTGAAATCTCTGAAACCGACTGGCCTTCACTTCCTACGAGACAGAGAAGCTCTTCTACCCCTGTATACGGGAGGAAACAGGACTGGACAACCGTGAATAGGAAGGTTAACAACAAACCTCCAAAACAACTGAATGTGAAACTGCAGAACAGATTTGCTCCACTATCAAAGGACCCTGGATCTATATCGGACAACCATCCATCTAAAAGCAGCGAAATAAGGTCTGAAAATCTGTTGAAAAGTGAAAGGCCACAGGGAAAGCTAAAGGCTAGGCCTGAAACTCTGATTGTGGGTGACTCTGCCGTAAAGGATGTACAAAAGATGTGCGGTAAGAACACTAAAGTCCTCTGCTTTCCTAACGATATGGTCAACAACCTGAAGGAGAGAATTCTTCAAATTGCAGATGAATATCCAACTGTGACAAACATTGTTCTGCATACAGGGTCAAACGATGTGTCCAAACAACAGTCGGAGGTTCTGAAACGGGACTTTACTGGATTATTAAATACTGTAAACTCTCTGAATGCAGCTGTATTCATCAGTGGACCTGTACCGCCGGTCAGAGGAGGAGACGAGAGATTCAGCAGGTTGTTTACACTGAATAAATGGCTTATATCAGCATGTGCTGACCACTCAGTGCATTTTATCGACAACTTTAATATTTTTTGGGAACGCAGGCATCTGTTCAAAGCAAATGGATTTAATTTTAACAAGTCAGGGGTGAAACTGTTCACCTCCAACTTGTTTTATTCCATACGTCATCCATCCGTGCTTGGTGCCAAGGCTGAGATAAACGAGGAGTTATCTCATAAAGAGGAACAAACAGTACTCCAAGAACAGACAAAGCCCAGCAGAAACCTTGAGGAGGAGCTCCATTTGCCCCCACCCGGGAAGAGCCTCAGAAAGGAGAGACATCCATGGCATCTGAGGAAGAGCCTCAGAAAGGAGAGACATCTAAGGCAAGAAGAGGGGTCCCTATTTGCCTCCAACTCTCTCAACAACACCAACGACCAGGACAAGGGACCACGACCTTCCCCAGTCCCCCAAACCCCTGACAGGCCATAACCCTCCTCCCCCTCCCTTTCTCCCTCCTCCCCACACCTGAAATTCACTGAGGAGATGATGGAGCGGGTCAATGCTGGGCTCAGATCTACCCCCCGTCCCAATCCCTTTTTGTCCCCCATAAACCCCCCACCAGAGCGGCCAAAGGTTCGCCATCGAGCCCCACCCTCAACAGAGCAATCGAAGTCACATTGCCCAGCCTCGCCCCCCTTAGTTCCTCTTCATGCCCTGTCTCCGCAGTCTGATGTGTGAAGGGTCCGGGCTGTAAGGATTATGGCAGTGATGACTTTTCCCAGGAGAAGCTGGGACCCTGTTTACTAGAAGGTTTTAAAATTTCTGTACTTTTAGGTGACAGGAGACATGTGGCCTGGTCAAAACACAGAGAGCTGCACTCTAAAAGATCTTTAAACATAGTAAACATACCTTGTGTGCCACAGACTGCTCCCAAACACGAGGGGACAAGTAATACCTCTAAAACACTTAAGTTGGCTTTATTAAACGTTAGATCTCTAGCTGGGAAAACATTTTTAATTAATGATTTAATCACTGAGCACAGCCTTGATTTTATGTTTTTAACTGAAACTTGGTTGGACCAAAGTAACAGTGGAGCTGTTCTCATCGAGACGACCCCTCCTAACTACAGTTTTATCAGTGAGGTCAGGGCGAGCAGGAGAGGAGGAGGGGTTGCTGTCTTATTTAATGAATCATTTCAATGTAAGCAGCTATCTCCTGGAAGTTTTCAGTCTTTTGAATATGTGGCTTTACAGCTGAAGGCCCCATCCAAAGTTGTGTTTCTTAATGTTTACAGGCCTCCCAAATACTGCACAGACTTTTTTAATGACCTCAGTGAACTGCTGTCTGTGATCTGTGTTGATTTTGACTGTGTAATTATTGCTGGGGATTTTAACATTCATGTGGACAACCCTCAGGACAAAGGGACTAAAGACCTGAGTAACACTCTGGGCAACTTTGGGCTGACTCAGCATGTAACAGAGGCCACACATAATAGAGGACACACTCTTGACCTACTGATCTCCAAGAGCCTGAGCATTTCAAAGGTTACTGTGTCTGATGTGGGCCTGTCTGATCATTACTGTGTTTTCTTTGAAAGTAAAATCTCAGCCCACACAAATATATCAACAACAGTGATCACAAAACGGTGTATAACTGAACACAGTAGTGCAATTTTTAACCAGGTCTTCCCATTAACACCTGACCTGTCCAGAGGGTCAGTCAATGAGCTCGTCAATAGCTTCAATGCTAACATGTTAAATGTAATGGACACTATTGCTCCCATTAAGGTGAAGGTTATCTCTGGAAGGAAAAAGTCTCCATGGAGAAACTCCACACTGGTGAAAAATGAAAAAAGAGAGTGTAGGAAAGCTGAGCGCAGATGGAGAAAAACAAACCTCCAGGTTCATTATGACATTTATAAAGAGAAACTTCACAATTATAATTTACAACTGAGGAATGCAAGGAGGTCCTACTTCTCTGACATCATCACTAAAAACAGCCATAATGCTCGGGTCTTATTTTCTACAGTTGACAGGCTAACAAACCCCCCTGTGTCAGTGGCAGCTGAACTTCATTCGACCATGGCCTGCAATGACTTTGCCAAATTCTTCACAGAAAAAATCCAAAGAATTAGACAAGCAATTGGTACATCAACAGCAGATCCAGGATATGTACTGTGTCCACCAAAAAACTGTTTAAACACCATGAAACAGTTTCAACCTATTAACAGCAAAGACCTGGAGGACATCTTAGGTCAACTGAACTCTTCCTCCTGCTGTTTAGATGTCCTGCCAACAAGTTTTTTCAAAAAGGTCTCAAAGACTTTAGAGTCAGACCTGTTACAGATCGTCAACTTTTCTTTATTATCAGGTGTGTTTCCAGAATCACTAAAAACTGCTGTAATCAAACCTATACTGAAAAAGGACAATCTTGACAAGACACAAATGAACAACTACAGGCCGATCTCAAATCTCCCGTTTTTAAGTAAGATCATTGAAAAAGCAGTTTCTCAACAGCTCAGTTACTTCTTAAAACAGAATAATTGCTACCATGCCTTCCAGTCAGGTTTTAGACAGAACCACAGCACTGAAACCGCTCTGACCAAAGTGTTTAATGACATATGTCTGAATACAGACAGTGGAAAAATGTCAGTCCTAGTTTTACTGGATCTCAGTGCAGCATTTGATACAGTTGACCACAACATATTACTCAAACGACTGGAGAACTGGACAGGTCTTTCAGGAACTGTACTAAACTGGTTCAAAACATACGTAGAAAACAGGAAATACTTTGTATCAATAGGTAACTTCACATCTGAGCAGACAAGTATCACATGTGGAGTTCCCCAAGGTTCCATCTTGGGACCCCTTCTGTTTAACATCTACATGCTCCCACTGGCACAGATTATAAACAACAACAAAATAAACTATCACAGCTATGCAGATGACACACAAATATATATCACAATGTCACCAGGAGACCGAGGCCCTGTACAGGCTCTTGGTAAAGGCATTGAGGAAATCAATGACTGGTTGTGCCACAATTTTCTCCAGCTAAACAAAAACAAAACTGAGGTAATAGTCTTTGGCGCCAAAGAAAAACGATTACAGGTCACCAGAGAACTTCAATCTATACATCTAAAAACCACAAACCAGGCGAGAAATTTGGGTGTAGTGATGGATGCAGACCTAAACTTAGAAAAACACATTAAGACAATAACAAAGTCAGCTTACTATCACCTCAAGAATATATCAAGGATAAAAGATCTGATGTCTCAACAGGACCTGGAAAAACTAGTCCATGCATTCATCTTTAGTAGGCTTGATTACTGTAACAGCATCTTTACAGGTCTACCTAAAAAATCAGTCAGACAACTACAGCTCATTCAGAACTCTGCTGCTCAAGTCCTCACTAAGACCAAAAAAGTGGACCACATCAGTCCAGCTCTGAGGTCCTTACACTGGCTGCCTGTCCGTCAGAGGATAGACTTTAAAGTTCTGATGCTGGCCTATAAAGCTCTGAATGGTTTAGGACCAAAATACATCAATGACCTCCTGACCCAGTATGAACCATCCAGATCCCTCAGGTCCTCTGGATCCGGTCTTTTATCAGTTCCCAGAGTCAGAACCAGACACGGAGAAGCTGCATTCAGCTTTTATGCTCCTTATATCTGGAACAAACTCCCAGAAAGCCTCAGATCAGCTGAAACACTCAGTTTATTTAAATCCAGGTTGAAGACTCACCTGTTCTCAGCTGCATTTGAATAAAGCACCAAATCCACACTTTAAGCTTAAATTTCAAAACTTACATTTAACTACTGATTTTATCTACTGTTCTGATTTTATCTGTGTGCTGGTGTAGTTCTTCTTCCCACCAGCAAGAGTCGCTACAGTTCTTTCATGCCAAGATTTGTTTGTTATTAGCTGTAGAGTTAGTAATGCAGCACACTTTGAGAAAAGACTGACTCAGCATGTTGTTCAGATAAACATCTGCATCCATCCTCTTCGTTGTTTTACAGAAAGCATCGCTTGTGAGTATTTAAGTTGAACAAGAGTTAATGCAACTATATTGGCTATTATTTATGCACTTTTATGGTTAAAGGTGTACTGTATTCAGATTTACTTTCTTTCCAATGTTAGCTAGTTTAGCCAACTGATTTGCATTATCGTGTGAATATATAGGCTGAATATTGCTTATTTCTTCTGTTTGTAGTTTCACTCTGTTGATAATTGAAGGCAGCGTCAATAAAAGGGACGATACACCTGTCAGTTGTCGAGGAGTTTATCTATCTGCATAACTGTATCCAGTGTAGCAGTGAGGGCAGAATAGTGAAAAAGCGTCCTTCTACAAGACAACCTTTGGATGTTATGTCAACTCAGCTACATCAACCATGTCTGAAGCAAGACACGATAAAGCATCATCTGTCCGTTCAGAGAAATCATATGGGTCAAAAGGTACAAGTAGGTCATCTGCCAGTATGGCCGCCCTAAACGCTCGAGCCAAAGCTGAAGCAGCACGCAAAAGAGCTGAATACGCTAAAAAGGAAATCGAAATGCAAGTTAAGAAAGCAGAGCTTAAAGTAGAGGAAACCCGTCTAGAGGCCACATTACAAGCCCTCCAACAAGAACGTGACGCGGAAGCGGCACACGCCGAAGCAATAGTTTTTGAAACAGCAGTCAATGATCTTGAAGAAGAACACGTGAGTGTACCTCAAAGGGTTGACACTTTGGAACGCACCTTTAACTATGTGAAAGACCAGCTCATCATCAAAGACAGCACAAGCCCAATTGGCCATACCGAGTATAATTCAATGCCTGCACCAAATGTCACATTCCTCACGCCAAAACAAGAGCCAACCAGGTCGGACACCTTAAAGGAATATGTCCTTCAACCTCTGAGTACTGACAAAGGAGAAAACGTTTCCCAGTCTCCGAAATTAATGCAGAAAATGTCACCAGGTACTTCACCGAGATTTGAACATAAGGTGAGCATGCAACAAGGAAACATTTCTGACATAGCCAGGTTTCTTGCAAGACGCGACTTACTCACCGGTGGCCTCCGAAGGTTCAGTGACAAGGCAGGAGATTACTGGGGATGGAAATCTTCGTTTGAGAATGCAATTTGTGACTTAAACCTAACGGCCAGTGAGGAACTGGATTTGCTGATTAAATGGCTTGGCACAGAATCAGTGCAATATGCATATCGTTTAAGAGCTGTGCATATTAACAATCCCTCTGAAGGACTTGCTAAGGTGTGGGAAAGATTAAATGAGTGCTACGGCTCCCCCGAAGCTATAGAGAACGCACTGCTCGACAGATTGGACCGTTTCCCAAAAATCTCATACAAAGATCCACAACTGTTGAGAGAACTACAGGACCTGCTCCTAGAAATAGATGCCGCAAAGAGTGAAGGTTACATTCCAGGTCTACTCTACCTCGATACAGCGAGAGGCATTAATCCAGTGGTGGAAAAACTCCCCTATGCTATGCAAGAAAAATGGATGAACTATGGTTCTAAATACAAAGAGGACCATTGCGTGTCATTTCCACCATTCTCTGCATTTGTGGCCTTCATCAGTAGAGAAGCAAAAATGCGCAACGACCCCAGCTTTAGGCAGTCTGTGCCGCCTCCTCCTGCCCTTTCAAAGACGAATAAACTTTACGAAAAACACGCTAAAAGAGAACCTATCTCAGTCATCAGAACCGAAGTTGTCAGTACGGAGCCGAA
Source organism: Maylandia zebra (assembly GCF_041146795.1). Classification (NCBI taxonomy): domain Eukaryota; kingdom Metazoa; phylum Chordata; class Actinopteri; order Cichliformes; family Cichlidae; genus Maylandia; species Maylandia zebra. The sequence goes on along the minus strand of NC_135188.1, from coordinate 24,008,943 downwards.
ATCAACTCCTACAAACATTGAGGACCCAAATAAGGAATGTCCTATCCACAAAAGACCTCATGCTCTCAAAAAATGCAGAGCATTCAGGGAAATGCCACTGGAGGAGCGAAAGGCCTATCTCAAGAAAAACATGATATGCTTCAGATGCTGTGCTTCTACAAACCACCAGGCAAAGACATGTAAGTCAGAAATACATTGTACAGAATGTGATTCAAAATTACACATTACAGCTCTTCATCCGGGACTGGCATCAACGACTACTGCGACAGCTACTATTGCAGAGCCGGTAACAGTTGACGGCGGGGAGCGCAATGCAGCACGGCCCACAGCTATCTCGACATGCACACAAGTATGTGGAAGTGAATTTGAAAGTCACTCATGTGCCAAGATCTGCCTTGTGTTCATTTACCCAAAGAACTCACCTGAAAAGAAACTTAAGGCCTATGCCATCCTAGACGACCAAAGCAACAGGTCACTCGCAAAATCATCGGTTTTTGACACATTTGGCATCACAAGAAACTCATTTCCATATAAATTGAGAACCTGTGCTGGATTGGAGGAAGTGACAGGGAGGAGAGCTTTTAACTTCATTGTGGAATCGGCAGATTGCACGTCACGTCTTGAGCTCCAGACACTTATCGAGTGTGATATGCTACCCGACAATCGCAGTGAGATTCCCACAGCTGAAGCTGCTCGAAACCACACCCACCTTCAGGAAATCGCAACCGAAATCCCGGCTCTCGACCAGAGTGCTCAGATCCTGCTGCTCATTGGAAGGGACGTTATTCAAGCACACAAAGTTCTCGACCAGCGCAATGGACCTCCAAATGCGCCATTTGCACAGAAGCTAGCTCTTGGATGGGTGATCATTGGCAACGTTTGCCTGGGTGGAGCTCACAAACCCGTGCGTGCTAACATTTTCAAAACGAACATCTTAGACAATGGTCGTCCAAGTCACTTCCTTCCATGCAAAAATGCCATTCAGTAACAGCATCTTTACAGGTCTACCTAAAAAATCAGTCAGACAACTACAGCTCATTCAGAACTCTGCTGCTCAAGTCCTCACTAAGACCAAAAAAGTGGACCACATCAGTCCAGCTCTGAGGTCCTTACACTGGCTGCCTGTCCGTCAGAGGATAGACTTTAAAGTTCTGATGCTGGCCTATAAAGCTCTGAATGGTTTAGGACCAAAATACATCAATGACCTCCTGACCCAGTATGAACCATCCAGATCCCTCAGGTCCTCTGGATCCGGTCTTTTATCAGTTCCCAGAGTCAGAACCAGACACGGAGAAGCTGCATTCAGCTTTTATGCTCCTTATATCTGGAACAAACTCCCAGAAAGCCTCAGATCAGCTGAAACACTCAGTTTATTTAAATCCAGGTTGAAGACTCACCTGTTCTCAGCTGCATTTGAATAAAGCACCAAATCCACACTTTAAGCTTAAATTTCAAAACTTACATTTAACTACTGATTTTATCTACTGTTCTGATTTTATCTGTGTGCTGGTGTAGTTCTTCTTCCCACCAGCAAGAGTCGCTACAGTTCTTTCATGCCAAGATTTGTTTGTTATTAGCTGTAGAGTTAGTAATGCAGCACACTTTGAGAAAAGACTGACTCAGCATGTTGTTCAGATAAACATCTGCATCCATCCTCTTCGTTGTTTTACAGAAAGCATCGCTTGTGAGTATTTAAGTTGAACAAGAGTTAATGCAACTATATTGGCTATTATTTATGCACTTTTATGGTTAAAGGTGTACTGTATTCAGATTTACTTTCTTTCCAATGTTAGCTAGTTTAGCCAACTGATTTGCATTATCGTGTGAATATATAGGCTGAATATTGCTTATTTCTTCTGTTTGTAGTTTCACTCTGTTGATAATTGAAGGCAGCGTCAATAAAAGGGACGATACACCTGTCAGTTGTCGAGGAGTTTATCTATCTGCATAACTGTATCCAGTGTAGCAGTGAGGGCAGAATAATCTGTTTTGATTTTATATACTGTTGTTTGTTTGTTTGTTTGTTAATTAGTTAGTTAGTTTATTTGCTTGTTTTAATCAATTTTAAATCATGCTTTTTATTTGTTCTTGTTTCTAATGTCTCTGTAAAGCACTTTGAATCACCTTGTTGTTGAATATACAAATATACAAATAAACTTGCCTTGCCTTGCCTTGCCTAAGGGTCTAAAATTAAACAATTTTTGAATTTATACACCTATAACACCTTAGAAAAACATTCTACTGTTTTCATTTCACGACCATATTGTCTCATTTATATCCAAAAACGTTGAATATTACATAATGATGTCATCACGCTGCCTAGCAATGGCCTATTAGTGGACATTTATGTAGTAGAGCAGGACATGTGCGTGGTCATGCAGTGGTAATAGGAAACAAACTGATGGGAGATGTTCCCATACTCTTCTATTCATAATTATTTATTAATAAATATAATGTACTGTAAGTACCTAAAGTATTCATACAGACACAAACATACGGCTCCATTTACACTTACGCTTGATGTAGACTAAAGATAAACACCATCACCCCCCCTCCACCATCGCACATAAAGTGAACAATAATAATAATAAAATAAACAGTCACTTGTCTACCAGAGTATGCCGAGGCACTAAATAACTTTTTCTCTCAGGAACTTAACTTGATACAAAGCACGGCGACAATGACTGTCATCGTCTGTTGAATTAAAGTGTAATTAAAGTGTAATTTAAAATGACCCCATCACTTTCCTGCCTGGTCACCCCTGAGATGGAAACACCATTCCTCCATCTCTTCTGTGAAGCTACTAAAGACTCCATTGTGTTTCTGTGACAATCAGTGAACAGGGGGCTATCGACTGCCTGTAATTTCGCCTCGTGCATCCAAGTCCATCGCTTTAGCGCATCAGCGTTCTTTTCAAAAGGATGTTAATGGGACTTGTAATAGTACGTTTGGCAGTTACCATAACAAAACCGCTCTCATTGTGTGCATTCATCCGTGTAGAGCAATGCAATTAGGTACATTAAATGAAAAAAAAACCTTTTGTGCTGATGATATCAATGCACATCTCAGAGGTAAAATAACATTTATTATGTATGGGCAAAACTCCAAATTAGCAAATTATCTCAAATCTGATGAGTAGGACAGGTAGCTGGGAATGAGAGCCTAACAGAGAGTTTAACAATATTTATAATACAGACAAACTATCAAAACTCAACTTATTGCAGAAAAATAATTTAATCACTTTTATTCTCGCAAAACTTTCTCTTCACATGATGCCAATTTTTAAATTAATCTAATACTTTCATCCAATCACTGATACCCTGTGCCATTTGGAGAGAGAGAACTACTCATTGTGCACAGCATCTCAACTATCAAATGTATAATAACAGGAGAAAGTAACAGGAACAGAGAAAGCAGGCAGGAACTAATAACACAAATAGAAAATTTGTTTATCGCCGGCAGAACCGCACGCACATCTATGGCAGGACTCATAATAATAATTGTGACCGTGGTTGCATTGGGCTGTAGCTCTATTTTTTGTTAAATGGAGCAAGATTAACTTGTAATGGAAAAGAGGAAAATAAAAATGTTTTCAACATTCACTCATCATTCGCCTGTAATATCTTCTGTCTTCTCTGCAGACATGAATAATGCTAGAGCCACTGCTGGTACTGCCATTTCCTTATGTGCAAGTGTTTTGCCTATAGTGTAGATACACAGTTATTAACATTGTAGTGCAGCTGTTTCCTAAACAGCTTGGCCACTCTCTCAGCTGACTAATCATAAACAAATTTAGATTAAAGAGATGCTGCTGTCTGGGGGAAAAATGAGGAGGAGGAGTGAAGAGTGAAGATAGGCACAATAATAATAACCCAATGAAAAACTGAATCTAGCATCTTGCTAATGCTACAGAGTACACAAACACATTATTTGTATTTCTCTACTTATGCTTGCTATTTTGAGCACCCAAACATGTTCACTATGGCAAGTATGGCTACAGTACACAAAGTACTGAGTAACAGCAGTTGCTGTCCACGAACCACGGAGAATCCAAAAAAGAGGCTGTTTAAAGTTTTAAAGACTACGACAAAGGGAAAACCCAGTGACAGGTGACCTCTATAATTTATCCGACATTGTTGACAGGTAACGCTGTATGGTCGGTGAATAAGGCCCCAGTTACATAGGCCTAGAGACCACATAGTGATCACCTAGTGTGAGGGAAAAATGACCAGTTGGCAAGTGGTTGCTGGAGGTCGATAGCAGTCTCAAGGTGAATCTGCCTGTAAACAGATATATAATTCTACACCAACCTCCTTGTGAATAATTTGGTCACTAACACGGTTGCCCCTGGGTTGCATGGAAAGTGCCGAGTTATGTATAAAGACATGCCAACTTTCTGAGCCGTAGTCAAACTGTGAAAAGTGTAACAAAAACCAGAAATATGGACTGTTTGTCTCCAAAGTAAGAGGCATGAAGCACTGAGGCACAACAGTAACTTTAAATCTGACTATTCAGAGTTTAGATTTTCACTACCAATTGGTATGTAGTTTGCGAGTGCTTGCAAGTTGGGTTCTTAAACACAAAGTACAGACAACCACAGCATTCTACAGGAAGTTTTTGGTGCAGCAAACGTTTTGCTACTATTTTAATCTAGTGACAGCCAGCAACCCCCATAATGGTTGGAGGGTTGCTGGGAGAAACAAAGAATCAATATGGCGGACATCTCTTAAGGAATCATCACATTATATACCACTGGCAGAGGACTAAAATCATACTCAGTGATTTCCCTTCTGGTTATGTTGTATCAAGTTCAGAACCACCAGACAATTTCAGCCAGCGTGAGGAAGGTACTTTGCCAGCACCAATGAGAATGCCAACGCTAATGGTAGCTAGCTAGCTAGCTAGGAGCAGCAGATTATTTTTAAATATCGGTGAAACATTTATACAATTAGAGGAGACACAGACAGTTAGCAAGACTAATGCTAACTGCTAGTTTGACTTCTTTTAATTTGCCTTGTGAATTTATACATTGTGACTGATTGATGACAGCAGCAGCATAGACAACATTTCCCCAAAATGTAAGCGCTGTCTCATGATGCTTCACTGCACATACAAGCTATATGGCTTGTATGCTAATTAGGTTTTGACCTTTAAATAACTAAGTAACTAAAATGTTTGGAGAAAATTTCATTTTCTTCAATTTTTTGGATTTATTTATTTATACACCCTTTTAAGATGTAAGTCTAATTATTTCATAATATACTGTGTAAATTAGCTAATACTTCACTTTTTGTGGTGCATATATTGGACACTTATCCATCCATCCATTCTTGTAATCACTTACCCAGCTCAGGGTTGCTGGGAGGCTGGAGCCTGTAGCAGCTAACATATGGTTTTCTTTTCTTAATAGCTTAATAAGTGTTGATTGTAAAGAAAAAAAACCCCAAAACAACAATTTTAGCTTTTAACATTTTGCTATTGTGGAAAAAATATTATCTTCTGATTCACACCTTCATGCTGATTTCAAGTACCCGAATCTTCCAGCTTATTCAGTAACTTCATTTATGCCTTTCCCAAACAGAAGTGTGTCTATCAGACAGAAAAGCAGGTACCGCTGTGTCTTTTTGTTTCCTTATTTTTGATGGGCCTCCGTCTCCGTGATTGCACTCAGTAATAGCTGGTTTGCGGACAGGCTATGGGGCTCACGGTGGGCTGTGATTGTCACATCTCACGCTGGGTCTGCTGATGGCAAGAGAACCCCCTACTCCCTACTCAACCCTGTCACCTTGCTCGCCCTCAGCCAACCGTTCCGCGTTACCTGCTCCGATGTAATCCCAACTCTGGCTGCACACTGATTATCCCACACTGAGTCACCAGCAGTGGGGCCACCGTCCCGCTGACTCCGGCCTCAGCAACGGACAGAGAGGAGAGCACAAGGCATAGCTCTACCTGGTTACGTTTTTCTGCTCACGTTGAGTGTTTTGACGCGGGGCTGTGCTTCCGAGGCTCTGTTGCTGATTACATTCCGATCTGGCCTCCATGGCGGGAAAGTTGTTTGGCTGGACTTGCAGACACGGCCTCACAAGGGAGGTGAAGGGAGACTGAAATAAAAATATGGTGTTCTACAGCTGCACCAATCAGACGAAGGTTATAAGAGACAGCTGTGATTTTTGGAGTTTGCAAGAAAATGTCAAATAGGAGATTAAAGTGGGCTCCACATTAAAGATGAAAAATTGCAGGCTCAAGAGTCTCTCAGTTCATCAAAACTCAAACACTGTCCTAAGCAGGACCCTATTTATGGTAATTCAAAACTGCCACAAAAAATAAGGAACAAATATAAAATTCTCTTATTAGGAACAGAATGGTGGAAGCATGTCCTTAATTCTTTTATTTTTCACTCACAAATGTTTTTGGGATCATTTTTCAGTCCCATGTTTTCGAATAACTGGATATAATTAAAGGTATGAACTGGGTTCATCCAGATTAATATGTCATTTAAGGGTGAACGTAAGAATGGCAGTTAGGCAGGGGCGATTCTAGGATCAGAGCTTTTGGGGTGCTGAGCACCCAGAAAGTTGCTCAGCCAGGCAAGATAAACCTGTCTCTGTCAGTCCCTGCATCCTTAAATGTTGTCCCGAGTTCTCTCGGTTCTCTTTGGTGCATTTAAACCCCTGTTCCTCCCTGTCCTCATCGTCTGTTGTCTTCGTCTCTGTTATCAGTCATCATAATTTTACCATCTCTGTGCAAGTCTGCAAATTTCTTTACTAAATCATAAGATTCTTAAATTCATCAAGTCTCTCTGTGCCTGGGTCCTCGTCACAAAACATGACATCACTGTTTTGTACATTTTAACACAATTTAATCCCACATTTATGAAAGAAAAGCAAAACACTTTTTTGAAAAGTCTGTAACAAAATCATCAAATCTGATTAAGATTATTTAAATGCTGCCAAAGAAGAATGTATTGGAATAGAAAAAATCCTAACCTTAATTACTGGGCAAGAATAATGAATGATGCTCATAGTGAGTAAAAAGTAAACTGAGTGCATTTTTTGGACAGAGATTCACTTTTAATGTGTATGTATAATATAATACAGATACATAAAAATACACTCCCAAAACAGAAGAAATTATTACAAATAAATTATTACAAAATATTAATAAAAACAATAAAAATGGAGGCAACTTTGCCTGTGGTAGAATGTATACAATGTATGAAAAAATCTTTATTACAGATACTAATTTTACTAATTTAATAATACTAATTTTGTGTTGCAAGATTTATGAGTTTCATGCTTTCATAGTGGTACTTAGGAGAGCTTGACCTTTTTATCAGGTGGTACACACTGTAAGAAGTTTGAGAAACACTGATAAGTGTATGTGTGCTTTTGGAAAACATTTAAAGCTGCTGTACAGAATCTTTGAAACAAGCTTAAAACATTTTTAGAATATAAACAGAGCACTCTGCTTCTCTTTACAGCTCCTCACTCCACCAGGGCTGTCTGGCACTTTCTGATAGTGTGCAAATGTGATGTACGTACTGTGGCAGTCATACAGACAACTGGACGGTCCAAAATTTAGCAAGACTTTAGAGTTGTGGCTGAACCACATAAAAATATATCATTAATTTTAATCTCCCCAAGCCATTATAATGTTATGTTGGAATGTTGTTAAAGAGGGTCAAAAATGTTTCAACCCAGTTTGTTTTGCAGATTCTGTATAACAGCTTTAATATAGGGAGAACACAACCTCCAGATTGTATGAGTAAAATTAGTTTTTTTTTTCTCTTTGTAAGTTTAACAGTTTCTGTTGTGCCTGTCACTGTTCCCTGTCTGTTTTCTTACCTGGTTCTTCCTGACCTTGTACTTTCTCCTCATGTTCTCCTCTTTCCTCTCTCCCTCTTCAGACTGACAATCATACACAAACAGATTGTATTCAATTAGATGAAAAATTACATTAATATGAAAAAATACTGTTAAGATCACTAACAAAAAGTCCTCTCTGTCTACTTTCAACCAAAAGGCAAATAACCAAACCACACGAAAATCTAATAAAAGATATAAATATTGAAACACTGATCCAACATTATTCTTGATTGATGGATCATTTGATTTTACACTTTTACCTGAATGTGGCTCCTTTTTTTGAAAAAAATTCCTTATATCCATTATGAACCTGGCTGTCTCTCTGTACACACACACACACACACACACACACACAACAGGAGTTATAAGGTTAATAGGCATTCAGTCAGTTAGCTAGTTAGTATCCATTTCAAACAGGACAGTGGTAACAACAGTAGGCTGCCGACAACTTAAAGTTTTAGATTTTAAATAGGTTATATACATTTCAATGGGAGCAACAGGACGGTCAAATGTCGCTGAATTTACTACAGAGCAGGACGGATTGTAGAGCAGCAAACATCGTCGGAAAACACGCTTTCAACACTGCAGGTTACCTGGGTGTAATGTTTTTCAGCTAAAAAGAAACATGGTCTGACTCCTACCTAACTATATAAAGAGTAACTGAAGGTTAAATGCAGCTAATATGTCCTGTTTTAAGCCAACCACTTACACCTCCGCTCTGCTGCGTCTCAGCCACCATCGCTCTGGCAGCAACGGTGCTAGAGCCAGAGTAGGGGAGAGGCGAGCTGGAACAAACCATTTTGGGAGGGGGGGGGGGGGTTATCTATACTTTTGGTGTTAAAATGTTACGTCTCAAACAAGTACAGTACTGTATGCTGAAGCACCCCCGAAAATGGGCTAAAATCGCCCCTGCAGTTAGGTTTCAGCAACTTTCATTTAAATGTGATCATCAGCACAAGCTTTTAAAACATATTAATAAGCTACGCAGGTGCATGTATTCCCATTCTGCTTATGAACACACATAATGAATGTTTATACATCTCCCTGCTGCTAGAAATTTGTAGACTAATCTTCTGGAGCTGAAAATGCTGTTTGACAAAATTACTTAATCTTCTCTAAAGATTTTATTTGAGAAACATTCATAGAGTTACGTCCTCCTTCAGAATGATTGTTGCCCAATTTGAGCATGAATGAAACCTGCCACTTCTACCAAGGTGAATGTCACTTTAACTTTTGAATGCTGAAATCTATTTTTATGAAATAGTTTGTCTACCTTCAAGACATTTTTACCGCTTTATGGGAAAAAAAATTTCTGCAAAAGTTCACGCCTCTCACTTTTTATAGTAGATAAGGCCTGTTGGAAAGCGCATCTATAGACTGTATAGAACACTCAGTGTTCATGTACCGCCGTTACATATTTAAAATACAAAATATGAGTAACTGTATTCCGTTACAGTTACCGTTTAAAAAGGTGGTATTCAGAATACAGTTACTTTGTTGAAATAAATGGATTACACTGCGGTACTTTCCTGTTTCATTTCGTCGCGGGTCAGGACTGTTTGGGTTTTGTTTGACAGCTACGTTCTGTTGTTCCAGGCGGCAGCGTTACGGTTGCCATGGTTACAGGGTGACACTCTCTCTCTCTGCGACTGTGTGTTTCCTGGGTGAGAGAGCGCCTTTTCGTTGTTGTTGTGCTAAGCTAACAGGCAGAATGCTACAAGCATAGCTCTAAAGAATGTAGCATCATGGGCAGTGTAGTCCGTGCTGCAGGGAGAATGGACTGCCATACACGTTATGGATCTGTGAGCGCGAGGAGGGAGAAAAAGGAGAGTGGAAAGGTACGAGTTGTCATCGAGCAAAAACGGGAGCTGGAAGCATGTAAATATAATAATAACCACTGCAGCCAAGAAGAGTGCCTGACGAGCCCAATTGTAAGTAAGCTATTAAGACTCGACTGTACACCGTGTTCGTGTTTTCCTCCGAAAACAATAAGTTCCGTTGGAGCAGTCTTTCAACGCCTCTCTCTGTCTCTCGCAAGAAAAGTTGACCCACACAACAAAGTAAAGCTAGTTTTCGGCTACGAGCCGACAGGGACCCTGCCGTATTAGTCAGAGGTCCCTTTACTACAGTTCGGAGTCGCGGACCTTCAGTAACAGTAATAAATCACACAGCAATAGTACATTCACGTTGTTGTAAAAAGCATGATAATATATTAAGTAATCCAAAGTATTCAGAATACGTTACTGTCATTGAGTAACGTAACGGAATACGTTACAGAATACATTTTGGGGCATGTATTCTGTATTCTGTAATGGAATACATTTTAAAAGTAACCTTCCCAACACTGAGAACACTACATGTTCATATGTAAACAGCTATTTAATCAAAGTTGCCATGGACTAAAGCACATGCTGTTTTGTCATCTAGTTTACTCCAAAGAGAATAGCTGCCACATTAATAGCGTGCTGTATTAAAGAAGTCCTCAAACTAGCTGCTCAAAACAGTCAAGGACTTCTAATAAGCAAAGAAATAACAAAATCACAGTATGGATAAAATAACAGTTGAAGACATCAGAGAGTTAAAAGTCAAAAAGTCTTAAAATTAGAATCAACGAGAGGAGGGAAACTTAAAAAGATGTGCTTTAAGACTTTTTTTGAGCTGTTTTCTTTAGGAGTTGCGAAAGTGGATCATCAGCCTCCATCTCGTTGTATCCCTTGCATCGTCGTCTGTCCCACCTTCCTCCAAACAAGCAATCCTCACAATTTATCCAGAACTGGGAGTACACTGGCTTGTGGCCTCCACTGTGGTTGAAGAAAATGACATCTTCTCATTGTATTTAAAGACGACACCAATATGTGACAAGTTGGGAATGTAAGACCCAGCGTTTGGCTTTCATTTTGGTTTTAAACCCCCCCCCCCCCAGCATAACAAGATTGATGGGTCTGACTGGCTAAGGACTAGACAATGAGCTGAACATGAGTAATCCTCAGTGTTAAAACATGGTATGACCAAGAATTACATTTTTTTATTTTCTAAATTGTTATTCAGTGTGATCTGAAATTAGTGACAGAGCCCATGATCCCAGCATAAAAATGTTTACAGAGGTAAATGTTCTGGTTCTTATAAGGCACTTTTCTACTCTGAGCACTCAAAGCTCTTTACACAACTTGCCTCATTCAACCATTCACACTCCAGTGCATGCATCAGAGAGCAACTTGGGGTTAGTATCTTGCCCAAGGATATTTGGCATACAGATCGGAGCAGCCAGGGAGCAAACCACCAACCTTCTAATTAACAGATGACCTGCTCTACCTTCTGAGCTACAGCCACCCAGGCAAATCCTCTGGAGGCAGAGATATTTACCTGCCCAGCTTTCGGTCACCTGCTCGACTCCACAGTGCGTCACTTTACATAATAACTTAATGTTTTTCTGACTCATAAACTACGTAAGCTAAGATTTATAGGATCCATCGGATGTATCCTTCATAGTAAGTAAGTAAGTAAAATTTTATTTATATAGCACATTTCTAGATAGAGATCACAAAGTGCTTTACAAGATATAACAGATTAAAAAGACAAAATACAAACAAAGTTAGCAAAAGGCAGTTTTAAAAAGATGTGTTTTTAGCTGTTTTTTAAAAGTAATCAATGAATCAGCGGATCGTAAGTCCTGAGGAAGGGAATTCCACAGTCTGGCGGCCACAGTAGCAAAAGCTCTATCACCCCTAGTTTTCAGTCTCGTATACTGAATGACAAGTAGGCCCTGACTACTCGACCTCAGAGACCTACTAGGGGCATAGGGCTGTAAAAGTTCAATGATATATGGTGGTGCTTGTTGTTGAAGAGCCTTGAAAGTTAAAACCAAAATCTTAAACTGGACTCTAAATTCAACAGGAAGCCAATGTAACTGCATGAGCAACGGTGTTATATGTGAAAATTTAGAAGCTTTCGTCAAAAGTCTTGCTGCAGCATTCTGAACGATCTGCAGACGCTCCAAAGAACCTTTATTTAAACAAGTAAACAGGGAATTGCAATAGTCCAGTCGTGAAGAGATAAAAGCATGAATAACAATCTCCAGTTCGGTATAGGATATAATAGAGCTCAATTTAGAAATATTTCTTAAATGATAAAAGCAAGACCGAACAAGAGATTTAACATGACTATCTAACGTAAGAGCAGGATCAAGGATAATCCCTAAGTTCCTGACAGATGGTTTTACAAACGTTGAAAGAGGACCAAGAGCATTTATTATACTGGGTATATGTCTATCTGGGGCACATAAGAGGACTTCGGTTTTACTTTCATTTAGTTGGAGGAAGTTTTCAGCCATCCAGCCTTTAATGGTTTCCAAGCACACATTTAAAAGCCGCAGCTTAGAAGCCTCTTCCGGTTTAAAAGATATATAGAGTTGGATATCGTCTGCATAACAATGGTAACAAATATCCTCAAAAGGGCTCAAAATGTGCTGAAGAGGGAGTAAATAAACTAAAAACAGTAATGGCCCTAGCACAGAGCCTTGTGGCACACCAAAAGACAGGGACGCAGAAGATGATCTATACTTAGAAACTGCCACAGAAGAATATCGTTCAGAGAGATACGAGGAGAACCATTTCAATGCAGTCCCAGAGACACCAACCCAGTGTTTCAGCCTGTTAAGTAAAATATAGTGGTCAACAGTATCAAAGGCCGCCGTAAGATCCAACATTAAGAGAACAGAACATTTACCTGCATCGCTTTGTAACAAAATGTCATTAGAAACTCTAAGAAGGGCTGTTTCAGTGGAATGAACTTTACGAAAGCCAGATTGAAATTTGTCGAAAATACTATATTTATCTAAAACTGCTGTAAGCTGCTTAGCCACGATCTTCTCTAGAATCTTAGCAATTAACGGAATTTTTGAGATCGGTCTATAATTGCTAGTGAGAGATGGGTCCAGCATAGGCTTTTTTAACAAGGGTTGTATAACAGCAGTTTTAAAATAGGCAGGGACTATGCCCGAGGCCAAGGAGGTATTAATTATAGTAAGAATACAGGGACCAGTAGAGTAAAAGACATTTTTAAATAATGATGCAGGTAAAAAATCAAGAGAGCAAGAGGATAATTTTGTTGCACTAACTATTTTTCCCAGCTCTGGTAGTGAAACAGGTGAAAAACCTTCTAAAACAACAGGCCGAGCTGGCATGGGAACAGACAGCGCAGACGCTGAAAAAGACAGGTTTTTCCTTATGTTGCTAATTTTTTCTAAAAAGAAAGCAAGAAAAGTTTCACAATCTTCAACAGAAGAAATAATAGCAGCAGGTGGAGCAGGAGTAATAATATTAGTAATAGTATCAAATAAAACTTTAGGATTACCTCTGCTCCTTGCAACCAACTGAGAAAAGTAAGCAGCCCTCGCAACTCTAATAGCATTGTTAAAGGAGGCTAAAAGATCCTTTAAATAGAGGAGATGAACATTTAAGTGCGTTTTCCTCCATAACCGCTCGGCTTTACGACAATTACGTTTTATAAGACGAATGTTGTCATTTAACCAGGGTACAGACTTGGAAACAGGCACAGGTCTCATTTTAATCGGACAGATTTCATCTAAGATCGAAAGACAATGATAATTGAATAGATCTATAGAAAAATCAACATCGTTTTGTGGGGATAATGTTAAATTAAAAACATCAGAGAACTTCTGTGCTGTGGAGGAGTCTAAAGTGCGGGAAATAACTGTCCGATGAACAGGAGACATAGGCTCATAAAAAGACATATTAAAAAAGACACAATAATGGTCAGAAATAAAAATGTCCTTAGAACAGATATAATCAATATTCAGACCCAAAGAAAAAACAAGGTCCAGTGTATGGCCTTTGTTATGTGTGGGGCCAGATACATGTTGGATAAAATGAAAAGAGTCCATGATACTGGTAAAACTCCTAGCAAAGCGGTCGGACTCATCATCAATATGTATATTAAAATCTCCCACAAGAAGCAATTTAGACAACCTCATAGTAGAGGACAGAAAATCACTAAACTCGGCTAAAAACGAGTTGTTTGGGCCAGGAGGGCGATAGACCAACGCACAGTAAAAAGGATCCTTCTTTCCAATTTTGATGAGCTGCAGTTCAAAAGACAGAAAGTGTCCAACTTTCACTGAACGGCAGTTAAAACGGCTCCGATATGCCACCGCGAGGCCTCCTCCACGACCAGATCCTCGAGGCTGGCTAATGACAGAGAAGCCATTTGGGCACATTTCAATAGTAGACGAATAATCCGACCCCCGTTGCCAGGTCTCAGTCAAGAACAGGAAGTCCAGATTTTTAGAAACAATAAAATCGTTAAGCACAAACGATTTATTCGTCAAAGATCGGGCATTAAAGAGCGCCATAGACAGCGGGGTGAAAACATTGTTGTTGGAAGAAGCTAGAGTTTCTCGAATTAAAGGGCGTAAATTCTCGGGATCAGACCCTTCACGTTCATATATTCCACTCACCGAGGGGATGAAAAGCCAGTCGGCAGGAGAGTCTGGATGAACCCTTCTGAGATAACACGGCCTTGGAAAGCCGGGCCCCCTATATCCAAGTAGGGCCTTGGGAGACAGATTCCTCTCCATATAGCTGTCATGTGCGTAGGCAACGGAAAACGCCCGACATCGCTTTCCAATTCGTCCCCGCCGCCAGAGGAGCCTAAGCTTCACCTGGATGCCCGATCTCTTTCCTCTTCTTCTCCGTAGTCTACGGGGAACGCTGAAAGCGCTGGCCGAAGATCCAGTCACAGGCAGAGGGTGGAAGGTACCAAAGGAGTGCGGAGAAAAGTGTGGAGAATGGAAAGTCCCACAAAAGGAAGGAGAAAAAACATCTTTGGCCGTCATTGACGAACGGATGGATAACAGCGTCAGACGTTCGTAGACCAAGGCAGCCAGTACATCATTAAAACAGTTAAAAAACAGCAGAGTAGAAAGAAAAAACACGACAATAGAGCGAGACCAACTACACCCGGCAGCGGCGAAGCCAAACACAGGCGCCATCAGGCCGGAAGTCTTAGTTGTCAGCACCTGCAGGCAGATGCACGGCCAAAGTCCTCTTTCATCCTCACAATCAGTAACTAATTACTGATTACTTCCCCCAAAAAGTAATCCCGTTACTTTACTGATTACTTATTTTCAAAAGTAATTAATTACTTAGTTACTTAGTTACTTAGTTACTTTTCCAAAACACGATTTACAACCTGAATAGGTAATAAAGCCATAGATCTTTCAGCCCAATTCTACTTTTTCTACATAATATAAAATGTAATCAAATGGAAAAGTCTCCTTTTAAAACTTGTTTTATTAGTTTTAATCTTTTAACTTTATGCATCAAGCAAAAATTTACTTATATGCAGCATTCTGTGACTGGAAGAAATTTGTTTAATATTTAAACCTATTTTCTGCACATTCCAGCACATATAATATTTTTTTTGTGTTTACACTCACTCTTTCAAATAGATGCAAGTAAAACACAGCAGAAAATAAATAAAGCCAAAGACTAGCGGTCCTTTTGCTCTATTTTCATCTGTAAAGCAGGAGTAGGGTAGGCGGAGGTTTACCCTGGTGCAGGTGTGCCCAGAGGTGTGGACTCGAGTCACATGACTTGGACTCGAGTCAGACTCGAGTCATTAATTTTATGACTTTAGACTTGACTTGAAAAAATGTTCTAAGACTTGTGACTTGACTTGGACTTTTACACCAATGACTTGGGACTTGAATTGGACTTGAACCGGTTTACTTGAAAAGACTTGATATTTTACCCCAAATATAAAATTTAACATGCATATTATATAGAGATTGAAAATGTGACGTCATTCACGGGTAGAACCGCAAAGGATTCTAGGAACTCGTGGCAAGCGGTACTAGCGCACGCAGGCTTTCAATTAAAATCAGTTATACAGCGATAAAAAGAAACACAAAAATGTCAAGAAGCTGTTGTATTATTAACTGCAATAGCCGGTCGCATGACAGCCACGGGAAGCCGACGGGTAAAGAGATCGGTTGTTATCGGATTACGTCGTTGAAGAGAAATTGTTCGAGCCATGTTTCCGAAGTAACAAAGACGCGACGGGTGGCCTGGATTGCAGCCATTCAAAGATCAAATATAACGTCCCAGAACACTCCAGCTCACAGGTTAGTCTGCTCCAAGCATTTACACGAAGGTCAGTGTTTTTAGTAGTTAATACGTCATTTTCATAACATAATTGGTGATATAGGTTACAAGCAAGTCTGGCGCTGAACAGAAATTGTGGCGCTATGCTCCTTTATTTATTGTGCATAAATAGTGAATTGTCCTGACACAATATTGCGTTTCGCTTCTGTTATTATGGTACACTGACAAAAACATATACGTTTATTCACAGGATAAAACAGGTTTTTTTGTATCACTAATTGCCCAGTACGATTACAGCATACAGTATTGTTGTCACTGCTACATTTCTGTGATGAACCAGAAATTATTTCCACTACTAATTAATTACCGTTGAGCTCAAAGGTTATATTAATAAACGGTTAAGGAATGTGTATTTATGACGACGATTTGTGAGATTGGTAAACTTATGATACGTACGATGGTCTTTCGTTCTACACGGTGCATTTCAAGGTCCTGCACCCATCCGTCGGTAAACTGTACCTGGACTTGTTGCAGTGACCGGAAGTTACTAAACTTCATGAGTGTATGCACTCACTCCAAGAACCGTATGATTATTAATATGCATATAAATAAAGAAGCTATTTTGTGCAAAGATGTCAACTGTAAGAATGCTGTGCATAAACATTTACTCTGCTCCATGTATGATGATATAGTGACTGCTCTGTATAAAAGTGGCACACTGCTTGATAAACAATATAAGCATAAGGAACCTAACATCAGACCTGGCTGGAAAGAACATGTATCCATGTACCATGATGAAGCTCGCATAGCTTATAAATGTTGGGCCATGGCTGGAAGACCTAAACAAGGCCCAGAATTTGAACAGAAAAAATGTGCGAATGCCAGATATAAGTACGCTGTTCGCTTTATAACTAAAAATGAGCAAATGCTAAGAGCAGATTCTTTGGCCAGGAAAATGCTGTGTAATAATACGGCAGATTTTTGGAAAGAGGTGAAAGCTCTTAATAACTGTAAACCATCTCTACCATCAACTGTTGAAGGTGTTTCTGGGGCAGATAACATTGCAGCATTATGGAGACAGCATTACAGTGCGTTGTTTAACTGTATAAAAAGTGAACCATATGAGGACAATCTTGACATGAGTAATGACACAATAAGTGTAAGGACACATGAAGTATATGAAGCCATTCATAGGTTGTCTGATAATAAATCCTCTGGTTTGGATCACATCACTGCAGAACATTTAAAACATGCTAGTTTAAGGCTAGCTCCTCTTTTAGCACTCTGTTTCACTGGGTTTATGATTCATGGCATATTACCAGACTCAATGCTGTGTATTTTACTGGTACCAGTTATGAAGGACAAAGCTGCAAAAGTGAGCTGCTTGGATAATTACAGGCCGATTGCACTAGCCAGTATTTTATCTAAGGTGTTAGAAAGAATCTTGTTTGACAGAGTTAGTGTGTTCATCTCTTCTCTGGATAATCAGTTTGGCTTTAAACCAAAGCACGGCACTGACATGTGCATATATGCACTCAAGGAAATAGTCAGGTTGTACAGGGCTAAAAATTCATCTGTCCTCATGTCTTTCATTGATGCCTCTAAGGCTTTTGATCGAGTGAACCACAGAAAACTTTTTGATAAAATGAAGAGATGGGGAGTTCCTCAATACATCGTGAGGATTCTCTCTTACTGGTACGCTCATCAGAACATGCAGGTTAAATGGGGAAGCAGTATTTCTGCCCCCTTTGGTGTCAGCAATGGTGTTAGACAGGGTGGGATTTTGTCTCCAATTTTATTTAATTTGTATGTTGATGATTTGTCCATACAGCTGAGAGCCTGTAACACTGGGTGTATATTAGGTGAAGCACTGATAAATCATCTTATGTATGCAGATGACCTGGTTGTTTTTAGTCCAAGCAGTGCTGGGTTACAGGATCTTCTTAATGTCTGTACTGAATATGGTGTGCAATATGACATTGAGTACAATGCTGCTAAAAGTGCTGTTTTGATATGTAGAACCAAGCAGGATAAACAGCTAAATTTCCCTTTGTTTAAACTGGCACAAAAAACTCTTGAAGTTCATAAAAAGGTGAAATACCTCGGTCACTTTATTACTGAGCAAATGAATGATGATGATGACATATACAGACAACGGTGTAAGCTCTATGTGCAGGCAAATACTATTGCACGCAAATTCAGCTTTTGTTCACTTCCAGTTAAAGTGGCTTTGTTTAAAGCGTATTGCATATACTGCCCCCTTGTGGTCATCCTACAAACAATGTAGCATGCAGAAGCTGCATGTTGCATATAATGATGCGATGAGAATCCTTTGCAGGATACCTAGAAGTGGTAGTGCCAGCCAGATGTTTGTAGCTGTGGGTGTTTGGACTTTTAAAGCACTTTTAAGGAAGCTAATGTTCAATTTTAGAGAACGACTGGATGGTTCGAGTAACAGTATAATTTTAGCACTCACAGATCCGACAGTGAGTGGTTCCCGTTACTCATCCAGTCTCAGAAAGCACTGGTTAAAGTGTTTGTGTATTTATTGATTTATTTTAAGTAATTGTGTTTTATGTATATTATGGTTTTATGTTTTTACAAATGTTTTAGATACTTATTTATATACATATATATATTTAATGGTGTATACCTTGTGTTGGGGGGGGGGGAGTGTTGTGTGTGTGTGGGTTTTTTTTTTTTTTTTTGTCTTGTTTTTATGGACATGAAGTCTGCCAATTAAGATTGAATTGAATTATAAAGATCCATTAGAGTGTTCATCATATCGTCCTATATCACTCTTAAATGTAGATTTAAAAATACTGTCAAAAACACTTGCTCTCAGGCTAGAGCAACATCTACCATTGTTAATTTCTCCAGATCAGACAGGTTTCGTGAAGGGTAGGCATGGTTTTTTCAACCTGCGCAGGTTTTTGAACATATTACACACCAAGTCAACTACAACCCCTGAAATTGCCTTATTACTCGATGCTGAGAAGGCATTTGACCGGGTGGAGTGGGATTATCTGTTTTATACTCTGCATAAATTTGGATTTGGCCCTAATTTCATTTCATGGATTCAGTTACTTTACTCCTCACCTATGGCACGTGTTAGAACAAATTCGTTATTCTCTTCTTATTTCCCACTTCTCCATGGTACGAGACAAGGTTGTCCCTTATCCCCTCTTCTTTTTGCATTATCAATTGAACCACTGGCGATTAAACTGCGAGCTGACAGTTGCATTAAGGGCATCTTCAGAGGTGACCAGGAGCACAAAATATCCTTATATGCTGACGACCTCCTGCTGTATATGTCAGAGCCTTTATGCTCTCTTCCCCGTGCTCTTGCCATTTTTGAATGTTTTGGTAATATTTCAGGTTACAAGTTAAATCTGCATAAAAGTGAACTTCTCTGTGTCAACTCTATAGCCAGAAAGATTTCATTTTCAGGTTTTCAATTTAGCGTTAAATCAGGGTATGTGACCTATCTGGGGGTTAAGGTTACCCACTCATACAAAGATCTTTATGAAAGAAACTTTGTCCCGCTGCTTAAAAATACTGAGACAGATCTTCAGAGGTGGAACAATTTACCACTGTCATTAATTGGCCGCGTCAATTCTATCAAAATGAACATACTTCCCAAGTTCCTTTACTTATTTCAATGTATCCCATGCTACTTACCCAATAAGTATTTTATAACACTGAATAAGCATATCTCTGCATTTATTTGGAATGGCAAAAGTCCACGAATTCGTAAAGATTTCATGCAGAGGACTAGGCCAATGGGTGGATTAGCCTTGCCAAACTTTCAGTCTTATATTTCAGTCAAATATTCGTAATATGCTGTACTGGATGAGTAATGTTACTACAGAGACTCCAGCTTGGCTCCAAATTGAGTCATCCAATTGTGGCAAAATTTGCCTATCAGCTTTGTTGAGTTCAGCTCTCCCATTAGAACTATACACCTATAAACGTAACCCTTTGTTGTATGACTCTCTCAGAATCTGGGTGCAATGTAGGAAAAGGTTGGGGTTACACTTAATGTCAATTAAAGCACCTATCTGCTCAAACCATATGTTCCCACCCTCCATGATGGACTCTGCCTTTAAAATATGGGAAAGTAATGGCCTTAGAAATATCAAAGACCTTTTTGTAGATGGGATTTTTGCCTCATTCACGCAGCTCCTGAAGCAGTTTAATGTTCCTCGGCAACATTTTTTCCGCTATTTACAAATTCGTCACTTTGTAACGAGTCGATTTCCTTAATTTCCGGAACTACCTGAGGAAACTTCTTTGGATAAAATTATTAATATAAACGTTCATAAGAGAGGGGCGATTAAAGAAATCTATGCTATATTATTAGATCTTCAATCTCCTTCTCTCTTCATCCTTAAAGCACAGTGGGAGAAAGACCTTGGGATGACTATAACAGATGAGCTCTGGCAATCTTTTCTCCAGAGGGTACACTCTTCCTCGATATGTGCCAGGCATGGGCTCCTTCAATTTAAGGTCCTACACCGATTACATATCTCCAAGGAAAAGTTAGCCAAGTTCTATCCAGGAGCTGACCCTCTGTGTAACAGATGTAAAGCAGAAACAGGTTCGCTCCTTCATACCTTTTGGACATGCCCCAATCTTCATACCTATTGGGTGTCTATATTTAACACTCTGTCAGAGATGTATAACGTTAAATATGAGCCTTCTGCTCTAACGGCTATCTTTGGGGTGATACCTCAAGACATCACTTTGCCAAAATGCTATTCGAATTCTATTGCCTTTGCTTCACTTATCGCAAGGCGCCTTATACTTTTAAGATGGAAGCAGGAAGCTCCTCCCACACATGAACAGTGGCTTGCGGAGCTCATGAGGTTTTTACATTTAGAAAAGATGAGATATACACTGGCAGGTTCAACCACCAAATTTCTTAGGGCATGGCAGCCATTCTTGATGTACATGGAAACATTTAAAATGACCACCTTATCATGACCAGATACCATATCTCTATATCGCTATCATAGCTAACTGTACGCTGAATGTCCCTTATACATTTTATTTTTCTATTTGTTTGTTGTTGTTTGTTTGTTTTTTGTTGTTTTGTAGGGGTTTCTTTGGTTTGTTTGTTTGTTTTTTACTTCTCTATTTCTGTTATCTTTTGGGGTATTGTAAATACTGAACAGCAAACTACTGTATGTTCAATGTTTTGTTGTTAACATGCTGCTGTGACTGAAAATAAAATTTATAAAAAAAAAAAAGAAGATTGAATTGAATTGAATTGAAATAAATATGCTAAGATGAGATAGCTGACTTCATCTAACTAGCAAATGTTGTCCAGGCTACGTTGGTGATACAGTTTTTTTTAATGTGTATGATATTTTTGTCATGCGATTTTAAAGCTGGTCCTACAACCGCATCCAAGAATAACATGCAGCGTATCTCAGAACTGTCGGTGAAAATTATTCTTGGAGCTAGGTTTAATTGAGCTGCATTTTAAAGAGGTGCAATTTCACAATTTGTGTATATTTTCTAAGTTCACTATTTTGTCATGTGTTGAGAAAAACACAGATTTTAAAATTACATGGTCTAATATTTACATTTAGCATAACTGCAACATTATTTTTTCGTTTTTTTTTTTTTAAAGACTCGAAAGGACTTGAAATTCAAAGTTTCAGACTTGTGACTTGACTCGGACTTTTACACCAGTGACTTGAGACTCGACTCTGACTTGCCTGACATTACTTGAGACTTGACTTGAGACTTGAGGATAAAGACTTGAGACTTACTTGAGACTTGCAAGACAATGACTTGGTCCCACCTCTGGGTGTGCCGCAGCGGTCAGTGGAAGAATCCGCGAGTTTCTCTGTGCTTGCTTGGAAGTTTAGGGGTTTTTTTTCGCTGTAAAAAGTTTTCTTCCCACCACAACAGACACTAATGTTTTTGTCACTTTTTATGGAATCAAACTCAAAGTAAGGTCAGTACTTCCACGCTTTAAACGCTGCACGCTCATACTCTCTCCCGCACTCGATATATTATCCATTGTTTATCTGCACACAGCTGTTGTCACGAACGTCGCACTTGCTTACGTCACTGTCATGAGACATTCTGGCAAAAAAATCACGGTTTTAGTAACGCAGTAACGCAGCGTTCCTACGGGAAAGTAAAGGTAATCTAATTACCGTTTTTGCAATAGTAATCCCTTACTTTACTCGTTACTTGAAAAAAGTAATCAGATTACAGTAACGCGTTATGCATTACTGCCCATCTCTGTATATCACATGTTGATGAAACATCTCAACAAGCAAATAAAGTGAGAACATAGACAGTACAAACAATACAAAGTAAAACAAATTAGGTAAAATAAAGATTTGCCAATCCATCTTTGTCAAACACCTACTGTCATGGTTGCTAGGCAACAGGGGCAGCACGTCACAGGATTTAATTGGCAGTCGATTCTGGCCTTCGTGGTCTATGAAGGACGCAGCATGCGTAGGTTGCGTTCTTCGAAGGAAACAGCCCACGAACTGGGACACAGCTTATTAGTGAGAATTGGTCACTTCCTCATAGATTTCTACACAGTTGCAACCAACCAGCACTCGCCCCCTGCTGGCCACAAGAAAGAATGCCAGCTCAAAGTGCTGGCTTCACGTTTCTGGAGGTTATGTACAGTTTTTAGATGTTGTCTGTGTTTGGTGGTTTGTCATTTTTAAAAAGTGGGTCGCTAAAAGACAACCATCCAAACCCCCAAAAAATCCCCAAACCTAATCATAAAAATGAAACACAATAGCATAAATGGAATTATTTTATAGCGTTTGTGCTCACTCTGCCGTTTAAGAAACATCTTAACACTTCTTAGCCTTCTTGAGCTAAGAAGTGTAAATACTGGAATTGAATTTAGGAAAAGAGCATAAATCCACAACCCGTGGCTGACAAAAGCACCACCTTTAAATAAAAGCCTGAAATAGTGCCGCTGAGAGGAGAGACGCACAAAAAAACCAAAACAAATATAGTGAGTTAATTCAGTCAGTCAGAGCCGCAGGCAGTGGGCTTCTCCCTACAGCTGTGACACCAGTATTAGGCAGACAGAGTGGAGGCTTGCCGCCCCACTGGGCCCATATGACAGGGCTCTAACTCCTCCATCCCATTCCGGGCAGGCCCCACTGTTAGGCAGTCTAATTGAATCCCAGCACAGAGAGCACAGGGCCCTATACATTAGAGTTTTGTCAGCAAGACCGCAGATAGGGCCTGAGTCGCTTCACTGCTTCATAATAGGGCCGTTACCTATACAAGCCACATAGATGAGTGTATATGGAAGACTTAGGAACGGCCACATATTGAGAACAGTGTGAAAAAATGCTTTTCCCTGCCTTTTACTCCATCTGCATTGCCCATTTTTCTCCTGCGTCACCTCTATTTTATCTCAGCTCTATTTCACCTTACTGCTCCCTCTCTCTGCATGAGTCCACACTGTTCTGTGCCACACACGCACACCATTTAGATTCTGCTGAAAGGGTTACATCTTATTTTCTTCTCTGTTACACTTTTCTAAAGGTAGGTCCAATCACTGTTGCTCCGGCGCAGACGCCCGTGGGTGATCCCCCCCCCACCCCCGAAACCTGTGGAAGCGGCATTTTCCAGACCTGCGCCGAGAGGTATGAGGGGTACTTTAGAGCGCAGAAGCATGTATTTAAATTAGACATGGCTTTTAATTATTTTTGTGGCAGTGTAATTTCCTAGCTGAGGGCAGTCGATTCCTTTGCTGAAGTTGCATTTCCATAATTCCCCAGCTTCTCCGAGACGGCACACTTTCAAAGTCCTCAGATGATAGGCCGCATATATTAATTGAAACTGAAATGTCAGCCTTAAAGGTCCCACCTGTGTTTTCTTGTAATGTACAGCACTTTTACATTTTCCCACATTAGAAAGAGCACTTTCAAATTCAAATAATGATGCAATTAAACCGAGAACTGCCAATAAACATAAAAGCAGATGGCTCCAGGCAAAAACTGTCAATAAAATATTACCAAAACTGGTGAACCTTTAAAATGCAAAGAGGACACCGAGTGGTTGTTTTATGCACTGTGATTGTACTCTTCTCTTTAGAGAGGTGCAGCCTAGAGGAATTTCCTACCTCCTGTCCTCGGGGATTTAGAGAAACTTGTTCCTTTTGTGTTGATTGGAAAAAAGGAGTTGGAAACCCCAGGGTCCTCCTTAATTCCCCCCTTCATTGATTTCAGCTGTTCTACTTATCTTCTCCACAATTAGGGGAGAGACGCCATTAGCTTTTTCCATAAGCAATGATGACAAATTAAGACAGCTTTAAAGACAACGAAGAAAAAGTCAGCGGTGCTTGGATACAATTTTACTTGCAGAAACAAAAGAGGATGCTTAATGTTGGGGCTACCGAAGGCTCGAAGCATGAACAACTTAAAAGCAGTTAAACTTTCTGGCTGGTTAAATCACACAGCTCCCTTCAAAGTGGCTCAAATTTAGGACATCCATTTCTACAGCCATATATTTTTTTGGCGAGGCCTCAACCTTTACCTCATCATTTTCTGTGAATCACAAGCCTGACCAAGCATGCTGGCAGTAAACCACAGCTCTAAAATGGAAGACACACTGCCAGCAAGACCCTGGCTAATGGAGCATGCACATTGATGGAAGGGGGGGAAAATGACACAAAAGAAAGACGCTGTCTTTCAGCTACAAGGCATCTATTGAAAATCAAATGGACGGAAACTATGTGTGTTCTGTATATTTTATATTGTCGTTCATCTAGGCTTCCTTAAAGTAATCATATGCTATCATTTGAGTCCAAAAGAGGACTTGATGAGGGTCCTCCATGAGTGTTCTGTATATAGACGAGATGTGGACAAGGACAAGAGCAGAGATGACCAAAACGGTAGGGCCTAGTCATTTTAACAGAAATCCAACCCAAAATTCATTATGAATCAACATCAACTACTGTAAGTTACTCTCAGACCAGGATATAAAGTTAACAGTACTAATAATGGGACAATGGCACATGATGGACAGAGATACTCTCGATGGTCTAGAGTTGCATTCATCCTTTTTCTGCTGCATCCATTTTCCAAGTCCAGGTAACAGGGTCACACCAGTCTAAGCAGAGGAACCCATCCCCATCTCCCTCAGCTCTTCTGGGGTAGCACATAAATATTCAGTCTTTTTTAGCAAATCCTGGGTCTGCCAGAAGACCCTCACCTGTCGGAGGCACTCGTTGGACATTCAAGTCAGATACCCACAACAGTCTTAACTGGCTCATTTCAATGTGAAGGCGTGGAGACTGTACACCGGCTCAGAGCCCAGCCACCTTTGGAGAAATCTCTTTCTTTTGGTCACAAACTAAACTTCATGTCCATAGTTGAGGGTGGCAATACAGGAACCAGTATACAGTGTTGGGAAGGTTACTTTTAAAATGTATTCCACTACAGATTACAGAATACATGCCCCAAAATGTATTCTGTAACGTATTCCGTTACGCTACTCAATGACAGTAACGTATTCTGAATACTTTGGATTACTTAATATATTATCATGCTTTTTACAACTACGTGAATGTACTATTGCTGTGATTTATTACTGTTACTGAAGGTCCGAACCGTAGTAAAGGGACCTCTGACTAATACGTCGGGTTCCGTGTAGGGCTGTAGCCGAAAAATAGCTTTACTTTGTTGTGTGGAGAGGCGTTGAAAGGCTGCTCCAACGGAACTTATTGTTTCGGAGGAAAACACGAACACGGTGTACAGTCGAGTCTTAATAGCTTACTTACAACTGGGCTCGTCAGGCACTCTTCTTGGCTGCAGTGGTTATTATTATATTTACATGCTCCCAGCTCCCGTTTCTGCTCAATGACAACTCTACTTTTCCACTCGCCTTTTTCTCCCTCCTCGCGCTCACAGACACATAACGAGTATGGCAGTCCATTCTCCCTGCAACACGGACTACACTGCCCATGATGCTACATTCTTTAGAGCTATGCTTGTAGCATTCTGTCAGCATTCAGTTTAGCACAATAAGAACAACAACAAAAAGACGCTCTCTCACCCAGGAAACACGCAGAGAGAGAGCGTCACCCTGTAACCATGGCAACCGTAACGCTACCGCCTGGAACAACAGAGCATAGCTGTCAAACAAAACCCAAACAGTCCTGACCCGCGACGAAATGAAACAGGAAAGTACCGCCGTGTAATCATTTATTTCAACAAAGTAACTGTATTCTGAATACCACCTTTTTAAACGGTAACTGTAACGGAATACAGTTACTCATATTTTGTATTTTAAATACGTAACGGCAGTACATGTATTCCGTTACTCCCCAACACTGCCAGTATATCATTGGCTTTGCTTACAGTACAATACAGCATCCGTGACAGTGTGAACAAACCCCTGGAAATACTTAAACGCCTTCACGGCAGCAAATTGTTCTTGACCTGGAGATCGTACTGCACAGCCCCACCAAAGTGAATAAAATCTTTAGAAAGCGGCCGCTAGAGTGCATGAACTGAACGATAGCTGCTCGTCATCGTGTGCACACTGTGACTATGATGGTGCACGAAATTGTTGTTGAGCATGTTTAAAGGTGAAAACCCCAATCAATTACAAGTAGCCGAAGATCCTTGAGGCAACTGTTGTTGTTATTTGGTTATATATAAATAAAACTTAATCGAGTTGAATTAAATCACAAGTGTATATTGAGGTGCACTGTGCGAAGCTTAATTCAGACTCTGAACAGGTGGTGCTTCAATGTTGAATATGTGAAATTTATGGCCACACATTAAAAAAGTAGGCATTTCTAGTGTGTACTTTCTCATCCTGATCGTGTAACAGATTACATTTTTCATTATTTCTAAATCAGAGTTAAACAGACTCTCACACCATTCTGCTGACAAAAGAGAACATGTGCTGATGCCTTTTCCCTCCCGTCGTCTAATCTATTGTAGAACGTAATGTGGGGATGTGTGTTGAAACAGATCAAATTGGCTGAAAGATTTCACCTTCTGATTGGATCCAATAGACTGCGTGGACACCGAGCTGCATTTTAATGCGAGTCCGTTTAGACTGCCGTCGGTCGCGCTCGCCGCGGCAGTTCGCTTCATGAGGAGGAGGTAATCAACCAAATAATGGATTTCCTAAGGCAAAGAGAGACTTCAAGAGATCTGTATGTTTTAAATCTATCTAGAGTCTGCCTTTTTTTTCACATGATATCCCATCTTTTTCACTATCTTATCAGAATCCGCTTTTTTAACAGATGATAGGAGAAGTTGAAGAAGTGATTAAAAAAAGGTGAATCCGGAAAATTGCCCAAGTGCAGCAGCAGCAACAGTGAAAAGAGGGAAAACGGCACAAAAACACTGTGACACTGTGGTTTTGTTGCATTTTCTTGACTGTCAATATGAAATAGGGCAGCCTGAATCATTTGGGAACACAAGAAGCAGTTGAAACACTGTCTATTAAATATTTAGCTTTAGCTCTGGCAAATAAGTGCTTAAAATGAATGCAATTAGTTTTGCAAGTCCTGTTTTTCCTTCTATATATATATTTTTTTCTCCCATATATATATATATATATATATATATATATATATATATATATATATAATTGTACAAGATATCGCAAGTTCGATTCCTGCCTGGGGCGTCTGTATCCAGTAAGGGTCCTAAGGCTAGACCCCCTATGCTAAGCAAGCCTACCGCAGACATGAGCGAGACAGATAAATATGAAGGCATGCCGGCTCGGACGTCGCCCGGATCAACAAGGTCCACGTCAGGTGTTGAGGAACCAGGGCACCCTGACGAAAAGTGGGCTACTGGAACAAGAAGGCATCGGTGGGCAAGAGACGAAAACAGGGCGTTGTTGGAATGCTACTATGCAAGTAACCCCGGCGGAAGGGGCTACATGAATAGGATGAGGGACCTATGGATTCTTCGATACCCAACATCCACAATGACGGCGAAACAACTAGTAGCTCAGTGTTCCAACATTCGAAAGAAGGGACTGCTCTCACAGCTAGAGATTGACGAGGTACAACACAAATGCTACGGCAAGGAGGAGTCAGGACGCCAGGTCAGGGGGGAGATATCATCACCCCCACCCGAGATTGGGTACATAGCCCCAAGTGCGATAGGAGAAGGATCGTTGAGTGCGAGAGGAACTGACCTGAAAAATAGGATCATGGCCAAGCTTGAAACCTGGATCCCGCGTAGCCGGTTACCAAGATTACGTGAAGTTCCCTCAGAAGGTCTGCTAGATGATGTTAATGCAGCACTACGGGCAATACCTACAACCACGATTACCGACACTAACAAGCTGATCTACAATACGGCAACAGTGATCAGTGAGATGCTTGGCTACAAGTTGAACAGCGACAAGGGGCAGTACCCTCCATGGAGAAGGAGGCTAGAGGGCAAGATCAAAGTAGCACGGAGGGAGGTTAGCCAACTAACGGAGTTGCAGAAAGGTGCGACAAATAAGGTGCCTAAGAAATACAGCAAGCTGTCCATACCTGAGGCCTTGGAAACTGCCAAGCAAAGACTCACAGCCTTGGCCAGCCGCTTGAGGAGGTACACCAGAGAGATAGAAGGCAGGAGAATAAACCAGCTGTTCTCCACAGAACCAGCAAAGGTGTACTCTCAGTGGCAAGGGAACAATAAGAGAACAGCACCACCAAGGCTGGAGACGGAGCAATACTGGAAGAGCATATGGGAGAAGGATGCAACCCATAACGGCAATGCTCAGTGGCTAGAGGATCTGAGGGCTGACCACAGCGACCTCCCTGAACAGGGTCCAGTAACCATCACAGTGGCAGATATCCAAGAAAGGGTCTCCAGTATGAAGAGTTGGACA
This sequence comes from Maylandia zebra, assembly GCF_041146795.1. Lineage (NCBI taxonomy): Eukaryota > Metazoa > Chordata > Actinopteri > Cichliformes > Cichlidae > Maylandia > Maylandia zebra. The sequence continues at coordinate 23,980,097 of NC_135188.1, read as the reverse complement.
GCACCAGGGCCCGACATGGTTCACGCCTACTGGCTGAAGAAGCTGACTGCACTCCACGAGCGTCTGGCAGCACAAATGAACCAGCTGCTAGTTAACGAGAGACACCCGGAATGGCTAACTGAAGGCCGGACGGTCCTGATCCCCAAGGACCCCAAGAAGGGACCGGTCCCCTCCAACTACCGACCAATAACCTGCCTCAGTACTACATGGAAGCTCCTGTCAGGCATCATATCGGCTAAGATGAACAGGCACATGGGTCAATACATGAGCGGGACACAGAAAGGAATTGGCAAGAATACCAGAGGCGCAAAACACCAGCTACTGGTAGACAGAACAATCAGCCGAGACTGCAAGACCAGACTGACCAACCTGTGCACTGCCTGGATTGATTACAAGAAGGCCTATGACTCAATGCCCCACAGCTGGATACTGGAATGCCTAGAATTGTACAAGATCAATGGGACCCTAAGAGCCTTCATCAGGAACTCAATGGGGATGTGGCGTACAACACTAGAGGCCAACTCCAAGCCCATAGCACAAGTCACCATCAAGTGCGGGATCTACCAAGGAGATGCTCTGTCCCCACTGCTGTTCTGCATAGGCCTGAACCCCCTCAGTGAGATCATTAACAAGACTGGCTACGGATACCGACTACAGAACGGAGCAGTTGTCAGCCACCTCCTGTACATGGATGACATCAAGCTGTATGCCAAGAGTGAACGAGACATCGATTCACTGATCCACACTACCAGGCTATACAGCAATGACATTGGAATGTCGTTCGGACTGGAGAAGTGTAGTCGGATGGTAACAAAGAGAGGGAAGGTAGTCAGAACTGAGGGGATTGAACTACCAGAAGGCAACATTGCAGACATAGAGGACAGTTACAAGTACTTGGGGATCCCACAGGCGAATGGGAACCATGAAGAGGCCGCTAGAAAAGCTGCAACCACCAAGTACCTGCAGAGGGTCAGGCAAGTCCTGAGGAGTCAGCTGAATGGTAAGAACAAGATCCGGGCCATCAACACGTACGCCCTGCCCGTGATCAGGTACCCTGCTGGGGTAATAGGCTGGCCAAAGGAGGAGATAGAAGCCACTGACATAAAGACAAGAAAGCTCCTTACCATGCATGGAGGGTTTCACCCCAAATCCAGCACCCTGAGGCTGTACGCTAAGCGGAAGGAAGGGGGCCGGGGACTGGTGAGTGTCAGCACCACAGTCCAGGATGAGACAACGAACATCCAAGAATACATTAGGAAGATGGCCCCAACTGACCGAGTGCTCAGTGAATACCTCAGGCAGCAGAAACCCAAGAAAGAGGAGGGAGACGAGGAACCATCATGGAAGGACAGGCCCCTGCACGGTATGTACCACCGGCAGATAGAGGAGGTGGCTGATATCCAGAAATCCTACCAGTGGCTGGACAAAGCTGGACTGAAAGACAGCACAGAGGCACTAATCATGGCAGCACAAGAACAAGCTCTGAGCACAAGATCCATAGAGGCTGGGGTCTATCACACCAGGCAAGACCCCAGGTGCAGGCTGTGTAAAGATGCCCCAGAGACAATCCAGCACATAACAGCAGGGTGCAAGATGCTAGCAGGCAAGGCATACATGGAACGCCATAACCAAGTGGCCGGCATAGTGTACAGGAACATCTGTGCCGAGTATAACCTGGAAGTCCCGAGGTCAAAATGGGAGATGCCCCCAAGGGTGGTGGAGAATGACCGAGCTAAGATCCTGTGGGACTTCCAGATACAGACGGACAAAATGGTGGTGGCTAACCAACCGGACATAGTGGTGGTAGACAAACAGAAGAAGATGGCCGTAGTGATCGATGTAGCGGTTCCGAATGACAGCAATATCAGGAAGAAGGAACACGAGAAGCTGGAGAAATACCAAGGGCTCAGAGAAGAGCTCGAGAGGATGTGGAGGGTGAAGGTAACGGTGGTCCCCGTGGTAATCGGAGCACTAGGTGCGGTGACTCCCAAGCTAGGCGAGTGGCTCCAGCAGATCCCAGGAACAACATCGGAGATCTCTGACCAGAAGAGCGCAGTCCTGGGAACAGCTAAGATACTGCGCAGGACCCTCAAGCTCCCAGGCCTCTGGTAGAGGACCCGAGCTTGAAGGATAAACCGCCCGCAGGGGCGTGCTGGGTGGGTTTTTTTAATATATATATATATATATATATATATATATATATATATATATATATATATATTAGGGGTGCAACGATATTCGTATCGATATTGAACCGTTCGATAAAGTGCTTTCGGTTCGGTACGCATATGTATCGAACAATACAAAATTTTTTATTTATTTTATCAACTTTTCTTCTGACGATGCTGTCTGTGTTGAGAGCTCAGTGGATCTGCGTTCGACTACTCCGCCTAGGCTGCATTGTCAAGTGCAGATCCACTGAGCACAGGGCAAGCTAGCGAGACAGAAGTTAAGCTCTCGTTGCAACATGGCAAATTGAACCTCCCCCACCCTCATTCAGATCTGGCCTTTGGAACTATTTTGGTTTTCATGTGAAGTATGACCCTGATGGTAAGCGCGTCATGGACAAAAGTAAAACAGTATGTCGGAAGTGCCACGCAATGCTCAATTACATGGGTGGGAACTATTGCGTTAGCGCAGTTTGCTCGTTAATGTGTTGGCCGTCCAGCCCCACGCACGCTGACAGCACTACTGGGAACACAACAAATATGACTGCACATTTACGCCGACATCATCCTAGTGCAAAGACAAGTGTAAGCAGACAAAAACAACAAGCACGCATGCTACAAACTTTACCTGAGTCATTTAGACAGCCGTTAGCACATGATTCTCCTTATGGAGACCTGATATGTTTAATATGCTGCTGAGAATATAGCCCAGAAGAAGCGGATAGTATAGCTTTTATTTTGGAAAGAGCCATTTCTCTGTAATAAACTCTCTTTTCCAAAGATGAGTGATTTCTCGATCAGATAGATTTATTTTTTTATTACGTTGTTGTTGTAGCAACATTAAATTTAAAAACTGTACTTTTGAGTTAAAATATATATTTATAATTTTAATAAATGACAAATTAAAAAGGCATGGACATTTTTTTGTATCGAAAAAAAAAAAATAAAATCGAACCGTGACACCAAAGTATCGAACCGAACCGTGAATTTTGTGTATCGTTGCACCCCTAATATATATATATATATATATAAAACCTCCTAAGACCCGAACTCTTCCACAGCACTCTTCCAAAAACAAAGAATTACCAGATCTTTTTTTTTTTTCCTTACTTTTGTTTTTAAGAAAAATAAGAGCCACATATGAGGATATTCGTTTAAAATTTTGATAGAACAGTAGCAGTATAATGTCCTTGTAAGTGGATTTCAGCCCATGTAGAGCAAAATTGAGTATTTTAGTCTAAATAACCCAAAATGTGATTTCCACATTTGTGGACGCCAGGTCCTAGGAGGTTAAGGGAGAAAAATGGTCTTTAATGTAATTAAAGTAATTGTAGCACCATTCAAGAATATATATCTCACACATGCAGTTTCTTTAGTGTATCCTTTCCACATGTGTCCCTATCTCTACGTCTTCCTCTGTGAGCCTCACTCCGATCAGAATCAAGCTCACTAATAGAAATGCCAGCAACAAACAGTGCAGACCCAGAAATGCCTTGAAGATAGGTGAAAAGAGAGAAAGATAAAGACAAAGAAAGTCAGCGGAAGTCAGTGTAGAGAGAAGCTCGAAGAAGCCACTCTGATCATCCTTAATTCCTGTTTTTATTGGCCGTGGTACTGAAGGAAGCCTTTGTTACACACAGGCTGAGAATCATCACATGGGGAGAGTAAGGCTCTGCACACAACAGACAGGGACACTAAATGAGAAATACTACAAAACAAGCTCAGCTGCAAACCCCTCTGTCCTCCCCACTCTTTTTCATCTTTGTTTGCCACTCCTGGCAAAACAATTTAAATGAGAAAACAGACTAAAACTTTCCACATTTGCATTTTATTTGAGAGGAAAAAAGAAAAACCTCAATGCCTTAAAATTTAAAAGGCATTTTTATGGTTGGGCTCTGTGAGATTTTTTTTTTGAGGCTGTAGTTTTAGCTCGAGGAATATGTTGGACAACTATTTTGGTTGACCATTTTTTCCAGAGTAAACAGCGGTGGTGCTCCTAAACTGTTCATTTTTACTTTGGAATTTTTTGTTTTCATCTCAGTTTAGTTTTATTTCTTTCCATACGGTTTTACGTTAGATTCCATTTGTTTCTCTGTGAGTTTATGAAGGGTGTTTGTCAGTTCCTCTCATTATGTAATGCAAGACAAACACAACAATATGTGAAAGCTGCTGACTCACCATCCAAAGTCTCAATAAACAAGATGCATTAAAGGCTCATTAGACTGACAATGTTGACAAATCTGAGCAAGAGGTGAAGCCTAAATGGATCAAAACTGGTTTAACTGGGTATGACATAACATTATTTTCTAATGAATATTAATATATTTATAATTATGAAAGCATAAAGTTGGTCCTAGTGATGAAAATCACTCAGATTTCGGTTGTAAATCATTGAAATTTTTTTTTTCTTCAAGGTTCTCTATCTGTCACATGCATAGTTATACAAGTATAACACACAGTGAAATGTAGCCTGACACGCTCCTCGACATGTGCAAAAATTGTGTGTGTGTGTGTGTGTGTGTGTGTGGGGGGGGGGGGGGGTAGAGGAAGAACATTATATATATATATAGTATATACATTGGGTGAATGTGCAGTAGTAGCAGCAAGCAGGTGAGTTCTGTACATTAATATGAATAGACATCTGACTATTTTACAGGATAGACAATATTAACATATTTAAAATTAAAGGAATTGAAATGTACATTGTGCCTTGGTTTAGTGTCTGGAAGAGTCCTGTCTCAGTCAATTATAGATGATGTGAGAGGCCGGGTGTGTGTGTTTAGGGTCCGGATGGCTTGGGGATAGAAGCTCCTCTTGAGTCTCTCTGTCCTTGCCCGGAAGATGCAGAACCTTCTACCAGATTGCAGAAGTTGGAACAGTTTGTTGCCAGGATGGGACGGGTCCTTCAGTATCTGCGCTGCTCTAATCCGGCATCTCCTGGTGTAGGTGTCCTGAAGCGGGGGGAGAGCAATCCTGCAGCAGCGTTCTGCTGTACGGATCACTCTCTGGAGAGCTTTTTGGTCCTTCACACAGCTGTTCCCAAACCACGATGTCATGTTCTGTGTGAGGATGCTCTCCACAGCGCCTGTATAGAAAATCCTGAGGATCTTTGGAGAGACCCTGAACTTCCTCAGTTGTCGTAGGTGATACAGGCGCTGCCTGGCCTTTTTGGTCTGGACCTGAATGTGGGCAGCCCATGTCAGGTCTGAGGAGATGTGGACACCAAGATACTTGAAGGACTGCACCCTCTCCACTGGAGCTCCATTGATGATGATGGGCTTGTAGTCTCTGTGCTGACCCCTTCTGAAGTCCACCACCAGCTCCTTGGTCTTGCTGACGTTCAGCTGGAGGTGGTTGTCCTGGCACCATGATGCCAGATTCTTCACTTCATCCATGTAGGCCGCCTCATCGTTGTTGGAGATGGCACCCAACACCACTGTGTCGTCAGCAAACTTCACAATGGTGTTGGAGCCATGGGTGGCCACACAGTCTGAAGTGTAGAGGGAGTAGAGCAGTGGCGAGAGGACACATCCCTGAGGTGCTCCTGTGTTGATGGTGATGCTGTTGGAGAAGCACCTGCCCACCCTCACCACCTGAGTTCTGCCAGTGAGGAAGTCCAACACCCATGCACACAGACGGCTGTTAAGTCCCAGATCCCTGAGCTTTGTGAACAGTCTGCAGGGCACTATTGTGTTAAACGCTGAACTGTAATCAACAAACAGCATTCGCTGTTACCCTGTTTCTTGTCCACGTGGCTGAGAGTGGTGTGTAGGACGTGGGCGATGGCATCCTCTGTGGATCTGTTGGATCTGTAGGCGAACTGCAGCGGATCTGTGGTGTCTGGGATGGAGGAGGAGATGATGTTCTTCAGCAGCCTCTCAAACACCTTCATTACTACCGAGGTCAGTGCAACTGGCCGGTAATCGTTCAGGGATGAGGGTTTGCTGTTCTTGGGCACAGGGATGATGGTGGATCTTTTGAAGCATGTGGGGACCACAGACTTCACCAGGGACTCATTGAAGATGTAAGTGAACACACCTGCTAGCTGGTCAGCACAGCAGCGCAGCAGACGGCCAGTGATGCCGTCTGGCCCCGCCGCTTTCCTTGTGTTCACTCTCCTCAATGCCGCTCGGACGTCATGCTCCGCGATGCTGGTTTTCTTGATTGTTTGTTCATTTTATTGATTGCTTATGAGTGCAAATAGCCTCCAAACTGTCGTTATATTGCACATTTTAAGATAAATATCACAAAAAGTTGCCCAAAAGCAAGTTTTAAAGATGATCTTCGATCTGGTTTTTGGAGGGGGCCACCAGGTCCACAGAACTCAAACTTACATCACATTTATCTGTACATGAAAATAATTACATTTCCCAAATTTGCCAAAAGAAAATACATTTCCAGGGTAAACAGTTCATAATTGTAACAACCATTCTGTAGTGTCCATACCAGGAATAACATTCAAGTTGTGCAGCTATTTTTCTTTAATTTAACCTTTTCACTGTATTTCGTGAGACAGATAAGACGTACAAACAAAAAACTAGCATATAACTAATATTGTAGCTTGTGTTGGACGCTGGTCTTATGTTTCACTGAGACTTGGTTCTGAGTTCCGTGTAGATTCCTTCCGTAGTAAGTACTTAGTATTTACTAGGTATTTACAAGGTAATAATTAGGTACTGCGGCACTTCAGTATTTTAATTTCATTTTCTGCTTCTGCACCTGAGAGAAATATTGCTGTTGTTACTTTGTGCATTCAGCAAATTAAGATTTTAAACACAATCTGAGGCATTTTTATACACTCGTGTCATTGCCTCCCCGTCCTCCAGGTGTGAATTCCATCTTTTTGCTCTTCTAATTACTCTGTCTGTCTCTCTGTAAGTAGTACATGTGTACATCGCTGTGTCCATGTGTGTGTTTACCTCTTACCAGCAGTGGGCGTGGATTCAAGCAGATGCACCTGTTTTCCATTCCCACTCACTGGCACGGCTCTTCTCTGGTACTACAGCCCAGGCCTCATTGCTACTTTGAAATGTATCTGCTTATGTATTAATCTGCTTGTAGCACCTACCTGTCTGTCTTCCCATTGGCCTGCGTGGAAAACCTACCTGCCTGACCCATTATCTAGAACATTATCTAGAACTCCCTGGGATCTGGGAACTGAAAGCTCACCCCGGAGGGAAAGTTGAAGGACTTACCTGAATCTAAGCTCCTGCACACTGAGTTTATGGTTTGGCACTCTGAGAAGATCTTGGTGAACATTCATTATTCTTGTAAACTCCTGAACTTGTTCACTGAATTCTTTAGATGCACTTGCAGCTGTGTCATGCTATTGAATCTCTCTGGGGAAAGCAGGATAGTTAATTTCACTAAAACAGAAACATTTGGTGTTACTACATTTTGCTGTAAATGTTTCCCCTTCAAAATATCTGCTCTGAAGTAAAACTCTGTTTTCCAAGGCCTTTGAGTTTGTTTTTGCATCTTTGTGGTGGGCGCAGCAGGTTCCTGTTTGTTTACACACAGTATGGAAGGAGCTCACAGCCAAATTTGTGTCCTTTTCATTTCTTTGTTTAAAGTGCATCGTGCCAATGCAAATTGATTTTAATACCACCGAGAGTATGCAAACCAGCAGCTGCACTGAAGGTTTATTAGAATGCAGACGGCAGACTTTAACATTGAATCTGCAGTTGTAAAAGTGAAAAATATGTGAAACGATGACCTTTAACCCGCTCCACCTCCCGCCAAACAGCCTCCCTTTATGTTTGTACTTCACTAGCTACAGTAAGTTGTTAAATGCATGTATCAATGCACTCTTATCTCACAGTTTCATTTATACAATCTTCCGATTTAGATTCCAACGCTTCACTGAAGCTACAGTATGTAATATATATGTTAAGGTCTATCTGATATCCTCGTGTTTGTGTTGTGTTGTTTGTGTTGTTCCTGTATCAACACTGCATCTGACCAATCACGTTCCTGTGGTGTCATAGCTTTGAGAAAAACCTGCTGATGTCCACTCAGGAAAAAAGGGGGCGTGTGGGGTCAGGGTTAGAGTTGGGGGTTAGGATGTGATCATGGATAGAGTTAGGGTTACAGGGCTGTAATTAGAGTTAAGGTGTTGGGGTTAGGGTTTGTTGTGTGGCTTCATAGTGTTTCCATGTTGTAAAACTATGACATCATTACAACGTGACTGGTCACTTGAACCTAGACCCACATTAGTTTTGTTGATCTAGGAAGTACAGCAATGCAATGATATCGGATCGTGCTATGTGTTCAACCCAATGCTTAACACCTAATGCTTCTATGGCTGCATTGCTCATCAAACAGAAATATTATAATTTCCTACAAAAATATCCAGAAAATATCTTCACACATCTGACATTTTTGGTTTTCCACTCAAACAGCTGCGGTTTTGTAAAAACGTCTGCCTCCGCAGCACAAGTTTGCAACATCTGGGACATCCACTGCTGCTTGTTAACAGGTAAAATAACATGCCAGATTTGGAGAGGGTAATGAAGTTTTTATTGTTTGATTTGCAATATGCTGTGGTCGAAATACAGAGGTAAAAAACAAACAGTAAGCTTGGGATTGGTTACATGTTTCTGTTATTTTGTCAGCTCCCCTGAACTACACAATAAATATTACACCTTCTTCTCCTTTCCCACACAGTGTGGTTATCTCTCCCTCCTCTCAAGTCTGGTCACGACTCCCTCAACCCAACCCTCCCTCTCATCCTGCCTTGGGCCGCCATTGTGTATTCATTACCATTAAAGAGTCCCGGGCTAGTCTCACCATTAGGCCGCATTACTATGCTCTCGGCTTTCTGACATTGGTCACACTCTGATCGGTAATCTGGTCTGAACTGATGCAGGATTTCCTTGCGGGGGCTCTCCTCGAGTTGGCTGAGAGGTAGAAACAGACATACTCACATAGCTGCACACACATAGAGATTACATTTCTAGTGGATGTCTACGCCTCATTCAGATGTGTCCGGAACCAATGGCTGAGGCTTCTGATGACTTTCCCACCGTGGCTGGAAAATCGGTGCAGACCAGATTTTCTCCCAGTTCAGAGCTGGAGGATTGGGGAGAGCGATGGGCAACACAGTGACGAATAGTGATCCTGTGTTGCACTTGTGATGAAAAGGGAAATGTAAAAGACAAATAACCTGAGTCGTCATGACTATAAATCACCCTAGAATTATACATATCACACCAGATGACAAATTAATGTCCCTATACTTTGGTTTTATGCTGTATCCTTGCCCCGAAACTTAGATCCACCATTTATTTGACTTTATTGTGGTAGATTTTTATTTGGAAATAGTTTGATGTATTTTAAAATAAAATAAAAAAGTAGAGCTAAGACTTCTTTCTGAAAAACATAAAGTCATTTTGGTGTCAGAACAAAAGATCTTTGGGTTATTGCACCAAGGTTTATTTTAGGATGTGTCTGAAACAGTGTCATGAAAAACTCAATGAGAAAGTTTCTTTTCACACAATTACAAATGAAACAAATACACAAAAATAAAGTATTAGCAGAAACATCAATAAGAGATGTCAGTGTCCTATGGCAGGAGTGTACTGAGGACATTTAGCAGCCACTACACTTTCCCCAACACCTTTAAATATCCCCATCACTACAAAACCCTTATTTAGAAGAACATAAGTACAACAAAAGCAACAAATTTGTGCAGGTGAAACCTTGAACCATCAAATGTTTTGTAGTTCTTCTGGATTTTGTTTTTAAAAGGCTGTTTATCTTCTAACAGTGGTGCACATGAAAGGTCACGATTGAAAATGCCTGTTTGTTCTTGTTGCGTTGAACCTCTCTGTAGCCAAGCAACTACACTGAAATCTTCATTTAGGAGTCAATTTGGGAGCATGCCTCAGTGGTGGTGCCGCTGTAGCTGTCATTAGCGGGAGTTGTGAGGTTACGCAGATCATTTTTGAACATCTACATCTCTGTGAACTTCCGAGCGCACAATTTGCTGTATTCACTTTTTCAGTTCACATGCCAGTTTTGAATGTTTCTAATATTAGAGTGTTTAATAAGATTGTGTTGACACTATTCTTATCAAAGCATAATAATTCTAATTTCTTTTGTAACAGTGACTGATGACAGTAAGTACAGTTGTTTTTTTTTTAACCTTTCTATATGTTGTTACTGTTGTTGGTCTTAAATTACACTGACCATGGCTGTACATGGGGACAGAGCCTTTCAGTCTGTTGCACCAAGGCTGTGTCATTACAAATACAAATTACGATGACTACAGCTTCTAGGAAATAAAGAATCTGCTGCTAATGCCGATAGAATAAGGAAACTTCATAGGTTTGGTGCAGTGTAAAATTCAACAAGTTGGCATAACTTGAAAGACGTCAACTTAAGAGGGTAAGTTATAGAGCTCTACAGTAACCATACACTCCACTTTTCTCCACAGGTGCTTTACCAATAATTTTTCCATCAACCTTACCGTCACGTGTCTACAAAACCACAAGAGACAAAACCGTCTCTTCTCCCCTTTGGTTTTCTTTCTCTCCCTCTCTTTCTTTCATTCTTTCTCCCTGTCCTATCCCCCAGTCATGTCTGTCCCGTTTGTAGCAACCGAAAATAAAATAAATTCATAATTATAATAAAGGTCAATCAAATGGACCAATATGGCAAGGCCATGATGATCCACTTGGTAAAATAAATCCGCTTGGCATCTTTCTTGGCCTTAAGACAACAATTCTGATGGCTAAAGATCCAAACGGGACACAAAAAAAAAAGAAAAAAAAAAAAGTCAACGTTCGCTACAAAAACAAAACAAAACAAAACAAAAATCTGTGGTCCTGGTGGATAAAGTGGTTCCGTTCCACAGCATTGCCAGTAAATCACATTATTTTCTTAAAACAAGGTTTTTATACAGACTTTTCTAGAGAAGTACATACCACTGTTTCACTGTCGTACCTCCTCGTGACTCTGCTTTTGAGGCTTACAATATTATGGCTCATAATCAAAACCCCTGTGGTGAATATAAATGGGATTTTTACTTCCGTTGACCTCCAAATCAACTGCCTTGTTAGAGTGTGCAGTACGTAAGGAATTTTATTATAGTACACAGAAGCAGGAGAGGTTAGTTAAGCAAATTTTTGGATGAATATAACTAAAGAACAAATGCCTTCATAAAGGGTCTAGATTTCTTTTTTGTTGTTTTTCCACAAAGAGTCCACCTACACAATATTTCTGTTACGTGTTAAGAAATAGTGATCTCACTGTTGCATCCCTGTGCCCCATACACCGCACTGTTACACGAACACTGGGTTTATTAACATTTGAACAATAGCCGGGAACAAAAACACTGACAGGAGCCACTAATTGGTACAGGAGTCTGAGTCATGGTGGCCTGTTGATAACTAAACCTTTACACTGTTCTTGGCCTCACAAACACCGACAATAACATTACACAGCCTCACAGCACAAACAAGACATAAATGAAGTGAGCACAACTGAATTAACGATGTGAAGTGTTTTGCATTTTCCATCACAGAGGTCTTTCTTATCCATCTATCCATCCATGTTCTTATGGTTGTCTAACTCAGGATTGCAAGGTGGGGCTGAAGCCTATCCCATCTGTCATGGGGCAAAAAGCAGTGTACATCCTGGATATTTCTCCAGTCTACCACAGGACATAAAGTACAGTGCTAAATGCTGCACCACTGTGCCACACATAAGTTAATAAAGTGAGTCCAAAAGGGTTGATTCTGTTCATCTGGACGTAGCGTTTTCAGTGGGAGAAACGTTTCGTCACTCATCCAAGTGACCTCTTCAGTCTCAGCTGACTGCAGGTTTCCAACCTTATAAACAGTACATTTGCATAATGACTGAAACCAGCCCACTGAATGAACAATGGGCTGTGGGGTCAGTTCCTTGATTATAAAGTGAGTAAATTATAAGAAAAAACACTATTTAAAAAAAGTTAAATTGTTTGCATTCAGTGTCAGTGCCTCTGCTGGTCGAGGCCGGTTTAGTGGACAGTGAAGACCAGCTGTATATGAGGCAGGGTCACTCAGAATGTTTTCACTCATCTGTACTCATCAAACAGCCCATTGCCACAGGCTTCGTTCACTGGCTCCCCTTGAAGCAAGGTTCAGCATGTTTTGAATTAGTGCATGTTGCCAGCACACTGATAGACCGATAGACAGTGAGTTATGTTGGGATTCGTCCCCACCTGGGAAACGATCCTCTACTATTATACATTAGTTGTAAAATACAAAATGAAATGAAGACCCCAATTTCAAAAATAACTGTCTATCTATCTATCTATCTATCTATCTATCTATATATATATATATATATATATATATATATATATATATATATATATATGAATGACGGTGTGGAATTACAAAGCAGTGACTGGCAAGATCTTTGTAACTGTTATAACTGCACCCTATTTTTGCTTGAGGCAAGAGGCTTAGGGCTACAATCGCATCACAACTGACTCCCTGACCTGTCGGCAATTGAGCTGCAATGTATGCACAGTGGGCTGCAGGTTCTGAAGAGGTGGAGGTTGGAGGGAATGGAAAAAGACAGTATCTGTGGCTCACTCTCTCCACAGTGAGATCAGTGAAGCTCTCTTGACTCCTGCAAATGGGGAGTGCCGCCATGAAGGTCAATGCATTTGTTCACCCCTGCATTTTGCATTCACTTAAATAGCAACAAACCAGCGTGGCACATGCACACAGAAGCCCTAATTAATAATTCAAATCTGCCCTGAAATGACTAACCAGAAACGTACCCACTAAAAAACTGATGTCTTCAAGAAGCTCGCTGCCAACTTATTCATTGTCCAATAACAGCATTATCTCCTTCATCATCCCATTACAGTATATGCGACTAGATGTTGCGCACCAATTCATTATGAGGGCTATGAGCTGACATTTCCCCTCCAGAATGGATCATTTATTTGGAGCACCTTGATGGCAGCAGCAGCAGAAGCTGTTAAAAGCGGTGAGCCAATTCGCAGACGGGTTAGCAAGTTATTGTGACAGCCAGCCGCCTAATTGTTCATTTGAGGTAATCACCCGACAAGTCAGAGCAATTTCGAGCACAATGCCAGAGACTAATGGAGGCGGACGTGCTCGCTTGATGAGATCAGAATCACGGGGCCGCCCGTCTGCTGAGTGCCAGGGGCTCCTGCGAGGGCATCTTCTTTGGTACTCAGGGGATTATCTTCACCTCTGCGCCATGACTGAGCGCTCACTCGGAGGATATTAGCAGGAAAACTGCAGGGTAGTGATAATATTACCGTATACGTGTCATCAAAACCGCATCAAAAGGTCTCGTCCGATCTCTCAAAGGGGGAAGCCAGAAATGGTGAAGCGTTTTATTCTTTTTTATCTTGGGGTGAAAATCCGCTTAAGACGAGCAGCATATTGTGGGCTGATTGAGGCTGAAAATTTATTTTCACACCCCAATCAAGATGCTTTGTGGAGCTGCGAGCATGAGATGCAAACCTCCCTCTTAGCATGCAGGAAGACACTCCTGCCACTGCTCTCTCTCTCTCCCTCTAATCTGTGTGTGTGTGTTTGGGACCGGTGGGTGCGTGTGATGGATGACCGTGCAGTGCCGGGGCGTTCTCGGTTTAATTGTGATGTCAGCGCATGTCTGCGGCAACCCCGGTGGTAAGCGGTGACAGACAGGAGTGTGTAGATGTGAGTGTGCATGGGCCAGCGTCTCTGTCTGCAGCGCGTATGGGGAGGAAAGGAACTCTTGACATGATGTTGCTGGGGATTTTCAGCCGGTCCCAGAACGTCCGTGGGCTCTTGGGAGACGGGTTTGAAGAGTTTAGAATACCGACTGATGGGAGAGGTGGACAAGTGAGACAAGTGTCAGATTAGCTCAGCGACTTGGTGGAAGTTGTCAAGGCAAGGAAACAAACTAGTGAAAGTGCTTACTCGGTGTGTATTTGTGTTTTTTTGTTTTTTTTTCACATCTTGCTCCTGCAGAAAGCTGTCAAAGCTGGGAAGGATTTGAACACCATTCGCACTACATATATATATATATATATATATAATATATATATATATATATATATATATATATATATATATATATATATATAGTATAAATCTTGTTGATGTGCTTGTATTTGCTAGTATTCAGAGATGATACATTTTCCAATTGCATGATTTGTAATCATGAAGGCTGAAGGACCTTCTGTAGTCCCTCAGGATGATCAGAGGGTGGTGCTGTTGGACCTGATCTTCCAAACGATCCACACTGTTCCTCAATAATGCATATGGCATTACATTCAGACAGGACAGATTTAACTGTGAGTCAAACAGAGGCGCACGGTGGAATCACTGTTTACTCTGAGGCGTGTTGGGAAGGAAGTAATTTAAGAAAATCTTCCATTTGGGCATGATGCATTTGATTAATATAGCCCGAGCTGATCTTGTGTCATGCAGGAGGCTGGAATCGCTGCTGTAACGACTATTGATGACTTATGTCAGAAATCTGATCGTGCCTCATTAATTTTTCTTGTTTTAGAAATAAAAAAACAAAAAACAAACAAACTACGTTTTCCAATAGTTACAGGAGCATGCAACAGTTTAAAGACTTGGTTGTTTGCAGCAATGAGACAAAGCGGTTACATAAAACACCCAACTACAGTATGCTACAGTATTCTCACTTTCAGATCTCCTCCCTTCTTGCGATTCAGCTCAGGTTTGGAAAACCAGGAGTCATGTTTATTTGTAAGAGAGCGAGAGTCAGCCAGTCTGTCTCGGGAGCCAGAGTTTTCAGTGAACATAGTGTGGAGTTCTTCAGGGAGAATATGTAATAAGAAGCATCTCTGCAACCTCTCCTCCTTTCTGGGGACTAACTTGTAGACACACAGATAAACAGGCAGACTGGATGAAAATAGCGCTGACCAACTGTGCTCATCCGGTGCCAGTTAAAGCTGATGGACATGAAAACAGCAGATGATACCAGATGTGGAGATGAGAAAACATCCTTGATTCCTCCCAGACTGAAAGCAAAACTGTAGGAGCAGAACAGACGGCTAAATATTACTTCTGAGCGCGTAGCGATTCGGGGGCTGTTCGGGCTTTTGTGTAGCAGCAGCAACAACAAAGTGAATCGAGAATATTTCAAATGTGATTACAATGAACTGCCGCAACCTCCAAAAATTGCTCCCCGAACTAAACATTTATTGGCCTGGACTTTCAGTTTTGATGTTATCCTCTGTCTTTTTCAGACAGCTATTGAGAGGTGATTTGAAAAACATAAGAGCCGCAATGACCTTACCGTGCTGATGCAGCTGTGCCTTTGCAGGAGTGCCTGTTTCTATTTCATTTCAATTCAAGACTCTGAATTGGAGATTGCTCCAAAAGGCCAATGGACTGTAATGTAATTTGAATAAAAAGGCCAAACATAAGAGCCTGATGTGGCCAGCAACGAGGTTAGAGCGCACCGGCAAAGGTTTTTCTACTGTGAATTGGTTGCCTCAATCTATTTATCGCCACTACAATCCAGGAGCTGTGACAAAGCGAGGTGTTTGAAAATCCCTCATGAAGGACTGTGTGTTCCGTATGGATTTGTTTTGGTGTGCAGCGACAAAGTGTGTTTACACACAGTTAGTTTAGCTCAAGGTAGTTTCATTTCCTGAATCAATGACTTGTTTTCAGGGATCTTCACCACAAGGCTAAGTGATAATCGTTCACTGGTGAAGGGGGCCTTGCACTCGGGTGACTGACAGAGAATCTTTCAAAAGGAAGTGACACAGGAAATGTTGGGCCCCGCGTCCGACGAGCGTGGACCTCCTTATGCCAGCCTGCTAATGAATTCTGCCACACAGTGCCTGCGTCCAGAGTGGCAGCATGGCACTGGTCGCTGAGTGGGCTCAGGGGACAGCGAGGGTGTGAGATGCAATCTGTTGTGGTGCTGGGCTCTCCATTTCTCTTTGCACAAATGCAACAGGACAGAAAAAAGAACCACGATGAAAGATCCGTTCGGGGGCGGCTGTGGGCTGTGGATGGTTACTAAGTTGCACAATAACCACAAGGGAGCCAGGACATCTGAAAACTTTCATAACAAATTACAGCTGTCGCTCCTGCTGCACCTCTTTTTACAGAGGATCGATATGAGCTGTGGACGTCCAGTGATTTGCAATAATTATAGAGACCGGTTATAACTCAGCCTGTCATGTCTGCTGTTTATAAAGCCTCCAGGAGAAATGTGCAGCTTTTTTAAAGTCTCCTTAAAAATACACATTAACCCCACTGATTTGTTTGTGGTAATTCTTCATCTTTTGAACAAGGAATCTTCATTATTCTTCTGTCGTTAGACGTATAACTCGGTGACATTTTTAATTTTTTTCTTCTCCTTTAAATGACAGATATAAAGAGACTCTTAATTATATTAAAACAAGCATTAGTCTGCGTTAGGATGAGCTAACTTATTTTCATTAATCTATTCAGACAACAGTGGTCAGCAGGGTTAAATTAGGAGTTAATTACCAAAAGTGTTCACTGACCCATCCTAATTATTGAATTCAGGCATTCCAGTCACTTTCATGGCCACAGGTGTATAAAACCAAGAAGCTAGGCGTGGAGGCTGGTCCTGCAAACATTTGTGAAAGGATGGGTCGCTCTGAGGAGCTTGGTGAAATCCTGCGTGGTACCGACGTGGATGAAGCTTGCACAAAAGCAAAATAAACATTAAGTACCAGTCCATGTGCTTGAGCATATTTATTATGTGTTAGAGTTTTAAGTATATTTTCATTTTAAAGAGTTTCTGGCATTGCTTTCACAGGATGCATGCGTCGGCTTTTGTTTCAGGGTTAGGTTGTCATTACATATTAAAAGCATTCACGTGGTGAAACATGGTTGGATTAAATTTTTATATGCACAATAACGCAGACTGTAACTGATCTGAAAGCAGTGAAACCAGAGCCAGGAGCAGCTTTTCGAGCTCACTGGTGTTCCGTCAGTCTCCCATCAGACCAGCGCCCTAACAAGGGTTCAGGGCGCTGTTACAGCTCACCTGGTTGAGCAAGCATTTCACATGCTGAAGACCATTGCAGGGAAGACTCTGTCTTTTGACACACTGTCTTCTCCCTACTAACCCATCAAATAAAGGTTGAATGCCTAAAATAAATCTGAAGAACAAACCACCACAGGTGTATCCATAATGCACGTGTAAACAACCCCAAAACTGCAGATGTCTCAGCTTGCCCTGCTTTATTAAAGCGACACAGGTATGCTAATGAAAACAAGTAAAGTTCATTCATAAAGCACTTTCCACAGACAAAGTCACAAAGTGCAAACCAATAAAACAGATACACAAAGTTACCCAGACACATAATTACCAAACGCCTGTCTGAATATTTGTCTTTAGCTGAGCCCGATCTCTGCATGTTTTAAAAACCAGTGTGGGGCATCAGCTAAGTTGTTAGGAAGTTTATTTAAAATAAAATAAAACACAAAAGCAAAATACATCAATGAGGATGCTACCAAACATGCACAAACTCATGTGTGAATCAATGTTTTTTGTCCCAAAGAGTAGAAGTTTAAGACCTAACCCTTCATGTAAAAATGAACAAAAAACGCAAACTAAATATTTACCGAGTCAAATCATCCTCATGTTCATTTTTTACAATTTTTATATAGTTGTGTGAAATTAAGCAATGATAAACTGGTTTTCATTTCCACTGTGTAGTTATTCCACATTGTTACTCTCTTGAGTGTATTACTGTAATATTCACTATTAGTTGTTGCAGGTGGTTTATTAAACTTCTTAAAGTTTCCGCTCAGTGGATGGTTTCTTTGTCTAACTTGAAACAAATTTTGCATATTTAGGTTCAGTGTATGAAGTCTTGCACTGTACATAATCCAGACTACTTTAAGATCATCCAGGTCATTAAATGTAAGTGCTTTTAATTGAAGAGTGAGTGAGCAAGAATCTCTGCTCGGAAGACCAAAAGGACCAGTTGAAAGTATAGGTCAATAAAAGATCCAGGATATAACGGGGGCCTTAAAGATTGAACAAACTTAAAATTGGTGGAAACAGAGAATCTGTTAATAATATAAAAACTTGAGCATTCGTGACAGTCTAAAGACAGGGAACTGTCCAGAATAATCCCAAAGAGGCTAGATTTTGCAGAGGAACTTTGAGAACACAGTCAAACAGGTTTTTGAAAAGCTCATTAAGTTTGAAAAAGTGGGACAGCTGGATCTCATCTGCATACAAATGGCGAGGGGTTTTTTTTTTGGTTTTTTTTTTTATAAAAATGACAATTATCTGTCCAAGAGGCAGGGAGATGTTTGTGAGATGAGATTTAAACCAGTCTGATGCTGCTTCAAACAAATCCACCACCTGGTGTCATTTATTTAATAAGATCATCTGATGTACAGCACTGAAAGCTGGACTCAGATTTAACAGAGTAAATGAAAACATTATAAATAGTATAGTATAGCATAATTTTCAGGATCCACTGGTATTAGAATGTCCCTTTAGCCCACCAAATACGCAACTGCTGCCCTGAGACAGCAATAATGTTGATGTAAACAGGCAATGGAATCAACTGGGCCCAATCACTGGGCAAGCAGTGCTGCCTGGCCTGCCCAATAGAAATGTTTTATTGTAAGGAAAACCAGTGATTGAAAGTGCAATAACAAATAAATAAAATACATACATACAAACAGATATATAACTTTTAATTTGTTTATTCTATTTTAATCATTTAATTTATTGATAAATGGATGCAGACAGAAATAAACAGAAGCCATTAGTTACACCATGAAAAAAGACACTAACCTTAGATACAGTCTAATGCTAAGCTAGTATTTGATAAAACTCCCTCCAAATTACAAAAATGGCCTGAAAACAAAGTGGAGTATAAAAAACACATTTGCTGATAAATAAAAAGCTGATTTTTCAGTGAAGAATTAACTCACTAAACACTGAAATTCTAATATTTTCTTGTATGGAGGATACATGGCAGCCAGCAGGAACACTTATTTTCACGGCTGTGTCATTTTGTTTGAGAGTTATCGCCAAACCACAGCTTAAACTGAAGCAGACCTGTCTGTTGCTGTTGTGCCGCATGACTCAAAGAAAATTCTCAAAACAAATAGATGTGGTCCCACTGAAACTGTGACAACCCACTGACAGAGTCCATCATTAAAACTAAAATGAAAACACTCTGGATTGACAGGATGGTGTCCTTATTATCCAGTTTTATGTCTCTGACAGTCATTTTCTTGTTCTGGTAAGCCTTTCAAGGCATGTTCTGACTCTCGCCCAATTACTGTAAAACTCGAAACCAGTGAAAGGAGAGCATTTAGCATTCCTCAATAACACAGAGTCGAACGCGCCCGAGGATATATACAAGAAAATAGGCGTTATCCTTCATCATTAAACTCTAATCATATAATTATTAAGTCTACTCCCTGTTTGAGGCACAAGGTACAAGCCCTCATGAAATGAGTACACAGATCAACTTTTTTTTCATTTGCTGTAATGCTTCTTTTCATTTCAAACCCTTTTACGGGAATATTACAACACTATGCTACAGCATCTTCTGTGAAATGTGATTTTTGTTACACATTTCAAAGCAGCTTTGCATCAAAACCCTACAAGCATTTCCACCTTGTGCCGTCTCTCACCAGCTTTAGCTGGAGGAACTGAAGCTTATTGTGTCCCATGTAGCAATCCAATTATGAAGCAGGGCTCTGTTACAAGGTTGCCATGACAGAATCAATGAAAACAATATAAAAGAGTCCCATTCTATACGCATGTTACTGAGAAAGAACCAAAGACCTCAGTTTGGAGGGAAGTAACAGTGAATCCCCCTCACAACATTCAAAATGAAGCCCAGAGTAACAGCTCAATGATTTATGGACTTAAAGAATTGAAAACTTAGTAAAGAAGTTCAGTCATTAGGAACACTCTTTACATTACAATCATTAACATCATAAATAAAAGAGACACCTTGCAAAGATTTTGCACACGTTATGGAAAAATATATACAACGCAGTAATTGGACGTAGCCCCTGCAAAGTCAATGAATTTTTCATGTATATTGCCCACACATTGATCATAGCACTAATTCTTGTTTTTACATAAATACATAAATCACATAATCAATTCCACTCATTTCAACACCTTATTTTGCCGACTACCAGAGAAGCCCACACTTCTGTTCCACGTCACGGAGCAGGATGCAGCCTCTGAACTGCTTGTAAGTGCTGCACGGGGTGGGTCGCGGCTGCCTCGCTGAACTTGGCTGCGTTTCAGACTAGTGTGGAGGAGGATGAAGGCTCGCTTCCTTGGTTCTCTCTATGAGAGAGCAAAGGCCTTGCAACACTCTCAACCCACATCTGTGGAAGAAGACGAAGGGAGATGGAAGAGAGGCTGAAGCGAGCCGCCCACACGGCGAACGGGGATGGCAGAGGGGGCACCAGACACGCTACTCCAAAACATTTGTTAGAGGTATTTGTTTTCCTGCCAGCTACTATTTTCAGAGAGACAGAAAAACAAGAACAAGGTTTTGTTTCCCAGTGATGATTATACATGCAAAGACGATTTGAATCTTTTTGCATGAACAGGCCTTCTAGTCTTTTAAAGCTTTTAAAACCAACTGTAAACGTTGTCTCTTGCGGCAAACTTTTACATAAATAAATACATTTTAAAAAAATCAATAGTTCCAATTTACACAAGGTCTTCATACGAATCTACACCTGTACCCCACGCAGGAACACCTCCCATTTAAACACTCTGCAATATTGACATTTGTGTCTACCGACTTGCGGGGTAAATATCTGCCAGTGTAGTTGCCAAATGTTCTAATTTATTCACTGGTTAGTTAGCTTCAAACTCTTTACCATCTGCCGTTTGGTGGTTTAATTGATTAAAGCGGCTGTAAGTGTCTGCCAGACCTCAAAGTTGAACATTTAAAATATCCTATCGCTGGGTGGCTGTTCCCCAGCTCTAAATACGCTTCCTAAAGTGGTTCTGCTCCCTAAAATATCAACCCTGTCACAACCTCTTACTTCCAATCAAGCATTTGATTAAATATGTTCGAATGGGACCATACATTTTTTTTCTTTTACATTTTATGTACAGGCTTCTTCGATAGGTTGTTAATAAAAGTTCACTAAAGAGCATTTTAGCTGTTTTAGTAGCCAACCTCAGGTGGCCACTAGAGGAACTGCAGGTTTAGGCATACTGGCTCCAGTTTTCATCCCATGAGGATGTTACTTGGTGCAGCACTACTCTCAGTGAAAAAAACCCAGGTAAAAAAAGGTTAAAAAAGCTGTCTAAGTTTGTTTTGTGTTCTTTAGGAACAAAAGAACAACCGTAATTGATTGACCATGAGCCAGCTTGGTTCTACTTCCCCAACCTTCCTCCCCTTTCCTGCTTTTTATCTCCTGGCGGTGTTTACTGGCAGTAATTAGGCCATTAATCAAGTTAATGGAACATCTGAGAATGGACTAACTGTACTCTTTCCCACAGAGCCACCGCACATTGCCCTGGGACTCCCTCTGAGGGTGAGACTTCCTGGTTCACGACCGAGGACAGTTGAGCTGCCCTGCCCATCTGTCACATGCCACCTCCTGAGCCACTGGCTCTGACATCCACATATGTGTGCACAATGGGAAGGTTGTGCATCAGATATGACCACTGTCAGCACCCTCTGCCACACCCCTACAGTTCACTAAAGTGATACAAGCTTTGATGACAGAATGGCTGTGAAGGCTGTAGCCTTGGCGAGACGCCATGCCATAAAGCTGACCTAAGGAGAAACCGCCCTCAGGTTTGTTTTTTTAATGGTTAAGAAAATTAATGGATGCAGGGTTTTTTTCTCGTTATTGAACACCAGTGATGTGTCCAATTTAAACATAGCCTGCACTTTGTAAGACTGTGTACAGCAGACATTTCTGCCAGCTGGCATATGCTAAAAATATCAGATTCCAGCAAAGTCATCGATTAATCATCACATCCAGTAAAATCCTAAGTCCTGTCTAAAACTCCAGCAGTGTTAGTGCTAGCTGGTTTAAAGAACTGAAGCGTACGTTTCTGTTAGGGACAGTTTCATGTTTATGTGAGTGGATGTTTCAGTTTGACTGTTTTGGCTGCTCAGATGTCTACCTTCTCTTGAATATGATGATTTGATTTACTCTTGTCTCGAGGAGCTCAAAGCACTAAACAAAAAAAAATCTGAAAAACTCAGCAGCGATGTTTCTTCCAGATATCACGACCCAGCAGTTTCATCGAGGAATTATTTTCTTTTCACTGCCTACATCTGCCAAACAATCAGAGTTTGCAGCTACAGTAGACCTCTTGTCATGAACACAATGTTTTCTTCTGCAGAGTGATATGACTGAAGGAAAAAAAACAAGTTCCAAGGAGAAATCTGCTTTTTTGAGTAACTGTAATTATTTAAAGAAAGAAACATTATTTCTGAATATTTGCATAAAGAGAGTGTCACGTAGTTACATTATGTTCAAGAGAAAGCAACATCTCAACTCACACCAAAGTGGTCAAGGTAGATAAGACTATTAAAAAAATGATTGTCAGCGTTTTTCACCATTATCGCCATTTGTCACTAAATGCAACCAAGAAGCCAAGAATTTGGAGTCAGGTTGGTGTAAATCAAATCAACCGATCACATAGAAGCAACTCAACACACTTAGGCATGTAGACATGGTTAAGACGCCTAGCTTAAATTCAAAGCGAGCGTCAGAATGTGGAAGAAAGAAGATTTATGTGACTTTTTTAAGTGACAAAGCAGCATTGTTGGTGCCAGAGGAGCTGATCTGAGTATTTCAGAACCTGCTGATCTGCTGGGATTTTCCCGCACAATCATCTCCAAATTTTACAGAAAATCATCCAAAATAAAGAAAATATCCTCTTGGACAAAATGCCTTCAGAGGAGAATGGCTAGATTGCTTTGAGATGATATGAACAGTAAATAAAATAACCACTCTTTACAACTAAGGTATGCAGAAGAGCATCTCTGAATAGAAAACATGTCACACCTTGAAGCAGATGGGCTACAGCAGCAGAAGACCACACCTGGTGCCACTCCTGTCAGCCAAGAACAGGAAATGAGGCTATAGTTCACAAGGGTTCACTAAAACTGAAGACTGGAATAACATTGCCTGTTCAGATGAGTATTTATTTAGCCTGGATCCATCCCAACAAAGCTTACCTGTGTGTTGTTGCTGATCATGTCCATCCCTTTGTGACCAAAGTGTACTATGTTCTGATAAAAGCTCAGATCATCTCAAACCAGTTTCTCAAACATAACAACGTGTTTGCTGTACTCAAATAGTCTCCACAGCACCTTTGGGATGTGGTGGAACAGGAGATTCTCATTATGGATGTGCAGCCGACAAACATGCAGCAACTGTGTGACGCTATCATGTCAACATAGACCAAAATTTCTAAAGAGTGTTTCCAGCACTCTGTTGAATCTGTGCAATGAAGAATTAAAGTAGCTCTTAAGGCAAAATAGAGACAAACCATCTACTAGTAAGTCGTACCTAATGAAGTGTCCAGTGGGTTTATATTCACCCAAAGACAACTTGACTCCTCAGTCATTATGTAAATTTCCTGAAAACTGGAAAACTATAAAACCTCCAGTATGAAAGCAGGTACACGGACAGACACAGAAACTAGTAAACAAAACAATAAAATAAAATAATCATAACTCTTTAGATCTACAATTTGAATCTATCTGTTACCACAAGGCTGCTGTGCTTTTCTCACCAAAATATACTATTGACAAAACCTTTTGAAATATAATTTTATGTGAAGTTTAGTCAAACTACCAATTGAGGCGTCCTGCTGAGGGCTTATTTGCTTGCCCTTTCCCAGACAATCTCCTCCCACAACTCCGGCTATGTTCAGTCAACAAAGGGAATTAGAATAAAATAAAAGCCAGGGCTGTGCTCGTGGTTTCCTCACCACTGTTCTCCCTATGGCCATTTTCTCCTCTGGAGTATTGAATCCTCTGCCCTGCCAGCAGACCAGAGCTCATCCCGATCTGCCTCCCAAACAAGCTGTGGTGTAATTGCTTGTCAGAGCTGTCTGTGTGCCTGTTTTTCTTCTTGCCGCCACATATCTGACAAGAAACACATATTTAAACACAAAAATGAAATTACAGGCAATTTGAGAGCAGGAGCTCTGGAAGCGACGCTTGCTATCGAGCTGTCCAAGTCGATGAACTCCTCTCCGCCTTGGAGCTGTATCAAGTCGAAACAAAAGAGAGAGAAAACACAAGAGGAGGAGAACAAAGAGAAGAAATAGTCTGGGAATGCAGAGTTGGCCTCCTGACCACCTGCCATTCACGGCATTCTTTAAGCACTATACTTCCCATTCTGCTCCAGGTTTCTTTGCTCCTTTGACAGTTACTTAGCTTCTCTTAAACAAGCCACTAGTTATTATATCACAGTATGGAAATGCATCTATTCAGCTATAAGCCAGGAGGGCTAAATGAATAAAGCTACGCAGGTTTAACTGAACCTGCTGCATTAATGCAAAAAGGAATTAATACATTACCGGTGCAAGATTTATAGTAATAATTAAGTAATTATTGTGACTCATTTAGATGATCTGGCTTTCTCCATGACATTTACTATAATAACTAATTACATCTAAACTGGGAGAAATCAAAGGATAACCATGTAAAAAGCTTTCTCATGAAAAGCCCCTAACTTTCACCATTGATTCTTATTATGTTTGTTTAATTGCTTCAGAAACCAATTAAAGTGATTACACAAGAGACACTTTTAATTCCTAAATGAATGTTTTCATTCAGATGAACGCAGGTGTGATTAAGTGGTGGAAGCCATTATTTGAATAAACACCAGGCATTTTTTTTAAACTAATTTCGCTCACAAATCAGCTTTTTGTAAGCTAAGATCTGCTTCCTGGTACACTGGCAAATAACATTGCAATGACACGTGAGAAATAAAAAAGAAGCTGGACAAATGTTTTGCTCGAAGCCTCTTTTTCTGAAAGTTTGTTCAAAAAGTTTTTGTTTTGTTTTGTTTTTAATAACGGCCTCGAAACAACCCTCATTTGTCACTCATACAGTCTCCACATAGGCTATGTGTTTTTGGGGCAACAGAAAGAGTTGTTCGACTCTTTGTTGAGCAGAGTGTTCAGCTTGCATTTGCTGTTCTTTTCTGCCTTCCCTTTTAGGTAAAGTGAAGCTGAGGTGTGGCTAAAACTCAAAGCACACATACACCTGAAAAACACCTTCAAAGCTACCCAAGCAGAGATGCTGAAATCTTAGTGTTGGTTCCTCTACAAGTGCACTCACTGTGTGCTAAGTGGTGTTTGTCTCAGATCGGCTGTGAAAAATTAAGGTTTCAGTCGCTTAGTTTAGAGACTGGTCAGGGATCCTTTTGCAGCCTCGTGTAGTGAAAAATGTGTATTCAGATTCAATTCAAT
Source organism: Maylandia zebra (assembly GCF_041146795.1). Taxonomy (NCBI): domain Eukaryota; kingdom Metazoa; phylum Chordata; class Actinopteri; order Cichliformes; family Cichlidae; genus Maylandia; species Maylandia zebra. Next base: position 23,954,481 of record NC_135188.1, on the reverse strand, counting down.
TTATTTTATTTATACAGTGCCAAATCAAAACAACAGTCACCTCCAGGCACTTAATGTTGTAAGGTAGAGCCTACAATAATACATAAAGAGAAAAACCCAACAATCATATGACTCCCTATGAGCAAGCACTTTGGCAACAGTGGGAAGGAAAAACTCCCTTTCAACAGGAAGAAATCTCCAGCAGAACCAGGCTCAGGGTTGGGCGGCCATCTGCTGCTACTGGTTGGAGTGATTGCGATTTGTCTGCAAACATTCACATCCTACTCTCTTGGTGTTTGCCTTCAAAGTAAAAATTGAAAAGACTTTTATTTTGATGGTGAATGGTCTCCATTTCTGGTTTACATTGAGTTTCACTATCAGTTGACGACTAGTTAGCAAGTGTTTGGAGACATGTCTGTGTCTTCCATGCAACTTATAGTCAAAGGAGCTTGCAAAGAAAAGCGTCTGGACTTCTTTAAGTTGCTTTTATAGACGTCTCACCTCTCATCCGAGAAGCTTCTTCAGTTCTAAGGTCAAATGGTGGGGAGTCCCAGATTTAAACCTAGTGGGAGTATCCCCCCACAGAGGGATTTTAGAACTGAAGAAGCTTCTCGGATGAGAGGTGAAACATCTTCAAGCAAAGAAGTCCAGATGCTTTTCTTTGCAAGCTCCTTTGACTACAATGACCTGGATGACTGAGAACCTTCACAGACACATGCAACTTATAGGCGACCAAAACAATCACTAGGTTTTTGGTGCAGCACCATATACCTCTTTGCAACTAACTTCCACTATTTTCACTTAGCAACCTCCTGCAACCATTCGCCAACCAGTTTACAAGCGTTTGCAGACAATTTAGTGTTTTCCAAGAAAAACATTGGCAACCATGGTCATTTGTAAGCAATCAAAGCAAATAAGGAAGTTTTTGGTTCAGCATCCTCAGCATTCCTCAGCTGGTCAGGGAATGTGCATTTTTCTCTAGCAACTGGGGGTTCCCTACAAATTCCTGGGGCTGTGTGACTGAGATTTAACATTGTTGTGTCTTTTTTAATCTTATGACACTATTATTTTTGAATTAAAATAAATGAATAAGATTTAAATTAAACTAAATGCTTTAATAAAAATTGATTTCATACCCTTTTAAAAAGGTTTTCCAAAATTACTTATATTCAAAACTTTTTAAAATAACTTAAATAATTCAAATTAATTAATATATTTTTATCAATTACATTTAAAAATGAACCTCGTTTGTGTCTGATGTTTCTTATCTCATCCTATTCTGTTCTTCATGTTCCGTATGACTCTGAGCACTTATTTTCTTATGTCTGTAAGCACTTCCAAAGTTCATCACTTGTCCACAAAACCATCATGGCAAACACATTGTATCTGTGCATAACAGCTGGGTAACATCTGTAAAACAACAGCAGCGGGCACCTCTGAGGTGTAAGAAGAAGAACCGCACTCGGTATGTCAGCCATGTTTGTGGGTGTTTACTCCTGAGCCGAATTGTGTTTGACATTTGTTCCAGACAGATCTGTTTGGGCCTGGTGGTATTTGAGGATAAGAAGTCAACAGAGGCAAGATGCGAAGCAAAGATGTGAAAAGGGTCGTGATGGGGAAGCCTATGATTGATATTCCCATTAGCCACCTGACAAGGTGAGGACAAGGCTCTGATAATGAATTGTGACACATTAATGAGCTTGTCTAGTGCAGACAATACCTGATCAGCCCTCTTACCATTTAACCTTTGATACCAGTGAGGGAAATTGCAGACTTATAAGGCTTTTGTGTCACTTGCAAAGACAGAACATGACTTTAAAAACTGTGAATTAGATAGCGGTTTGTAGATAATATGCCTGAAAGCTTCTGGAAAATGGAATGTTAAACTTTCTTGGACTTAAAACATTTGATGATGTAAAAACAACTGACTTTATTTTTGCTTTTTAAATCTAATTAGGCACAAATATACAGGCTGTGAGTGAGGTTTATCCTCCAATGGATAACTGTTTTAATTATAGTTACATCAGCTTCAACAGTAAAGGTAGTCTGGAGAGAAAACGACGATAGTCTTGCATTCAAAACTTTAACATTTCTTTTAAGTCTTTTTAAACAAATCTTTACAATTTTCAATCTCACCACTCTTATCTGAAAAATCAAAGAAAATGAAAGAGTATAAAATCAAACCTAATCATGTTATGAAAAACTCTTACACTGTGTCTCCTTAGATTTCAGGTAAGTGGCGGAAGTGTCATTGCAGCCAGAAGCATTTGAGTCCTTAGCTAACAGGCTAGCAAAGAAACTAGGTTTTATGCTGCTAGCAAGCTCTTTTTGAATTTTGAGCTTTTACACTGTTAGAAACTTCCTGTGTGGGGCAACATAGAACCCACACTGACACATTCATTACACGTATTAGCTAAATATGCGTGTAATGAATGTAGCTATATAATTAGCTATATTAGCTAATTATATAGCTATTTATACTTTTTTTTCTTTTATTCGAGGTCACTTGTAGTCCAGCTTAGTGCAAGTTTACCATAAATGTCATGTCAAGTGCTTTATGTTACAACATTACATATTATAAAATTACACAAGTGACACACTCACAGCCATTAGCTACCTCTTAGGTGTATTTTAACATCATTTAGCTAGTGGATATCGGGGTTAAGATACAGCACCATGTTCAGCAGTTGGTAAAGACAGCCATTGGTGAAAAAAAAAACAGGTCTTAAAGAAAGTATATACAGGACCTACATTTGCCTGTTGGTGACAAACAAGATGCAAAATGAATGCTAATGTTTAGTGTACCTACACTGCCCCCTATTGGCTCTAAAGCAAAACATTTATGAGTTCATAGAACCTGCTAGAACTTGAAATTCATTAAAGAAGTGTGTGTGTGTGTGTGTGTGTGGGGGGGGGATATGTGTTTTTTTAATGGTAAAGTGTGTTTCTGAGTTTAAGATCTTATGATGATATAGTCCTGGGAATAACTAAGTCAGCCCTTACTGCTTCCATAGAGCCAGGTGCTGCTAGTCAAATACAGTTGATTACATGTTCATCAGCAAGTGCAGTTCTATAAAACCAGAGGTTTTGGTAGTTTGCTGGTCTGACCTCAAGTTCAGACTGTGCAATAGCCAGATAAAACTACATAAAAACATAAGAGTTACATCTCAGACCGTACAAGCCCCAGTTAGCATTTTAAGTGTTAAAGTTCATGACAGTACAGATAGAAAAAAATAATGAACAGTGGTGGCTTGTTTGACAGTGGCAGGAGAAAGCCTCTTGTCTCTAAGAATAACATGGCTGTACAACTTAGAATTGCAAATTTGAACCTTCTGGAACAATGTCCTTTGGATAAACAAGAACAAGGTGGAGATGTTTGGTCAGCACTACTTTTGAAGAAAACCAAACACAGCACATCAGCACAAGGACCCAATACCAATGGTCGAGCACAATGATGGAGTGGTGATGAAATGAGCTTGTTTTGCAGCCCCAGGACCTGGCAACTTACACTCATGAACTCCTCTGTATACCAAAGTATTCTGGAGCCAAATGTGAGTCCATCTGTCTAACAGCTAAAGCTTGGTTCAAATTGGGTCATGCAACAGGAAAGTTATCCCAGCACAGCAGTAAATCTACAACAGAATGGCTGAAAAAATAACAATAGACCAATTAAAGTGAGGACCTCAATCTTATTGAGCTACTCTTGCAGGAGCTTAAGAGAGCTGTGCATAAATGGATGAACTGAAGCAACGAAGGGGTAATAGGATATACAAACGATGTAAGAGAATGATAAAATCATACAGAAAATGATTACTATTGCTGCTAAAGTTGGTTCTAAAAGCCACTGAATCATGGGGTGTATGTACCATGTGTGTGTGACTGTATATGATAGTCAGACTTTCAGCACTGACAAAGACAAAACAATAGGAATTTTAAATTGATTTTAAAATGATAATTAAATTAATTGCTGATCACATCCACAGAAAGCACTGATACAGTATATATGTGGGTATACTTGTAAAAATCACCTGCATACCTGGATGGATGTGCTAAAAATTGATTTTTACAGTATGTCGCTGATACATGAAATTCCAGCACTCCCCCTCTAAAACAAGTTTGTATTTTTGTGTCGAGGTGTGTGTACTGTTTTGTGTGGGCGTATTGATGTTGTCCCTCTGCCCGTCCCCACACCACCCGCCCCCCTCTTGTGCCTCATTGGGACGCTGGCCGCCAAAGTCTAATCCCCGGGGAGCTCATTAGAATCAGCGGAGAGGAGACGGCCCCAGACAGGGTCAGGACAAACTGCACCGCTGAGCTGCATAGTGATGCCTTCCGCTCTGTCTTTATGTCGGTTTGGTTTGGCTGTATGTCAGTTCATCTGAGTGTATGGCAGATGAGAGATTGGCCCGCTCAAGCACTTGACAACTATGTTGGAACGACCACACACATGTAGACACACAAGGAGCCAGCGTGGAACTGTTGATGTTACCCACACCATCCCTGTCGCTACACGTGGTTCCACATATCTTATTCACATGCCCCCCCCACCCCCTTTTTTTCATTTCACATGTGATCAGGCTCACATGTGAAGAGCTGTCACTCATCTCCCTGTCATGCTCAAGTCCGCAGGGTTCTGTGTGATGTATGGCAATAAGAGAGGGGTATGAGCAAGGTCAGACACACTGCCACCCACTAGACACTCATTAAATGCTTATGAATCTCAAGTGGAATCCTGCAGGCTTGCATGGTGTGTGTGTGCACGTATGCGCTGGTGCTTTTTAATTCATAAAACATTTCTGTGTTATTGTGTTTGAGTGTTGTGTGATCTGTGTGTCAGTGGTTTAACTGCATAGGAAGCATAAAAAAAGATGCATGAAGTGGAGGAAGTATTTTACATTCTTGACTAAGATAAAAGTAAAAATACGATGCTGTAAAAATACGGCTACAAGTGGAGACCCTTTGGGGTAAAAAAAAACCCCAAAATAAAAACCTGCAGTTTCTCTAGTGGCCACTGGAGGCTTGCTCCAAACGTGAGTCACTCCCCATAGACTCCCATTTTATCGTGGCCAGCTTTACAGCACTATAAACCACGCTGACAGCCTGGTATTAAAAAATGATTTTTGACTTCTTTTACCGTCATGAGGCCTGTAGAGGGGCAATATTGTTATATAGCATTTGTATTAAGACATTAAGTCGTGAATTATAAAAACCCATGGCTGCTATAGATGAAAGACAAGTTATGTTGTTCAGCATTTGTCTGTACTAAAAGAATATTTAAAAAGTCAGCTCTTTTGTTTCCTGAATAAATTCATTTTAATGATTTGGCATTAATCTCATAGTGAATTATGGATGCTGTTTGCTATTTAAACTAATTAGCATGTTCTAACTATTAAGGTTGAATAGTAATGTGATTGCTAATCATGTGGCATTTACTTGTTAACTTTTGGATGTGTGACAGTGTGGGGACAAGTGAATAAGGCCCCAGTCACACCAGTATAGAGACTGTGCTGGCAGTTATGGAAAAAAGTTTATTCTACAACTGGTTGCCAAAAATCTTCTTGGAATTGCTTTAGTCAGTAGCTGATTTCTGCAGTCGCCTGTAGTTTGCATTGAACATGCAGATTTGTCTGCAAGAACTTACTAACTAGTCTCTGAGCAGTTGTAAAACTATGAAAGTATATTCACCTTCAAAGTAACAAAGTCATTCAGCATTGCATCCAGCATGTTTCAAAAGGTGCAGCTTTTAGATTGAAGGCAAATTTTCTCCGTTTCTGGTATGTGCTGACTTTTTCTAGTTTTACTACCTCTTGGTGATTAGTTGGTGAGTGTTTGCAGACAAGTTGTCATCTTCCATGCAAACTACAGGCAGCTGTCAATCTTCTAACACCATAACAATTACAAGGGTTTGTTTTTTTAACAGCAGTGTCTTTGTGACCACTTTCACCTAGTGACAGGAAGCAAAAGACCATTTGCCAACTCGTCAGGGAGCACATGTTTTTCCTACCAAATGGGGGTTGTACCAAATCCAATATGATGGACCATTCTTAAGCAATGTGCACGTGACATCACATGACAAACCTCTATAGCTAATACTCTGCATAAGAGATGGCCTCCTGTTAGTTAGTGAAGTCCATAAAAGCTGAATCTTTTGGCTGTTGGCATCATTTTTTTTGATGAGCGACTGATGGATCTTTGTAACACCTCATTAATCACTGAGTAGGTCCACCGTAAAGCCTACCCAACTTTATTCTCCCTTTTGACTCCAGTTGGGGCCGAAAATTACAAAATCACGATCTCATCAGGAAAATGGAGCCGAGAGACGTTTTCACAGCGACTTGTATAAAATCTTGCTTCTTCTGAACTCGCACCCTGCAGGTCGTTAGAAATAATGTTTAAGGTCATTCCACACTGACTTGTCAGAAGTTGTAGTTTGGTTTGAATATGTTATTTGATAGTCTTTAAAATGTTATGTAAGTAAAAGCACAAAAATGTTTAGTGAAATGTCTAAGATTTCAAGATGGCGGCGCACGTAGTTGCAGCAGCTCAGTGTTCTACCAATCGATGCTATGTTTGGATAATTTTGTACGCCTTATGTTTGTTTTTGTGTTCTACCAGCCAAGCGAATAACATCTATAGCCGACATGATCTCCTCAAAATTGGAGTAAGCTACCGCGAGAGCGTGACTAGCAAATTTGTCCGCTTACACAAGATACCGGTGGAAATAGCGAGGAGTCCGGGCTCCCCATGGATTGTTATCCCTTCGGGGTGGAGGCGCAGGCGGCGTCGAGAGAGAAGGAGGCTGCAGGGCCGGCGCGCTAGCCAGGCTACGGAGGCAGCCACTCAAACCACCGCTCCCCAGCCTATTCATCACAAATGCCAGATCCCTCGTGAACAAGTTGGACGAATTGAGATTGCAAATAGCAGCGAATAACTTCATCAAAGACTCATGCATCCTTCTTATCACTGAATCCTGGCTACATCAATCCATTCCAGACTCTGCTATTGAGCTAGCAGGCTATACCACACAGCGACATGACCGAACAGTGGACTCCGGTAAGCGCAAAGGAGGGGGGCTCTGTATGTATGTGAACAACAGCTGGTGTACCAACACAGTGATAATAGACCGTCACTGTTCACCGGACATTGAATATCTGACTGTTAAATGCAGGCCCATCTACCTACCTAGGGAGTTCACCGTTGTCATAATAACAGCTGTTTACATACCACCAGATGCTAATGCTAACTCTGCGATCGCACTCCTGCATACAAACATCAATAATAAACAGAGCACTTATCCTGACGCTGTACATATCGTAGCAGGGGACTTCAATCACGCAGACTTAAAAAGAGCAATCCCCAAATTCCACCAGCACGTCAAGTGTGCCACTAGGGGTGACAAGATTCTGGACAAAGTTTATTCCAACATCAAAATGGGCTACAGGGCCAGACCTTTGCCACATCTGGGTCAGTCTGACCACTTGTCACTGTTTCTAATCCCTGCATATGCCCCCCTCAAGAAAACTGCTCTTACCATCACAAAGAATATTACCATATGGCCAGAGGGTGCCTCTCAGCAGCTGCAGGACTGTTTTGACAGGACTAACTGGGATATCTTTGAACATCAGGACTTGGAAATGTTCACAGACGGTGTCCTCTGCTATATAAAACACTGCATAGACACTGTTACAGCAGTCAAACGGATCCGGGCTTATCCCAACCAAAAGCCCTGGATGACCCGGGAGGTCAGGCAGCTGCTGAAGGAGAGGAACATTGCGTTCAGGTCTGGCAACAGGGATTACTACACCACAGCCCGATCCAACCTGAAGAAAGGCATCAGAGAGGCAAAGGGGGACTATAGGAGGAGGATCGAGGACCATTTGAAGAGTAATACCAGCCGGCAGGTGTGGCAAGGCATCCAGCACCTAACCAACTATAAGATCAATCTCGGAGCTGCGGACGGTGACCTGGAGCTGGCAGAGGAGCTGAATATCTTCTTTGCCTGCTTTGAGACCAGGGTACCGGAGGTATTGGAGCCACAGCAGCAACACGCCACCCATAGCAGCACCACCCTCACCCTGGAAGAGCACGAGGTGAGGCGCATGCTGCAGGCTGTTAACCCGAGGAAGGCGGCGGGTCCTGATGGTGTGCCAGGTCGAATATTGAGGGATTGTGCAGGACAGCTGGCTGGGATCTTCACCAGGATTTTCAACAAATCCCTCGCACAGGCGACTGTCCCACTCTGCCTGAAGTCCTCCACCATAGTCCCCTTGCCTAAGAAGCCCCACATCACCGGCCTGAATGACTACAGACCGGTGGCACTCACCCCAGTGGTAATGAAATGCTTTGAGAAGCTGGTCCGCAGACACATCACAGCAGCCCTGCCCCGCAGCCTGGATCCACACCAGTTTGCCTACAGAGCAAACCGATCCACGGAAGACGCTGTAGCCACAGCACTCCATGCTGCATTAACTCACCTGGAAGAGCATGGTAGCTATGTGCGGATGCTCTTCGTGGATTACTGCTCAGCTTTTAACACCATCCTTCCACACAAACTGGTGGCCAAGCTACAAGACCTGGGGCTTCCATACAGCACCTGCATGTGGATCAACAGCTTCCTCTCGGGCCGTAGACAGAGAGTCAGAGTTGGCCATCACACATCCTCAGCCCTGAGTCTCAGCACTGGCTCACCCCAGGGCTGTGTGCTCAGTCCACTGCTCTACTCTCTCTACACACATGACTGCACTCCTCGCCACCACAGCAACATCTTTGTGAAATTTGCAGATGACACCACAGTGGTGGGGCTCATTTCCAAGGGAGACGAGTCTACGTACAGAGACGAGGTGGAGCAGCTGACGTCATGGTGTAAGGCCAATAACCTCCTCCTCAACACTTCAAAAACCAAAGAACTCATAATAGACTTCAGAAGGAAAAAGGCAGAGATCCAACCACTATTCATAAATGGGGACTGTGTAGAAAGGGTGGCAAGCTTCCGCTTCCTGGGAGTCAATATAGAGGAGAACCTTTCCTGGAGTGTGAACACCTCCGAGCTGCTGAAAAAGGCCCAACAGAGACTGTACTTCCTGAGAATTCTCAGGAGGAATAACATCACACAGAGACTGCTGGTGTCCTTCTACAGAGCCACCATTGAGAGTGTTCTAACTTACTGCATATACATCTGGTACACTAGCTGCACAGGGGCTCAGAGGAAAGCACTCCAAGGGATCATTAACACCGCCCAAAAGATCACTGGCTGCCCTCTCCCCACACTGGAAGTTCTACACAACGCCCACTGTTTTAAAAAGGCCCAAAACATCATAAAAGACACCTCACATCCTGGCCACTCCCTGTTCGAACTGTTGCCCTCAGGCAGACGGTACAGGGCAATCAGAGCAAGGACTAATAGACTCAAACACAGCTGTTATCCAACTGCAATAACACATCTGAATACTACAAAAAAATGTCCATCACGCCACTCTTGTGTTAATCTATGCACGGTCTGAAGCATGTGTGTGGGAATGTATGTGAATGTTTTACTGTTATATCTTATTAGTATTTTAAGTATTCTATCTATTTTATTTATTGAATTTTATTGTTTTATTTATATTTTGATATTGCTAGGGATGATGCAATGATCGGGGACCATTCTTAATTTCGTTGTTCTCATGACAATGACAATAAAGTTTCTGATTCTGATTCTGATTCTTATAGCATCAAAAGCCTAAAATGTTGCTGTTTTGGTTGGTCAAAGTATTGCTATAGTTAGCCAGTGAAATTAGAGTCATGTTTTGTAAGCCCAACAAAGCTTTGAGTACTCCAAATGTGAAATATTCATTTATAACTGTACCGTTAAAAAAACTATGCTTTCTTCTAATTGTAATAAAGTAGAATTATACAATAGTAGTACTCATATTGAGCAAAAGTGCCTCAAATATGTGTTTTTGTACAGCGACTGAATAAAGTGCTGAATCATACAGGAGCTAATCTTTTTACTGCCACTCCTTAAAAAAAGGCCACAACAAAGCATCTGTTTGCAGGCCCTGATAATGGCTAAAAGATTTTAAACATTCACAAGAGGGTGCTTATGCACTCATGGAGATTATTGTAGAATGGTACTAGAGCCAAGGTGAGATCTCGAAATGAAAACACTGCAGCGAACGCCTTATCAGTCCTGTAAACACTTTCACTGCCCGTCTACACCTTTCTTTGCTTTGCAATTGCCCTTCTTGCATTTGTTTGATGGTTAGAATATACTTTCATACACAGACTCCTGTATAATATGCATTACTCAAATGGGTTTTTGGGCTCCTGTGCTGGAAGTGTGCATGACTGGGCTGTGAAGGCTGTCAAGAATGGTTCCTGTTTTGTAGCTTAGATATGGACTTGGTGTTGTCCAATCAACGAGTTTCTTGAAACATTTCTCAGAGATTTTGGTCCATATTGGCATGCCTCCAGGGGCCAAAAGGTGCTTCGGTATCCTAAGCTCTGGTGTCTAATTTGGAGAAAAGAATTACTTAGAAATTAGTCACAGAATAACTTGTTTTGTGGGCTTGATCTGTATATTCACTGCTCTTTGTGGATTAAACCAACAGAATCAACAAGATACTAGCAGATGTTTCTGTCATGGTTTGGCAAGAAACAACCCCCAAAAGCAGACTCAGACAATAGTTGGCAGATTTGTTAAATTTATTAAAGAATGGCGCAGTTAGCAACTTCCCAGAAGAAGATGTTAGTTTACATAGTGAAGTTTGTCAAGCAGAGGTCTTACATTGGCTCAGCAGAACAGAACAGGAAGGTGAGTGGATGAGTCTTTCCTTGAACAGGTTACACCAAAGGGCAAAACAGAATAACCTTCAAAAAGAGTGGGTGAATGTATTTGCATACTATGAGTAGACAGTGGTCAGACATGTTGTTAAAACCAAATTATGACCCTCCCACCTGAACGTTGTGGCAGAAATTGAGACTCAACAGACCAGGCCAACTTTTCCAATCTACTGTTGTCCAAAGTTTGTTGAGTCTGTGTGAATTGTAGCCTCAATTTAACTGACAGGAGTGACAGCTGGTGTGGTCTTCTGCTACTGTAGCAGGGTATCTGCTTCAAGAGATGTTCTTTTACACATCTTATCTGTAACGAGTGGTTAATTGAGTTACTTTTCCCCCCCATCAGCAGTCAGGTCATTCTCCCCTGACCTCCTCTGGGGTCATCAAGGCATTTTCACCCAGTGAACTTCCGCTCACTGGATATTTTTATCGTTTTCGGTCCATTTTTTGTAAACCATAGAGGTGATTGTATCAGAAAGTACCTGCAGATCAGCAGTTTCACATACTCAGATCAGCCCATGTGGAAGCAACAACCATGCTACATTCAAAGTCACTTAAATCTTCTTCTAAATCTTCAGCAGGTCGTCTTGACCATGTCTACATGCCTGAGCGCTATCAATATGCTGAACTGGATGGTGAAGAGTGAGGAAGGCCAGCAATACTGTTATTACTCCAAAAGCCTGTAGACACATAAAGAGTTTATCGTGTGGGTGAGCAGAGAGCAGCCCTGTTGATATCCCGAGGCTATCACAGCACTGTCCAATGAGGTCTGATTGACTCCATACATCAAAGGGATTGTGTGCGTGTCAGTACATTTCTATATGTGCGTGTGTGCGCTCCAGAGAAAGAGCGAGACACACACAGGAAGATGCTTTTTCGAATCACACACGGAAGCTCGCGACTTGGTATAATTGTGAAAGATGCCAGCTTGAGAGAGTCGGGTGGGGGAAGCAGTGTGGTCACAGAGAGCAGGAAGACAGTGGGGGTGTTGGCTGCTTCTCTACCCACCGGTGGGGGGGCAGCCATTATGAATGGACGAAACAGCGGGACGGGAGGCTTGATTGGAAGCAACCGGAACCTGTTTGTTGTTTAAAAAGTCTCCCTCTCTCACTTTCTCCCTGCTCCTCCTCCCTTCCCTCGTTCCATCTCTGTGTAATTAGGGTGCTGGCTGGAAGAATGATCAGCTGTCATCCCCAATGGTGGCCTTCCACCGCCTGAATGTCAACACTGTCTGAGACCTCCTGTCTGAGTGAGCTGCACACTCAATTAGAGCCACTCAGTCACCGCAGGAGCCGATAGGACAAACACACTGACGCGTTTACAAAAGAAACAAATGCGCACACATATCTATGAGACAACGTTTATGCTCCAGCGGTACCATATAACCGAGAACCATCACAAAGACACGCACATGCTCATTTTGATTCATCACAGCGGCAGCACCCCCGCCCGTTTCCCTCGGTGGTTACATTAATTAAATCACAGCTCTTCAGGATATAAAAGTAAGTATTGCTTACTGTGACTTTCTTGCATTTGTGGGAATCCCTCTGCAGGCTATTAGGCTTACTCCTGGATGAAAGTAGAGGCAGGTAGGCGGCGGTTAGATGCCCCCTCTGCTCCATTTGGCCACATCAAAGTGTTCAGAGTTAAGGGGAGAGACAGCGAAGAGGCCTTTTTTTAAAAAAAAAGAAAGAAAATAAATGTTCATGAGTTTTTGTATTGGGAATATCTGTGGTGTTTTCTGCATTTCTTAATAAGTGATTCATCAGCATGATGTCATTCAAAATGTATGTCCAGGCTTCAGCTTGCTAAAGAGGACTAAAGGCTCTACAGAAGGCAAAACTATTGCTTTTTGGACTCTTACAAAGGTTCAAAGACACCAGTTTTCCCGATTATAGGCTGTATAATGCACACTTAATGTGAAGATAAATTAACCGTTGGCTCTATTTTTCATGGGACCGCACATTAAAACAAAACCTAAAGCCGTGCCAGCCTCATCTTTAAACAGCATTTGCCATCAACTAAAGAGAAAGAATGCTTTCTGCCTGTATTTGCTGAATTTCTTACACTGTTCAGCATCATTTTCTTTGACAAATTACTGAGCAGCCACAGACCATCTGGACGTCTCCAAGCCTCTTTACATGCTAGGGATTTAGCTGATGCTCTTATCCACAGCGACATGTGATTGAGTCGGCAGGTAATAAAAGAAAAGAACAAAGATAGTCAGAGTTGGATAGGATGCAAAGGATAAAAATGTATATTTTGCTTCATAAACTGTGCTCGGTAAAGATAATGTAGTATTGGGTAGAAAACAGTAAAGAGATGTTTTTTTGTTGGCGTACATGGCCAGACTGCACACATTTGCAAAATATGTGTGTCTGTGTGTGGGTGTGTGATTATTTTGCCAGTGTGTGTAGTTTTGTGAGGGAGAAAGAGACGAGATTGAGTTTAGAGGGATGAAGGGACTTTGTGGGCCCTGTGGAAATTAGAGCTCTCCATCTCTGTCCTCAGGCCACTGTGTGTGTGTGTGTGTGTGTGTGTGTGTAGGTGTGTGTGTGTGTGTGTGTGTGTGTGTGTGTGTGTGTGTGTGCGCGCGTGTGTGTGTTGTTATGGGTCACCGCAGGAAAGAGGAAGTTAAAGTCAGAAACCTCTCACTGTGAAAATCTTCAGTAAGCGGTAAAAGGGGAGAAAAAAGGTGTGTGGAGGAGTACATGTGCAGTTTTACCTGTAATCTTGTCTGTATTGTTTGTGCGAGGAAGCTGCAGGAAAAAGAAGTTAACCAATGTTCTGTTATATGGAAGTCCAGATGTGCCAAAGTTAAAATTACTAAAAAAAAAAAATCACTCTGTGTGTTCATTATTTTCAGGAGCAGTCTGGAAAAGTGATCACTAATTTGCCTTTAAGTCGGCTGCCAACTTGGGAATGGCTTCCTTTGGTTGGTAGATTTGATGCTATAGTGAAATTGTTTAAAGAGGACCCCCAAAAAACATAAACATGAATTAATAAAATAATGTAATGCTAGAAATGCTCTCTTTTCTACATTTATAAAAATTTTATTCAGATGCAGTGCGACTTATATTTCAACTAAAAAAGGCAGTTTTCAGCTTGAGGGTCCTGCGCAGTGTCTTAGCTGTTCCTACGACTGCTCTCTTCTGGACAGAGATCTCCGATGTTTCTCCTGAGATCCGCTGGAGCCACTCGCCCAGTTTGGAGGTCACTCCACCCACCGCTCCGATTACCCCAGGGGCCACTGTGACCTTCACCCTCGACATCTTCCTAAGCTCCTCTCTCAGCCCTTGGTACTTCTCCAGCTTCTCATGTTCCTTCTTCCTCACTTTGTAAAGCTGTGTCTTCCTCTGCTTATCCACCACTACTATGTCCGGTTGGTGAGCCATCGCTAGTTTATCTTAGCTCGGTCATTCTCAGCCATCCTTGGACGTCTATACTCAGTGCTGATTGCGCCAAAAATATTGGGCCTCATTCACTATGAAATGTTCTTGTCATGTGCATAAACTAAGCACGCACACAAAATTACAGTCAGATTCATGAAATTAACACACTGACTGGTTTTGTTCATACCACCATGGTGAATCAAAATGGAGGCTTTTTGTCATCTACATCTGCATGCTATCTGCATACTTCTGTGGCTTCTTTACTCTATAGCCTTTAAAGAAACATGTTTGCCTTGAGGTAAATGGCAGAAAGATATAACGATGCTTTAAGAGAGAATCCTGCGACTCTAAGGCAAAAAAGCAGCACAAAGAAATGGAAGCAGGAAAAGCGCACCTTTCCCGAGGGTTTCCACAGGATGACAATGCTTTAAAAAATCCTTGAGCTGAAGTAATGGAGGTGCTGAATATCGATCCTTGCAAGACTCTCCCTGAGCCATGAGTTAAAAAAAAGAAAAGGTTTGACATCAAAGGTAATATGAAAAAAGATGAACAGACCATAAGAAAAAGAAGAAAAAAGGTGGAGGACAAGGAGTACCTGACCTACCAGCCAGAGATGAGAAACTCAAGGCAGCTATTGATTGTACATGAAATTAGTCTGTAAGAGGTGACGTCCAGCAAAACACATGATGAGATAACATGTTTCATATGTAAGTTAAAAATCAGAGCATTTTAAGTTAATTGTGTTCTGGCAAATAACAATAAACAGAAACAGACAAACACCCACAGCAATATTTGGTTAAATGTTCCTCAGCAATTTACACCTAGACCAGATGCTTTGGTAGCCATCAACAAGCTTGTGGTATTTATTCCATCCACTTTGTGTAATGTACCACTACCACTAGCAGCAGAAAAGCCCCAGAGCATGATGCTACCACCACCATGCTTAACAGCTGCTACAGTGTTCTTGGGTTTGAAAGCCTCACCTTTACTCCACCAAACATACCTCTTGTCCCTGTGGCCAAACAACTCAATTTTTGTCTCATCTGACCATAAAACCTCATTTTATCATGTCTGTGTGAGCAGCTGCAAATTTCAGTCGAGCTTGAAGTCATCGATTTTGGACAAGGGCATCCTTTCTTGGTCACCACCCTCTCAGTCCATGATGATGTAAAACTCTGAGCCTCAGGTTTTGCGCCTCAGCAGATTCTGAGTTGTTCCTGAATATCCAAACCACTTTCCTCTAATCTAAGAGTGACAGTTCAGGTCTTCCTCAAGTCTTCTGCAAAGCGTTCACGCATTGGAATAACTTGTAGTACAGTTCTTTAAACTGTTTGATCTTGCAATCTGCAGTTGTTTAGAAATAGCTCCATAAGAACTCCCAAATTATCAAGAGTGGATCAACAGCTGACTGAGTGCACAATATGCATTTCCATTTGTTTTGCAATTTTCAAACAGCTGAAGAATGACCTCTTTTTAGTTTACAGAGACATGAGGGATACTTCCCAAAGTCTGACCTGCATGGGCTCATCCACCCAGTGGTTACCACCAGGTCTCCAGAAGCACTACTGTGTGAACCAAAACTGAACTTGCACTGCTATAAATTATCAGTGATAATTTGGTAGTTATATAATAATAATAACTACCAACTTGCATTAATTTGTTTGTAACTTCTAGCCAAAGTATATCGATAGAATTGGGCTGAGTGGGCATAGTGCCTTCAGCGAGAGGACATGGATCCCTGAGGTCTATCCATAAGGGCGAATTTGTGCTCGCTGTTCAGCTGTACAATTGTGTCGATTTTTAATATATAAGTACCAAAGATCCGAGTCTGTCAGATTATACAGAGGGCTGCCGACAGGCCTCAGAAGCTCGAGCACCACTTACTAAAAGATTTATGTCAGTGTATGTATATATTTGAGCTTCTGTGTAGACATCTGAGCATGTGTGGATTAGAGAAAAACCTAAATGAATTTAAGCTTGTACACTCAGTTTTTATATTTATAGTCATCAAAGATGTTTTCTGTACAATCGTTCAACCCGAGATAAAAGAACAGTTCAAAGAAACCATTAAAAGCCCCAAATTACCACGGCATTCAGGCTGATTAATGGATGGAAACTTCTCACCACAACTGTAGAAAACACAAACATGGCAGCTGGAAATCTGGGGGGGGTTGCCCCCCCCTCACCACCACCACACACACAACATCGACTGAAAGGTGCCTCATAACCTGAAGTGATGACTCTAGCTGCTTGAGCCGTAGTTTTCACCGTAAAACAGGTCTTCGCACTAATCAGCACGTATAAATTTGTGTAGAAGGAATAGCAAGCACACATTCTGTTTACTGCACTTTTAGTTTACCTCACAAGTTTTTCTTCCTAAAATATTTTATAAAATCAAGCCTCTCACAGTATTGCTATGATTTCAGTCAACAGCAGCTCCAGCTACCCTTTCAGAGGTGATTTTGTGCAGCTCTCTGCCCCCGACAGTGTGCCTCAGGCTGTTGTGCCCAACCTTTACCTCCATTTGGCCTCTCCTCTCTAACTCTCCTTCTCTTGTTTTCTGCTCTCTCCTCTGCTGCCGTCTCTGCTCTGATTACTATGTTGTGTGGAAAAGTTGCCTCACAGGAAGTTGCTGTCTCACGTTCCTCCTCCTGCGTTCCACACGATAATCCTCAGCTGCAGACTGGACTGAGCGTCTTCAGTGGGAGGCAGCAGATAGGTCTCTTTGGTTCTGTTTTTCCCCCAGACTTTTGCATAAGCCTCAGGCATGGAGCTAGCATGTCCCCCCGGTTTCCAATCTGGTTGGTGAAAAACAAAAGGGATGATCTAACAACAACAGCAGCCTGGAGTTTTAAAGAAATATTCAATTATAAACAGGAAACTTTTATTTGAGTTTGAAAATGACAGATCCCAGGATTTAAAACCTCAGGTTGCAGCTGAGTCAGTAATAAACATTTCACCTAGCTTTAGGTGGGGGGGTTGAAGGGTAGATAACTTTTCCTCAAATTAGCAAAAAAGGTGTAATACCAAAGCTATTTTCTAAACGATTAGACTAAATAACCACTTACTGGAACTGCGTGGCTTTGGAGGGATTGCTGAGGAATACTAATGATGCTTACCATAGCTTCATATTTAAAGCTGCAAAACGTCCTTTGAAATCTCTGATAGCTATGAAACGACATGCATGCATTTGAAAGATTAACCGCAGGATCACGCTCACATTTATCCTGAGTTCATTCGTTGAAATCATACACAGTCTATATATTTGATGCCGTCACGATTGGTTTGGCCGGCCTGAGGTTAAACGGAGGGGAAAGAGTCAATCTTTTACAGCTTTGTGAAGACTTAACGATCACGTAGGTTAATTATGCTGGCAAAACTCGTGGCTTTGCCCCTGATTCTGTGCTTGCTTCAGCCCTGGATCGCGCTGGATATAACTCATGAAAATTGCCAGCTAACATTAACCATGTGCAGCCGTGGCGCGGCAGGAGAGATATGGCCCCATGATGGGAGATAACTGTGATTTATGCTTCATATCTTTAACCGCGTAACCCACACGTTCTGAATTTAATTGCACATTACATTAATTGCACAACACCACAAGCGGTTTTCCCTGTGTTATTACAATGTAAATATGCCATCTGAAGTTAAAAAGGTGCAATATGTTAGAGTAATGATGTCAGATTAGCACTAACATGACGAAGAGGAGCGCTGTAACGACACAGATTAACAGAGAAACAGATTTATGATTCAATTCTAGCAGCTTTTTCAGTGGCAGTTTGAATCCTACGGAATCCAGATGTTTCGGAGAGAGGATAATATCATAACATCAGCAGAGCAAATAATACCCAACCGTCTCACACTCCCATGTAGCTTCACAACTGTAACCAAGCAACAGCTGGTATGGCAAGCTATGAACGTCTCCACATGTTGAAGTGATGTGCATACGGCTGTGTAAATAAAGAGTTCGGATGGTGGTGTCTGTGTGGATGTCCCTTTTCTTTCCTTCTCCAAAATCGAACTCATAAGCACAAGTGTGAGAAATGAATTAAACGCTGTGTTTATCTGTAAACATGTCCGGACAACTAATAGTAGTAACTCTAAAGAGAAAACATCCATCTGGGTGAAAATGCCTTGTTGATGTCAGAGGTCAGAGGTGAACAGTCAGATGGCTCTGAGCTAACAGGAAGGTAACAGTATAACCAAGGCATGCAGAAGAGCATCTCTAAATGAACAAGACATTGAACCTCGATGGACTAAAGCAGCAGAAGACCACACTGGGTGTCATTCCTGTCAGCTAAGAACAGGAAACACCAATTTTGGCTGCACCAAAATTGGAAAAATGTTGCCAAGTCTCAATTTCTGCTGCAACATTCAAATGGTAGGTTCAGAATTGGGTGTAAACAACATGAAAGCATGGATCCATCCTGCCTGGTTGTGGTGTTAATGGTTTGGGGGATATTTCCTTGTATTGTTGTTGAACATGTCCATCCCATGTCACAAAGTGTAGATCATCTGAAACTGGTTTGCTGAACATGACAAATCTGCAGCAACAGTGTACTGCTAATCGCCTTGTTGAATGTATGCATCTCTGAAAACAACAAGTTAAGCCTGATACTAGCAAAATGTACCCAATAAAGTGGCGTGTGAGTATGTTTCTCTGTTCGTTTCTTTTTTTAAAACACAATTCCACTTCAGTATGCCTTTTGGCTGATGCAAAAAAGACATGCTCTGTGGTACACTTTGAACAGTATTGACATATATCCACTTTTCCAGCACATCAGCAGCACATAGACTAAGTAAGGTCTTGGTAATGTGTCAGCATTAAATCAAAAACGCGTTATCTGCATCCTAATAAGTACACTAAAATGGAAAAACAGCCATTTTAATCTTTAGAGAAAGTAGCTCATTGACATAAAGCTGTCTTCCTGAATTTATATGGGCAATAAGTGCATATAAGTACAGCAATGAATTTGTATAAGTAGAGCAATTGTTCTTTATTTCAAGAGAGCCTTCCTAATTCATGGAATAATTCTTTTTACACTTGGGGTCCACATCCTGCTGAGAGTACTTCTGACCACAATAAATGAAACTCTGGTGGAAAACAAACAAAAAAACAAGCACTAGTCAAACCCCAGGCTGCTATATTAAAGGGTCATCAATCTTGTGGCTCCATTTCAAAAAGCTGTCTCTCCTTGGTGCGAGGAGATGTGGGCAAAACACCCCGTCAAGGTGACACGCTGCAATTAAACAGTGGCAGTCTGTTGGCGATGAGCTGTCATCGTCGAGCTATGTCACAGGTGTACAGGGCAGCTGTAAGTATAATTGCTACAGGCCTCCGGGATGGAGCTGAACCCTCGTCTCCTGGCGGCGATAGCAGGCTTCAATGGAAGAATGGCTTTAAAGGAGACTTGTAATACACTGACAAATGGTTATACAGCAGTTGCCAAATTAACAGTGACCTCTCCCCCCTTTGCTGTCTGGTGTGGGTGATAATGTGCAAAGTCTTGTCGGCAAGTGTGCTTAATGTTCAAGATAATCTGTCTATTATGTGAGTTCGGTGCTAGGAAGGGAATGAGTATCAATTAAATTTCCTTTTTATGCAGCGAATGGGAAACGTCATTTTTCTGGACAGTCATTGAAGAAGCCAGACCTAATATAGATTTTAAATAAGCAGCTTTATAAGAATATATAACAGGAGATAGTTCAAATACTGTTCATCCGCAGTAGAAGCCCACCTCTCTAAATTACTGTGGTGGAACTCGATGTGCTTACTAATCGAGTCTCGGTGCTCTGAGGAAACTAACAGAGAGAGAGGGGAGAGGGGCAGAAGGAGGACGAGAAAGGAGGGGGAGGATTTTAGTTCATAAACACTGTTTACTTAAAGCACCCCATTGCCTTATTAGTATTAATAGCAGTGACTTCAGAAAGCTCATATTCTGCCATTGGACAGTTTTGTATTATTTATGATTGAAATGAAAGCCTCGGAGTGGAATGAAGGAGCGCTTGCATAGCAAAGATGTTGCCTATGCCAGTTTACATAACCAACACTTGGGTAAACAGTGTATTAAGCGCAGCGCGGGGCGAGAGTAAAACGACAGCAAAATGTTGTATCCACACATTATCTGATTTGAGGCGAGGTTTTGGAGGAAGCTAGGCGAGCACACTGCGGACCTTTTTGATGCAGCTGGTCTTCATCTGCAAGTCCTTTTGAGCATGAAAGCGTGTAGAGGTGCAGCATCTCGTCTCCAGTGCAAGTTTCTGAAATGTTCAGATATAACTGTAACTTGAGAGCTTCCTTGCCTTAATTAAAGACACCATCTGCTAAATTTTATTATTGAAGCTGTTAGCATGTGGATTAGAGCATCTGAAAGCAGCTTTCGTTTTCCATTCTATTTATAGGCAGCAGGGTGGCGTGTCGAGCAAGGAAACCTATGATCTGGGCTGAGGACTTGAGCTTCCCCACTGAGGGGTATTTGAAAAAGATACAGAATTCCTAATAAGGTTAGCAATCCCTGATTTGGCTGATTTTGAAGATACACAACTCATAACAAGAATAAAAACTTTAAAGTGGTGCTTTCCCAAGTAAATATCAAGTAAAGAAAGCCCCCCCAACACTTACTAAACACACGTGCACAAACGACCACACCATATATCGAATCAATCTTTATTTATATTAAATTAAAAATATACTTTTGACAGATTCATGTAACAAACATGAGGAACGGTATTTCTATGATATAAAGCTTTGGGTATGGTTTCAAAGTACTCAAAGAGAAAGTCAGCAATGACGGTGTTGGGTAAAGGGACAAGGGGAAAGTATTGAAAACCAACAGTACGCAAAGAGGAGCAAGCGATGACGCCTTCTCTCCACTATGTCTCCTTTTGAAAGCATGCAAAACAAATTAAATGAAATCAGGGCCTATTGTGAAGGCTGTGCAGAAAAGAGGAGTAAGAGGGTGGACTTGGCTCAGTAATATTTCGAGTTGAAAGTAAGCAGAGAAGGTAACACTGACTCTCAAACACAGTTTATATAGGTTAGTTGGGACCACAGGTTTCAGTTTTATGACATTTAGAAAGATGGCATTGAGTTCTCTTGGTTGACTGACATGGTAGGCATTGGAAAAGTAAATCAGATGTGTCTCAGTTTGCGTACTACCACCCCTACCGTTATTTTGTGAATAGTGTTGATCATTCACCTGACTGTTTGTTAACTGTAAATCTCTGACACATGCACTATTCTGAATGTTGCTCAGGACCTATTCACCCAGGCTTAGAGACCAGCTGGGAATAATCTGATTATGACCGGTTGCTAGGGAAAAATGTTCATCGCCCAACTGGTTGATGAGTGGTTGCTGGTTGTTGCGAGCAATGACTGTGAAATTAATTGCTAAAACCTTCACTCACTTAGGCCTAGAGTGAGTGGGGTTACCCTAACAGCTAGTGAACACCATGGCAAAAGAGTGTATATTCCACAAACAGTATGCAAATGGCTGCTGGAGGTTGTTGGCGGTTGCTAGTATGACATTGGTTGCCAACAGGTATACAGAGTTGTACCAAAAATCTACTTATGATTGTTTTAGCCACTGTTAGACTGGCACAGTCTCCAGTTTGCATGGAAGCGTCCAACTTGCCTGCAAATGCTCGCAAACTACTCATTAAGCTGTAGTGAAACTGTCAAAAGTGTGGCACAATTGGCAAATATTCACCTTAATTGTAAAAGTTGCACCTTTTGAAATGTCTTAGTTCCAATGATAAGGCACTGCTTTTATTTTGAAGGTGAATGTTCTCCGTTTCGAGTTACAGAGAGCATAGTTGAAAAGTGGCTGCTTTTCATGCAAACTACAGGCAAAAGCAACAATATGCAAGCAAACAAAACGATCCCAAGGAGGCTGTCTGATGCAGCACCCCATTTGTGACAGACAGCAATCTCCAGCAACCACTTGTTAACTGGTGGGGGACCATACATCTTTCCTTAGTGATCAGATATTGCAAGGAGAATGATGAACCCGTCGCACAGCCTGTCTGACTTTGGCCTTAAGTAGTGGAAACTAAGGCATTAACAGCTGATCTTCAAATTAGAGCCAGATATTGAGCTAATACTAGCTAGTTAGTTGTTTTTGTGTTGTTGGCATGTTGTCTGCACTGTGGTATTGTCTGGTAGTTTTCTGTGACTTCATAGAGATTTTAGTGTAAGATATCTGACCAGAGGCTCAACAACTTGATAAATTCACTAAATGCGCCATCTAGTGTGAGACTTGCAGTCTGCGCTATCTAGCTAGCTACCGCCAGCAGATGCTTAGCAACCCGGGATTGATATTTCACGCATTATGGCATCGACTGATATTTATGCATGTTAAACTTACATCTGCAATGACAGAAAAGTGTTATACATGGTAAGAAGCTCATTTTGTCATATGTTTATAAAATGTTGCAGCTAGCGCAACAATCCTTGTTATTGCTAGCTATCTGGAAAGCTAAAAGCAAGAGATTTTTCAATCTGGGACTGATGTTGCTGTGTTTACATTACTTCAGAAGAATTTAGTATTACATTTAGTAAGTAACTTGACAAATGTAAACATGAACAAAATGTGCCAGCTAACATAACAGCCATGGTAAAATGCTCCAATAGTCCAGCCTCTTGTCGTGCCTGATTTCAGACAACACTACACTATCAAGCTAATATGCTACTATTATGGAAGTATTCAAAGTGAGACACCACCCATTGTTATTTGTGTAGTGTTTAACAGTGTTCACTTAAACTGAAACGTTACACGTGAACAGCCACAAAGGTCTGAAGCAGGGCCACTGAACAGAGTTTCACATGAGAAGGGAACAACAAGCACTTTTAAAATGAAATACCCATTAGTAAAAAGGGTACACTTACATAAAGCAAATATGTACGGCTCTTTTTGTACAAGTCGATATAAGCAGGAGAAAAAAGCAGTAGGAGAGAAGACCAATATAAATTCAAAGCATCGCCTCCTTATTTACAAATTCACCAAGTCGGCCATTTCGGTGCTTTATAAAAATATTATTCACATTTGTTGTTGAAGTGTGTTAGATAAATCTGGGAGGAAATCCCAAAGATTCTGTACAGTTATACTGATACAATGATTTGAATACAGAAAATGAATGACTTTCTTTTATGAGGGACAATGGTATAGTGGTTTATACATTCGCCTAACAAGCGAAAGATTCCTGGTTTGATTTCCGGTAGGAGACGCAAATCCCTTCGGGGCTGTATCAGGAAGGGCATCCGGCGTAAAAATCTAGCAAACCGAATATGTGGAGCTACCCGCTATGGCAACCCCTTGTGAATAAGGGAGTAGCTAAGAGTAGCTTTTTCTTCTTTTGTGCAATTAAAATGTCAAGAAACCGAAAAACGTGGCTAGAATAACAAACATGTTGAAGAATGTACAGTAGCCAACACAATAGTGGGAAAAAGAAGTTACATCGTTGATACTAAAAATAAAACTCAATATTAAAAAGACACTGTAGGGAGGGGGTGGGGGTGTACTACACTCACACACAAAAATTCCCATGAAACATCGCAGAAATAAGGATTCCCAGTTTGTGCTACTAAACTCGATAAAAAATATCTGATTAATTTTTCCCACACTGGACAGAAATTTGAGTATAATGTTGTCATAAATGAGATACGAAGGTGGAGGGCAGTAAAACACTCACTTTGGGAACCATGCAATGTAATATTTACTATACAATAGACTTTGTTGAAGCCTGTATGGTGTTTGAGGATAAAATATTGAAGGATTCGGTTCAGGACATGGCTACATGCCTTTGCACCTTGGCTTTGAGGAGGCAGTAAAAAACAAAAAACAAAAACCTAAACCCAGAAAATAATATAAAAAGGATCAGCCTAACCAGCAGTGTTTCCCCCTGGCATGCTTTTGAACTGCCACGAACACAAGCCTGTTAAGGACTGAGACAAATAGCAGCAGGTAACACCAAGGCAAAATTAGTTTGAAACAAGACACAAGATATTAGTCTTCAGAGAGGAAAAAAATGCTTCCACATAGACGCAACACATTTTGGTACTCTAAAAGGATAACCA
This sequence comes from Maylandia zebra, assembly GCF_041146795.1. Classification (NCBI taxonomy): domain Eukaryota; kingdom Metazoa; phylum Chordata; class Actinopteri; order Cichliformes; family Cichlidae; genus Maylandia; species Maylandia zebra. The sequence continues at coordinate 23,930,217 of NC_135188.1, read as the reverse complement.
AGGTCTTAGGATGGGAAAAAACACGACTTAACAGAAGGGGAACTTCAGGTGCTTTTTCCTACCTTTCTGTCAACAAACAAGTCAATGACTCAGATCAAAAATGGGAGAGTGGGGATGCCTCGGATTCTCTTAAGTGCTCTTGAGAACATTTGAAACCATTTGTATCATCAGTCCTTCAATCTGTTCTTGATTCAAACACACATTTTGCCTGGGTCTGCAGTGTAATTTAGGGCAAAACAGGCATAAACCAAGGCGTGTGTTTTTCTTTCGACCACCATCATATTTTTGTTCATTTTTCTTGAAACCCAGATTTGGCAGTCGCTTCCATCGCTCAGTATAAACAAGCTCAAACGCGCCATAAATATTTCACATTGATATTAAATGCTGTCTCTATTTCACTGAATTAGAGCTCGAAAAAGGACTACAAAATACTCCTTCATCAATTAATCATGACAGCATCAAAGCACTACTATAAATACTGTTTGAAGTCAGCGAAAAAACATGGAAACAAGGACATTCTTGAAGCTGGTCAAGTACCATGTAAAATGTGTTTTCCTTATGACCTCTTGGCCCCAGTTCCTTCCTTGTACTTTTGCTAAAGCTATTGCTTTCTGAAGTGGTAAACGGCTGGATAAACAAGTTGAATATTTCAGTAACGAAGAGTGGAAATCCTTTCTTTATACCCGCGACTTTGATCAAAGTGCTCCATGGGGAGGATAAACACATACAGCGTTACATGTGCATAGACTGAGACAAGCACACTTTCACACACTTTTAAATACACAAAATAAATAACCTACGCAAGAACACAGCTTAGGCAGGGCTGGGCTCTGGCAGAGCAGAATGATGAAAGGTTGTTGAAACTATGACAAAGCAATATTTATGCTCCACAAATAATGAAAAATACCGTTGTTGTTAAAGGTTCAAGAACTACAAGTTTTTCTTCATATTCATTCAACTAAATAAAGGAGATATTGCAAAAGGACCTCTGAGAAAAACCAACATTACACAAGTTTTATCTTGAACTTCTAAGTTTGGCAAGCGTTGCAGTGTTTTCCCCTACCCACAGGTGTTGTGTATGGCTTGGTGGAAGAAATAACGGCTGTAATACAGTCCTTTCAGCAGCATTGACTGGCAAGTTGCCTACACAGGCATCAGTAGTCAGGGTTAGAACTATTTTCTTGAGATTTCTTGAGAGTGACGATATCACTCTGGGCTAAGAACAGATGTGAAGCCTTTATAGATTAGAGGCTTTGTTAAACAGTGGCTAGACTAATTAATTTAAAACTCAGTGGTGCTGAAAGTGCAAATTACATCAAACAAAACAAGAAATGACTTTCTTAGGTATGTTAAAAATTGGCACAGTTATTAATACTGGTAACAGTAGTTGACTGTCTGGTGATTCACCAAGAAACTAATGAAAACTATACTAACTTAATATTGGAAAACATAACATTATAGTTTTAACTGAAAAAAAATGTCATATAGTATAGTACTAATTTCGTTTACCAGTTACCCTGTGCTGCATTAAAAAAAATTACATGTATTCAAAACAGAACTTGCTTTATGAACTTGGTTTGGCCAGTTGTTAACATACACTCATCATGGGCATGAATGTCGTGCTATTTTTCAGCTTAGAATTTTTTTCTTTTACTTTTTACATTTTCAATGCATGCCAAGAAGAGTGGCCAAATATCCAGCCAGAATTATGCCAGATACTTTTTAAAACTTTAAAGCCCAATTTTTTGTTTTTAAAGCCATTAAATATGTATACTATACAGTCATTTCACCATGGAAAAAAGACAGTTTCAAAGAATTCATTAGAAGCCCAAAATGATCATGATATTTGTGATGAGTGGATATAAACTTCTGACCACAACTGGAGCAAAGGCCAAGTTCAGCTAGGTGACAAAGTCAAGCTCCACCACAGTCCCAGCGGATAAGCTAATGTCTCAGCTAGTACCCTTCTACACATCCTTATGACAGTTTTTTGGAAGCAGCCAACCCCACATCCAGCTAACTCTTCCTTTTCACATTTGTTGTTATTTCTGCTCTGTGAAATCTTAAACTTCATTTAGACTACTGTGGGAAATCTCAACATCCCAACTAACTACGTAATTGGAAAATCCTTGTATCCCTACACTGAGGTCTTCCACACCATCAAGTTGTTGTGGTATGCATTGGCCCGACATGTAGTTACATTTCTAGGGAAGTGCACAACATGTTACTTAGAAGGTTGCGGCATAGGGTTAAAATGGGGTCTGGTTATGGTATAAGTTACGGTGTAGAGCTGAAACAGAAGTATAGTTTACGTGAAAGGAGTCTTCCTGCTTTGTGCTTTCTACATTAGCCCAGAATAGAACCATACCTCCAAACAGAAATTACTAAAACAACAGTCTTCTGACTATAGTTGTCCTGGTTGAAATATAAATAAAATATACACTTCAAGCTACTGTCAAGTTTTCTGTATTTAGCCACAATCTATGGCCACATATTCGTTGGCAAGATCAGAGATCTATGTTGCCACAAGGTGTAGTTACAATTCTATGGAGGTGCATGTGAGGCTTAAGTTAGCTTTAATGCTAAAGAATACATTTAGCTTTGAAACATCTGACTTATTTGAAAGCATCATTTTTTCTTGCTCTTTAAAATACATTTTCTAGCAGACAAGGTTAGCTTATCGACTTCTGCCTTGTGAACAATTTGGGTAGGAACCACTGACACTTCTAGTAGCCAAAATGAAATTAGCTACCAATTAACAGTCTAATAAGAATATGGGTGGGGTCTGGAAAAAACATGATTCTGTAAAAAAAAAGAAGCAAAAAACATCTAGATCAGATGTGGACAAAAATAATCAAGAATTATGTGGCCAAAAGTAGTCTAGAGTTGTACTTTTTCTCGGACCAAGCAATCGAGAATATAACAAACACCATGACCGAGACAAGCTCCAGTTCCAGTTACTAAAATGATAAATCCTCACATTCTTGATTTTGATCAACTCAAAGAAAGTAACGTTAGCTAAGGACACCCTAAATCTATAAAACCCTTCCAGAGATTTGGTGCCATTTGGTGCAGTTTGGGGCTTTTAATGATCTTTTGATTTGAGCTTGGTTTGTTTTATACTTAACATAGGAAAAAAAAGCCTTGATAGAGTCGATTGTTGGTTAGTACTGAAGATCTTTAGCTTTCGACTCCATTAACACTGACTTTTACCCCCCAGTGGGATCATCTGTAGCTTGCTAAAATATGAACATACACGCACACACTAATCCCAATCACACTAACATAAAGACAGATAGACATATAAAGTAGTCTGTTTAACTGTGCTCTGCTGGTGCTGTCTTGTTCCTTCCTTGAGGTCTTCATTAGTCAGTTTGTATAAACTTTCATGAACTTTTCCTCCCCTTTCTGTAGTTTTTTCTCTCTCTTTGAACACCATTTTGAGTTCAGCTGCTTTACTGGAGTACTCTACAGCTCATAGCAGGTTTTCTCATCCGAGTTAGCTTGAATGGGAAAACCAGTGTATAAAAATCTTTTCAGCACTGAAACCCGTGATTATAAAAGTGTTTACAGTGTGGTTTCCCTTTTACCATTTGCCCTGGGAAAGCTGTTTTAGTCAGCTTCTCCAAACAGACAGCAGCCAAGCAAAACCAACAGAACAGCAGTTGCCCTGCAGATTCTCGAGCAATTTAAAAAGTCCATGGTTGAACTACAAATGTGAAAGAAAAGATCACTGTAGTTTTGTCCATCACAGTATCACAGTTACAGTAGAAGGATGAGATGAGATTCACATATTTCATATAAAAGAACACACGGTGGGTATAATCCTATAGGCAAAATCACTGAATATGATTGATGAGTGCTCCATCTTTTGTTGTCCACTCTATATTGTCTTTTCTTCCTCCATATTTTGCTTTTGTTGCCTGGCTACCTCACTCTAATGTCATTCAGAAAACCAGGCATCTTGACATCTAACAGACTGTATTTGTTCTATGTGATTGTGTCTTTCAGAAACCCTTTGCAGAATATTGTTCCTCCTCAGAACTTTATAATAGAAAGCAAAAAGATTAGTAAAACTTCTTGTTCCTCTCACAAATCTGAAACCCAAGTGGCTGGCAGTGAGTTCAGATACCCCCAGATACAGTCCATCCACTGCTGTGTGATAATTAAGCATCTGTTCTTTACTGAAAACTACCATAACCTTGACATTCTGAATGACATGGAGCACAGTCTCTATCTACAGAACAGAGATGGACGAGATTGTCTATAGTGACAGTTCAGGGGTCTGAGTTGCTTCTGCTTGGTTCGGTCCACCTCCTCCAGATGTTGCTACAATCTACAGCAGATGGCCTGTTATCTGGGCAGGGCTGAGAGCAGCCTTGGTTGGTGCTACTCTCTCTTTGTGTAGGACCGTGGAACTGGAGAGGATGTTGGGCTTGTTGGAGGCTAGAGGAAGATTGGGGAACGTTTGTTAAATGGAATAATCTAGACCACAGTGTTTCGCTGCCGGTAAGGTGGAGGTGGCAAGATGGTTCCAGCTTTCAGGGAAAACTCAGACATGTATTCAGGGTTTTCAGCTACTGCCGGCCGTATGTGTCCATTCTGCTTATAGAAGAGCTTGGCGTTGGTGGAACCTCCCTGGGCACCATCTGAGGCTGCCTGGTTAGATGATTTGGGAGGCAAGCTGTGCTGCCAGTATTCTGGATTGTCAAAGGTCACCTTCAGCTTCTTTCCGCTGGCTTTACCTGATGTTTGCCCTCCATGCTTCAGCAAACTGGCAGGGTGTGTGGTGGCGTAGCTCTGGTAGGCTGGCAGGCTGCCATGCCCAATGGTGGCTGAAGTGGACAGGGCGCCCGACTGGCTCACCTGAGCCTGAGCAGTAGTTCCTGCTTGACTCTGAGCAACAGAGCTGCCACCTGGATTGCCAGGTTGCCCTGCAGGTTTGACGGTGTGGTGGGCATGGAGGATGTGAGTCGGTGGACCATGATGGCAAGGAATACCAGATGGAGATGGTTGGGCTGTGGGGAGGGGGTAGTGGGGCAGGCTAGTCTGGATGGTAAGCGGGAGATGGGAGCCTGAGGTTGTGGCTGAGATAGAAGAAGGAGGTTGGGTGGGTAGGGGCAGACCATTTCTCCTCAGGGCTTCCAGGCCCAGCTCAGCGGGGGTATGGAAGGTGTTGAGGTAGAGGGGCTCATTGATGTACTCGTCCTCTCCTTTGGGCTGACTGTTGGGTGTGCTGTGGTAGCCTGGGTTATCCAGGGCGTGGATCTCGCCGTTTTTACGTCGCGTGACAAACGGGTTCTCCTCAATGGGATTCAGATATTCTGTACCACAGAAAATGAATGAGAAGGAGAGTGAATTAGAAGAAGAGAAAAACAGTTCAGACAGCAATAACAAAAAATCTGGAGAAATTAAATCAAGAGGTGAGAAAACAAAGGAAATAGAGAATGAAATGGAGTAAAAGAAAGAGATCACTCGGTAATGAGGAGAGAAGATGGAGATGATAATGGCGTTAATGGCAGGCACTCAGGACAAGACGGGCATCTTGCCAGCAGTTCTTTGGCACTGGAAACTCCATCTGCCGGGGTTGAAAATGCCAACAAATGACCCCTCTTCACTGCTTCCAAGCGCTATAATAGTGGGGTGAGAAACCTATTGATTTTGCCCACTTTTCCGCTCCTTGACATTGCATCAGATGCATTTTGCTGCAGGCTTTGTTATATTTTGAGCTGCTCAAAAAAAAAAAAAAATCAAAGACGGTAGTGCAAGAGCAGGGCTGATGGACTGAATTATGATCAAAGGCAAAACATGACTCTGTAGTAGTAGCTGACATACACCGCCGTCGAAGGAAACTCAGTAGGAATTTTAATCAATGGAATGAGATGAAATGAACAGGAAAACTGACAGGCCGACTATCATACAAAGGATCGTATTTACTCTGTGAATGAACAAAGAGATGACAAGACAGAGAGAAAGGTGCACATATATTATGTACTTGTTTATAATTTTAATTATGTTTCTGTTTGTGGAGCTGCATAGATGATTGTAGCACAATCAATCTTTAACTTCCTCTACACAGTTTTGTTTTTAGATTAGTAAGAAATTATTTTAATTAGGTAAGGTTATTTTAAAGTTTAATATTATCTACTATGTGCTGTGGATTAAATACAGCTCCTAAAATGCATTTATGCATCATTACTATTAAATACCCTGCAGGACTGCAGAATTCCTACCTGAACTTATTTTTAGCTTCTTTAGAGCAATTCTGCTTCTAATGTATACTCTGGAAAATTAAACTGGATTAACTATCTTCTAAATGATTCAAGTGGCCACAACAGTCTCATAAGGCTTTACTATGAGTACCTGAGGAGCTCTTGTCCTTCATTGCCGTCATGTATCCGTCCTCATCAGTGTCCCCTCTCAATGCTCTCTCTCCCAGAAAGATGGTTGGATCAGCACTGTACCTCTGACCCCCACTGTCTTCCCCTCCAGCCTGGCTCAGGCTCTTCTTATGCAGGCTTCCATTACAACGCTGGTCCTCCAGGACTGGGCTCGGGCCACCTGTGGCATCCTGGTTCACACAAGCTTGTGTGCCTGCCAAGGGTCCTTCTGCAGCATTTGGACCACCATCTCGATAGCCAAATTGATTCTGCAGTAAAGAGAGGCAGGGATTGGGGTTAAGATAAGAAAAACTGAGCATAGCATGAGTTCAAGAGGGGCCATGAAGTCCAAGTCGGAGCAAATAAGTGCATGACACAGCTGATTCTCTGCTAAAGAAGTGCAAGTAAGGCTATTTTGCCCTGCTTGATTGTTAAATCACGAATTAACTGTGATTAACCACATGTTTTTGTAAAGTTACATTCAATTTCAAAAGCCACAACCAAGCCTGCTTACTACCAGACCTACTGAATCAAAAACTCACTTAACAAGAACCTGTATGGCAAAGTGAAGTAGGCCAAAGTATCTCAAATATCAATTCATCATGCTAAGATTTAACAAACTGACATCTATCTGTCTTGAAATTGTTATAAAAAACATTTCTGAGGCTTTGGTAAACCACGGTGAGAGCCATTATTAGGGGTGGGTATAAAAAAAATCAATTTTCCGTTTCAAATTGATTTTAGTTTGAATAATGTGATATTGATTCTTAAAAATTCTGAATCAATTTTTAAATGTGAATGTATTTTGCCAGAAATGCCAGAATCTCAGCTCAGGCTCACGAAACTATTTCAAAAACTGCCAAAGAGTTAAAACACTAAACGATTAAAAAGCAGGTGAACGGATTCCACAGAAAGATGTTAACACCTCTGTAACTTTGCTCTGCTTCACTTCAGCAGCAGCAGGTAATACGTTCATAGGTTGATTCATGGTTTGCTTCAGTTTTTGTTCTACTGCAGAATCTGCTATAAAAAGCCAGGGCAGGAAAATCTCCTTCATGTTTTTCTGCGTTTTATCCTCAGTTACTTTGACACATAGGCATCTGCTGTGATGCTTAAACCTCTGATGAAGTCTCAAGTATCAGCTTTGTTTTTATACATAGACATAAAAAATATGGATATGTACTGATAAATGATCAGAATTAAAATATTTCTGACTGAGTCAAAATTGAATCAAATCGAATCAGGACCTTGTGAATCGGAATTGAATCGGTTATAGAACCTTCCCAGGAGTGAATGGCCTACCAAAAGTGGACTGAACAAGATCTAAAGAACTGCAGTCAAAGTTTATGATTCAACAATAAGACAGAGACTGGGCAAAAATGGCATCCAAGGGAGAGTTCAAGGAGAAAACCTCTGCTGACCAAAAACAAAAACATAAAGTCTCACATTGACCAGAAAACATCTTGATGATGCCCCACAATTTTGGAAAATATTCTGTGGACTGATGAAACAACATCTGAACTTTGTGGAAGGTTTGAGTTCCACTACATCTGCATAAAACTAACACAACACTTCATAAAAAGAACATCATACCATACAATGTAGTGGCAGTTTGCTGCTTCAGTTCAATTACTTGCTGTAATTGATGGAACCATGAATTCTGCTCTCTGCCAGAAATTCTGATTAAGATACTTTCTGAATTAACTTAGCTGTAAATATCTTTGGTCTGAGGTACTCTGGGTACTGTCTAACTCTTTGATGATATAATATCTATGGCAAATAAGCTAATAACAACAAAGTTTAAGCTAGCGTACACAACTTTTGTTCCAACTGCGGCAAAGCAGTGAGCATTTAACCCATGCTGCTGCCTTTTGAAGTAAAATTCTCAGACAAAGTTCTGCTGGTGTAGTCATCAGCCACCAGGGACTGTGAGGGGCAGCCAGGCAAAGCTATGATACAAACACCTGAACCTTAAAAAAAAAAAAGGCCCACCAGACTATACAAAACATGACAAATGAAGCAAAGGGCTTCTTGTGGAGCTGTGTTGGCTTGCTGCAGGCTATTTAATCCAGGCCAACTTCTCTGCACTCTTGCCAGCTGCTAGCGCTACAGCAGCAATTACGGGAAGCAGATCTACAAAACACAACAGAAAAGAGGGAAATGTCCCGGGGTTATATTCGTCCACCTACTCCTACGGTTTTCCCTCTACTGCAATCAGCATCCTCCTCCTCCAAACTTCTCTGTTCATCCCTTCTTCAAAGCAAGTCATTATCGGCTCGTCTTTTCAAGTGTGAGCGAGTGAGAGCAAATCAGCACAGATAAGATAACCGTCTGTATCGGACTGTGTCTGAGGCGGCACAACCTGAATAACTAACTTCCTTCGGCAAAGTCAGCTCACTGATGGATTTATACACCCTTCCCTGCTTGGGCATGCGGCAGCTTCTGATTGTAAAATCAAAAGATCTTCAATTGCCAATCTGGTTGTTGACCTTAAACAAGTAGGACTTTGACTCGATTATCATGTGTGGGTTTTTTTGGCGTATGTGAGCGGCTGTCAGGGAACAAAGAGCCACTGGCAAATGGATAGGTCGTGGGGCTAAAGTTGTATAAGATGCGGAGCCATGGGCTGGCCAGCAGCGCATGGTGCATGCTGCAAAGCAAGCAGCCCAGCCTGTGCTCATTGTCTATTTGTAAACGACTCCAGCATTTTAAGATAGCGGCTTGTTATTTGCCTATGGCGCTCTGAGTAATGAAACCTGGGGCCTGGGGAGCTACTGCATAAAGAGTCCAGGTTTAAGACACACACACTGTGATGGAAATGATGGAGGCAGGTTATTAGTAGAGGGAAATCATCAGTGTATTGCAGGTTCTTAACCACCTTGAGCATTTATATACTGTAGGACAGTAAAAGAGAAGAGGCACGTACACAAAATTAAAGATGTTTTTTGCTGGAGATCATCTATGATGCTTAACAACTTTGGAGTGTTTGGCACACAAATGCTTCCAAAATGCAGTATAACACAGTCTTCGTCAGTGGTCTTACCCTGTTGGGGTCAACACGAGGCCTGGTCGTGCATGACTGAGTGGCCATGTTGAAACCTCGAGGCACCAGATACTCCTCGGCATCCATCAAGTCATCAAGGTCCTGTTCGTCCAGCAGGCTCTGGAAGAACTTGCTGTCATTGGGACTGGGAAGCTTCATACGGTCGTCTCCCTGAATTATACACGTGTAACAGTTTTAATTGCCGAGCACCAAATTAATTCCAGCAGCATACAGATTGCAGCGAGAGATGCATCAGATAATACTTTTGTGTCTGCACGATATGTAAATGTTTGCAGAGAAAAGAAACAAAGGAAAGTTTTTATCAAAGGACACACCTGAATCACCAGATATCGCTGTGGGTCACGGGCCATTCTGCAGAACTCGGCGGCCAGCTCTTTGAACTTCGGCCTGCTGTCTGCATCAATCATCCAGCCTGGGGAAGAGAAAGAGGGCAAAGGAAGAATGCCGTGGAGTTAGAAAAAGAAGCAGAGAAATATACAGAGAGAAGTTTATTAATTGTCTACAATTCCTTAACCTTTATCCCAGCTGTCTCCTTTTTCTTTGCTCATTTTTCAGAAGGACTACTCTTGAGCCTCTTACTGCATTTGCAGCTTCCTGTCAGCCCTGTGTATTACTCTAAGAGGGGGATAGTTGCTAAAGAAATAGGAACAACAAATCAGGAACAGTCTGATAGTTAATGAGTTGTTCTTTAGTACTTCCCTAATAACTCTTGACCCAGGGCTATTAAATACTTAAGAGCCAGCTGCTAAACACACTATTAGTGAATCATAAGGTAATGATTAGCTCATAATCATCCGTAAATCCGGAAAGGTCCATTTTTTTTTCATATGTAGAGTTCATTCTCAATAAATCAAACACAGCAGAACAAAACACTAATTGCTTCTTTATTGCTGCTTAGTCATTCTTTTTTATTACCTCAAGTAATTAAGTATATCACTCAGCAGTTACTCACTAGTTACAAAGTAGTTGCTCATAACTTCAGAACTACTTTACCTGTTGTTTCTTTATCTGCTCAGTTGATGTATCATTATAGTTCCTCAGCAGTTTCTCTTTGCTTTGTCATCCTTAGCAGTCATTCCTCCACACTCCATTGTAAACACATACTTGCTCAGTAGTTACTCAGTAATTAATCAGTAGTTATGTAGCCATTCATCATGACTTTAGGACTACGTTGCTATTACATTCCCCTTCTTCTTCTTCTTTTGGCTGGTCCATTTATGTGTAGGAACACCAGATAATCTGCCCACATCCTACCCAACCTTTATCAACCTCTTCTGGCACACCAACCCTCTGCATGTCCTCCTTCGCTACATCCACGAACCTCCTCTGTGGTACCCCCCCACCTTCCTCCATCTCCATATTCTACACCCTTTGTCCAATAAAAACTATCTCAGCCTTGCCTCTCTAACGTTATCTTTGAACCCTGAGCTGTCCTTCTGATGTACTCATTTATAATGAATACCATTCTGGTCACTCCCAGTAAAAATCTTAGCATTTTCCACTCTTCCACCGCTCTGACTCCTGTCTTTTTGTTAGTGCTACCCTCTCCTGTATGATTTATCATTAGAGGTCCTCAATAATTTCTCAATGCTTCAGGATTACGTCACACTTGCCAATAACGTCTTTATCCCCAGTGTAAAAGCATATTTACTCAGTAGTTCCTGTTCCCCACTTTTGAATCTCTTATTGCAAAGTGTTACTCAAACCAAAATAATATTTGACAAACAGCTGGCATATCACAGAATACAGCCAGGGGTGCAGTGATGTGTCTCTAAATACCGGAGGACACTGATGATGCATGAGCATGGCAGGGTTGCGACTGGTTTCTAAGGTAACCATGGTGGTTTTCATACATTAGCCATGATCAAATGCTAGACAGGCGTTATGAATAGATCATAAATCTCCATCTCAGCCTGCCCGACCATCTTCATCAGCCGCTGCTCTCCCTAGACGTGTCTTCTTCCCTCTGTTCCATTACTTTCCTACAGGATGGTTGCCCTCTCTCTCCCCAGTTATTCTTTTTAATTTGGTAGAATCAAATTATACTGACATCCATGCAATAATATTAATAACCAACTGTCAGGGTATGAGTGTCTTTCATTGTGTTGTTTGAATGCAACCGGCATCTACCGACAGCGATTAGGGTGGAATGTTTCCTTGCGTGTTATTCAGTGCACGACTTGATATTGTGAATCAATCAAAAACGCTTTAAACATCAATATGAGAGCTGTGAGTATTTAATTTGTCTTTATTAGCTCTCTTGCATGAAATACCATTTAATAATAATAATTGAATTTCAGCTAGATCGCACTAAATGTGAATATTCTGTTTCTTCAGTTGGATAAAAACAAAAAAAAGTGTCATTTTGGTGCAATCCAACAGCTCCATGAATACACTTCAGTAAGAAATGGTAAAAGGGGACATTTCCAGCTATCACTTTATACTGGATAATGTAGTGCTTTGTTAAACTTTTATCTGTGCGCGGTTTATCTAAGAGAAAGCACTCAATGAAAGCTGTGCCACTGTGTACCTTCAACCTTCATTTATTTCAGGAATGCTGAATGAGCAACAGTGCCGTTCACTTTGACTTAATTCTACTGCTTTGCTCAAGGGCAACTCAGAGGTTGTAATAAAAAAAGTTTTTTTTATTTTACTTTGTAAACCACATTTCTCTCCTTCAGGCTACTGCAGCAGTAAACACAGCAAACCCCTGAAGGTAAAATGCCAGGTGGTGTATTAGCTCGGATTAGATCGTAAGCAAGGAGAGCTGCTGATTTCACTGTCGACATCTCCATAACACACTCTGCAGCATCGATGGCTAAAGTGAGGTGTCTCCAGCAGTCCAGTAGGGGGTTTATTGTATGTTATTGTTTGCTTTTTCATGTATTTATGTTACAAAAAACTTGCATATACCTTGCTATACTCTAATGGCATTTATCGAATTAAAAATTTGCAGTCTTATGTGCATTTCTTACATTCTGGGCACCACTTTTAATCTAGCTCCTCTTAAATAAAGCCTGACCCTTTCAGCTGTCACTTCGCCTGTTTGACTTTGTTCAAATTTCCACTTGTAACGCCCCACCGCAGGCACATTACCTAAATGAGGTGTAATTACTCCAGCGATCAAACTCTATTTCATTTTTATTGGGGTGGTGCAGAAGCGGTGGGGCACGCAGTGTGACGGCCCATGAGATCACAAACAAACGGCTCGCAGTCAACATGCAATTAGAATTAATGTGGCCGATTGCTGAGCCTGCTTCCGGCTTCTGACTGGGCAGTGTGACTCTCCCGCTACTTGGACTCTGTGCCTGACCTGTTTGGGTTATTTTTGATCATGACGCTCACTGTTAGTTTTTGCTAATTGGTGGGTAAAAAATAGTCCGTTTCTGAAGATTTTAAACCTGCTGGGATGATAAGCAGTAATATAAAATTACTAATTAAAAGGTAATGCCAAAAAACAAGAAGACAAGGAGCCCTGCCCCTGATTAAGTGTGGGATCACATAAAGTCAGAATCACTTATTCTATGATTTTTCCTCCATGGTGTTAAAACAGCCACTCACTAATGTAAACTACATTAATAAGGGTGAAATATAGTGAGTAGGATAAGTGGAACGACATTTGTGTCAGCTGCACAATGACTACGAGTGACAAACACACCACGCACAACCAAGAATAAAAAAGTGCTTGTTGTTACTACAAATCACGGAATTTAAAAGATAGTTCTACAGCATCCGGTCACTACTTGGGTGAAATATGATAGTATTGCTTTAACTGTTCAGGAATCACAGCTCTTTTTACACACAGTTCCTCTTTTTCTGAGGTTCAAAAGTAATCAGACATACAATCTTAAATATAGGGACTGTTTTTAATATGTGAATGAAAATCTGCTGCAGTCAGTGGCTGCATGAAGTCTAGAATCCATGGATATCAGCAAATCCTGTTTCCTCCCTTGAGATGCTCTGCCAGGCCTTTACTGCAGCCTTCAGCTGCTGCTTGTTTGTGGGTCTCTCTGCCTTCAGGTTTGCATTTAATAACTGAGAAGTATGCTCTTTTGGGTTATGATCAGGTCACTGACTTGGCCATTGTGGAATATCCCATTCTTTGCCTTGAGAAACTATTGTTTACCTCAGCTGTCAATATGCCAAGTGAGAAGTGTCCACATCTATTTGCTCTGGAGGAGGCTTAAAACTTTGAGAAAGTCAGCAAAGCTTACTTTGACAGTAATACTGAGGTGAGTTGTTGAGTATATCCTAAACTTTTCCATCAGTAAGTGCTGCTGTTTTTGCCGCTGTTAGCAGGAGTTAGCCTCTGTTAGCTGGTGTATGTCAAACTTTCTTTGAAGTGGATCTAACATTGTTGGACTCTGATACTTAGCAAATCGACTCATTTGATATGAGGATGTGAGAGGGTCAAAAGTCTAATCTGCTGACAATAAGTATCGGTGACAATACCAGGGATAAATAATAATGTTTTCATGTGCTAGAGCCCTGATGTCAGCTCAGGAAACGAGGTTCGTGGTGAGGAGGAAGAAGATGAGGTGGAGATGACGAGGAGAGAGCAGTGGTGGTGCAGCAGAAACACATAATTAGAAAGCATTGATAAAAATGTTACACGATTATATATAGTTTGAAAGAGCTATTTGTGATCTTTAAATTAAAAGTAAAATTATAAGGTGGTTCTCTAATTTGTCATGTAATTATGAGGGAACAGCACTTTCCTGACCACGAAACTGCTTGTCATTCAGTTGTCCAGTTACTTATGGGCAGGGATGGGCAGTAACGTGTTAAAAGTAGTGTGTTACTGTAATCCGATTACTTTTTCAAGTAACAAGTAAAGTAAGGGATTACTATTTGGAAAAATCGTCTTTCTACAGCGTAAATATTAAACTTCAAATCTGAGCAAGCACCTAGCACGCTGCCACAGGAATGTGGAATTCACAGATTTTATATGATTGATTATGAAAAAAAAGAATTGGGCTGAAAGGTCTATTGCTTTATATGGTTTTATGTATCATGTTTTTAAAAAGTAACTAAGTAGTAAGGTAACTAATTACTTTTGAAAATAAGTAACCTGTAAAGTAACGGGATTACTTTATTGGGAAAGTAATCTGCAATTAGTAACTAATTACTATTTTCAATTAACTTGACCAACACCGGTTATGGAACTTGTGAGACAATGTATAAAAATGAATGTAATTCCTAAACAGTTAAAGCAACACTTTTGTTTAATCCTGTGAACTGTAGCTTAAATTCAGTAGTTCGATCATATGTTGATGGTGTACAGAGGCAAAACTACAGAAATGTAACTGACAAAGGGTACTCATACTACAGCTGACTTCAAACTCATCAGCTTTGAAAGCATTCTCCCTTTACTTTTAGCATTCAAAGCTTCTGTGGTGTACTGTGTATCAGACATCTACCCTAATAAATCAGGTGTAGATAAGCATTTTTGCTGCTTGTTAAGCTGAATGAACCTCTCTGACCTCAGCATTTACAACATTAGTGTCCAGACACGTCCAGACAAATTAGCATAGCACATAAAAATTACATTTCTCCACCAGGAAGAAAGAGAGGATAAGTTGGCATTATTAGGCTAAATGGCTGCAGGGCTTTCATGGTTTGCTTCTGTGCTGTCAAAAGCCATTGGCAACTATTAGATATTATGACATTTCGGTTGGATTAACATTTTTGTCATGGGAATATGTTTTGATATCAAGCTCTAAGCTGGATCACATTATTCTCTTTCAACACATTTGCCATTTTAAGCTTTTGCAGAGTGAATTACAATGAGTGGAACAGTAGACTAAGCTTAAATTCACTGCGCTACAAGCAGCCATAAGAATGTATTGAGATACAACACTGGTACAAAAGATTAGATAATTAAAAATAACTGAGAATCACAAGTAAAGAGGGAAAACAAGAAAGTCAGTGGGGAGGAGTGGAAGTGAGGTCATTTTTGGGGAGATTTTCAGACAACAGAAGACTGAGTGACAGAAAAGTCACTCCGACATACTTGAGTTCAGACAGGGTGGCGTGAATACCAGACTGGTGCGTGGATGGACAGCCAACTAGCCAAAGGCTGGCACAGCTCAGAGCATGGTTTGGCATACAAGTCTGGACAGTTTCCTGGAAATATGGGAGGGAGGGTCCCTCCACAGCCATGGACACCAGCAACAGGGTACAGAATTCAGCCAGGGGAACGATTGCAAGATGGGAAAGACATGGGAGAATTTGGGGAGGATGGGAGAAGGCGGATTTTTGGATGAGCTGTACTGGCTTGAGGGAGCGTTTGGGGAGATGTGGTTGTCCAGATGGAGGATGACACCAACAAGGATGTGGGCATTATCCCCAGTGAGGGCTGGGCTGTATGCTGCAGACCATAAACCAGCATCTCATCACAGTTTCATGACAACAGCTCATCTACTTTCCTTCTTTCCATATACCAGCTTTTCTTCTAGCCTTGAAATGAAGCCCCAGAGCCCAACTAACATCTCACCAGATGAATATTTAACATCTGAGCCTTATTATTAAACTACAACTCATGCGTGACACTTTAAGCCGAATTACAGTAGTGAATAAACATGGCATAAAAATAAATTTGATCATGTTCTCCACGAGGCGTGCTTTATTGGAGTGCTACTCTATAACATTGTTTCATGCTGCTATGTGTTGCTTAGACAACAACAATATTTGAATGACTGCTATAAGGAATTTGCTAAAACTTATATACTAATATATAATATGGATCTAGAGTTTTGTAACACCAAGCAGCAAACTTTGGGGCCGAGGCAGTAGCTCCTCTAATGACTACTCGAGGAAGGCTCCAAAAACAGTACAGAGCCCATAGACTTTAGAGCAGAAATAAACAGGTTTACATGCTGGTACAAAAATGCATTTGGTCTCTAAAGCTCCCTTCATTTCATTTATGACATCTTTACAGTAGGTGCCATTTCATATAACTCAGCCATTTCTATTAAGGTTTAAAAATCCGCTTTTTGTAGAGGTGAGACTACTTTGATTGTGGATGATCTTGTTTGGCATTCATTAGATTAATAGCAGCATACTGAGACATACTCCTAGGAGTTGGTTAATTTACTCCAGTAGTACAGTTTCACATCTGTTTTCAGCCTGACAAAATTTGCACATTACTCAGTATCACACAATGTGCAAAACATGCTATTGGCCAAGTTTGCTAGCTTATTAGCTTCATATGCTATAAACACCAAAAGCTTCAAAACAGCAGTCATATTAGAGTAAAAATAAGACAGCAATCTTCTTGGAAATGGAAAATAATCAATGTTGAATCAGTGACATTTATTCTGTTTTGCATTTGTTGATTGATTGCAAGGAGTTACTGTAACCACTTTTGACCACATTGCACAGCTCTCCTGGTGGGAGGCAACCTGACTCCAAATAGCTAGGGTTTAAACATAATTACCATCTAATTTATAAACACGGATAGCTTTCCAACAGGTTGCAATAAATCTGAGTCATTCTACACTCGTCTCTTTGTAGTAGGAGAATCGACCGAGCTGTTTGCCCGCTGGTTGTATTCTGGTTAAATTCCAATATAAAAGCTAGGACCTATGCCATTTAACAGTAAAATGGCTGTTTAGCAAACACGTCACTGTTTGCAGAGGACTTATTTATTTCAAACGTATTAATTTCAGGCTGGATTCTAAATTTAAGTAGTTAATGTGAATTTCTGAGTACATAGATGGCAAAAGTGAAGCAGATAGCAACAGATCACAGTTAATTGATGCAGTTGCAAACTTGACCCCATTCTGCCAGTCTTAACGCACCAAAGTCAACTCAGAGATGACCACCAACTGGGAGTGATCATAGATCTGGTCTCAATTTTTGAAAGCAAGCTTTTCAAAGGAAACAAGAGTGCAAGTTCATTGCACACAGTTGCAGTAAAATTGGTCATTCCATGGTCTCCATCCACTGTTTTCCCTGATATTACTGTAGCATATCCAGTAACTGATATCATGAAGGTTTACATCTTTTATATGCTGTCTCTAGAGGATACCTACCATGATATGTGTCCAAACCCCAATAAGATCCATGGAATGATTAAGCCATCACATATAACTTTTAATATTTCTGACGCTCTTCTATCAGGAGGATCTATGTGTTAATTTCAATTCATTCTGTTCACATGTCAAATTAATCTACAAGCCTAACTTGTAGAGTGGAGAAAGCATGGTTAAATAAACTCTTTATATCTAAAAATAAAAAGTTTTGGGTTTCTGATCAGTTATGAGCTATTTTTCTAGTTTAGTAACTTCATGCTAGTTTCCAAAGAACTTGCAGCTCTCGAGAGCCAAGCAAATTTAACGCTGTTGTGTGTTTACGTGTTAATTAGTAAATATTACAGGTTCTGCTGTTATGTCATTGTCATTGCTTTTAGCTTCAGACAGTTTTATTGTAAGCTGGTGGCCTGTTGACACCAGATACATATTAAGAAAATGAAAAGCAGGGAAGTCATGTTTATTGGCAAAGCAGCAATAAACTTAAACTAAATTGTAAATGCGTAAATAGACTTTCACATGTGGTTATTATTTATAGATATGTTTATCAGAAGCAAGCTTATCTATGCCATTTCTTTTCACATGTAAAATTATACCCCGCTCACCACTTTGCTTCAGACACAGGAAGAAGTCTGACATGTGTGTGTGTGTGTGTTCTTACATTTGACCATGACCATGTAGACGTCTATGGTGCAAATTGGCGGCTGGGGCAGGCGCTCGCCTTTTTCCAGGATGTCTGGGATTTCTCGCGTGGGGATCCCATCGTAAGGCTTGCCTCCAAATGTCATCAGCTCCCAGATGGTCACTCCTGGAGTGTGTTGTGCGGAAGAGGAGTAGAAAAACAAAAATATTAATAAGATAGACGGAGAAAGATGGGAAAGGTGAGGCAGAGGGACCCAGAGAACGACAGGAGACAGGGAGCGGGTGAAAATGCAAATGCAGATACACTAAACAGGATTTGAGGTCGCTGGAGCACGAGGAACATTGACGCCTACAAGAAATACACTCACCGTAGCTCCATACGTCACTCTGATGGGTGAACTTCCTGTAGTGGATGCACTCCAGAGCCATCCACTTAATGGGCATCTGAGGAGAGACATTAAAAATAAAACAACTAAAATCTGAACTATTAGCTTCTCATTCATCTGATCCATTTATACCTGAATTGCAGACAACTTTCCATTATGCTGGTTTGCTCAAAAGCAGCCATTTCTTTTACTCCAGCATTCAAAAGCTATTGGGCAATCGACAGCGCCTTCAACCATAGTTTTGCTTTGCTCAATATTACTCAAGTATTGTGATTGATTGGACTCAGAAATCATCAATAGCGAGTGCGCTTTTTAAGATGCTAAATGAGATTGTATCGGCCATTTGTCTCACTTTATCCGAGCAGCCTAAAGAGAGCGGGAAGGGGTGCGAAACAGTAATAACAGCAGATCTCTCGACATTCCCGACAAGGACGACGGCAGACGTCGCGCCAAATCCCGACCACTGTGTGATTTCCATATTGACTGGATTTTCAGCATGTCTACTGAGCAAGGCAATTATGTGTCCTTTTGCATGTGAGGTCATTTAAAATCCAGCCCCTCCCTTCGTTTGGTAGCCTGACAGACAGACACACACACACACACACACACACACACACACACACACACACACACACACACACTCATTCTTTGGGGAAATGAGCAGGAAGGGAGGAAATGAAACTGCTTCAGGTTGGAAATGTGGTATGGCACCTCCACTTTCATCTCTGTTGATTTATCTCCCACGGCACGTCTATTTTTATGGCATACGTGTAGATGTGCTGACAACAGCCCCCATCCTTCTTTCTTTTTCTTTTTTCTTCCAGGCATCAGTGAATACCAACATGGAGCCAATCACTCAGAATGGCTGAATCAAACTCGCCTGGTTTATGAAAATACTGCCCCCCCACCCCGCAACCACACTCCCACTCCCACCACCCTTTTCGTGTCCAGAGATAACTGCTCCAACTCAAGATGCAGTGGCTACCTACGGGCCTCCAACTGAATGGGTGTAGCGATGAATGAGCCAATTTAATAAAGGGAGTTGATCAGGACATTTGCATAGGAAGTCTCGAGTGGGGTGGGGAAAAAGAGAAGGCGATTCTAATTAATGCAGACTGGTTCCCCAAACAAAACAAACTGATTGGGAGCTGCGGCTACGTTATTTGTTTGCATGAAGTGCTTCTAAATTATATTGTGCTAAAGTTCACCACTGTTTTTTCTGACCAAATGTGCTCAACATAACACATTCCTTGGGGTTTTTGTTGTACGTCCATGCTACTTCAGGTGCTCATGAACCAAAAAGCGTTAATTTTTCTAAATTTGAAACTGTAATCACAGTGCTTTTGTTTTGTTTTGCTCTTGTAAAGATAACTACTTGCGTCTGACTGAATGACTGAAATATGAAAACGACAGCCTTTCTTCTTATTTTTCTCCCTTTTTTGGGTTGATAAACAGCAAAATTAAGCTTGGCAATTAATATCTGGCCAGATGGAGCCAACACGGTGCTGTAACCCCGCTGACGTTCCTCCTTATCTCCATCGTTACCTCTGCTGTGATTAAACAAAGCCACACTTATGATTTTGTTGTTCTCATTTACACGTGTGTCTGTTTTTGTTCCGCTAAACGGGCACAAAACAGTGATTTGATCGCGGGGTACGGATACTACCTGCTAAGTGACATGAAAAGTAATTCTCCGCTATTGCTCTGACGCCGATAAGATCATTATTTGATCTTCACAAAGTTGTCTGACAAAAGAAAAACACACTGAGATTAATCACTGCAACTCTGCCGTGTGTGTGACTGGCTGTGCTGACATTTGAAATGAGTGATGATAGAGTAACAGAGGTTGTGTCTTCTTTACTTTACAGCTATGCAGCCCCTGACTGTCTGAGCCGGCTTTTGACTGGAGTTTTCAAAGCTCTCTATGGTAACACTTTTAATTGTTCCATAGTCTGGTAGTGAGGTCCCAGGTGCCTCTTTCCAGAAGGCAGCAGGGTAAAGAGTGTGTGTGGGGTCCTCCACGATGCTGGTGGCTTTGTGGATGGAGCGGGTGCTATAAGTGTCCGCGATGGAGGGGAGAGGGGCTCCAACGATCTTCTCAGCTGCTCTCACTATCTGTTATAGGGTATTGCGAACCGATACGGTGCAGTTACCATACCAGACAGTGATGCAGCTGCTCACGATGCTCTCAATAATCCCACTTTAGAACGTGGTAAGAATAGATGGAGGGAGATGGGCTTTTCTCAGCTTCCGCAAGAAGTACAGATGCTGTAACCTTCTTGGTTATGGAGCGAGTCTTGAGGGACCAGGAGAGGTTGTCTGCCAGGTGGACAGCAAGGAATTAGGTGCTCTTGATGACCTCCAGAGATGATCCATCAATGGTAAGTGGACAGTGATCTCTCCGTGCTCTCCTGAAGTCAACAATCATCGCTTTTGTGTTATCCACATTCAGAGACAGGTTGTTAACTCTACACCAGTCCGTTAGCTGTTGCACCTCCTCTCTGTATGGTGACTCGTCGTTCTTGAGATGAGACCCATCCCAAGTAGAAGTAGAAAAACACTGAACAAGTGTGACTTGTGCCTTTCTTCTCCTCTTTAAAAAGAACATGGCAGCACGATTTAGATTTTCTCCACAATGATGTGAGAGACTGAAAATCCTTCCGTCAAGTTTTTGGTTCTACAATCTACCGAATCGTGAGGTGTCATTTTTGAAGCTCGGGGTCTTTTTTTCATATGACTGTATCTTTAAATGCTTTGCCTTATTGATTGAACAGACAAAAACCAATAAGTGACAGTCCCTAGGAAATAAGTAACTAATAAGTATTCTTTACTCATGGTGATACAGAAAAGGTAGTTAATGGTAAAGTATTCCTTATCCAACAAGGAAGTAGTAGTATGCATCTAGTATGGTGTTTCCTTCCAAAACAAAAACAGTTACTGAGTGATTAATCTGTAATCAATCAATCAATCAATCAATCAATCAATCAATCAATCAATCAAAGCTTTATTCGTCACATGCAGGTTGCCCTGCAGTGAAATGGGACTAATTACTGATTTGTGCACTCAGATAATTATGATCCAATCAATATTTAAAGAATCGCACAGCTGGTTCCTTTTTAACTGTAAAGCCACTGATTGGGAGGTAATAAGGAAGCTCTCGTGAATCAACGAGCTGTCAGGTTGTTTCTGATTTGCTCCACTGTTGTCTTCTTTTAACGCTGTAAGTGCTCTAAGTGCTTGTATTTTAATATACAAGAGCTGCGCACAGATGTATTATGAAACTAATCAGGCTGTGCTAACAAGGCCAGTGTGGAGCTAGAAATAAAACTAAGGATGGAAAAAAGAAATGTAACAAATATCATCAATTCAAACACTTTAAAAACTAATTACATATAATTATATAATGAATATACAGGGAGTGCAGAATTATTAGGCAAGTTGTATTTTTGAGGAATAATGTTATTATTGAACAACAACCATGTTCTCAATGAACCCAAAAAACTCATTAATATCAAAGCTGAATGTTTTTGGAAGTAGTTTTTAGTTTGTTTTTAGTTTTAGCTATTTTAGGGGGATATCTGTGTGTGCAGGTGACTATTACTGTGCATAATTATTAGGCAACTTAACAAAAAACAAATATATACCCATTTCAATTATTTATTTTTACCAGTGACACCAATATAACATCTCCACATTCACAAATATACATTTCTGACATTCAAAAACAAAACAAAAACAAATCAGCGACCAATATAGCCACCTTTCTTTGCAAGGACACTCAAAAGCCTGCCATCCATGGGTTCTGTCAGTGTTTTGATCTGTTCACCATCAACATTGCGTGCAGCAGCAACCACAGCCTCCCAGACACTGTTCAGAGAGGTGTACTGTTTTCCCTCCTTGTAAATCTCACATTTGATGATGGACCACAGGTTCTCAATGGGGTTCAGATCAGGTGAACAAGGTGGCCATGTCATTAGTTTTTCTTCTTTTATACCCTTTCTTGCCAGCCACGCTGTGGAGTACTTGGACGCGTGTGATGGAGCATTGTCCTGCATGAAAATCATGTTTTTCTTGAAGGATGCGGACTTCTTCCTGTACCACTGCTTGAAGAAGGTGTCTTCCAGAAACTGGCAGTAGGACTGGGAGTTGAGCTTGACTCCATCCTCAACCCGAAAAGGCCCCACAAGCTCATCTTTGATGATACCAGCCCAAACCAGTACTCCACCTCCACCTTGCTGGCGTCTGAGTCGGACTGGAGCTCTCTGCCCTTTACCAATCCAGCCACGGGCCCATCCATCTGGCACATCAAGACTCACTCTCATGTCATCAGTCCATAAAACCTTAGAAAAAACCAGTCTTGAGATATTTCTTGGCCCAGTCTTGACGTTTCAGCTTGTGTGTCTTGTTCAGTGGTGGTCGTCTTTCAGCCTTTCTTACCTTGGCCATGTCTCTGAGTATTGCACACCTTGTGCTTTTGGGCACTCCAGTGATGTTGCAGCTCTGAAATATGGCCAAACTGGTGGCAAGTGGCATCTTGGCAGCTGCACGCTTGACTTTTCTCAGTTCATGGGCAGTTATTTTGCGCCTTGGTTTTTCCACACGCTTCTTGCGACCCTGTTGACTATTTTGAATGAAACGCTTGATTGTTCGATGATCACGCTTCAGAAGCTTTGCAGTTTTGAGACTGCTGCATCCCTCTGCAAGATATCTCACTATTTTTGACTTTTCTGAGCCTGTCAAGTCCTTCTTTTGACCCATTTTGCCAAAGGAAAGGAAGTTGCCTAATAATTATGCACACCTGATATAGGGTGACAGTTGGCTGCCTCTCACTGAGCCTGGTTCTGCCGGAGGTTTCTTCCTGTTAAAAGGGAGTTTTTCCTTCCCACCATCACCAAGTGATTGCTTGTAGTGGTTTGTTTGATTGTTTGGGATTTCTCTGTATTCTTGTAGGATCTTTACCTTACAATATAAAGCGCCTCGAGTCAACAGTTACTGTGATTTTGCTCAGATAAAGTGAGACAAGTTTATATAAATAAAACTGAATTGAAATGAACTGAATTTAATGTATATTATTGTGAAAAGTGTCATTTATGTACGGTTTTCCCTGTCACAAGTCTTGTAGTTTTAGTACTTTCATATCAATTGTCCCGCATGTGAAATTGCGCTGTACACACATAAAGATTAACACTCTTCCACTTACACCGACCTTTCCCCCGTCTGCGTTGTATTCTTTCTCATCGCCGTCCAGCAGTCGGGCTAGGCCGAAGTCGGTGATCTTGATGTGATTGGGAGACTTTACCAGCACGTTCCGAGCTGCCAGGTCCCTGTGGACCAGCCTCCTCTCCTCCAGGTACATCATTCCCTGAGACAGAGAGAGAAAGAGTTGACTGTGAATCCTCTCATGAAGTCATTCATCATTTTAAATTTCAAGACTGAAGCAGTCTGAGATCGGTGATGTGGCAAATGTCAGCACTAACATAAAATTATTGTCATAATTGTCATTGTCATTAACTGCACATCCAAGCAGACATTTAGACTCAATCATTTATTGTTAGCACTTCTCATATACATGACTCAAAGAGATGGAGACTCCAAGTCGGCTTTTATAGCATTTCAGAGATGTCAGTTTTTTGGCGCAGACGATCTGCCTGTCAGAGTCCAAAAACAAAACTCAACATTTCTCAGTCTAAAATTTCCCAAACTGTGAGCACTCATATGACAGTGATGTCACCACAGATTTGTGGTTAGAGAACATTGAATTGTTGATATTCATGGCCACTGAGTCAATGATGACACACATTTTAAACGTAGAAGCTGTAAACGCCAGAGACCTTATAAGAAAGAGAGATGTGCTCAGTGGAAACCTTAATAGAAACATATAACAGAATCCAGTAAATGCAAAAATGGCAACAAACAGCAAATAACTAACTTAGCTGGAGTATAGTTTCACGACATTTATAACTATTTGGTGGCATCCACTGCTGTGCAAAAGTCTTGAGCTGCCTCTCATGTCTTTATATTTTGCAAGGGAATGGGAAAGAGGTGCAGTGTTTTATTGAAACATTTGAAAACGCACATGTAAATACAGTAAATAAGGCAAAAACAGAGTTTGTACAATCATAACGAGCTTGAAAGTCAATATTTGGTGTGACCACTTTTATTCTTCAGCACAGTCTGAACTCTCTTAGGCAGCTTTCTTGTCATTTCTTTAAGTCGTCTTCAGGAATAGTTCTCCAGGCTTCTTGAAGGACACTCAAAGCTCTTCTTTTGGTGTTTCTGCGTTTTGTTCTGTTCTCTGTCAATGTGATCCCACACTGCTTCAATAATGATGAGATCCGGGCTCTGGGAAGGCCAATCCGAGACTGATGTGGTTGCCTGTGTTCCACAGTTTCCTTAGATAGTCAGGTCTGGACTCAAAATGAGTGAAAAAGCAGCCAATGTCCAAAGAAAAACTTTGATACCCTACAAAAATTACAAGAAAGCTGTTTTGAAGCAGCAAAACAAAAAGAAACGAGGGGTCGCTCAAGATATTTCTATCTTCTCGTTTTGATAGTAACAAATATGTGAATAAAAGATGAATGCATGGAGTTTTTCATTATGAATGGTGTGACGTCAGCAATACTGATTGACCTCTTAATGAAGTCATAGAGTTGTTTAATGGCGAGCATGCGTAGAAGAAGTGTGACCTGAAAAAGCTTCAAAAGCCAATTTTTTCAGGAAGAATACCCATTTTTAAAAGTTATTTCTGTCACATTAGACTGGTGGCTTTATACAGTTTTTATGCCCCGATGATAACAGAAAAGCTCTTTCCATATTCATTTTGACAGTGGATTTAAAATAAGAGCCCCGAAGCACTACCGAAATGACTGCCAGGTGGAGAAACTTCCTTCTAGAAGCTCTTTGACATTCACAATATATTGTTAAAAAAACAAAAACAGGTGCTGGCTTTGTACCGAAGTGTGCAACATCAGTACCTACGTCTTGTAACGCGTCCAAGTCAAATGCAA
The DNA here is from genome assembly GCF_041146795.1 of Maylandia zebra. NCBI lineage: Eukaryota > Metazoa > Chordata > Actinopteri > Cichliformes > Cichlidae > Maylandia > Maylandia zebra. The sequence continues at coordinate 23,904,705 of NC_135188.1, read as the reverse complement.
TCTTGTTCACTCATAACTGACACGTCGCCTTGGTGTCCTCAGTAATTGGGGCCATTTTCAAGATGGCTGGGCAGGGAGAACAATGGATGCCCTGCTGATTTGTTAACGTTGATTATGAACACCTGATGAGCAAAGCGAGTAAGGGGAAAAACAACAAAGCTTAGACTGGAGACAACTTTGCTTTGCGGCCCTAATTTGTTGCTCAATGGGCTGGACGGAGCAGCGGCTCTTTGACAGTTGCACAAAAACCCATTTGTGGCTGTGCAAGCGCACGCATGGACACACGTGAAGTCAAGCAGAGAATGCCAGACACACGCAAACAGGCACGTCTTATCATGCATGTGTGAGCACAAACACTCACTCTTCTCCTGTCTTGTGCAGTCATATCTGAAGAAAACTGCCAGATGAACAGGTAGACGGGCGAGGCTGGGCCAGCTGAAGCATTATTACTCTGGATGTTAAACAAGTGGATGCCATTTTGCAGGCGGATCAATGAAAACACCTTGGTGGCCATTATGGTCAGCGCACAATGAGGAATTCAAACCACGGCTCACGCATCCACTGGTGCGAGAGAATCATTGCCCATTTGAAATGCTTACTATGAAAATACAGTATATGCCTGTGTGTTCGTGGACACGCGGGCACATATCGAGGAACACTGTGTTGAAATGTTCACCGTGGCGAGCCGCCGCACGCCTCCTCCTCCCAGACGAATGTGAGGATAAATCGATCGCTCCAACGTCTGGCTCGCTGGTAGCTGAGTCCTCATCCATCATCCGCTGGTCTCGGGGAGACAGATGTGTAGAAACACATATGCACACGCACTCACACTGACAGTGACCACCCAGAGACCACCACCTACACGCAAAAGCAAGCGATATTTCACCACGGTGCCCAGCTCCTCGTGAAACGCATCCATCGGCCAGTTTGCATGTCTCTCACTTGCTTTCTCCGTTATCTCCCAGTTCAGGACACTTCCTACTTGTATTTCCTGTCTCCCTTTTTCTACATCTGTGGCTTTCCTCTCTAATATGAAGACAATGTGTCCTGACTAGGCAATGAGCACCCCTCTTTTACTGAAAGTGTATTTAAAATAGATTACTTCGGGGGGTCGGGCAGGCGATCAATAACAATGCTGATTACAATAAGCCAGAAGACGACCGACTTCGGGCGTATTTATCCCGCCTGTTGACGTCGAGAGAAATTAGGAATCAATGGCCCACACAGTCCATTAATACACTTCGACTTAAAGTGACAGGGCAATGAGGGGAGGCCATCACACTGACGGGGAACGTAGAGCAGCTCAAGGAGCCAATTAATTTTCAGCCACCCTGGGCAATAAACAGCAGCGTCCCGGGGGGAGGGACGTTGGGGGCAGCCAGCGTTTCAGGTCGAGAGGGTCCGTCTGCCAGTGCACAGTTTAAGACTTTCAATCAAGACCCGAGTCCTGAGTCATGGAGCATAATAAAGAAATAAAAGGGTGATTAGATCATTAGAGATGATTGAAAAGATACGTGGATTACGTGATTTTTTTTGGTATTGAGAGAACAGCGTGTCATGGTTGGCTGTGTGGCAGGCGTGCAAGCAGGAGTGGTGGATCCAAAATGCAGGACTCAGACACAGAAGTTCAACTTAAAGTGCAGCTTTATTGCTGGAAACCCTCTAACTAAAGGCATCAAAAGACAAACAAAAACGCTGGTGGACTAAAACACTGAAGCAGAAAACACTGAACTGGAACCAAAACACTGGTAACACGGAGGCAAAACACACACACAGCTTGTTGAGGGTACGACGCAACACTGACTCAGAGAAACACAGGGACTAAATACACTGGGAAGTAACGAGGAGAATGAGACACAGAAGGAGAGCACAGCTGGGGGAAATTAGAACTGACGAGACAAGCAAAGCAGGACACATTCACATAAGACACGGACCTTCAAAGTAAAACAGGAAGGATCACACAGAGACGCGAACTTGACACAGTGGAGACAGCAACTAAGAAACACAGAGACATAAACCATAAGGCAGAGGACTCTAAGAACCGAGAGACACAGAGGGGAAATCAAACATGCGAAACAAAAACACCAAAGCACAAGAAAGCCCCAAAACAAAACACGAGCCCAGAAAAAAGAACAATGCAGGGGGCTGGCCAGGGGGCCGACAGCACAGGAGTCCAAACAGGTCAGGGGGCCGGCTGTGCGGAAGCCAACGGCGGCGACGAAGGAGACGACGGAGCAGTGCAGGGGGCCGACCGCGCGGAAGGCAGCGGCGGCGACGAAGGAGACGACGGAGCAGTTCAGGGGGCCGGCCGCGCGGAAGGCAGCGGCGGCGCCCCAGTGTCAAGCGTACTGGCTGAGGCCCGGTGGGCACAGGACCAGGCGGGGCAGGACCAGGCGAAGCACAGGCAGAAGCTGGACCAGGCGTGGATGAAGACACGGAGGCTGGGCCTGGCGAGGCTGAAGGCTCTGATGAGGCTGGGCCTGGCGAGGCTGAAGACACGGAGGCTGGACCAGACGAGGCCGAAGGCTCTGATGAGGCTGGACCAGACGAGGCCGAAGGCTCTGATGAGGCTGGACCAGACGAGGCCGAAGGCTCTGATGGAGCTGGACCAGGCGAAGCACAGGCTGAAGCCGGACCAGGCGAGGACGAAGACTCGGATGAAGCCGGACCAGGCGAGGACGAAGACGAAGACTTGGATGAAGCTGGACCAGGCGAGGACGAAGACTCGGATGAAGCTGGACCAGGCGACGACGAGGTGGCCGCAGGTGGCGGCTGGACAGGCTCCTCGGGCCCTCCAGCTGACGCGGCGTGAGGCTGAACGGGCCCCTCGGACCCTCCAGCGGAGACAGGAGGCTGAACGGGCCCCTCGGACCCTCCAGCCGACGAGGCATGAAGCTGGTGTGGTTCTCCGGAACCACCAGCTGACGAGGAGGGCTGCTGGACGGGCTCCTCGGGCCCCCCAGCGGAAACAGGAAACAAAGGCCGGAGCGGTCCGTCGGACCCTCCAGCGGAGACACGAGACGAAGGCCGGAGCGGTCCCTCGGACCCTCCAGCGGAGACACGAGATGAAGGCTGGACGGGCCCCTTGGACCCTCCAGCAGAAGCCATCACAAAGCCAGCAGGCATGGAGTCCACTGGCAGACATGAAGGAAATGGGTGCTGTGCTGAGCACTGGCCCTGCTCAGACAGCACTGACACGGGGCACTTCCCAGGTGGCTGCTTAAACTCCAGGGGCCCAGCATCAGCTGAGGACTGGGACCTAGCCTCTGGGGAAGCCCTGGAGCGGCAAACAGTGCCAATGGCGGCTGAACCATGAAAAGCACCTTGAGTAGGACTTAGGCTTTCTCCCTGCATGGAGTGAACGAGTGGAACCGGTAATGCTGGAGCCAGAGCTACTGGGGCCTGCGCTACAGGCGGCACTGGAGCTACTGGGGCCTGCGCTACAGGCGGCACTGGAGCTACTGGGGCCTGCGCTACAGGCGGCACTGGAGCTACTGGGGCCTGCGCTACAGGCGGCACTGGAGCTACTGGGGCCTGCGCTACAGGCGGCACTGGAGCTACTGGGGCCTGCGCTACAGGCGGCACTGGAGCTACTGGGGCCTGCGCTACAGGCGGCACTGGAGACTGAGCTGAGGGTGGCACTGGAGACTGGGCTGAGGGTGGCACTGGAGACTGGGCTGAGAGTGGCTGCGGGGGAGCTAACTGGGCTGAAAGTGGCTGCGGGGGAGCTAACTGGGCTGAGAGTGGCTGCGGGGGAGCTAACTGGGCTGAGAGTGGCTGCGGGGGAGCTAACTGGGCTGAGAGTGGCTGCGGGGGAGCTAACTGGGCTGAGAGTGGCTGCTGAGCAGGCGACACTGGGAGCTGAGCTGCTGGAGACACAGGTGACACTGGTGTACTGGGGTGAAGGCAACGAGGATGCAGTCTCTCTCTTAAGGGAGGATGGAATGATTTAGTGATAAAGCTTGATGGGAACAGATGCTGATGCTGAGAATACCAGGCAGCGAGGGCTTCCAGGAGGGTAGCTGACTCTACCTTGCCTGGACCGCCCATGCCAAACAGTTCGAAGCAAATCCTGGCTCTCAGCGCTGTTATTAATTGTTTTAATCCGTTAATGTCCAAAAAACCAGCTGTGCAGAGGGTGGAAGACAAAAAGTTGTCAAAAAAGACCACCTGAAGGAGTCTCTTGGGGGTGTCCTCAGCGTGGATTACCTCCCGGCAGTAATTCCACAACTGCGCGAGATACTGAGACCGTGAGTCCGCAGGATCCATTTGATGGTTGCGTCGTTCTGTCATGGTTGGCTGTGTGGCAGGCGTGCAAGCAGGAGTGGTGGATCCAAAATGCAGGACTCAGACACAGAAGTTCAACTTAAAGCGCAGCTTTATTGCTGGAAACCCTCTTACTAACTAAAGGCATCAAAAGACAAACAAAAACGCTGGTGGACTAAAACACTGAAGCAGAAAACACTGAACTGGAAACAAAACACTGGTAACACGGAGGCAAAACACACACAGCTTGTTGAGGGTACGACACAACACTGACTCAGAGAAACACAGGGACTAAATACACTGGGAAGTAACGAGGAGAATGAGACACAGAAGGAGAGCACAGCTGGGGGAAATTAGAACTGACGAGACAAGCAAAGCAGGACACATTCACATAAGACACGGACCTTCAAAGTAAAACAGGAAGGATCACACAGAGACGCGAACTTGACACAGTGGAGACAGCAACTAAGAAACACAGAGACATAAACCATAAGGCAGAGGACTCTAAGAACCGAGAGACACAGAGGGGAAATCAAACATGGAGACACAGACTTACACAGAACAGAGGGGACATAGAGAAACATGAAGGGCAAGGGATCGAAACTAGAAACTCACACCAAGTACAATAATACAAAAATCACAAAGAACTAAAACGCTGGGTCAGGAGACCCAGGACCCTGACACAGCGGTCTTTTCATGCTCCCTGAACTGTACACGGTGAAGATGGTTCCTGTGACCTCTTGAAGAACTTGTTTGGTTTAATACATCATTTAACAAAGGTGCTTACTGCACAACTGGTAAGCCAGACAATTAAGCATTGATACCATCACAACTAGTCACCAGAAATACCAGATGAACTAATTATTCATAATTATTCATATAGTCTTAAGATCTAACACAATCTTGTGATTTTTAAATCACGAATGAACTTTGATTAACCCCAGTTGATTACTGTTGAATTAAGAAATCACTTAATAAGAACCCGTTTGACATTCTCAAAAAGTACAACATCATGCCACAAGAAACAGCAGAGAAACAATTTCACTGAGGTCGATCAGTCTTGAAAGTGTTAAAAAAAATTCTTAGGGACTCCAGTGAACCACGATCAGAGCCGTTATCCACACATGGAGAAAACTTGGAACAGCCTTCTCAGGAGTGACAGGAAGCTAGCATTTATCCACTCAACTAGAATAGCACATAACCATGTTCAGTTAACCTGAAACACATTAAATGCTAACAATGCTAAAGTTAGTGCCACTTGACATTCTGTTGAAGAGTCACACTTTGGTGCTGGTTTATCTCGCTGGCAACTAATACGCTGTAAGCTCAATGCAGCAGCTTGGGTTTGAATCTGCCTTGAAGTCATCTTTTCTTTTTCTCTCCACTTTCCTATTGCAGTAAAGGCTAAAATGCCACACTTGGAGCTACATTTAAAATATGATTGCTTTTAAATGGCTATTAAATACACAAGCAATATTCAGACAGGCAATTTTTTACCATAGTCATTAAACTGCTGTTTGTTGAGAGTTTTCTGGGTGTCTTTGGACTTTTGGATGATCAGTCTGATTATTAGTTGGCTTTGGGTCCCGCATCTTAAGAAGTTGGATTTAAGGTGAATGATAACAATAACATTTAACATAAACTCTACAATAAGCAAAACTGAAGAAATTACAAAATGAGTTCGGTGTTTGATTTCTGTGGTTTGGTTCAGTCGTTCCCTGAGCTTAAACAAGCTGATGTGAGATGTAACGGGCAGGTCAAGCAGTGTGGTAGGCGGCTTTAGCTGAACTGCAAGGAAAAGGGCGTATAGAGCTTGGCAGCACTGCAGGATTTCACTGCCTTAAATCCCTTAAAAGAGTTTGCAACACTTCCTGCACATAATACATCTCGCCTTATGTGGTACCAGCCTCAGCTGTGCCTCAGAAACTGGCTGTTTTCATTGAAATTGTCGATCCCCCACATCGTTTGCTTTGAACATCTCCTCAGAGCAAAGTAGTTTGGTTGTTCTATAAATGTGAGGGAAGATGATATGAATTCTTTTCAGATTTTAACTGACAGATTACATCAGAAAACATTTGTGTCTCCTAGCATTTTTAAGGTTTGTGGAAGCCCATTTTAATACCAATTAAAGCCTAATATTTATAACTATTTCAGGATCTGCAGGAACCCCAGAACAGCTTAAAGAAACAGCAGATGAGTAAAGTACCTGTCTATGTGCCCAAAAGGCAAAATCGCTTTGTTCTCTCTCTGTCAGCCATTATTTTTCTGTGGCAAAAAGCAAAGCTGTCGGCGTCAGAAGAAGAGCTACATTTGGCACCGTGCGTCACTCCAAACCTCCCACCGGGCCGAAGCACTCAAAGTTCAAAGTAAATGTTTACGGCTGACCTTTGAAGGAAAGATGATGATGCTCAGGCTGATGTAGATAAATAGAGAGAAGATGCAGTTTGCCTGTGAGTTTTCTAACAAGTAACGAATGACATGCTACACCTCCCAATATGTAACTTTATCAGTTTTTGATATAAGTAAAGGTAAAAAAGGGCTCTTGTGGACTAAGTGCATTTTAAAGTCAGTTTTATCATGAGAACCGATAATGAAGTTGAAAAAAATATAAGGTGGTGGTGAGCATGCAAACATTTCAAGGACATTTGGTAACATTCACTCATATGTTGGATGTAGAATGACCCCAAGTTACTGAAGCTAAATGAAAAAAGGAGCTGAAATACAAATACAGTGATTCACACTGAAGCTAGAAGAGGGACAGACGTGAATCCTCTGTATTTGCTCATCTCATTTCATTTAAATGGCAAGTCAGCTTTCTCATTGTGTAACACAATTTCGCTGTTAATGTTGACACTGGGGCACAACTGGATGAATGGTCACTGTGAACAGCAGCAGCTCATTTGAATACGTCTGTCCAATTCAGGCAAAGCCACAGTTTCCGGACAACATGTGCTTGAACCGTATATGAAAGGTCCCGCTGAGCATGTTCACTGCAGCTTTCCCCCGCCTCCCAGCAGCAAGGTTAAGGGCCTAACATCCTTGCTGCTAATCCCAGATGACACCGGGGGTATGTTTGAAGCCCTCTGAGCATGAAGTGCTGCTATAGCAGTTTGAAATAATTTTACTTTTTTTTTTTGTCTGCCAAAAACATTTACTCTGTGTAACTTTTCAATAGCTGTTTTGCAAAGACCTTTGTAAAAGTCAGGATGTGCTTTGGGACGTTGGCATGGTCAGCCGTGGTCTACTGTCTGTGCATACACTGGCAAAACACCAGTTATTAATGCACTATATATATCCAAGTCATACACAACTACTTTTTTTTGACTGCAGATGAAAAAAGTAAGCGAGTATGACTCTTTAAAAATTACAAAAATGGTGTAAAAGAAAAAAAAATCACATATGATTTGATTGGCTGGCGGGTATTCAGCTGTTCAAATGCTACCAGTTGATGACACACAGCTCTATGAAGGTATTAAACACTGTCCATTTTATTGGTTCCTCTGCACACGTAAACTCAGGCAACGAACTATGTGGACTCACAGGCCACTTTATTAGAAAATGACACCTGTTCAACTGCGCATTGATTCAAATATTTAGTCAGCCAATCACACGGCAGCAGTTTATTGCATTTATGCTTTTGAATGCATGTTGAACCTCGAAGCAGATGAACTACAGCAGCAGAGGACCACACTGGGTGGCACTCCTGTCAGCTAAGAAAAGGAAACTGAGGCTATGATTCACACAGATTTACCAAAATTGGGTCGATCCTACCTTGTATCAAGTGTATCAAGTACCAGTGCTGTGTTAGCAATATAATGTAGTTCTTTATCTCCTAGATGCAGTTTGCATTTCCCCCTGGATGTGTTGGCTGAAAGGTGACGAGTAATTGCGGCACAAAAGCTGTGTAATTAACAACTTTAAACAGTGTTTAGTCAGCTATTTAAACTTTGCTTTAGCTATTCTAATGTCACTTAATAGACTCGGCAGAGGAATGCTTCTTCTTGTCATAGCTGTCTTTACCTCTGACTCATCCTTTTTATGTTTCCACTTACTGAGTGAGCTGCGTTGGAATAAAATATGCAGACCTTTTCTCATATTTTACACCACTTGCTTCAGTTTTTGTTCTATATAGAGAAGAAAAAGGTCAGAAATCTGAACTAATATGCAAGATAGAAGGGAATGAATGTTTCCTTGTTGTTTTGTTAAGTGTTCGTTAAATAGCTTGTGAAAGCAGAGGGATTTATTGTGAATAGTTTATCCTTTTTCTGACCTGGTGTAGGGCTAGCAAGTGGGATAAAATCTCATTTTTAAACAGCACCGAAGGTCTTTTTCATCTCCGCGGGCTCCTGAATTGCTTACAGGGGCTAAAAGTCTTCCAAAGCACGCAACAGACGAGGTCACGGCTGGTCGGCAACCCATTAGCACCTCCTATCTAACAGGAAGAAAAGAAGAAGGAAGATCTGAGTCTTCGGTAATGTAGAAAAACAAGCGCATGAAAAAAAAAGGGAGTGGAGTGGAGGAGTAACTGCAGGGAGCGGTGCACCTCAGCAGTGGTGCTGCAGAATAACAGATGCTGGGCATAAAGGAGAGCAGCTGGAAGGTAAGAGGAGAAAGAGGAGGATGGACACGGTGGACTACAACAGGTAATATCCAAGTCAAGTCAGCAGATCCAGTTTTTGCTGAATTATTACCAATGTGCGGCAGTTTCAATGGGGACTCTCAGCAGTTAAATAGCTTTAATGATCCAATTCTCAGGTAGAAACACGTGCACCGACTCCCTGGACTTCACTTTATTTGGGAATTCATGTTAAGAAAGGCTAAAAGAAAAAATTCCAAGGAACCAAAAGGTGATGTGTCTGTTTCCAGAGGGAGTGATAAGAGCACCGCATGTGGTGCACCCCCCTTCCACCACCACCCATCTCCCACCCAGAAAAAAATGAAAATAAAAAAAATCCAGCCGCCCCACAGAAAGGGTGAGGAGGCAGCAACAATATGAGCAATATGGAACTGTCCACATGCCGGGAACTGGGACCAGTGCGATAAGGAGCATGCACAATGGCTCCGCTCAGGTGGCGCAGGTGGTCGTCTGTCATGCGCTGTGTGCTGAGCTGGAGATAGAATGGAAGGCCTTCCCACAGAGCTGGCAGTCTCCAAAGCATGTGTGTGAAAAAGACCTCGCTGTGCGCTTGTGTGGGAGCGAGGGAAAATAGACGGGAGTGAGAGTGAGCCAGTCTCTTCAATTGAGAGCGCATAACAAATTCAAATTTTATTCTGAAATGCTGTTACAGAAAGTTGAGTCAAATTTGTTCCCCAAAGAAGAGATTATATGCGTAAAAAGTAGCATTCTGTTTGAATTACCCTCGCACCGTCGCCGGATGGTTTGGATGGCTAATGAACGATGCAGGTGAATGTGGCATAGCGGGACATATGTAACGACGGCTAAGCGGCGGCGCAGCACGCCGGGTGTGGGCCCATTTACTCCGCATTCAGCCATTCTGGTTTCACAAAGCAGGAGAAACTGTAGCTATCTATCAAGCAGAGCTGCTGATCTGTGCGTCTGTGTGCACAAAGGGTATGGTGGCACTGGGGTGCAAAACATGACAACTAAAGACAAAGAGTAACATTTCTAGATTGGCAGCATCTTTGCAATGGTCCTGGGCTTTTGTGTTGCAATGATACGCTTTAGTTCTGTTGTATTATACGATTTCAGGTTCCTCTTTTGTAACTTTCTGTTTGGATTGCTTTGCTTTTGATTGTCTTAAGGTTGTAACTCCAGCTTCTTATATTTTTTTGTTTTAGCTTTGACTCTTCATGGCGCAGATTCAACCAGGTGCTGGAAACACTCCTCAGAGATCTTGGTCCATGTTGACATGACAGTGTCAAACAGTACAGTGAACTCATTGTTATGTTCAAGAAACCAGTTTAAGATGATTTCAGCTTTGTGACATGTGTGCTGACCTGCTAGAAATAGCCATCAGAAGATGGTTCATTGTGGTCATAAAGGGATGGACATGGTCAGCAACAATACTCAATACTAAGTGGGCTATGGTGTTTAAACGATACTCAGTTGGCGCTCAAGGGCCCAAAGTGTGCCAAGAAACCCTCCTCCACACCATTAAACTACCAGCAGACTGAACCATTGATACAAAACAGGATGGATCCATGTTTTCATGCTGATTATGCTAAATCTCAACCCAGCCATTTATGCCACCAAATTTGGTGGCATAAATCAAGACTCATCAGACTGTGCAGCAGTTCTCCAGTTATCTATTATAAAGTCTGGTGAGCCTGTATGAATTATAGATAAAGTTTCCTGTTCTTAGCTGAAGGGAGTGGGACCTGGTGAGATGCTCTTCTGCACACCGTGGTAGTAAAGACTTACTTACTTTTGCCTTATCAGCTTGGAACAGTCTGACCATTCTCCTCTGACATCTGACATCAACAAAAGCATTTTCATGTAGAGAACAGCTGCTCACTGGATATTTTGTCTTTTTCAGACGATCTGTACTCTTCTAGCAGAAGCCTATCTCAGCTACCAAGGGTGAGAGAAAGGGTACATCCTATACAGGTCTCCAGTCTCTTGCAGGACTAACACAGAAACAGAGACAGCCAACCATTCACACTCACGTTCCTATGGGCAATTTAAATTCACCAATTAGCATAACTCTACTAACTGCATGTTTTTGGACTATGGGAGGTACCTGGAGAGGACAACATGCAAACTCCAAACTGAAAGGCCAGATGGTGGATTCAAATCCAGGTTAACCGCTGTGCTGTCGCGCTGCCTCACAGTATTTTTCAAACCATTCTCTGTTAACCTTAGAGATGTCTGTGTGAGAAAATCCCAGTAGGATCAGCAGATTCTGAAATACTCAGAACAGCCGATCTGGCATCAACAACCATGATGATCAGTTCAAAAGTGTGTTGTCTCGACCATAATCTTGTCTTGGATAAGTAGATTTTAAAATCTTATTGCTGGCTTTTAAGGTTTTAAATGGCACTGCACCTTCTTACCTGTCAGAACTCCTTAGTACTTATCGCCCCAGGAGATCTTTGAGGTCAGCCGACCTGATGCTTTTAGATGTTCCCAGGTATAAATTAAAGACAAAGGGAGAGCGGGCGTTTGCTGTGGCTGCACCCAGACTGTGGAACAGTTTACCTCCTCACGTCAGACTCTCCAAAAGCCTAGAAACTTTTAAAACCGCTCTTAAAACTCACCTCTTTTCATTGGCTTTTAGAAAGGTTTAATTTATTTGTTTTATATATTTTTATTTTATTTTTATCAGCGAGGTGTTATTACGAAATTGTGTTCTATTGTATTTTTATCTGTATTTACTGCACAGCACTTTGGTCAGCCTTGGTTGTTTTTAAATGTGCTCTATAAATAAACTTGACTTGACTTGACTTGACTTGATATCTGTGTTAGCAAGTGGTTGAACATGCATAACTAATAAAGTGGCTGGTGAGTGTGTAGTCATGTTCTTGCTTTGTTTTTCTCCGACCATCTGATGCGTTCTCTAGTTTAGTTCTCTTGTTGTTTTTGATCTCTAGTTGTTTTCTCTGCTCTCTAGGAAAGTTTCACTTTTGGGTTTTGTTGTTACAAGTAACTAACTTCATAATGCTAAATAAACCTCACATTTTGTTTCTTTACAGATTTCTACATCAGTATTTGGATGATGATGCAAGAACATTTAAGTTGTTGCATTTATGCTAACTGTTCTGTTTTCTGGTAGCTTTTAAGCTTTGGTAATCCATTTTTTTGTTTGTTGGCATCCATCCATCATCATACTTTTATTAAACACTTTCTATTTGTGTCAGATATTTAAAATGTTTCTATGATTTCTTGTATTTTGCAGCTCAGGGCCACCGTACGCAGGTAAGACAGAGCACGTAAAAGCAAACCCCTCAGTGGGAGGGAACAATGTCAGAACTTATCAGCGCTTGTTGTCTTCCTCCTTCCTTTCTTAATTATATCTTTCCTCAAGAGAGGGAACCAAAGGTAAAAATATCTAAGCTCCGTTGCCATGATCTCAACTCCCCTGTGGGACAGAGAGATCCCTCCAAAATGTCACTGTGCAGGCAATAACAGACCGCTGCTGGCGAATTTACACGAGCAAATGTCAATAATTTTTTTTGGCTTCTGCAACGGAATTAAAAGGAAGATTTTTTTCCCCCTTTCAGTGCGATGAATTTCATCTCTCCTGAGGAAATACGGGTAATATATACCGTAGCGTAAAGCTGCAGAAACATGGAAGTTCGAGTAAAATTTAAATAAAACCCTCCTGCTTCAGCTGCAACAAAAGATGACATTTTCAGCCATGTAACTAAATGTCCTTGTGGGGGTGACGGTGCTATCCAAGCATCAATTAACAGCACTCAAGTGAGATCCTGTGAAGTTTAGGATGGCCTGCGGGCAGCCGAGAGGACGGTAATGATGGGTTTCATCAGCAGCTCAGCGGCCTCGTGACTTCGACAGGTGAAGCGGACAGAAAGGAAGAGAGAAAGCAAACAGGAGGAGAAGAGGGGGAAAAAAAAGAACAATGAGGACATCTGATCCTGATTTGAATCAGCTGAGCACCAAGCCATACACTCACACAGTCCAGCGTTCACAGTAATGCCTGTAATTTGTCTGCTGCTCGCTGTGACACTGAGAAGTTATAATTTTTAATCACAGAGGGTAATTATCTCGGTGAGAAGCTGACAGACTATTCTGCCCACTGGCTACTTTTCATACGGGAAAGGGGACACTTTACTGTTGACATTGCACGCATGCACACAAATAAGTAACAAAAATGCTTTAATTTCAGCACGCCGTTTCATCCCGTTTGTTTGTAATAAGGCTGCTCGTAGCAAAGAAAATGAAATCCTGATTGCACGAAATTGATTCACAGAGCAACCTGGCAGAATCGTTTATGCTTGTTTTGTTAAAATGACATGTTTAGGACTCCATAATAAGTACAGAAGAAAGTTGTTTCTTGTTTGCAGCCATTTCAGAAAGGCACGGTTATGAAGTGTTTGTCGGAGAATCCCTGCGAATTTCCACCTGCCGCCATTCATCTGCATGCGTGCGGACGTCTGTGTCTAATGAGTCTCGGTTCCAGGCATTGTGAGTAATCGGGATGTATGGTAAGAGGTGACCGATCCAATCAGGCCTTCCTACCAGTGGATCTGGCAGTCAAATCCCTCCCCTTATGCATCCTTGAGCACTGCTGATCCTTACAGATAATTAGAAAGACCCAAGAGGCTTATCTCTCCGCCGCCCATTCCACTCATCACCTCATACTCTTCCTCTGCGGTCTTCCCCCGCCCTGTTTCCTCATTTTGTTGCATCAGCAGGGACATGTGTGTCCTCCTGGGGACCGGCTGGTGTGTGTGTGAAAGAATTTGAGAATGTGTTTGCGTTGGAGGAAAACACATCACTTGGTTTGGTTTTTGTTTCTTATCATAAAAGATAGTATTATGGGTTGTTTGGTAATCATGGCGTGATGTGGCTCCCGACAAGCTCTCAGATGCAAAGAATTGTGGGACTGCATTATTAATGAAGCCCCGGGGAAATAAAGAGCTGAACATGGATCACTACCATATAGCCTGCTGACAGTAATAAATTCACTATAACTTTATATAATGTGTTTTTAGTGGAAAATATAGACTAAAAGGAATTCATCAATCATTTGGCTTACGTGCTAAAATATATGATATCCTCCTTTGGTGTGAAGGATTTTAAAATGTGCTATTTTCACTGCTAGAGCTGGCATCCAGTGACAATTTGTCATATCTGGATTCGGAAAAAAAAAAGCTTTAGAAAGTGCTCAAATCTGTTTAAGCAGTTTGTTTGGAGGGACACTTGAATGGATGTGGAATAAAAACCTGCTGACATCAAAAATAGAGTGTTAAAAATGAATGTCACCACTTGTAGTATAACATATTTTGGAAACAGCATTGTTTTTTTACAGCAAGTAGTGCCCATATCTTGGACAAGAGGGTTGAGTGAAGTTTTCAGCCAATGCCCAGCAGCTTGGCTGTCAAGGAGCATTTTGCAAATTTAAACACAAAACAAAATATGTTATTTGTCATATAAGTGATTTAAAATGCTCCAAAGCGAAACCACACTTCAAAGTGACTTGAATGGAGGTTTTAAGATCCTAGTAAGTCACAGAGGTCAAGAAACAAGCTGTCAACCGTCTGAAAAATGGCAAATGGGCTGATACTTGCATAGCACTCGTCTACTCTGAGCACTCAGAGAACTTTCTACTACAAGTCTTATTCACCCAATCACACCCCGGCTAAGATTCACACTCCGATGGATGCGCTTGGGATAACTTGGGGGTTATTTTGACACACAGACTGGAGGATCAGGGAGCGAACCACCAACCTTTTAATTGGTCGACACCCCACTCTACCTCTGGATCTACAGCCAGCAGTTGGCTAGTTGTTGGTCGTGGTTGTTGGCTGTCTGTTAAATCCATTCCTGCAGTCATACAAGCACTCAGTGACCCCCTGGTACCCTCTGATTACTGTGGAAAGATCTGTATTCCCTGAATGGTTGTTGAGTGGTTGCTACCAACCGCTAGGTGAAAAGTGGTTGCAAAGAGGTTTACCCCCTCATGATTGGTTTGTTTGCTATCCGGTTGCTGCAGTCATTGAAACACCCACACGTCTGCAAGCTAAATGCCTACAGAGCAGCAGTGAAAAGGATCTTCAAAAAGGTTGTTGATTTTACTTTTACGTTTTAATACCAATCGGCAAGTAGATGACCAATACTTGCAGACAAGATGCAGACAAGTCAGCATCTTCCATGCAAACAGCATTTGACTATGCGAATCAGTTAGAGACCAAACAAACTGCAGTTTTGGCTCACCTTTTTAGGCCAAGAAGTTGCCACATTTCAAGCTCAGCCACTTCTGATTTCATATATATCAGAACATTAGCAACAGTAGAGACATAACAGGGTTGAAGTTAGTAAGCTTTTTTAAATCTGCACATTAAAATCATGTTTCTCCGCTTCCCTGACATACACCACGCGTGTACTAGTTTCTGCTTATGTTCAACATGCCAGTGATGAACACACGCACGTGGAAAAACATGTTTCACCTCCTGGCTGTATTAGATTTGCTCATCAGATGTTAACAGGAATTTAAATGGACATTGTTGACAGGAATCATGCTACTCTTCAGTTCGTAATTGCTTTTCAGTGCACAGTGAAACATTTTCATCACTCTGTGGTTAATTGCTTCCGCTGCAGCGCCTTTTATTCCCAGCTAAAGGACGCCAATGGGGAGAGATATCTGGTGTGTAAACTAAAAGGTGTTGCTGTTAATTAATAATGTATTATATTTTAAACATGAGACCTGAAAATGAGCATTCTGAGGAAGGTGACACACTTGGTCAAAATGAAGGTAATTCCTCAGTGGTTATTATAACATCTTTGACAAACCTACTGCATTATTTTAAGGGTCCAAATACTGAGTGTATTAAAAAATCACAGCAGAACTGTGTAGTTATTCACATAAACGGCTGTGCTTTTACTAGCACATTGTGTAAGCATAACTCTCAGAAGATGCTTGATGACTATCTTTTGGGGTTTTCTGAGTCTGCTCAGACTGTTATCTTCACCAGACCCCGGCAGGCAGTTGGCTGTAGTAGTTTCAATGACGGCTAAAGAGAGATTTAAGATCTGTGAGGGAACTCTATACAAGAGAACAAACCCTGCACTGGAGGATTTTTCGGGTATCACGGCACTACAGAGAGAAATCAAAGACATCTTTGTACACCAAACCAACTGCTCAACTTAAACATTTATATTGACATCGGCTTTGTTCCTATTCACAGTACTACAACCGTAGATGTGATTGTAACAGCAGAGGCACAATGTAGAAATGAGATGTCAATAGCAGTAAACTGAGATTTCTATTTCTTCTTCTGCTTGTTGAAAAATGTACTGGGTCTATGATACGGCAACCAAACAATGACTGAAAAAATAGTAATCGATACAGTGAGTTTACCGCATAACTGAGCATTTTTACAGTCGTTTGGTCTCATTTACTTATCAGCTACACGACAATGGGAGTCAACACTGTGATAAGCGAATAGGGCAGGGACAAGCTATTGATACCACAATATAAACACATTGTATAATGACACCAGACTTAAGAGGAAAGCTAATCGAGAGCTAACAGAATACAGAACAGAATAGATGCATCAACACACTCGATCAATATGATACACGTACACGGCGGCCATTTTTTCTTCTTCTATACAAATATTGCCATGAATCTTAGATAACTGTCTTACTCGCAATCGTGGCTCAAGAGTTGGGTGTTCGTCCTGTAATCGGAAGGTTGTCGGTTCGAGCCCCGGCTCGGACAGTCTCGGTCGTTGTGTCCTTGGGCAAGACACTTCACCTGCCGCCTACTGGTGATGGCCAGAGGGGCCGATGGCGTGATATGGCAGCCTCGCCTCTGTCAGTCTGCCCCAGGGCAGACTGACAGAGGCGAGGCAACTGTAGCTTGCCTTCATCAGTGTGTGAATGTGAGAGTGAATGAATAGTGGCATTGTAAAGCGCTTTGAGGGGTCCCGAAAAGCGCTATATAAATGCAATCCATTATTATTATTATTATTATTATTATTACTATATAACGAGTCTATCATATATCACATGATGACTGATTTGTGATATCATTGTTACCATGGGTAACCTCTGGAGCTGAGAAGAGGTAAAAACTACAGTTCCTCTAGTGGCCACTTGAGGAACTGCAATGTGGTCAGTTCCCAAAGTCTCCCATGTTTAAAATAATGTTTACAGCCTGGTACAAATAAAGGTCGCAGCTTCTTTGATCCATGTGGGTGACTGAGTAACTCGATTTCTCTGTTTGTGCCCTTGGAGCCTTCTGGAGGGTTTTTAATGGAGTGTCTGACTAATATAATTTCTTGCTATGTAGTTTTTTTCCTTTCCTAGTATCTTGTATGTATTCATTGTGCTTCCTTTGCTTCCTTTTTTTTTTAAAACATACTGTATTGCAGTAAAAACAAATGCAAAGCGCAGGCTTTTGTTATTAGCCCTGCTGAAACTCATTTTAATACACCTGACATAATTTTGAGCACAATTATTATTTTATTCATGCGGCTACACCAATTTAGTAAAATTAGTTTAAATGTTTAGTTATAAATATCAAGCGTTTTGATCACAAGTTCACTTACTTTTCCAAAAACAGTGATACTTATTTCAGGAACCTTGAACATGTTGTTATCTATTTAAACTGTTATATCCTGGCATTGTACATACCAAAGTTAACATAAAAAAATGTTGCCAATAAAAAAGGAAGCAGAAATTTAAACGCAGTTTTAAAGATAAGATTTTATGAAAGTTTGACCTTATTTGACCTTGAAGGAGAGGTCAGAGGTCCAGAGTAACATGATATTTACAACCCCATATATCACCCCCTACATGCCTGCACGTTGTCAGTACAAACCATACCAGTAAGAAACAGTATTAGCATCACTACATCATTCAAAAAGTGAATTCCAAAAATCTTGCTGTTTATGTAACATGTGAAAATACATGTTAAAGATGTTTTTGATTCACTCCAAAAGGCCCAGCCTCAGGGTTTTTGTCCTTTGTGCCCTGAAAAGTGACTCCTTCTTTTTCACTTTTCCAGCAGGAAACTTAACTGTGTAACGGGAGGGAAACAAAACCATCAAATCAGGGCAATCTCATCTCAGAAAACACACCTGTCCAGGTCCACATCTGCATGCTGAGAGTATTGAGACATTTCACTGACATGCGATGGCATGATAGACACACGAGCGCAGGAGGGAGATGATTTGATTCCAAGCAAAATATTGACTCCGTTATTTTAGCGAGGGAGGGTAATATGAGGGGAAACGTGTTGGGAGGGAAAAGAGAACAAGCAGCAGAAGGAGGAAGAAGAAGTGTTAAGGCTGGGCTAATAAGTGCAGGCGAGATGTGTTTGCTCAGCACCGAGAGGCGTTTCACAGGGAAGTGAGTGACACAGAGGGCTCCACGCTAAGCTTGACCAGATTGGATCTCGTGCCATTGGGGTGGCATCTCCGGGGAGCCGCCGCAGGATGCAACTCTAACTGCACGTGGAAGAGCACACACGCATGAACAAAAAAGTCCCTGCTGATTTTGCCTTATTTTACAGTTTGTTGGTGTGTGTGTGAAGGGGTTTGTGTCATTGCTTGTTCCCACACACACACACACACACACACACACACACACACACACACACACACACACACACACACACACCTTCTTGCATATTTTAACAGTGTGCAGAAATGCTACGAGGTCAGTGTTAGCACGGAGCCACAGTGACAGCAGAGTCCAAAATCTGACTGCAAGGTGTTTCCTGCAGGGCGTCACGTGCACTGGTACAAATACAAATGACCCCACTGTCTCACTGTTCACACGCTGACAGTGGCCGAGATACAACCCCCTCGTTCCTACAGCCGTCCCACCTCTACCCCCCCACCATAAAAAAAACCCCCAGTGGAGACCGTTGTCCAGCCAGAGCTTCCCTGCCAAAGCCAATCATTTTAGTGGCAGGACAGCTACTCGCTGAATGTATTCTGCTTTCATTATACCGAGCCTGAGGAGAGAGACCGTGAATGGAAGACAGAGAGGGAAAGGGGAGAGGGGAGCCAAATTAAAAGACTACTGTAGCCCCGCATACATTCAGTTTCAAACCCATATTTAATTCAGTGATTGATTTGTTCATTAAAATACATCCCATTACTAATTATTCCATTAATAATCCAATACCTAATGAAAAAAAATGCTCCTAATATGAGTGTGAGAGGGAGCGGGAAAAAGAGGGAGGAGAGAGATTCACTGAGTGAGATATAGAGGAGATGCAGAAACAGATAGGAGGACACGTGTAAATATGAGCACAGGGGGGTCATCTAAGGATCTGAGGGCTGAAGTGGGAAATGTAGGACATGATATAGAGACACAGGACCACACAAAATAAGAAAACAAATGATAACATAGGCACAAATGAGGAAAGACAGGAGATGTGGGGGGTAACAAGAGAATTAAAGAAGGAATTTAAAATTAAAAAAGAAGATTGAACGTACTGTAAAACAAATGGCAAAAAACAGAACAGGAAAATACAGAAATATAGAAAACAAGCAAGAAACTATAAGAAAAGAAAATGTCAAAATTAAGTCAGAAGGAAGGAAGGATGGGAAGACGTGTAAAAAGGATATGGGAAGAAAAGAATTAGTTAAGAAAAAACTGAAACAGATGAAAGGAAAGAAAAGAAAAATGAAGTAAGAGACAATGACATGGAAACAAAATAAGAAGAAGAATGAAAATATTGTGGAAATGAAAGAGAAAGAAGAAGGAAAAAGAAATGATGTGGAAAGAAAAGCAGAAAGGAAGGAAATAAATGGAAATGGAGCAAAGAAAGGGGAAAGGGAAGGATAAATGAAAGGAAGACAGGACGGGGTTATGATGAAAAAACAAAATCGAATGTGAAGAGAAAAGGAAGAAGGGTGTCAAAAAGAAAAGAAGAGGAAAATGAATGAGTGTAATAAAAATAGAAAAAAGAAAGAAAGGACATAAAGAGGAAGTCCTGGAAAAAAAACGAGGAAAAGAAACAACAGATGAGTGAGGAAAACCGGCAGAGGGATAAAGGAAAGAGCATAAAAAGGAAAGGAAAGATCGAGACTTATAATTTAGAGGCTATTCACACACATCTAAAGAGACCTCTGTGTGGGTTATGTGTGCAAGTGCATGTGAGTGTCAGTCATTGTGTGTGTGTGTGTGTGTTCGTGTGTGGCAGTGGGAGTGAAACAGCCCTGAGTGTGGCTCTAGATTAATGGGGGCCATTATCTCAATGCCCAAAACACTCAGTGATGAAGAGTCACTGCCTGGCGACAGGCCTCGGCCAATCAATTTGTGGCACAGCAGTCACCTGCCCGGGTCAGAGCCCACATACGGCGGGTGTTTGTGTAGTTGTTGTGGTAGCGGTGCTGGGGGGGACTGGCAAGTTGCCACCACGTTACAGTATGGTGAAAAATGAAAAACAGCCTTCCTGTGCCAGGGTTTCATGGTTTTGGCAGCATGCACAGATAGCTCCATAACTGTTCTGGGAACTAAATTATATTTATATTTTATTCAAAATAATATGCTTGTTCAGGTAGTTGTACTTTAGAATTCCCAATTAGTTTTTTACGGCCTTAAAGCTACACTACACTGGATGTTATGGACAATTCTTAAGCAGGACTGCATGAAACAATTAAGGAGCAGGACCCACAAAGTCCAAACTGTTAACACCTTCAGGAAGATCATCATATGTGATGATAAACTTAGTATTCAGCTATGACCCAGACCCCCAAAAAACATCTGTTAGTCTAAAAGCAAAACAAGGCGCACTGGGTCAACAGCACACTCGCCATGAGTTCTAGAAGTTATGTCCAGATGCTTCTGAGGGGAAAACCACCTGACCCAAGTGCACCTGTCCACAAAGCACCAGAAATAACATTTTAAAGCAATACTAACACAATCTTTCCTATTTGGGAAGGGGACAGTGGCTACATTTGTATCAGGGATGTGTTGTTAACTTTTAGAGGCAGATTTATGAAATGCCGTTCAGGCTGTTGTATTGCTTTGATTGCACTTTATACACATTAAGATAGTGAAGCCAGAACCTCATAGATTTTAAACAGATTCAGCAATTCCTTAACAGATAACAACAAATTTGGTGCAGATAGTGAAGTAACTGTAAAATGATACAGGTGCTTGGAAACCTTCCTTTTTATAGGAATATAACCAGAATACAACCAGTTGGCAGCCAGCTTTGAGTCCCCTATGGCAAAGGGACATGCTGCAAAAGAGTTAAGCCCATCAGTGCAGAGTGACTCAGACTGATTCCAGTGTATTGGCCCTGTCTGCACTCATAAAGTAGACAGAAATTATTTGCAAAACAGAGAATGAATGCAACTGGTGCCATTTGGAATTTGGTCACTTAAAGACAGGCTCCCTCCCACCAGCCTACCTGTGTAATTGTGTCCACAGTGTTTCAAACCCCAAATATTTATATAATAATGGATTGGATTTATATAGCGCTTTTCAAGGCACCCAAAGCGCTTTACAATGCCACTATTCATTCACTCTCGCATTCACACACTGGTGGAGGCAAGCTACAGTTGTAGCCACAGCTGCCCTGGGGCAGACTGACAGAGGCGAGGCTGCCATATCGCGCCATCGGCCCCTCTGGCCATCACCAGTAGGCGGTAGGGTAAAGTGTCTTGCCCAAGGACACAACGACCAGGACAGAGAGCCCAGGGATCGAACCGGCGACCTTCCGGTTACAGATACGCTTCCCAACCCCCTGAGCCACGGTCGCAACCACTGATTTTTCCTAGAAATGTCATGATAAGATTCCTCAAGTTGCTCCACCGGCACTGCAAACTTGTTACAATCAGACTAAATTGCATTTTTTTGGTCTGCATGTTGTATGTAATACTTTCACCACTGATAATAGAGTGTACTGGTAAAACTTCTGCAATAATCTTGA
The DNA here is from genome assembly GCF_041146795.1 of Maylandia zebra. Lineage (NCBI taxonomy): Eukaryota > Metazoa > Chordata > Actinopteri > Cichliformes > Cichlidae > Maylandia > Maylandia zebra. The sequence continues at coordinate 23,882,896 of NC_135188.1, read as the reverse complement.
AATTTCTGAATTTGTTATTAAATAACTGTGGCAGTTGTACTTTAGCTAAAAAAAAAAAGCTTGACATTTTCCTGAAATCTGCTTGTAGGCAGTTTAGATGAGAAAGCCGGTAACACACTCATGTCTGTTCATTAAATGTGAAGTTGGAGCCACTGGTAGTTGAGCTTAGTTGAAGGGTAACACCAGGCTCTCGCCAGTGTCTGAAAAACAACCGGACATACATGAGTGCTATCAGTCATCCAGTCCAACTCTTACCAAGTAGTTGAAGCAGGTGATTTCACAAAATGTCAAAGTGTTTCTCTGTAAAGACCTGACTATCACTGCTAGTACTCATGATACAATGGGGTGCGTTTGATGAATGCGTATGCAGCAGTTCACAGTGGATGCTTGGTCTGGTGCCATATGTCGAGCGACCTTTTGTATGCTGTTTCTTGAACTCTGTTTTTTGTGTTTTTTTTATATACCTTTTCCTCCCACCTCTTTCAAAGCTAACTGAAGAGCAAGGGGAAATTATTTTCCCCTTTGCTAGAAAATTGTGCGTCTTCTGAAGGATGCTCTTTCTCCTGGAGAAGAGGTTCCTCGTCATTACCTTGAGAGTGCCAAGATCACTCAGAGAAGAGGGCTCTGAGTTATTTATTCGGCTCACATGCCCAAACACACACAAGCACGTGTGCAGATAGACAGGGATGCAAAAACATACACCACAGAGAAATTCAGTCTTTTTCTGGCTTGAAAAATATCTTAGAGCTATGTGATGGAGGACCTGTGAGGAGGATCCAAGAGGCTAACTTAACACAAAAGAACCACGCTACCTGGGTCCCCCGCTGTGAGCATTTTTAACTCCGTGCACTGGGCTTGTGTGGCTTAGAAAACCCATGCTGCTAAATGGGCTCCCTGCAGTACCTGGCAACACCTTACTGTAAGAAGGGGGTGGGGCTCATAAGAAGTCAAATTGATTCTCTTCTATTGGCTGAATACCACACCAGGTCATACACGTGACTATACCTTTGAAAGGCAACCATTTTTTTGTGTGTTCCAGCATGAGCTTTCTGGTTCAAACCCAACACAACACATCAATTTTTCCCCCATACAAAAAAACACAGCTATGTTCACAGTCACTCATGTGAGATTTCCTAAAAATCACTGATTTTCAAAAGTACCTGTATATGTACCTTTTAATTAGAGAACATCAAACATGGGTTTCTGGGATCAGTTCTGATACTTCTCGAATAAAAAGTATTCAGGTAGCAATATATGGACCTATATTCTTCACATTTCTTACAAATCCATGTAGTATGCTAGAGCTACGCTGAAAAGGGAAAATAATGGGATCACTCTGAATATATTTGGTTATAGTGGGCATATACAGGAGTTAGAGTAGGTCATCTTTTAACTGGAAGGTTGGTGGTTTGATCCCTGACTTCTCCATTATGCATGCCAGTTATCCTTGGGCAAGATACTGAACCCCAAGTTGCATCCATTGGTGGGTGAATGTTTGAAGGAAAGCACTTAAGCATAGCAAAAAGTGCATGTTTGACTGGGTGACTGTGGCATGTTTTAACTGCTTTGAGTGTTCAGGAACAGAAGAAAAGGACTATATATAAGGACCAGCCCATTAATTGTGCAACTAGCAGCTCGGATTATAAATACTAGCCTCTCAGCAACTCGGGTTGACAAGCTATTTGATTTTTATTTCTAGACTGCACCAGGCTTTTTCATTTTTTTAATCAGGCTGTTGAAAAGTCAAATTGGAAGCTGAATTCATTAAACAGCTTGGTAGAAAGATGTGTTCATTTTTGATTAAGTGTGCTTCAAGCTGATATTGGCAACACTGTTTCAACCGAAGTTTGCATAAGAGCATCTCTGAACGCACAACACAGCGAACCTTAAAACAGAAGACCACACCGAGAGCCACTCCTGCCAAATAAGAACAGGAAACTGAAGGGAAGGAAAAGGGAGTAAACTCTGGAAGTAGCAAGCTGCAACTAATAAAGTCTTTCTTCTAAATGCTTATCTTAAAAAAGATTATTTTAAACTCGGAATCACACAAAGCTAAATGAAAAAGAAGCTGGAAATAAAGACTACAGGTCCCCTACATCCTCTGACGAAAGTTAAAAGTTCCAGTGCCTTCGACGATTAGAACTCGTCTGAGAGTCACCCCTGATTCAGGACTCTTTACTCTTTGCTAGATTTTTGTTTTTGTTGATACTCTACCTTGGAAACAAAATAAGCCTTTCAAACAACACACTGAGATGCTGCCACTGCAAATGTAGTTCTCAGTGATGAGTCATTTTAACATTGCAAATCATGGCCTGTCATTAAGCCCCAGGTGGTGACAATCCAGCCAGCACGCTGATAGCTGCTAGTTATTGATAATAATGGAAACAATAAAGGGAAATACAAGCCTGTTTAGGGCTAACAGGAACAGTTTGTCTCTATTCCTCCACTATGCCGATTCACTAATTCACTCAATAAAAACAAATTATCCAAATACGATTTTCAATCAGACGAGCAGCTTCATTCCAACCCTACATCAAGACTGAACAGCTGTTATTGGTACTGGTCACAATCAGTTGAATGCCACAGTACAGGAAGGGTAGAGGATGGTTTTGAATAGTCTCCCCTTGCTCTCCATCGCCTTCAAAACTACCACAACCTGACATTTCCCCTCCTGCTACCACAGGTGAAACTAAATCCAATTACAGCAATAAGTACCTCCTTAAGTAACCTGTTCCTCAGGCTCTTGGGAATCATCTATCATTGGAGAATAAAGGGTTAAGCCCTCTCACGCTAACCCACCTCCCACTAACCCTGTGAACCCGATGCTCTCATCGCTGACTCAGAGTGATGAAACAAGAGAATACTTTGCCAATACAAATCAATTCTGATAAAAAGTGCTTTAGAAACAGGCAATTATCTGAAGAATACTCTGTGAATCGCTTTTCATACACATTCTGAACACACAGTTTTGTCATGCTATCACACCAGTTTTCAGGGGTTAATGTTAACATTAGTGTGGTGTTAGTGTGTTTATAGCTGAAAACAGGGCCTGCGTGTATAAGAACAGTGTTTGGTGCAGTAGGCATTTCTTACTGTGGTTTTATTTACTACACAAACATTGCTTTAAAGTGCACATGTACGTTATTTGATGAAAACTTAAACAGAACCAGTTTTTGAGAACAAAAACCAGCACTGCCTGTGTACAGTAAGGTCCATGTTTGACAGCTTTATCAGTTTAGCAGCAGATACAATAAAAGATTAGCAAGTCATCAAAGTAATGATAAGCAAAAATGATAGACCTGCTGGAACAGATGAAGAGCCATTCAGGCTCTCACTCACTACATATGAAAATCAGATCACTGCATAATAAACGTAATATATTATATGGTAGGTGAAGAACCAGAATCTGGTTTCAGTTTGCAATCCAAAGTGTATTTACCTAACTACAGTTGGCTGAACTTTGACTGCGTACGGGTTAAAACTCCGATTGGATATTTTTAAAAAAATGAACACGTTGGCTACAAAGCTAATTTACAACCACAGGTTCTTATCTGATGTCCTCTGTTTGATGTTTTTAGTTTCTCCTCTTTCATTCCCAGACTGTAGACAAGCATGTTACATGTCTGTCTGATGACCCTAACTGGTGGGTTCCCATATTGCTAGCACTTTATCTAGCAAAGCGTTGCTAAAGAAAAAATAAAAATAAAACACTACTCAAATACTATTTTATACTAAGAGTTATCATCAGATTAGATACTCATTTGCAACAGTATCGATACGAACAGTGCCACCTTCAGTTGAAACACAACTTCAAACAGCACCGCTGGTAGCAGCCCCTCTCCTCACTAGCAGCTGAACGCATGAAAAGTAGTTAATATCAACAGACTGAACTACACTTTAAGATGAATTACAAAAGGTCAGGAAAGTTCCTGTTTGAAAAGTACTAAATGTCAACCTGGCCGGTGCACACATTAACATTGGCTGTTTAACAATTAGCAGTTACCTGCTAACCACATTAGTCGATTTATTAAGTTATTTTTACAGTAGAGGCTATGGCTGTGGCTAATTATGTCCTCTGTTTGATGTTTTTAATTTCTCCTCATTCATCGCTAGACTGCAATGAATGACCATTGAACGCGACAGGAGGTCATATTTGTCTGATAAATGGCCCCAGCCAATGGGTTCCAATGTTGCTCCTCCTTTTCTAGACCAGGGTCCAAAAATCAATACTAGGAATTATTATTGGATCAACATTATCAACATTATCGATATGAACAGTGTCAACTTTGCCTCCTTCAACTGACACAACTTCCCACAGAACCGTTGCAGACCGTCAGGTCACAGCCCCTCCCCTCACTAGCAGCTGAACACGTGAATAGTAGCTGATGTCAAAACTAAACAATTTATGAGGTATGTTAGATGTCAGTAAATCTTCTGTTTCAATATTAAAATATTAAACAGTTATATCATAAATGTTGACATAGCTGGTGCACATGCTAATGTTAGCCATTAAACTATTAGCAATTATCAGATAGCAACACTGGCTGATCTATTAAGTTATTATAATGGTAGGAGCTAGTGGCCATGGCTTATAACAAAAAGATAATATTAATATTGGACCTAGTCAGCAAACATTATTAGTGCTTCCTATTGGTAACATTAGTAATGTTAACAGAATACATTATTCCCACTATTCCTAAATCCAGAGATTAAAAAGATATTAAGTATAAAAAAAAAATGATTTTTAGAAATTGTACCAGCAAGAGCATCTTAAGATATAGTTGTCATATATCAATTCACTGTTACATCAGAAAAAAAGAAAACAGTGATGTGATTGATGTATTATTCTCATCTTTACAAAAAACAAAGACTCTGAATTTTTCTCCTCTTGCGGAGTAGAAAATGGTATGAATTGTTGGGTATTTTCCTGAGTATTATATTTCGTTTGAAATTTCAGCGATAATCCTAATCTAAAGAGTTTGTTAGCATAATGAAGTATGTAAACTTTACAACTATACTGAGATATTTTTTATAATCCCCCCGTTTTTCCCCCTTATTTGCTTCATGAGACTTTTTCCACTTCAGATTCTGACACATTTTATATTAGGGGTTGCGTCAGAAAGGGTAACAGGTGTAAAAATCTGCCAAATCAAATATGCAGAGCTACCTGCTGTGGCAACCCCTTGGGAAAATGGGGCGCTGCCAAAATGGAAACGGAAAGCTTGCTCACTTCCTTTTGAAGTTGGATTAATGGCATAAATGAAGCTGTGTTTTTCGGACCATCCCGACTGGTTTAGCGCAGATACGATGGAGTTGTTCACTTTGTCCAAAACCTCTGATGTATATCCAGACCAACCAGCTAGCGAAACAGCTACGATTTTAAATTACAAAAACATTTCCTGGAGGCACAGTCGAGCTGGTTCCTTTGTCTCTTTGCTCGACTTAAACCTCGACGGGCAGAAGCGCTCAGAATCCAAAACTTTAACAGCATTAAAGTCAAAAGTTGTTCCCTTGTCTTAACTGCGATCAGTGTGATCAGCGGTAAGTCAGACTTCTGTCAGATCCTCTTTTGCATGTACCGCTTCCAAAACTGATGGGGGGATGCCTCTGTATCACAGCAGATGTCTGCCTGCACAGCATGTAATTGCAGCCAGGCACCCCACTGCCATCCCAGAGTTATAACTCAGAGAAGTTAAATCTTACCAGGCAGTTACACTATCAAGCACTCTGGCTGCATCAACCTAATTTGCAAAAAAAACACAAATGTTCTTTGGGTAAGCAAAAGCACGCACACAGTATTTCAAGCCTTACTGCTGTTTCAACGATTCTGAGTGCAGATTTTGTTTGGGCAGCAAAGAATGGGTCTGTAATTTAAATGTTTGTTATGACGCTGAAAGAATATGCTGGCCATGATCAGGGCCTCCATGTCGAATGCTTCAAGGACAAGCTCCAAGGCAAGCTAGGCCTCAGTCTTGCTCACCGTCAGTAACCTATCATGTCATTTAAAGGGCTGTGAAAACTGATTTACACCTGAATTTCAACAGCAACACACTGCGGCGCTCTATATTGTTTTTCAAATGCATGCAGCTGCTTTTTTGATTTTTGATTTTGTTATGACTGCTCTGGGTTTGCATAATGTAGATGTTTATACAGTTCCACAAAGCCTGGAAAACTACAACAGAAACCCGAGTAAGTAAAGCATCCAACTGAAAGGTCGGCAGCTTAGGGACATTTGTGTTTGTGATAGCAGCTCAAAAATTGTTTTGAAAGCTGTTTAAATACAAATTTGGAAAGTGCAATGAGATCATATTTTAGAAAAAAAATCACACTCGTTCGGTTTGACACTGCACTTGGCAAGCCTCTCCATGTCACCTTCAGCCAAATTTTTGGCTGGGGATGAAAAAAAATAAGGCAGACTCGTCCAACAAGAACACAAATCCATAAAATCCAATGCCGCCCTCACACCTGCCAGCAGTACAGTAATGCACAAACACCACAGCACAAACAGACGCCGTCCTCTTTCGACCTGATTATAGTCATTTACCTTTGCAATTTGGACACACCAGTTGAGCAGCAGCTGCGATCCAATGTTGTCCTTGTGCTCGTGCACATAGTCGAGGAGGCAGCCGTGGGGCATGAGCTGGGTGACCAGCTGGATGGTGGGGCTCAGGCAGACACCGAGGAGACGCACCAGGTGGGGGTGCTCCATGCTGGCCATGATCAGGGCCTCCTGGGTGAGAGGGGGGGAAGGAGGACAAAAATGGACTAAGAAGACTGCTGACTTACAGGGTTCAAGAAACTTCTCTTCAGATACTTTGGAGCTTCTTTGCTTTCTGTACTATATTTGTGTCGCATTGAACACAATTTTAAGCTTGCAGCTTCCCCCTTTGACCTTTTTGCGCAATTTCAATATCATTAAATTGTAGTCATATATATTTTTGTTATTTTTAGTTGGCACACTGAAATCTGAAAAAAAGAACCTGATTCAAAAGGTGGCAATGTGTGAAAATTTATTTGTAATCTAGTTCCTGAAAATTTGCTCATTTAGCGTGTGGAAACAACCCACACTGGGCTGTTTGTGACCTGGTTAAAAAGTTTAAGGAAAAACATGAAACTGAGACCAACATCCTCCTATACGTCACAAATTCATGACCATTCAATAAAACCTCCACCAATTAAAATGACGGACAACAATGGAGAAACGTCCTGCTTCTTTTTCTATACTATTACTGTACCTGCCCACTCTGGAGTATTGTCTGATTAGTCTGTGTTTGGTGGTTGCTAGGCAATGTGATGACTTCATAATATATCATGCATAATTCAGGTTTAGTAGACATAAAATCCAAAATTAAAATGATCTGCTGCTTTTTTCAGGTGTTGTAGGTGCAAAAAAAAAATCTGATATTTTGAAAAAAGTTAGCATCATCAAGACACACACAGGGAGCCGTTTGGCACTTTGGTACCTTGATGCACTAGCTGTGAAAATACTGATGCTGATTAAAGAGGGAAACAGTTCATTTTTAGATGTTGGAAAGATGGTGATGCAATGAGATGAGTTTATCAACCAGGAAACTGCCATGTTTTCACACACTCAACATTCACATTATCTCACTGAAGTCTTTGTGGTAAGATTTACGCAAACACTGAGGTTTATTTCAACTTAAATTTGATATCATAGGAAGTAGAGATTGGTGCACAACTGCACAATGATATTTATCTAGTGATATTGTGTGGATAAAGGCACACAAAATATCAATATTTTATTACATAAATAAAAATCTTACAAAGTACTCATCTTATGCACCGCCATCCTGACATAATATTAACTGAGAGGCCTTATATTAAATCAGCTCAACTAAAAACCATCACACACTAGACACAATTAGCCTGATAAAGCTACCTCGTACTTCAGAGCACGGTAACGGCTCAGGAAGGCGAGTAAAAAAAAAAAAATTGGACATTTAAAAGAAACATTAGTGACCCGTGACTAAATAGCTGCCCAGAGTTTGGGGGTGTTGAACACTCGTGACCACTTTTAATCTCAAGGCGACTGCACAGGTTGCCTGATAGGAGGCAACCTTTCTGCAAACAATTGCAGTCTGACTTGGACGGCTTGCAAACACTATCAGAGAGATTGTTAAAGGTCTGCAAATAATTGCTTTCTGATTTATAAAAGCAGACAGGCTGCAAACATGTTGGTATCAGTCTGATTGAATCTCAATGATTTTCCACGATTTATCACAGTTAATCGCTTATCAGAAACAAACTGCATTTAATTGCCAACTTGACCCCATCCAATCACAGACTGGTTGCAGACTGACTGTGTTACGTCAACATTTATGGCAGGTTTTAGTGTGCTTAACAAGCCTAATTTTGCAACACAACAATAACGGAGGCGAGGTAACCTCACTGAATAAAGCAGGTATTGACAACGTTTAACTCTAACTCAAGATACTGCAAAATGTTCAAAATCACAATAACATTGTTTTGTGTCGGGTGATTCCCGCCTCTAATGGGAACTCATACAAACAAAACTTGACGACTTTAACTCTTTAAAGTCATCAAGTTGTCAAGACATTCCTGTTTCAACATTTCCGTAAACCCAGTTTTTTAAGGCACTGACGCCAAAGGACACGTTGTCATAACATCTGACGCTCTGGGCTCAAAGTATGTTGGAATCTTTATTCTGGGTTTTTGTAGGAAAACAATCAACATTATAAATATTAAGTTTATTGAGCAGCATTAGGTTCTATTATCCTTTTTTTTCTATGACAGATCAAGCTGTTACCCTTGGATAACACTACAGTGTCTACCAAAGAATTCCTAATAGAAATGAAGTTAGATGCATAAATTAATATTTGTGAGATGACTACTATATCTGCATGCACAGCATCTGCCCTGAGTAAACTCATAGTGAGAGAAAACCCTGCAGAACCCTTCTTCAAAGCTGCACAAACACAGCCTTTTTAATCTATATTTTAGCATGCACAACACACAGAGGTTCTTAAATGATGCTCCAATTAAAAGAAAAAAAACACAGTGAAACGTGCATGCTTAGAATCCACGCTGCTGTCTAACACAAAGTTACTGCGCCTCTGATTCCAGAAGCTGCTTCAGAATTTCTCGCTCTTGTTGTCATTTTGGCGTGTAAATACATTTTCTGTCCTCCCTCTCCGTCTCTCTCTGCAGCAGATGGACGCAGGGGTCTGAACAGTTGGGAGTCAACGTTGGATAATTGTTATTGCGGCGCTGCGAGCAGAAGGATGTGTGCCGGTGATGAAGTGTTATGATGGCGAGGACCGATACTTGTGGCCGGCGCGTATACGCGTTATGGCTGAGCAGAAGCTGCACTTCAGTGCCATCGCTCAGAAACACTCACTTCACTCGTTCTCGTCTCCTATTGCCTCTCTCTCTCTCTCTCTCTCTCTCTCTCTCACTGACATGCAGACACACTCTCTTGGCAGCTCTTGAAAACACTCACGCCCTCAAGGACACACACGCACACTTTCTCTCTCTCCGTCTTTGCATACGGCAAGCGGTTGAGGAGGTGTATATCCAGGCTTGGCCCCGGGGCAGCCGATGGATAGATGAGGTGCCTTTTTAAATTTAGATGCTAAAGAATGAGCTGAGAGGGAGAGAGGTGGTGGCAGTGTGGGTGGTGCGCGAGTAGATTAATTCTAAACAGCAGCGGGGCCATAGGCCGTCGTGAGGCTTTTGGCACCATCAGTGGCCTGATTTAAGCAGAGCCTCGCAGCACTGAAGTTGTGCCACTACTTTTTCACTTCTTAAAACCACCTGCTCCCCCTCTGCCCCCAACCACTCGCCATCAGCCACCTCTGCACCAGGAATGCGCCTCGCCTCGGGATCCAGAGAGGAAGGGAAAAAAAGGGGGAAGAGCACTTTTATTCTCAGACTGTGATCTCAATAGAGACCTGGGAGTCGTAAACTGTGTCGGGCTAAACTCTTGCTCCTGCTTTCTACTCTCCGGGCAAATGTTACGAGGATTTGCCCGTGTGTGTGTGTGTGTGTGTGCGTGTGTTTTGGTTTCCCTCTCATCTCCCTGAGCGCCAACCTCCATTACTGCCGGCTGACCCTCCTTTTCCATCTCGCTCCCTTGCTCACTTGCCCCCCTCACACACACTTGCACAAACAAGAGTTGATAGAAACTTGCACCTGTGCTAGTGCGTGTGGGTGTCTGCGCGCGAGTGCTACAAAAGTGGAGCAGATGTATTAAATGAATGTATTGTTAGGGCCTTTGCATTTCACACGTCACATAATCGAGTCAAATCCACATATTTGCAAACACGAGCAATTCACTCTGCATCTCTCGCAGGCAAGGCCACCCCACCCCGCCTCCCTCACCCCATGGGGAGGCTTATTTTTTGTTGCACAGAGCGTGTTTGGTTATGTGTGTGTGTGTGCGGACTTTCAGAGAGTGTTTGGAGCTGGCACTCCAGTGGCCAGTTTCTCAGTGGCGAAGCGTGAGCCTGCCTTTAGATTGCTGTTTAACAAGCCAGCAGACAGAGCATATTGGCTCTGGATGGACAGGGACGCCCACTGGGAGAGACACCGAGAAAGAGGAAGAGAGGGACCGATGAAAAGGAGGGAGGAAAAAGATGCACAGATTAAAAAAAGTGCCCAGAAATGGGGAAACACAGGACGGAGCGCAGCTGTGTGTGCGACAGGAGAGAGAATAAAGTGGTTCGCACTGTGGTTGGTAGTCAGCTAGTTGTGAATAATGATTTTAGTGTTTGATTTTTGCATTAACATTCTTAGTATTGATCACTGTGTGTAGCCATCCGTCTCGCAGTTGTTAGCACTATGCTACGTGTAAGGATCACGGATGGTCTATGAGAACTGGATACCAGACTCCGGCATGATATCAGTCCAATTAGCGTTCATCCAGCGTGGACACCTTCCTCTGGGTTGTGTGTCCAAGTGCACATGTGAGTGGGAGTGTCGCTACTCTTTAAATAAGCTTCCTCTGGCTTAACTGTACTGACCCACTGGGTTCAAGGTTATAAAAGGCTGTTTTTTGACTACTTTCGATTTCACCTTTAGAAACAGTTTACCTTGCCTTGTTAGGTATCATTCTTTTCAGCACAACCTCACATGTCTGACTTTGCAGTTATTTTTCATACTGTATTAACACATTAAAGGGAACCCCGGCTATTAACACATGTTTGCGCTAAAATATGCACTGTGTTTTCAATAAAATATATGTGGTATCCAAATACGCCAAATATTTTCCTTTTAAGCACATTTTATATAAAACCAGTTTACCAGTAGGTCACCATCGTTATTTACTTCTCAATGCACTCTAGGTAGTGACGTCACATGGTTGCACCACATCGAGTTCACAGTTAGAAGCGCACTGGAAATGGCTTCTGTTCAACCTCTCCAGTTTCAACCAGAGCAAACCGAGAGAGATGATGAAAATAGTCAACCAGTACTTACTTTAGATGAAGATGAAAACAATCCGTCACACGAGGACGCGAGAGTGAGGGAAAACTACTGGTGTCTATGCGGCTACTGCTTGCCAATGGCAACGGCGACTGAGAGCGTTTGGTGTAAAGAGCTTAATTTTATGGTAGCAGCTATCCATGGTATCGCATAACCGCATGATAAAAACATTAATAGAATTCTAATTTCTATTATACAGTGAAATTACGATATCGTTATTTTTACAGATTCTCCATGCAACACAGTGCAGCAAAACTTTGAAGCCGTTGTGCCAAACTAGGTAAAATTTGTTTCCCCTGCGTCGGGAGCATACACTGGCCTTTCGAAATCATGGACTAACAGTATCCCACGTTCGTGATTTTTAGTTCATAAACACTTCTTATAATGACTAACTAGTCCAGAAATGTTGGAGATGTTAGCTCTTTATACAGTAAAATTACAGTGGGATACAAATAATATCAAAATGTGCTTAAAAGGAAAACATTTGGCGTATTTTAATACCACATATGTGTTATTGAAAGCAAAATGCATATTTTAGTGCAAACATGTGTTAATAGCCGGGGTTCCCTTTAACACAATGGAACTAAAATCACCAAAAAAAAGCACAAAATCTGAGAAGCAAAAAGTTCGATGTTTTTACTGTAACAACCACAAACATGTTAAACAAAGCATTTTCATAACTTGAAATGCAAACATAAATTGCACATTTTAAAAGATTATGTACAAATGCAGCAAAGAGCAAAGGTACAACTGTTTGCATTAAATGCAGCCGATGTCTCAGGTGTGTTTTCCCCATCAGGTGCCACAATAAGATGCCACACAAAGTATTTGTGCCACTTCAAGCACCAGACAGAGCGGCACATTACTGCCCCGACACCTCCGGGGTGTATCACTCCTCCTTTTGTCCCCCTGGAGACACTGGTGGCATCTTTGACTACACTACACGCTAACTACACACTCCAAACACGCAAAAGATCACAAATCTCTCTCAAATTTTAAAATCTGCTATCGACATCACTCTCTCTCTTTCACCGCCGTCCCTTCCCTCTCTTCCTAAGCAACCAAATGCCATGTGCCAGTGAGGCCTGTCGAGTCTGAGATGTAGCTACTGGGTTTTTTGCAGTGTCTCTGAACACTGCACGATCTGACCTTGGACTGAATTAGCAGAGATGTCAACTCCTGGGATGATTGGGGACTATCTTGAATGTTTTTCTGCCTGTGAATAATCTTTCTCACTGCAGACTGACAGACTTCAGATTGTTTGGAAATGACTTTATAACTCAAACTGACAAAAACGTCTGCTTTAATAGAGGTGCTCACACTTCCTGATGATCAGGTAATCAAGAGTATTTAATAATCTGCATCAAGCTGCTATCTACCCCCTTAAATCATGTGGAAGCGGTGAGAGTGGAATTAGTTTTTCACACTCTGATTCTGCATTTTTACTTATCTTTGCCTAAAATTAGTAACGCAGCGACTTATGGCATGTCTGCTTGGTCTGAGCTTGTATTTACAAACTTTTTAAAACCTTAAAACTGAAAGACGGGGTACTTTACTTGACTAATAATTACAACTGCGAGGCTTAATAACTTTCTTTTGCATGCTACTGATAACTTTTTATCCACATTGTTTTGCTAACAATTCAATTTCATTATTTTTTATGCTGTTCTCCAACATCTGCATATCACATACAGCTATTTCATTTACGTTCTCATTATAATCTATTCAAATCTTTATTCTGGCTGAATTAAAGGAAAGAAACAAAACACAGACCATGTTCGTCACATGCATAGAGTACAATAATGAGACATTAAGCTGACCTGTTTTTCCCAATCAGCAACCTGAAATGCAACAATACTCCATTTCAGTGCCACATAAGATCAAGAAGAGGCAAAAATCCCCCCAAATGAAAAGGTGGATTTGAAAACAACGGGATATTTGCTTTTAAAAAGACAGAAATGAACAGCTAGATGAAAGGGTTCATGATCCAGCATCCACAATTGTATAATGATGAGGCACCTTTTTGCACAACCTTGTGATAAATGAGACACAAAAGCTTGTGTATTTGAAAAAAAAGGAAAGAAAGAAAAAAATGGAAATTCCACCGCCTGCCCTTCCTCATCTTCCTCTCCCTTCCATCATTCCTGCATTGCTATAAAGCCATATCTCATAAACTAGTGCTGTTCTTTAATAGAGTCTTGTTCCATACATGGCTGGCTGTACAGCGTGGTGGAGTTCACTTTATTACAGGCTCCGACTGAGAAGGTGCTCTCGTAAGAATTTACCGCCAAATGCACGATTCCACAAAGCGACAGACCCGGCAGTCTCTGTGACAACGCTTTATGGCTCGCGCACGCACATTCACACACACACGGCCGAAAACAGATACAAATTGTTGCGATATAAATACTCACGTCCATGAACTCCACGTTGGCTTTAGGACCGGTGGTCTCATTGAGGATTTTAATAGCCACGGGGATCTTCACCGTCTCACCTTCTGGGACCCAGATGCCCTGAAATATACAAGCAATCACCATAAATGTACCCAATAAACAACCCCTGGCACACACTCACACACAGAGCTACCGCAGAACTGACTTTGAATGGTGGTTGTTGTGTTTAACTGTCTCCTGCAGCTCTAATAAATCCAACCCCATCTTCAAAAAATACCGTTGGCCTTCAACAATTAGCTCGTGCATAACTAAGTTTAAAACCCTTTGGATAAAGCGATTAGAAAAGACAAATATCACAATTTCAATTCACTTTATGAGGCTTAAATTCTGCTAAAAGCAAACTGCTGTGGGATTGTACTGCCATAAATTGCATGCAGATTAATTTAAATAAAATATGCCTTAAAACGGGCAGATGAGTAGAGGAATCCAGAGGAATTTGGAGCCAGCGGTAGAACGTGCAGTATTTATTTGATGGATTCTGCTGATTTTCGGGGTGCTATGAATAATTTTGCCAAGGGCAGCGAATTTGGCAAGCAAACAGCAACTTCTGTTCCAGGTCCTTGAGCCGCCCTCAGCTTGTGTCTGTCAGGAAACGCTGTGACAAAAGAAAAGGTTTGTGTTTGTTGTTCAGAGGTTGTTCTTCAACCGAGAGAGGTCTGACACCTATGCTGGTATTGGTATTGCCCTCCACACTTGCGTGATAAGGTCTATATTTTGTTTATTTTTGGGGACATTAGAAAAAATACCCCTCAAATATGACCTATGAAAGATATCTGAACATCAGGTGTTGATTGTCAACAACTGAATTTCTATTCAGTCACGTGACCACTTTACCATGCAGTCAAGCTCATTGTGACATCACTGGTGTAGTCCAGTCATCTTTCTGCCTGCCTCCTTCAGGCCCATCAGCCTCCACTCTGCAGACATTAAATATCACTGGTTATCTGTCATTCTAGTTTGCAGATGCTGTCACGCAACCCACCCGCCATTCTGGTCTAACCGGTAAATACCTGAAATTGAATTCCATACATCAATAAATGATGTTCAATTCCTGCTAATGATCTCTCCTTATTTAAATCCCAAGTGGCGATTTCTAACTCAGAGCTCCACTTCAGTCACATCTACGTGTATCTTTTATAGAATCCTTCATCTTACCCTACTGCCAGGATGAAAGCTTTCAAAGGACGGTCAGCTACATGCGTTTTCACTCTGGACGGGTAAATAATGTCACCGTGTGGGAGAAGAGCAAGAAACTGATCATCATTAATACGTAGCTAGCTTAAAGAAGCTACTTAAATGATGTAAATCTTATGCTTTGTTGACTTGGACATTTACAGTGTAGGGCCATAAAAGTTCCAGTAGTGTTAATTTGTCAGTGTTGTGTCATAACAGTGAAGTTGACCAAATATTTTACCAATATCCAGCAAATCATCTACAGTTTAAATATGTTGCTGTGGAGAAGCAGGGACTGGTGTGATTCAGCCTATACGGCAGGGTTAAGAGAGATGTGCTCACAGGTTGGTGCCATACTCTATGTCTACGCCAATCAGAAAGCTGTAACTAAACAGTGATTAGTGCATCTGATAGCACAGCAACTATCTGGCATTTTGGCTTTCAAAATACATGAAAAGCTGAAAGATGTGTTTTATTGTGTTAACACAACACAACAAGTTGTGACACACTGCTGTCCCCTACATACTGTAAGCTGCCTTTACAACTTAAAGGTATCAGCAATACCCTGTATTTACTTGATATTGATCGGCACCAGAGTCTGCAGGATGGCTTTACCACACACTGACCTTGTAGACTGTTCCGAAAGCTCCCGAACCCAAAATCTTCACCCTCTTCAGCTCTGTCTCTTTCAGGATCCGCAGCTGGGCCTGGTTTGGAGCAGTTCCACTGGGGGTCAGGGGCTCCACCAGCTGAGGAAGCAAAACACACAGACACACTCATATTAAGACTATTTATCCCACTCTCTGTCTCATCTGGTGCCAAGAATGTGAAGAAAACCTCCTGGCAGCTATTGTTTTTATTGCAAAGCTATCGAAAACTAGAAGTGTGCCTTTCTTTTACATCAAATCCAAATATTTTTAACCTCCTGCTACTTGGCACTGTGAATGCTAAAACACATCTTCAGAGCCACCGGGAGCATGCAGCAGGGTGAGGCCGCTCCATTTAAAATAATAAGTAAAAAGCAAGTCTAGGAAAGAGCGGTGGAAGGTGAACACAAGGTTTTTATTTGCAGCAAATAAAAAAAGAAGCCAAAAAACTGAGACTGTACGGCCCTGATAGTTATGATTCTGCAACACACACACACATTTATGAAAGACAAATAATTCGGGGGTGTGAATGTGGAGTTCTGTCAGAACTGGCAGTTGCCAGAGTGGACAGCAGCGTGCCCACCACTAGGCAAATCACAGTCTGGTGTCAGCTGCTATCACAGTCGACAAAGAGCAGCAGCTCACCAGCTGTGCACATACAAAACAATTCCAATTCAAGGTTATGACAAGCCTCCTCCGCACGCCGCCTCCCTGCCAGTAACAGCTGACACTGAGCAGCATCCCAGCAGCTGGCCTGGCCACCCGCCTTCACCGCTAGCCGCTAAACAAAGCCTCGGCGACTAAGTATGAAAAAAGCAGGAGCTGGCACCTGTAACCGAGCCGTGAAAAGATCTGAGCCAGAGGCAAGAGAGAAAGCCACACACACATTTTCATCCAGGCAGCCTATAGTACACATCTCAGATCAAGCACACACACACACACAAAGTCAATGCACCTGATCAATACGTGTCTTAATGAGCATATCGGGTCCCTCATTCGCTGCGGTTTATCAGCGGCATAATCACCCGGCTTGGCCACGACCATCAAACAATATAATGAGACCATATATCAGTCGGTCAGCCATACAAGCACTTACTCAATGTGATATAAAACCATCAGCACAATAGGACCGGCAATCGCAGCGCCGGTCCGGTCTGCAGAATAGATGACATTGCCCGCAGCTCGGCAATGACACGTCGTTTAATGGCTATCGTTATAGCCGGTCCTGAAGGCGCAGTGTAAAGCCCGCTGAGATGTCACTGCAGGTAGTGAGTTAGAGCAGGGGAAGGGAAATGACAAATTTCATAAGACGGGGGGAAGTGAGTGAGATGAAAGAGGGAAAGGAAGGAGCGATGAGAGGATGACTGAGTGGATCGAGTGACGGTAACGTGCTGTTTGAAACCTCGTTCGGTCTGTAGAGCACCAAAATCGCGTTTTTGTACAAGCGTTAAGATGAAGTGCGGAAACAAACGGCCACAGCTGTATCACATTGGGGCACATGTGAGATGTTTTAAAAGGTTTGGATCATAAATCTAACATGGAGAGAAACTGAATTTTCTTTCCAAGGTCAAGAAAATGGACCTATTTTTTTTTTAAACTCCAAACATCAATTTTCTTATTTTTCTTTGCAATGTACGTTGCAGTAACCCCGCCATTTAAAGTGCTGCCTTGATGACGTTTTTCAAATCGCTTCAAATGCTGATAGAAGCATTTGACATCTTACCTGACAGTTAACTGTGAACTATGCACACATTTAATGCAACTGTTTGGGCATACTTGCTGAATCTGTGCCATGAAGAATGAAAGTAGTTCTCAAGGCAAAAGGGAGTCTGCCAAGTACATTTATGTAGCTAATAAAACAGCTGATGCACACGTGGTTACATTGATATGTACTGTGTCATTTTAGCTGGGAGAACTCATGGGAATACAGTGCTGAGCCCAAGCTGCACTTCCTCACATGGCCACTTTGGGGGCTGGCACCAAAAACGGGAATCAACAACTGTCGAGTCCCATGGTAAAATGCCCAAGTTTACAGCAGAATAAGCATGTTTACTGCCTTCTGCGCATAAAAAGTTCTGAGTTCAATAATCAGATGTCATAATTTATTTCTAACATCCCTGTGCTTTGTTAAGGACCATTTTAGTGCAGTTGTTTTGATGATTAATATGGCTAACTCTGTGGTGATTACACTAACAGACTGTCAAAGACAGGTAATTTCTTTAGTTTTGGTGAGTGATATTCTAGCATGTTCCTTCACCCTGATTAGCAGGTACCTGTCTCTGAAGGTCACCCATAGAGTCTATGCCTGCATCTTGTTAATAAATCTTCCAAGTTCTACCTGATAACTTAGCTGTCTTTTCTCTTATGCTCACCTCCGACTCCAAACAGCCAAGACAGGCTTTACAAACAGTGAGTATATCACTGCGTCTATACAGTGTGCCTCTGAGGCTTTAAATGAAATATGAAATTTTCTAGCAATGACTGGTTGCTGACTGGATGTATTTACCTCAACAGAAAGGGCAAGCTTTGGTCACATCCATCATATCAGCATGGTATTTGTGCAAAGAGCATTTTTTGCATTTCGGTGTGTGTGCATACATTGCTAGAATAACAAAAAAAAAAACAATTGCCGCTGTGGGTGGAGAGAAATGGAGTGATTTGGAAAGAGAGAGCAGAGATGAGGCACAGGGAGGTGGTGATGGAGCAGTAATAAGAGCAGATGGTGACAGGCTGTAGTTGTTATTGTTTCATTAGGATGAGGCTGGACTGGACTGGAGAGGAAAGGGAGAGGAGAGGTCTATTAAATAAGACACAGACCCGTAGCCGACGAAGCTCTCTTGAGCTCGTTCTCACTCTCGCACACACTCACCACGCCACTTTATTTACCAGCTAATAATGCACCGTGCCTTTGCCAAATGAGCTTCACTGGTGGCGCGGTGGAGAGGATTGGGATGCTTCATTGGACAAATAAGCAGTATGTTCAAGCCTCGAGCTAGAATACATTCACAGAATTATTGTGTATTGAATAAGTAAACAGTGTCTTCAAACATGAACTTGCTCTGCAAACCCTCGGGTACATGCTTTAATGTTCGCATTACCCATTCAAAGAGCTACATTTGTTGTGTTGGCTGTAATTGAAACATATTGAGGTGAAACAACTTTGTCGTGCCACAAGCGTTTGCCCCGGAGCAGTCGTAGTAGGTGGTCTCGGGGCCTGTGTTGCTGCCTGGTCAATTTTCAGGTGAACTTTGTTGGCTTATTTTGATTCTTAGTGACTGATGTCGGACTTACGAAAGCACCAGTGATTTAATAGGGGTTAAAACTGGGTCACTGGAATTTATACCAGACAAACATGTTGTATAACAATAACCTCACAATTACAAATGTAAAAATGTGATAGCCATCTAACTATTAGACTCAAACACATGGACTGAGACATACAAGGTCACAAAAAAGGAATTTTCTTTGCACCTAACATTGTTTTATTAAACAACCAGCATCGTCTGCTCTTCATTCGAATGCGGGTTGTGTGTGTGTGTGTGTGTGTGTTTGTGTGTGTGGTGGGGGGGGGGGGGGGGGGGGGGGGGGGGGTTAGCGGCTTTGAATGTTAATAAGTTTGCCTCAGCCAGAAAGTACATTGGGTCAACCCTTGTTTTTTTTAATTTGCTATATTGACTTTGTTATTCAAATCTGGCGAGAGTGCTTAAACAAGAGTGCTATATTGGAGAAAGGCGAGCAGTAACTAATTCCTCCACTGCTGTATGGACTGAAACAGACTTTTTCTTACTCATCTCTCCTGTCACTTGAAAAAGACTCAGTAACTTTCACAGTTATCATTTAAAAAGAAAAAAGTTCTTTACTTTAGGCTAAGTTTGGAAAATATGGAGGACCTAATGTGCCAAAATTGATGAATTAATAAATATGACTTTAAATAAACCAAAGATAATATTATAACTAAATATAGGGATTGATTATGAAATAATTAAATCAATAATGTTTTTCTTTTTTTTACATTTACTTGTAAATTAATTGCCTGTGTTATTTACTTTCCTACTTAACTTCCCTGTTGTTGTTAGCATTGATTATACGGTATGTATTATACTGTCTGTTACTCCAAACGTTTCTGCTCTTCTTTGATATTTTACAGTACAATATTTATTTGGACATTGGTTCCTTTTTCACTCATTTTCAGTGCAGTCCTTGTGCCTGAACGTTTTTGTTTGTTAAACCATTTAGCACTGACATATGAATCAGTCAAGCACAGTAAAGGCTCCTAATTCAAGGGATGAACCAGTGTTTTTGTCTAGACATACAGTTAACTTAACAAAGAATCAATTTTAAATTGTATCTTTAGGCACTTTGTTACTAGCAGGCTGTCACAAAACAAAGTAATTCGCAAAGAGCTATTGCCAAACATTTGGCATTTCTCAGCATGGTGTGGAGTGTGTCCTTAAAAAATTTGAGGAAAAGTGGAGGACAAAAGAAGAAGTGTCAGGCCTAAAAGAATGATCTGAAGCACATCCTTAAGAAACAGGAAATAATCCAGCAAAGACCTGATACAGGAGATAAGAGATGCATCCGGACCTTCAGCTGATCATCTACTGAACACTGAAGTGTCACCAGAAATGGTCTTTGTGGAAGGGTGCTGTCAAAAATGCTTAAGGAAAGGAAACAGGGATAAAAAGCTGAGGGATGAAAATTACACAAAAACTGGACTGAAAATCAGTAACAATAGGTCTAAACGAGTGATGAATCCAGATTGGTGTTGGAGATCTTGCAAAAATTGATGAATTATGAACACAGAAAAGTGCCATCAGATTTTGATCCACAATGCAAAAATATCTGGAACACATCTGATTAACAACAGCTTCATTTTTCAGCATGACAATGCTCCCCAACCAAAATGCCAATGCAGTAAAATCATACCTGCATAGAAAAACACACAGTGGAGCACTATCAGTCATGGATCAGCCTTCCCAGAGTCCGGACCTCAACATTACTGAAGCAGTGTGGGATCATGTTGACAGAGAACAGAACAAAAGGCAGAAACATCCAAAGAAGAGCTTTGAATGTCCTTCAAGAAGCCTGGAGAACTATTCCTGAATACGACTTAAAGAAAGCTGCCTAAGAGAGTTCAGACTGTGCTGAAGAATAAAAGTGACCATAACAATTTAGACACAGTAATATAAAGAAACAACAAAAATGTAGATACATAGATATCTAAATGGACCGATGCCTTCAGTTGAGTATTTGTTTCTTTAATGAGTCCATTTATTTTTTGATTACGACTCTCGTTACAGAAGCGCAGTGCATGCCTATAAAAAGTCCACTGAGGAAAGAAATCAAATCACAGAAACAAACAGTCCTGGTCCTCAGAACCCACACCTGATTATTTCTTGATTAGCACAACACACCTGACACCTGATCCAGCTAATCAGCAAAAGAAAGAAAAAACGAGACCTCTGCAGAGCTGGGATTTCTGCCAGGCTATGTTGGGTTTTTTTTATTTCCAGTCTTCAACTGTCCAGCTCTTTTGAGCCTGGTGCCCGCTACTGCCTCCGATTACTCTTGCTGGCTGACAGGAGTGGAACTCAGCTGTGTCTTCTGCCTCGTCTGCCTCAAGCTTTGACATGCTGGGCATTTCTGAGATGCTTTCCTGCTCACCACTGCTGTAAAGAGTGGTTTATCCAAGTTACCGTAACCTCTCTGTCAGCTCAAACCAGCCCAGACATTCTTCTCTGACCTCTCGAAAAAAGAAAACCCCAAAAAACAAGGCGCTTCGGTTTGCAGAAGTGCCTCTCATTGGATGATTTTGGGCTTCGGAGTATTTGGAGTATATCCCAGGTGATTAGCCCTTTCTAAAGAGGTTTATGTAATTTTATGCTATGTATCCTTATGTATGAGAAAACCGAGAGGCTGGATGTAATATAAAACACAAATTTGTACCTTAATCCTTTAATGCCAAGTATATCATATTTAATACATGGGGTTTTTTGAATTTTTGAGACTGCTACATCATCAGTGTAGTAAGCAATAAAACTGAACAAAAATGTCATCTGTAGCAAAAATGAAGCTCCAAATTAAACCTGATTTACGCAATGTGATATTTAATCTCTTTTTTTATTCGCCACAAGGTTTCACGGTTCAAGCCTCAGAGGGTTAACTTTCATACGTTCCACAATGCGTGTCATGTATATTCTCTTTGTTTAACATTTGCTGTGACATATTAGGTGTCATATTTGGTTTGAATTTCTCAGATCTTGGCTTAAATTTAACATAAACTTCAGTTGCATGCATTTCTGATGATTCCCCATGCCTCTGCTCAGTTAGCCTGCCTTGGGGTGAACAACAGGAGCTGTCCATGCTGAAACCCTTCATGTAAGAGAGCGTATGAGCAGCAGGGGAGCTGTCCTCACCCGTGGTGCTGAAACACTCACGCCTGTACAAAGGAGCTAGAAGAAGGACCTTGGGGGGAGGGGGGAGATGAGGGGGATCGAGGGGCGGGGCATCGGAGGATTCAAAGGCATTAGTCCTACTTCATTGAGCTGGGCTCAAAGGTCAAAACCCTGGGGTCACGCTGTAGCAGTGAGGGGACTGCTGCTGTTTGTGCCGCCTGTCCCCTGTGTGAAAGCAATCTGTTTTCAGGGGCTTCATCAAAAAGGCTCCACAGTATGTGAGGGGGTGAAGAGAGAGGTGAGGGAGAGCGAGACAGAAGGAGGAAAAACCAAAACCAAAACAAAAACAGGAAGTTAAGATGACAGAGGAATAAAGCGTCTGTTCACGAGGGAGGGAGACAGATAAGCAGAGATCAAAAATGGGGGAAAAAACGAGAAGGTGAGGACACGACGAGAGACAGACGGTGAATAGTAAAACAGAGAAAATACTGAAAGAAAGGGAGAACAGTGAAATGGCAGAGTGAGTGTGAGTGTTTCTTTCCTTTTTTTTTTGCAAGTCAACACAGTGCAACAGCCTTCACACGTGTCCTTGATATGGAAATGCGGAGTCGGGCGCTCAGATCACGTTCTGACAGCATGCACTGGAGGCATCTTTCCCTCCCGTCTGACGCAGGAGGTGAGCACTCTGTTTAAAAAAGCTATGGCAGATAAGGAGAGAGAGGGGGAGTCCCAGAGCCCGGCGCCGTCCCCCAAATCCCTCATCCAGACAAGCTTGATCTCCATTCACAGACACAGAGTCAGCTCCATTATTCGTTTGAATAGAGAATCTGCACTCGGCCGTCCAAAGCCTATCACGTAGTTTCATCAGCCAAAAAAAAAAAAAAAAAAGCGTGATATAAACTGCAAAAGCGCATGGTCTTTTTTTTTTTTAAAGGATGCTGGGAGGGCGAGAGCGCGGGAAAGCATTCAGATGGAGAGAGTAGTGCGTGCATGCACAATGAGATGATACATTTAAGGGAAAACGAAAATCAAATGGAGAACCTAATCCCTTCTAGAACCAGCAATAAATAACAGGAATCTGGACTGAAATTTTAATCTTTCTATTATTTTAAATTACAGTAGGGGAATTACATATTCAGGCACCGATCACAACTGTCAGGTAATGGCATCGATCCACTGCTTTTGTCCTTTCGCCGTTCGGCTGATGCTCTCGTACGCGGTAACCGCCAAAAGACTGAGGTTAAACGTCCAGCTCAGGACACTCCACGGCTGCTAATATGTGAGCATGTGGGCGGAACCTGTGACCTGCTCTTAATCTGTGTAGCCCCTGGGCCAGAGGCGTTTAAGATTTTATGTCTAATTACTTTTACACGTCCTCTCAGGGAATGAAGGGGAGGGGGAAAAAGGTTATGCTGGCCTTATTTCAGGCTTTCCTGCTGCAGCACTGAATGAACATTGAACAGAGAAATGCAAAAAAAACAAAGAAAAAAGGGTCAAGCGGATCCCCATCCCCCAACCTGAATCCTTCTCAGCCACCCCCTCCTGCTCCGTGACACTACATTAGCGAATCTGCACGGAGTGAAGACTTCCCTCCGGGTCAAGCGGCTGTCTGAGCAGGGCCTGCTTGATTAAGATGGATGTGCATGGCTGGGATGAGGCAGAAACTGCCCATGGCTGCCCTCCTCTAATTCCATCTCCTGCCTGGCAGCTGTCTATAAGACTGCTGCCTCTACCTGTAAATTATCCTAATCCAGAATGACAAGCAGCCTACCCCACCTACGGGCACGGCCAACTCGGCGGACCTGCAGTGATGATATGACTGCTGGAGGAAACAGTGTGAGAGAGTCCTGTAGCACCATAAAAGGCATGGACCAAAGCATGGATGCTTATATAAACCCTGCACCCTTCCCGATCTTTGACTTTCACCTTTGATAATGAAGTCCGCTCCGCTCTCTAACGCTTCCCAGAAATGAACCTTCTTCAAGGCCAGATCGATGGGCAGCGGTGACCATGCATAATTTTCCAACCTTCCTTTGCGCTGGCTGCTTTGGCTAAGTACCTTAGCCAAGGTTTAATATTTCAAGGTTTCCTTAAAGGTTTAGTGCAATGAAACCTTTTAAGGAAACTTAATTCAGCTGAAAGCATTCAGAAAACACAGGTGAGGAGAAACCTCCCAATATGTTTGCTCTACCCTCTACTCTCTCACCTCTGTCTCCAGGAAACGCCGCAAGGCCCTCTTCTTTTTGATGCTTTTGCGGCGAACATAAACGGCCACGCTGAGCGCCAGAATGACGATGATGAATAGGCCGCCGATGACTCCAGCTGCTATCAGGGGTGTCCTGTAGAGACAGGGGAAGAGAGAAAAAAAACATGAACACTGCTGAAACATTAAGAAACTAACGAGCACACTGCAATAAAGTGCAAACCTCAGCCAGTGCTGACAAATTATCCAATCTGCTCCAACACCCTTTAGATTTAACCCCTGAAGGTCAAATTGAGTCTTCTGCCGGAAAAATGCGATGCTCGCTTCAAGATCGCCATAAAAGTTTATTAGTGGAGCGGCCCATTTCTGTTGGGCTAAGAGATCGTTTGATGTCAGTGGAGCCATGTGGAAAACAAACAATGTTCTGCTAAGAGCCTTTTTCAGCATCTGCTAGCAGCAATTAAATAGCTTGTTTGTGCCGTGTGTCGCACAGTTAAACTGTCGATTTTTAATCGGTCAAAATGCTTCTAATGTAAGGCTGACACACACTCATCACCGGGCATCTAATACTGAAGCCGCTGATGTTTCATAGACAAAGTGTCCCTTTAACTGCACACAGCAACACTGGATGATAACATAGTAGTCTTGTTTTAAATATTGAATTTTACTGATGCTCCAGTTTTCAACAACAGTCATCTTAAGCTGTTTTGTATTCTAAGGTAAAGGAAATGTGCCTGAGGTGCTTGGTGAAGACACCTATGACAGAACAAGGCAAATGTGACGGGATGCCATGATCGGTCTGGGTGAGGGGAAACAGAAGTCCGAAACAGTAGGACAGAAAATCGCACATTTATCAGACAGAAGCTGTGCATTGTTTTCTTCACTTTTTCTCCCTGCTAGGTTAGATTTACGTACCAAAAACTATTCAGTAAAGTCTAAATTATTAGATGTAGGGGGAAAAAAAGCTAAGATGAGGTTTAGATACCAAAAACTACTTGGCCGGCTTTACACTCCTATCTACGTCTAATGCGTCTAAAACTACTTTGTTCGGTTTATGCACCAAAATCTACTCTACAAAAGCTGTTGGTTTGATTTGCACACTAAAATTTATTTGGTTTATGCACCAAACCTATTAAGATAATTGGGTTGGGTTTAGGTGAAAAACAATAACATACATAACAATAACACTGCGGATTTAAATGACATCAATGGGTCCATATGAGATGATTTGCGAGACCAGGGCTGTCTTTGCACAGATGCCAAAGGACACTTTGCACCTATCTCTGAGACACCAGCAGCTTCGACAGTGAGACAGTATTTGACGCCCCTGGAATGAAAACCGGGTTGGTTTAACTCTTCTTGCAAGTATTTTCCTTTTTTCTGCCCTTGCTGCATGGCTCATGACTTCTTAGATCACCTCCCCGACTCATGCCTTACTCTTCAAACAGTCCAATCTCCCACCAGCAACCACCCACAATCCTTAATGTGACTGTGGCCAGTCTTTCTCAAGTTGCTCACACCTTCCCTCATGTTGTTGCAGCGACATGCAATAATAAACAACCTCGGACACACACAGCTATTTTTACTACCTTCCCTAACCCATTTCACCAAACAGTCCCACCCTATAGAGCACAGAGCAATTTCTAATTGAAGGGTACTTCCATTTTCACAGGTCAGAAGATAAAAGCCTTTGAGGCTATGTGATCCTTTTACTTGCTTTATTAAAGGAGCCACAGCTTCTGCTACACCGCGCTGGATTTCCTTATAGTTAATCCAAGCCCAGCAACTCATACGAATTAGTTTTCACTGACTTTCAAATTTCGAACAAATGAGAAATTAACAGTACCTACCCTTCGCAAATTGCTTCTCCATCTTCTGAGGTGAATCTTGCTTAAGGCAAGCCTAAAGGTTGGAAGTTAAAAGCTATTTCTCTTCACTAATGATGGCACTAATGCATTTGCCATTTACATACCCCTTTCACTTGTGTCTAGTGTTACGCTACTACTCAATTCTTTTCTTAATAACACTCTTTTCTTTTGTTACCCTCATTCTTCTTCTCTTTCTTTCCAATCTGTATTCCATTTTCCCCTTCTTGCTGATGGCAGAATCAACACAACCGCATAGCATAAAATAACACCTGCTCCCACCTGATACCTGAAGTTGAAAACTCTATTAGTTGTGGAAGCCATTAGCGGCTAATGGAAGACTTGTGTACCACGGTGCTCTGGTAGAGGAAGGTGCCGCAGCATTTGCCATATCGATTGTGATGGACTTAAAGAAGGGGGAGCTTGAAATTTACAAAGAGGCTGTGGGCTTCGACATAATGAGATATACGGCCATGTGGTGAATAGTAATGCGGCAGTTTGAAATGATTAGGTCGAGAGGGGAAGACAGACAAGGAGAAACAACAAATAAAGGAAGTGTAAGGGGTGGGGGGAGCTGTAGATAGGAGGTGAGAAATAAGGAGAAGGCAGGAGGGGGGAGAAAAAAGAACAAACAAAAGAAGATGAGAAACTGGCAGTGACACAAATTACAGAGTGAGACAGCGCTAAACAAGGGAAAGGACTACTTTAATTAGGAGGATAGGTTTTATAGCAAGACAAGTGACACAGGGTCATCAGATGAGACAGGGGAATAACGCCGCTGTAAGAGCAGAAGAAGAACCCGGAGACTCAGCAAAAGACTCCCAGAGGAAAGTAAAAAGGTCTAATTTTCTGGGTTTAAGAGGACCTCGTGGCTTCTGTTTTTATTGGTATACTGGTTTGGTTAAATTCTAATGACTCCGTCTCTCTTTAGAATTTGCTCTAATTGTCTTTTATGGGTGTTTTAATAGAACTGTTGTCGTCCTCGGGCTGTTTAGGTTTACCACATGTTCTTAACCCTACTTGCTTGCTGTTGTTTTGCCCTTTTGTTAATAATAGTAATACGGTTCTCTGTGCCGTAGCTGGTAACGCAGCTGCTTTTATGTATTTTGGGGATTTCTTGCTGCCACCTGCTCTTTCAGCCTTTTGAACATTTAGTCTTGTATCTTAATAATAATAATAAAATTCTGTATTTTAAAAGTGTGATCTTTTTAATTTGTTTTTGTACTTTACTAAGCCAAGATATAATAGCAGCCAAGTCCCATTTCAATATCAGATCCTGGTTTTATAAAAAAGTTCAACAGTTTGGCAAATGCACCTATGTGTTTCCTTTTAGCACAAAAATCTGGGAGAGGATTAGCCAACAAAAGTAACACACAACATTGGGCATAACCAGCTATGAGTTAATTGATGTCTGGACCTCTGTAGGATGGTAAAAATTGGCACCTTCAACTTGTACTTTATTTGCATAGCACATTTAAAACAACTAAACCGAAAGCACTAAATTCTCTAAAAGCCAGGGAAAACAGGCGAGCTTTGGGTAACAACATGAAGGCCCCTAAATTATTATCAGATCTGGTGTTCAGGGGTAGCGGGTCCACAGTGTAGGGCCTACAAGTATTATAAGAACAGTAGAGGACCTTAGTGCCGTAGCAGGAGTCTGGATACTTAAAAGCTCAGATAAATAAGGGGAGGGGGGCCCATTCAAAGACTTAAAAACAAGCAACGGAATTTTAAAATCCATTCTTAAATAGACAGGAAGTCAGTGAAAAAAAGAGTAAAACTGGGGTAATGTGACGCTCTAGATCAGCGGTCCCCAACCGTTTTTGCGCCACGGACCGGTTTATGCCCGACAATATTTTCACGGACCAGCCTTTAAGGTGTCGCGGATAATTACAACAAAATAAAACTAGTACTGGTACCAAAAAAAAGAAGATTTATTCATAACACACGTGAAAAGACCCAGGAAAACCGAGTTAACGATAAAAACAATAACAAAATAACGCTGAAAACCGATAAAAACCCCGAAAAGCATACATTTCACACTTGAGCCTCTACTCTCGCGGCCCGGTACCAAACGACTCATGGACCGGTACCGGTCCAAGGCCCGGGGGTTGGTGATCGCTGCTCTAGATGGCTTTTACTTTGAAAAGACTCTGAAAAGGCCCTACTGTGCCTCTGACTGGGTTGCGTTTAGAGGTGTTAGGTCGAAGTGTGACTCATGACGAATGGTTTCTGCTGTTGTGTAGTAACTTTTTTTCCCAAATGCTTTTTTTTAACATTTCAAATGAAGGGATGATTCCATATTTCCACATACCAGAAAAGGAAAGCTGTTTTTTTTTTTAAGTTTTCAAAATTTGACTGTGTTGTAATGCTTTGATCTAGTTTATTTAGAAGTTTAGGCTACTGGTCAGTGGGGCAAACGTTTTACCCCTAAAATGTGATAGATTAAGTGAAAAAAAGCCTCACTATTTTCTAAACCCTGATTATGACCCTGCACGTAATGAAATCACTACTTGGTGCACTATATTTACCATCTGCCATTCTAATTCTGAGTGTTTAAATGATTCACCGTGCTGTGGATCAAAAAAAGGTAGCGTCTTTTACCCAATTTAACCTGAATGTTCTTAGATATGAAAAAACACTAACGTAGCAGATCAGTGATTGTAATTACAGAACTAGCTATTATGTCAGGAGTCTCTGGTGGTGGTCTGTCAACATAATAATCAAAATGGAGCTAAAACGTGCTGACAAGTTCATTTTTTCTTTACTCTTTCCCACAGCTTTCCATCTTCATACTTTACACAGCTACTTTACAGAAGTGGCTTCCCATCATCAGTTAGTTATTAAAGTGTTATCAGTTTTGCATCTTTTAATTATCAATGAAAAGATTCATTTAAAAGATTCACAATTCCTTTATACCCTCTCCAATGTGTTAAAAGGCCTAAAACTGATGTGTCACTATGACAAGTCCAAGTAAACAGATATATAAAAATAAATAAATAAATTAAGCCATTAAATGCACCATGACATTATTAAATAAACGTATAAACAAATTATTTGATAAAGTATTAGAAGAATACTCAATTCTGTTTTCATTTGCTTATGTGTATTATTTCCCCGTTATTAATTTGAATTTTTTTTGTGCATTTCTGCTTCATTACCAAACGAGGAGGGGGCTTTCAGCCTGATTAGAAATTAGCAATCATCTCACCGCAGGATGCCGTCTCTCTAAAGGATAAAAAACTGATACCACAGAACACTTCCAATGACAGACGGTCTTATTTAGAATGCTCAAAAGAATGTAAAAAGAAGAAAATAAAAATAAAAACGTGACCAAAAACGTATAAATATACTTAATATAAAGACTGGTGCTTTTAATGGCAGTTTCTTAATGTATATTTTTCTTTTGGCCACCCAAGTACTGCTTTTGCCATCACTGAAAAATAAATATAATAACGAAATTAAAATTAAAAAGTTAACTAAAAATGTAAAATTAAATTTTAAATAAGAAGGACAATATAAATATAAAATATAAATATAAAAATGTTGCTAATATCAGTTTTTCAAGCAAAAATTTACAACATACAAAGGACCAAAATCATCATTTATAATCAAATAAAAGAAACATTTTGTAAATATCTTTTGGCACTTTTGGTCCTCCATACACTCTATCCCACATCTGTTAAGGTTTTCAGAGGATTTTTGTTTTCTTTTTTTTCCCCTTGCTGGTTCCATCTACACATATCAGACACTGTCAAAGTAACATAATTGGACCAGACGAAGGCTTAGCACAAGCTTAGACAACAACATAAGATTCCCATGTTACCTGTCAGATGGACTACACTGTTGTTAATGAGCATCATAAGGTACGGGATTTAACAGAAACTTTAATGAGTTTTAGCAGGATCTGATGGTGGTCTCCCAGTCCCACATCACAAATGTATCCTGAGATGCCTTACCTGTCCATCATCCCAACACAATCTTGGAGTCTTGGCCCGACGCACCTGCAGGGCAGAGAAACCAGAGAGATCATCCATTAAATCGGGGACAGGTTATGAGTAAACCTCATGTTGCTTTTCTTCCACGTCAATCAGCTGTCACTGGGCAGGGACCTGTGAAATATTGAATCCCGAGCATGGCTGACCGCTTGTCAATATGACACGAAGAGGTGTGTGAGCTGGAAGGCTTGTTTGTTCTCATTTGGTTCACGTGCTATTTCAATGGATTTCTGGGCTGAGACAAAAAACCCAACAAACATCCCAACATACATCATTTAGTTCAAACCAAAGTGCTGTTTCAAACCTATGGGGAAATCAATGGGAAAGAGACAAATATCAATCTAAAAAGAAAACTTTCAATAGTTATAAAAGATTAATAACGGCAATTTAAAAAAGAGCACAATAAGGCCATTTCTGACTCCACTGAGCATTTCCTCATTTTAGCGACAAAAAACAGTAATGAGGTTGAGAAATGTTGGGTGTGAACTTGTGATCTAAAGTTTTAGAGAATGGAGGTCAAGATTCACATATTCTGGTATGACAGGATTTACTGTCGGGCCTTCTAGTGGTATTAACAGCCACCCTCATTCCTCACACAGCTTTATAAAGTGGCATTTACCTTAAATATGGAAGCTGCAGGGATATTTCTTAAAAGAATCTAAAGCCTTTTATGGCATACAGTTTTATTGCAGTGGTGTTATACTGTTTGCATGTCTGCTTGATAAACGGCTGAGCATAATGACAGCTTGTCAGTGAGGAAAAAGGAGCCGCCCAAGTGATGAATACACAGATAATAATCACCTAAATATGCAAATCTCCTCAGCTCTTTGGGGTTTTTCCGCTCTCTGTATTTACAAAAATTTACATTTACAAAAGCAGCTTTCAAAACCCACCGCACGCTACCTGCCCAGAGACACGTGGCAGATGGACAAGACTTCCTACTCCCTAAAAAACAAAGTAAAGCATTAGAATTGATCAAATTGATAGATAGCAGCATGTGTTTCCTTCAAGGATTGGTGGAGAGAGAAAAACAGAGGTAACAGAGCAATGTGACTGTATACGTATGTGCGACAAGCTTTTTGGAGTTAACCATTTTATTGGGTAAGCTATCTGTATTTTGGGCGAGGCCTGTATGGGTCAACCCATGGTGGAGCCTTTCGAACGCATTGACCTCATTATACATTTCCTTGAAGATTCTTCCTGCCTTAGGAAAACCTGATGCCTACACTACAACGTAGAGTATTTGAGGGCTTAGTTCAGGGTTAATGCTGCGTTTTTATTGTTACAAAAATGTACTTTTCACAAGGGTGATGGTAACTTCTGCTGCAGACCTAACATTCATGTACAATATCACTACCTACTGATCAGCTAAGTTCCTAGATGATCTTGTGGACTACAGTGGATAGATACTCGGGGTATCTATGGTTTTAAGATAGTCTAAAGCAGGGGTGTCCAACTCCAGGCCTCAAGGGCCAGTGTCCTGTAGGTTTTAGATGTTGCCTTGATCCAACACAGCTGATTCAAATGGCTTGAAGTTCTCCAGATGCCTGGTAATGAACTAATCATTTGATTCAGGTGTGTTGACCCAGGGTGAGATCTAAAACCTGCCGGACACCGGCCCTTGAGGCCTGGAGTTGGACACCCTGGTCCACAGCTTCGCTATGACAACCATCAGTAAGTACTGCATATCTCATCTAGCTGTGAGCAATGTTATCAAAGTCTCAGTGTAGCCTCAATGTAACATGGCAGCTACATCTTATACCTTAAACGTTCTGAGCTTGTATACAATTTGCAGGTAAGCCTACTTTACTGCTTTTAATTATGCTTTATTCTTTCTTTGCACATCTTGTTTTTCAGTCCATTTAACATCAGTGAGGTTTCTGCTGAAAGAATTTAGTCTCTCCAATGTCTACAATACATGTTTCCATCACATTTATTAAATTATCAATCATTTCATTGTTAATTGGCCCTGCCGTGAAATGTTTGATGACTGAAAAGAAGAATGCTGTAGTGTTTCTTGTGAGATATCACTCTTTATCTTTCGAAGAATCACATTTATCTTTTTCTCCAAGAACAAGAAATACAAGTTTATCTTTGTTTCTTCCTATCGGAACAATCAAAGCAGGATGGTGGTGAAAGCACAGCGATCAGTAAGAAGTGTTGTTAACACTAGGTAAGCTGGAAGTGATTAGAGTAGACTCTTAGCTGCTCATTAATTCCAGATCCTTGAATGGAGGACTTTTGAACAACAAGAAAGACACAGGAGAACAGGTTTTGAATGCTTCGGTGTGTGTGCACGCGAAGGCTGTGTGAGCACACACGACACAACAAATTGCTTAGCAAATTAGGAGAGCAGGCTAACTTTGGAATTAAATCGGTGACAACTGTGGCTCCTCAAAAGTCACTTGGTTGTCAATTAAATGGTGTACCAAATAGCTAATTAGCAAGTAATCAGTGTCTGTATCCAGTGTTGTGTTGTGTTGTGTGTGTGTGTGTGTGTGTGTGTGTGTGTGTGTGTGTGTGTGTGTGTGTGTGTGTGTGTTTTCAATCAGTTTTCTTTCTGCATTAGCAGAGAACAAAGGACTTTTCTGACAACAGACACAACAAGCCAGGGATTATTTTTTGTCAGGAAAGTCGTCTAATGAGTGACCTGCCATGTGAACGTGTCCTTAAACAAGGTACCGATTCTATACAAGATAATATTAATATTAATATATATATAATATAATATTCTTAATATATATATATAATATTCTTAATATATATATATAATATTCTTGATCTTCAACTTGTGTATCTGTAAATAATTTGTACCTTTTCCATCCTTTGTCATCCCCTCTACTTCGAAAATTCTCCTTTCCATGTCTCTTTAAAGCTGCACTGATACTATCAACATTTACAGGCTAGCTGCAGTAAAATAAAATGACCTCCTGCCATGTTAGAGAATGAACATTAAGTTCCTTTCTACTGCACATCGTCTCGCCAGCCCTGTTGCTAGGATTCAGAAGTCTAACTTTGTTTGCAGAGACCA